>NC_140988.1:213634032-214234032 GCF_052327205.1 Somniosus microcephalus
GGAAGAAGAGAGAGAGCGAATGTGGGAGAAGAGAGAGAGCGACTGTGGGAGAAGAGAGAGAGCGACTGTGGGGGAAGAGAGAGAGCGCTCTCTCTTCCCCCCCCCCACCAGTCGCTCTCTCTTCCCCCCCCACCAGTCGCTCTCTCTTCCCCCACCAGTCGCTCTCTCTTCCCCCCCAGTCGCTCTCTCTTCCCCCCCCTCCCCCCAGTCGCTCTCTCTTCCCCCGCCCCCAGTCGCTCTCTCTTCCCCCCCCAGTCGCTCTCTCTTCCCCCCCGTCGCTCTCTTCCCCCCCCAGTCGCTCTCTCTTCCCCCCCCAATCGCTCTCTCTTCCCCCCCCAGTCGCTCTCTCTTCCCCCCCCAAGTCGCTCTCTCTTCCCCCCCCCAGTTGCTCTCTCTTCCCCCCCCCCCCGCAGTTTGCTCACAGGAGTGTCCAGATTAATCTTTAATTCCTGCAGACTCCAGGACCCGATTTGACTTTCACTACATCTTCACAAAGCATCTCTTCCCTCTCCAGCCAACAACTTCTCACCGACGCCACTGCGCAGACCAAAAGCCTAGACGCAGTGGTGGGCCGTGCGCATGCGTGCTGGCGTCACGGGGGCCGTGCGCATGCGTGCCGGCGTCAAGGCGGCTGCGCAACTGGCGGCCTCTTCTCTCCGAGCCCCGCCCCCCCGGCCGAGAGCTGCGCTCTCCGAGCCCCGCCCCCCCCTGGCCGAGAGCCCCGCTCTCTGAGCCCCGCCCCCCCGGCTGAGAGCCCCGCTCTCCGAGCCCCGCCCCCCCCCGGCCGAGAGCCCCGCACCCCCCCCCCGGCCGAGCCGGCTTGAAGTCCGCCGATTGCGGCTCTGGTTGCCGGGGTAACCCTTCCCGCTCACCAAGGCCGAGATCCGACGCCGCGTCTCACCTGCTCCTGCTGCGCGCACACCCTGACCCTCGTGGCTGACGCCGTTGCCCCGGGTAACGGGGGGGGCGGTGTGAGGAGCTTAGCAGAAGCCCTAGCTCGGGCCTGGCTGGGCAAGAAAGTTCCAGACTTTCAGGCCTAACAAAAAAACGGGAAAAGGTAGGAGAAAGAATGTTCAGTTTAGAAAAAATATTGACAAATGAAGAAGTTTTTTTTAAAACAATTTAATAAATTCAATTTTATTTTGCTGGAAATGTATATTTGAAAAGAAAGACACAGAAAGCAGGAAAAAGAATGGAAGCAAGATGGCGGCCACTCACCTCGGTTCAGAAGGATAAGGCCCGCCCACACACGCACCGATTGGTCGACCGGTCAGGTCACCGAAGCGTAGGATTGGTCAATCGTCGAGTCACTCGACACTCAACTGTAGGATGGCACGTGCCAGGAACCCGCCATACGATTGGTCGACCTCGACGTCACACGGTCGCTAATGAGATGCTAATGAGCGGAACGCTGAAGGTTTTTCGGATACCGCGGGCGCGATTTTTGTCCGGCCGAAAGGTAAATACGCCTATGACCGGTCCGGAATGGCAAGCTTTCTTTTGAGGCGACGCACGCGTCGGTACGCTCTATAACTTTCAAACGTATAGAGAACAGACAGACAGACAGACATCGGGACAGACAGAAGAGCCGCTTTATATATATAGATAGACTAGCTGGGGTGAGCCCGGCGTTGCCGAGGCTTTTTTGAGGGCATGTTGTTGTTGGAAGAGAGAGAGAGAGCGACTGGGGGGGTGGGGGGCGGCAGAGAGAGACTGGGGTGGGGGAACAGAGAGAGACTGGGGGGGGGAACAGAGAGAGACTGGGGGGGAACAGAGAGAGACTGGGGGGGGAACAGAGAGAGACTGGGGGGGGAACAGAGAGAGACTGGGGGGACGGGGGAACAGAGAGAGACGGGGGGAACAGAGAGAGACTGGGGGGGGGAACAGAGAAGCTTTCCCCCCCCCGCGATTTCCCAAGGCTCTCCCCCCCCCCCGCGATTTCCCGAGGCTCTCCCCCCCCCGCGATTTCCCGAGGCTCTTCCCCCCCGCGATTTCCCGAAGCTCTCCCCCCCCGCGATTTCCCGAGGCTCGCACCCCCCGCGATCTCCCGAGGCTGTGTGCTGGCGTCACGGGGGCCATGCGCATGCGTGCCGGCATCAAGGCGGCTGCGCAACTGGCGGCCTCTTCATTTTTTTTAAACTGATGCGTGCTGGCGTCACGGGGTGGCGGGCCGTGCGCATGCGTGGTTTCAAGACCGCCGGCATGCCCCGTTGCCGGGGTAACGGGGGCCGTGCGAATGCGTGCCGTCGTCAAGGCGGCCGCGCAACTGGCGGCCTCTTCTTTTTTTTTTAAACTCATCTTTCGCCGAGTAAGAGGAGATGAAATAAATAGAGAGCAGCAAAAGAGGAGGAGGGAGTAGGAGTCGCTCGGTAGGCCCATGCAAGAAGGACGGTAGATGTGAATAGGAGGCAGGGCTCGGCTGCCGGTTAACTAAATGGCCCCTCGGGTCGGACGCAGGCCTGGTCTCGAACGAGGAGCCAACTGCCCCGCCCACCGCGTGCGCATTTGCTAAACACAATTTAAAACACAAATAAATTGTTATTTAATTCCCTAACACATCATTAAAATATTTACCTTACTTCCCTAACACACTGAAAGTGTGGGGGAAAAAAGTGAAAAATCAAGATGGTGGCCACTCACCTCGGTTCAGAAGGATAAGGCCCGCCCACACACGCACCGATTGGTCGACCGGTCAGGTCACCGAAGCGTAGGATTGGTCAATCGTCAAGTCACTCGACACTCAACTGTAGGATGGCACGCGCCAGGAACCCGCCGTCCGATTGGTCGACCTCGACGTCACACGGTCGCTAATGAGATGCTAATGAGCGGAACGCTGAAAGTTTTTCGGATACCGCGGGCGGGATTTTTGTCCGGCCGAAACGTAAATACGCCTATGACCGGTCCGGAATCGCAAGCTTTCTTTTGAGGCGACGCGTGCGTCGGTACGCTCTATAACTTTCAAACGTATAGAGAACGGACAGACAGACAGACAGACAGACAGAAGAGCCGCTTTATATATATAGATAATAATTCAATCATTGTTACAATGTGCACAATCAGGCTATTAGCATAAAATGAAAATGGAAATTTTCTCAGCTAGTCCTCTCAAGGCTGAGGTAGAATTCCATTGTTTGCACTACAGTATCTCAGGAAATTACCACTGTTCACATCAACCTAGACAGTATCAAACAGACTATTCGGGCTGGATTTTGTCACTGGGGCGGGCTGGGGTCATGTAATCCGCTTTTCGTGTTAGCCACCCGATTGTAAATCGATGTGGGAGAATGATGCGATTTTAACTTAAGTGGACCCATGGCCCAATTCGTTTTTTCAGTCTGAAACTCGCCTCCGATGACGTCATCATTGCTGCTGCATTTAAGGTCTGCAACAAGCCTTGCTTTTTCTGCAGACTGCCAACCTTTTGGCCTTTCATGTTAGAGGGACCTGGAGGCAGGATGACCAGTGAGAGACCTAAGTCTGCTCCCAGGTTTGATGACATTGCCCTGCAAGCTTTAGTGGAGGGAGCAAGAGCCAATAAGGAGGTGCTCTTCCCTTCTTCAGGGAGGAAGAAGCCTCCCCAGCAGACCAAGGCTGTGTGGATCCAGGTGGCCCAGGAGGTCAACTCTTTGTCGATAACCCACAGAACCTGGCTTCAGTGCAGGAAGAGGTTTCATGACCTTCTGAGCACAGGAAAAGCGAGTATGACTTTCCCATCACCCTCAATCTGATCCCCATTGCCTCTCCTCACCTGCACTCAGCTTTAGCAACCTCTTCCTCCACAGCCCACTTGACACTGACATCCATGCACCCTTACCCATTCCCTCTCTCTCTAAGGTCACATTCACCTAACTATTCGAATATGCAGCCCTCACACTCCCTATCACTGTGATGCTATGAAAACAACTTACAACACACAGGGAGGGTCACTCCATCTTTGTCTCCTTCTAAGTATCCATGCTATGGATTCTCTACACTCACTCCTACATTCTCACTCAAACTCCAATTGTCTCCCTCATTGCAGGAAAAGAGAGCTCACAATAAGAGGGAAAGAGTGAGGACAGGAGGAGGGCCACCCTCAGTAGCCCAGCTCACCCCCTGGGAGGATGCGGTCCTGGAGATCATGGGAGTGGAGGATGATGCGCAAGTGGGGGACGGACAGACGGGTGTATCACAGCAAGCTGGTGACAGAATAGTTTTCCATCTCTCTCATTGACATTGCATGAGTCGCTGATAATGATTCTGAAGCTCTAACAGATGGACTTATGATCATCTGCAATATGCAATGTGCATGTAACCTTGGCATCACATCTCTGACTCTTTCCTTTACTCCCCCACAGGACCATCGCAAGCACCTGTCCCCACTAGCCAGGAGGAAGAGCCTGAGCATCCAGACTCCTCAGAGGAAGCTGCAACCTCTGAGGGCGCAGCGTCAGCAGAATTCAGCGCACCCAGCACCAGCGCAGGCACTCACACCTCGGTGGTACCTTCACAAGATAGTGCAGTGTTGTCACCTAGTGTACCACAGCTCACAAGTGAGCATCAGCAGATTGTGCAGACAGGGAAAGCAGTGGAGAGTCCTAGTTGGAGGGCGCAGGATTCTCCCAGCTCAGCTCAGCTGCATGTCGACCCTCTGCCTCTGGGTCCATCCAAAAGATCAGCGGTGCTGGAACTCCAGGAACAGATGCAGGAACTTCAGGAACAGATGCAGGAGTCTCTGGCAGGTTTAGTCTCCAGGGTCGCTGTGAGTGTGGAGCGAATGGAGGAGTCCATTGCGAACATGAGCAGAGCCTTTGTGGAGTCATTGGTGCATGAATGCATCACCATGGAAAGGATGGCAACCTCCATGGAGGTGATAAGTTGCCAGAGTGCAGAAAACATGGTGAGTGCTCTGAATAGAATGACATCTCTGGAGGAGCGATGGTCATCTATTGAACAGAGAAACCAGACCTTCATGGAAGTCCTTCTGAGTAGGACTGCCAGTGCAGATACAGGTCCCCATGGCCCCCCTGATGTGCAGCAAGGTGCTCTCAAGCCACTTGCAAGCGCTGAGGGGGACCTGACCCATGAGAGGGAAGTTGGTGGCAGACATCAAGGAAGTGGGAGCTCCTCTCCAAGCGCTCACACTTCCATGCCACTGCAGAGCCCTCGGTCAGAGCCCCACCAGAGTCCCCACCCAACTGAGATCGGCGTCTCAATCCCTGCACAGCCGCAGTAGCAGCAGACTGTTGACGAGCCCTCACAGGTTCGCAACCCGAGAGGACGCCCGCCAAAGATGTCAAGACAAGAGCAGCAAGAAAGTGAGCAAGGGGCCTCCACATCTGCTGAAGCCACAGGGGAAGCACCACGTAGGAGCAGGCGTAAGAGAAAGATACTGCACAAATAGTCACAAGGGTAGTCACTTGGGTGAAATTTGATGTTTAATCTTAAAAAGCCATCAAATGGTTACTGTAAATAAAAAATCTGATGGCTACTGCTGCAGTTGTGGCGTGTGTCATTTCACTAATGGGACTTCCACATTGAGGGCTTAGGATTACTTGCAATTGTCAGTATGGTGGTCAAATTGTTAGGAATCCGCTGGTTCTTAGCCATTGTCGAAGCTCTGGTAAGAAGCTGCGAGGCAAAAGTGCTTGATTGGCTAGGCTAAGCAAATCTGGCCAAGATGAGTGCGTTCCTTGCATCACGGGCAGCAATGTTCTCGCGTAATGCTGCCACTGGTTGATGGGCCTCTGCAAGATGTTCATTTTTGCTCTCCTCCTCCTCCTCCTCCTCCACCTCCTCCACCTCATTTGAGGAGGATATGTGAGGAGCCACTTGGTCCTCAGGAATCTGCAAGCCACGATGCTGTGCCATGTTGTGAAGCACACAGCAAACCACGACGATTCTGGAGACCCTGGCTGCTGAGTATTGCAGGGCTCCACCTGATCTATCCAGGCATCTGAAGCGCATCTTCAGCAAACCAATGGTTTGCTCGATTATGGATCTGGTGGAAATGTGGCTGGAGTTGTAGCTCTCCTCAGCTTCATGGGATGGGCTCCTCAACGGCGTCATTAGCCACGTCTTCAGTGGATAGCCCTTGTCTCCAAGTAGCCATCCATTAAGTTGGTCTGGCGGACTGAATAGCGGAGGCACACTAGACTGGCGCAGTATGAAGGAGTCATGGCAACTGGCAGGGTACTTGGCACAAACATGCAAAATTTCCTTCTTGTGGTCACACACAGGCTGAACGTTGAGGGAGTGGAAGCCCTTGTGGCTGACAAAAATACCTGGCTTGCGATGGGGTGCAGTCAACGGCACCCTGCACCCTTGGAAAGCCTACCAGATTAGCTAATCCAACCACACGCGCCGTGACACTTGCTTGATCCTTGGTGAAATGGATGTGATTGTGCACAATGGCAAAGAGGGCATCGGTTACCTGCGTGATGCAAGTGTGTGCGGCTGCCTGGGAGATGCCGCTGATGGCAAAAAAGTTGAGTGTGGTGGTGGCTTTGGCAGCCATTGGTAAGGGCTGTCCACCTGCTCCTCTGGGCTCCAGGTCTTGTTGCAGCATTGCGCAGATGTCACCCACTACCTCTCGCGAAAGTCGAAGCTGCCTTTGGCACTGCTGCTCAGACATGTTGAGGTAGCTGATCCTCTGTCTGTAGACCCTGTTTGTGGGGTAGCTCCTGCGCCGACAGGCTTCCATGTGCTGGCCGCTTCTGGCCTGTGCAGCTTCAGGTGGGTGAGCAGCAGCTTGGCGCTCCTGTTGTTGCTGCTGATGTTAGTGTTGCTGTTGTTCCTGGTCCTGCTGGTGCCGCGGCTGGTCTTTGTCCTCATCTGATGTCCAGAAGGGAAGGAAATAAATGGCTCCCATCCTTCTGGTATATGCCTCAGTTGAGGAAGCGCTCAGTCAAGGTGGCGAGAGGGGTTTCCCAGGAGGTCACACTGGAGATAGGTGTCAGGCTCCAAACTTCCACAGCTGTGGTTATACCTTCTAAAAGTTCCCCCAGACCTGAGACAACAAAGTCCTGCCACCTGCAAATGATGGCTGATCAAATATCCTATTTAATGGTGGAGCTGCAGCTAATAGTCAGCAATCCAATTGTGCTCCCGCCAGGTTTCACCGCCGTGTTTCAGAGCAGGCGTGCTTCACGTAGGAAAAGGGTTAAAATCACAAAGGCCTTTCAAAATGAGATAATAGAGGCAATTTAGTGCTTGTTAAGGGTCTTAAGGGCCTATCCCGCCTCTTGGAGGTGGGATGGAGGCGGGGTTGGTCCCGCCCGCCACTTTTTGCAATTTCAACACCCCACACGCCTCCATTCCCGCCTCCACGGCCCTGGGAAATTCGAGCCCTTCAACTCTGGAATGGATCATAGCCAAGCCTGACATGCACAGTTTGTAGTGGTGATAACTGTGGCCCTACATATAGCAGACACCTACTTCCCATTCAGCTCCCCAGGCAGCAGTTCAGGGAGCTGTTAATAAAGTCATAACTTATTAATAATAGTTTATGTTTGCAGTAAATTACTAACATGTGGGGTGGTTTTTTTCCCTCTCCATTCATAGTCAGTGAGAAAAACTTCCACTCACTACTTGCCACTACTTTTTTTTAATCTTCGGTCTCCATTAACAGATTTTCTAAACAGCAACCAAACAACTCTGATAGGGTTGAAAATTGATTCCAGTAAAGTCCAGTTTAAGCAACATTTGAATTTGTAATATTCTCTCAATATAATAACTCGTTTTTAAAATGCTGATTTATTTGATGTAGTACTTGCGATTTCAAGTGCTCACCGTTAGACAAAGAGTCATCGGTCTGAAACGTTAACTTTGTTTCTCTCGCTACAGATGCTGAGTATTTCCAGCATTTTCTATTTTTATTTCAGATTTCTAGCATCCGCAATATTTTGCTTTTATATTTTTCATCTGGCCTCACTTGAAACCGTCTTTTCAAAAGGTGTCTAGATTGTTGCTCAGGTGCTCCAGCGTCACTATGGGGAGGATTTATTATTTACACAAAACTGCAGCCTTGCGCACATTTTGTGTGCAGACGTCTAACAGTTCATAATCATGTAAATCTGCAGTGTGCATCGGATGCAGAGCAGAACTCAGGCCTCCGAGCCTGAAAATATAGGGCCCTGGCAAATGGAGTGATGCTGCGTTTCAGCATCTTCAATTACATTATCAACCCATATATATGACTCGTGTGGAGCATAAACACCAGCATAGACCAGTTGGGCTGAATAGCCTGTTTCTGTGCTGTAAATTCTAAGTAATATATACAGAGTGGCAAACTTGTAGTATCCTGTCCAAACAACATTCTCGCTCACATAAATCCATCCATCCATGATTACGCCCCTCCCATTCTGTAGCCTCCTCCAGCTTACAATCCCTTGAACCCTCCTTTACTTGGACTCTGGCCTTTTGTGCATCCATTTGCTCTCTCATGGGCAGCCTTCCCTTCATCCACTTATGCCTCATTCTCTAGAGTTCCCTCCCTAAACCACTTCACCTCTCTACCTCCCTCTCCTCTGGTAAGAATTTCCTTAGAACCCATTTCTTACTAATCTCTCCTTTGAAGTCTGATTTCCACATTTTGGCATCATATACACAGGTGGTGGGAGTTTGTTGCAGACAAGGTAAACGACAGCAAAGAACACCCACTTAACAAGTAGAATATCCACAAAAGGGAATATTTCTAAGGATACTGTATCAGAGAGTTGGGATAAATGGTTCATTCTCAGACTGGCAATCAGTAACTAGTGGTGTTCCACAGGGGTCAGTGCTGGGTCCCCAACTCTTTACAATCTATATTAACGATTTGGAGGAGGGGACCGAGTGTAACATATCAAAGTTTGCAGATGATACAAAGATGGGACGGAAAGTAGTGAGTGAGGAGGACATAAAAAACCTGCAAAGGGACATAGACAGGCTAAGTAAGTGGGCAGAGATTTGGCAGATGGAATACAATACTGGAAAGTGTGAGATTATGCACTTTGGCAGGAAAAATCATAGAGCAAGTTATTATCTTAATGGCAAGAAACTGGAAAGTACTGCAGTACAAAAGGGATCTGGGGGTCCTGGTGCACAAAACTCAAAAAGTTAGTATGTAGGTGCAGCAAGTGATCAAGAAGGCCAATGGAATGTTGGCTTTCATTGTTAGGGGGATAGAATATAAAAACAGGGAGGTATTGCTGCAGTTATACAAGGTATTGGTGAGACCGCACCTGGAATACTGCATACAGTTTTGGTGTCCATACTTAAAAAAAGACATACTTGCTCTCGAGGCAGTACAAAGAAGGTTCACTCGGTTAATCCCGGGGATGAGGGGGTGGTCATATGAGGAGAGGTTGAGTAGATTGGGACTCTACTCATTGGAGTTCAGAAGAATGAGAGGCGATCTTATTGAAACATATAAGATTGTGAAGGGGCTTGATCGGGTGGATGCGGGGAGGATATTCCCAATGATGGGTGAAACTAGAACTAGGGGGCATAATCTTAGAATAAGGGGCTGCTCTTTCAAAACTGAGATGAGGAGAAACTTCTTCACTCAGAGGGTAGTAGGTCTGTGGAATTTGCTGCCCCAGAAAGCTGTGGAAGCTACATCATTAAATAAATTTAAAACAGAAATAGACAGTTTCCTAGAAGTAAAGGGAATTAGGGGTTACGGGGAGCGGGCAGGAAATTGGACATGAGTCTAGGTTCGGATCGGTCATGGCCCTGTGGGTGGCGGAGCGGGCCCAGGGGTCGTGTAGCCTGGTCCTGCTCCTACTTCTTGTGTTCTAATTCTGTGTTAGATTTCAGGAGATGGTTCTATTCACAGGGATTAGTGGAGACCTCGGGAACAGGCTGCCAGCTCGGAGTCCTTCAAGAGTAAATTGGGCCTGTTCCTGGCTGGGGTGGAGATCACCTTTTACAGAAGGTAAGTACTGCAGGAAATACAGGGACAGAGTGATCTCCTGGATGAGTTTCGATCGCCTAGATGGGTCGGAGAGGAATTTCCCAGATTTTTTCTCCCAAATTGGCCATTGGGTTTTTTATCTGGTTTTTCGCCTCTCCCGGGAGATCACATGGGTTCGGGTGGGATGGAGAGTGGAAGTAGATTTGAGGTTAGGATCAGATCAGCCATGATCTTATTGAATGGCGGGGCAGGCTCGAGGGGCCGATTGGCATACTCCTGCTCCTATTTCTTATGTTCTTATTAACCTTTAGGAATTTTTAAAATAATTTTTCTTTTAATTTGCAACTATAGAGACCCAAAAGTAGAATTGCTTAAGTATATAAAATGTATATTGAGGTTTAATTTGCTCTTTTTGTTGGAAAAATTAAGCAACTTAAGATATTAAAATTCAAAAGGTAATGTAGCGCATCAAAATAATTTGATCAGACTGCTACGTAGAAATTGCTAGCAATGTCAAAAATTGACGTTTTTATCTGTGTTGCATTTGAAAGCATTCTTGAGGAGGAAAATTAAGACAGCCACTTCAGGGCCTGAATAATTATTTCCTTTCCAGTTTTGAAAAAGAGTTTCGACCCGAAACGTCAACTCTAATTTCTCTCCACGGATGTTGCCTGGCCTGCTGAGTTTTTCCAGCATTTTCTGTTGTTATTTCGGATTTCCAGCATCTGCAGTATTTTGCTATTGTACTGAATACATGTTGATGTATTCTATTCAACTGACTCTGTTGCTTGATATCGCTCATACTAAATTATTCTGTACATTTGTTGAACACAGATTAAACAACAAACAACAACAACAACTTGTATTTATATAGCACCTTTAACGTAGTAAAACGTCCCAAGGCGCTTCACAGGAGTATTATAAGACAAAAAATTTGACAACGAGTCACATAAGGAGAAATTAGGGGAGGTGACCAAAAGCTTGGTCAAAGAGATAGGTTTTAAGGAGTGTCTTAAAGGAGGAAAGAGAGATTGTGAGATGGAGAGATTTAGGCAGGGAAATCCAGAGCTTTGGGCCTAGACAACAGAAGGCACAGCCACCAATGGTTGAGTGACTATAATCAGGGATGCTCAAGAGGGCAGAATTAGAGGAGCGCAGATATCTCGGGGGGTTGTGGGTCTGAAGGAGATTACAGAGATAGGGAGGGCCGAGGCCATGAAGGGATTTGAAAACAAGGATGAGAATTTTGAAATTGAGGCGTTGCTTAACCGGAAGCCAATATAGGTCAGCGAGCACAGGGGTGATGGGTGAATGGGTCTTGGTGCGAGTTAGGACACGGGTAGCCGAGTTTTGGATGACCTCAAGTTTACGTAGGGTAGAACGTGGGAGGCCAGCCAGGAGTGTGTTGGAATGGTCAAGAAAATAATCCATAGTGTCTTGTGGGTAAATTAGGATTTTATCTGCTACTGTTCAACCATTTTCTACAATAACTGCACATTCCATAGCCTGGTTAAGGAAGTTTAGGATTTTTATATCAATAACAAGTGGGTTGTTAACAGCTTGAGAAAATTAAAGAATCATTGGCCTCAATATTAACGCCCCCCCCCCCCACAATGATGGGCAGGAGAGGATGAGGGGGGTGGTTAAAGAATTAAATACGAGGAACGCGTCCCCAACATGCCGTGCACGCGCACGCTGCCTTTTTTACGGCCAGGGATGACGGGGCGTTCGAGTGTCCCGCCGTGTTGAGGCGGGATACCTCATTAACATATTTAAATGCAATTGGGAGCACGATTTAAAATTCACTGTTGCTGCCCGAGTTTCCCAGGGGTCGGGAAACCTGACAGTGAAAGGGCAGCAGGAGCTGCCGGATCCACATGGTTCGGCACTCCTTGTAGACCAAGAAGAGCGGGATTGCTCCCCCCAGCTCCTCAAGGAAGGCTTCAGCCTCCCCTCTTCCGATCGCGGGCTATTATTTTAGGTGTGTTGTGATTTACGAATTTGTTTATTATCACTAACAAAATTGTTTTCTCAAGAATTGCATAGTTCAATTTTATGTGTTTCCTCAATTTCATTAATGGCCATTATCTTCCACCAAACACAATAATGTATCCCATTTTTCGGAACATGCTCCAAGAAATCTACAAAGTGTGGCACTGTGGATTCTTGCCAAAGCAGCTGGCCATTCAGGTTGCACCTCTCGGCTTGGACTTGAGTTCAAATACCAGTGGAGCCTGACAGTGCAATGTCCCTGCTGAACTTTGATGGAATTCCTTAGGTTCTTAGCTGGATGATGGTAGAAAGAGTCAAGGGTTTAAAAAGAAATGCATAAATCAGACTGCACTTTTAGTGCAATAGAAATGAGAATCAAAATGGTTAAAGGTGAGTAGCCAGAAAGTGAACAGAATCTGTACCCTGCTCAAAAATTTGTTACCGTTTCTGAGAGGGGTCCCACCTGAAATGTTAACATTTTAGGTGGGAGCCCTCTGTTTCATGTTTTCTCTTTCATGTATTAATGGACCTTATTTTCAGCATTTTCTGTTTTAGTTCATATTTCCAACAGTTACGTTTTTTTGTTATCTCACTAACAGTTATATTGTTCAGTTAAAATTAAATTAAATGGAGGGGTTCAGGAGGAGGCATTTGTTCCTCAAACAGGTCTACACACAGTATTAACTGAGTAATGTACACTTTTATTTTGTTTCCATAGAATGTAAAGAAAAGCAATGCTTTAACAGACACGCCACATTTTGCTCAGCCAAACAGCTCTTGGTTCTGAAATGCCTTTTACGTTCTTGTAACAAACTTTATAATACCAAGGTTATCTTTCAGGGCCTTTTTAAGTAATCTTGCTCATTTACTTGCTAATTGCCCTATTTGTTGAAGCTTTTTTACTCCCAGATTGTTCGTACCTGGGTATTCGGTTTCTAGATTGTCCACTGTTATCCATGATTATTATCACTAAAAGACATAAGATTCTCAACTGTACAGCCTGATTTTCACTTTTATCTCCAATCCAGCCTCTCCTTGACATACTGCATAACCTTTCCCCTGCTTCATTCGGCACCTGCCGCACTCTCAGTGCTTTCATGCAACAGACCACTATTTTGTCAGTTCAGTGACATATGTGAAATACAGCAGTTGCTTCCTAATCCTTATATAGCCTACTTAACACCTGGAAATAAATGGAAAATTATTTTCTAAGCCATGGATCAAATTTTGCAAACAGTTATCCATTTACACAGCTTCTGATGTAGAATCCTAAATTTACAACTGGTTTGCTCTAGGAGTGAATTTTCAACAATGAATACTTCTCAGAATTTATTTGTAAAACATGACACCAGACATTGGTTTATGAGAGAAAACTTAAAGAGGAGAAACAATAAGCAAGAATCTTGACCTACCTCTTTTTAGTTTCAGGACCTCAGACGGCAATTGTCTGCTTCTTCATCGCCACTTAGTGAGAAGTGCAAAGGGTCTGGCAGCATACAACCCACATCTTGTTGTTTTATCAAGGTTAACTCAGCAAGGAGTGCCCAGAAACTCCCTCTAATGCTATTTACTGCAGCAAAATCTGTCTGTCTTCCTTGTGTGTGCGTGTGTGTTTTTTTGAAACAACACTTCGAGACTATCAAAAGTGTAATGAAGTTTTGGGAAACTTGCAATTAGACCTAGTTAATCTAAAATACCTGACTCTCGCTGACCTAAGCTGCACATTCCATGGGGGCTAAATAGCAGCTCAGAAGCTGCAGCACTCCGAGGAAAAATTCCTAGCCAGTCTTAGAGTGTGAGGCATTATTCTCCTAAAGCATATTTTCAGCCCACTTGTGGCTGTTCAGCAAAAGCTGCCAGCTTATTGTAGCCCAAACTAAGATTGTGAGGTTTAACTCACAATTTGTTTAGTCTCTCTCTTTCGTTCTTCTGGTTCCCTTTCTCCTCGAACAAGTTAAGATTTTGTCTCGTGATGCCCTGCCCCTAAAGTCACCAAACCAGAATTTTGCTGCAACACTGGCAACTTCCCGTAAATCTAAATTGTAATTTTATCCTGTTCACTGAGCCCTTATTGGCTTAAGGCCAGCCTAACATTCCAGTTGAGGTAGGAGCACAGATACCTACCTTTTCTCAAGTGCACAAAGATTAAAAAGGGTGGATTGAACCAGGAACTGTGGGCATTAAAAAGTTTGTTAATCGTGGTGGCCTAGAATGGCAAAGACAATCTGTCATCATGAGAGAAACCGAGAGTTACAATGTTCTGAGGGGGAGAATGCAGGCAGACTTTTCAACAACGCAAAGACAAAATGCCTGTTTGAGAATGCACCTGCTAGCACTAACATACAGAGAATTCTAGAAGAAACCTGTACAGTTTCAGTCTGTTTTGTAACGTCTAGCTAATTTAAATATATATAAAACATAAATATGTCTTACCTTGAATACTTTTTGAACTCGCTTTAGCTGAATTTTTAAAAGAATAAGGTAACGTGTTACCTTAACTTGACAGACAAGAATTTTCAAAAGAGAAAGGCTGAGCTCACTTACCTGGGGCAAAACATGGTTTGGATTAAAGCTGGCAAGGTACGTCGCTAGGAGAGACCCATGACCTTTCTGATGTGTTCATAGCATCATACTGGTTGTGAATCATTCAGGAACAGGTGGCAGAAATGTTTTTCCCCCTTTTCTGTCAAGTGTCTAGGAATCACTGGGGAGAAAAGAAATGAACTAGCAAGAGAACGAATGATGCTTCAACATTACCTTTCTTGGTTTTGCTCCCCTCACATACAAGCAAATTAAAACACATAAACAGATTGTTCCTACCCCGAATCTGCCTGGAAAAGGGTTAAACTCTGGGTCAAATTGAATTAAAGTTTATAGTAAACTTGCATTAACCAATCAGCATCAAGTTTATTGCTTGTGACCAAACAGTTTGGAACAGAAATTTGATAATACCAGGAATAAGAGGCGTCTGTTAAAATCCCTATTTGCATTGTGATACTCAGACAGGCTTAGATTTCAAGCACTTTTGGGACCAAAGCAAATGGCAGGGGAAGGAAGCAGTGCCCCCTCTAGAATATTTTCATTGGATACAGAGCCTGTGTCCCAGCCACACCCCCACTCTGATGAAACTATCATTCCTGTCAATTCTAATACATTTCACCAGGCTCCAGAGCTCCACCTTATGCAAATTCCAGCTCATCCGAATTCTGTTGCCTGCATCCCAACCTGTACTGAACCTTGCTAAACTATCACTCCTGCACTCAGTGATCTACATTGGCTCCCCACCCTCACAACACATTGATTTAGAAATCTTCGTCCTCACTTATACCTCCCTCCGTGGTCTCCCTTACCATACCCTTGCAGCATTTGCCAAGCTTATATGCTAGCTTGCACCTGCCACTCTTCTGATATGACCT
This sequence comes from Somniosus microcephalus, assembly GCF_052327205.1. Lineage (NCBI taxonomy): Eukaryota > Metazoa > Chordata > Chondrichthyes > Squaliformes > Somniosidae > Somniosus > Somniosus microcephalus. Next base: position 213,649,318 of record NC_140988.1, read on the forward strand.
ACTGCATGGTCCCTTCTCTTTGCTCCATTATTGGTAACAAAGCCTTCAGCCATTGAAAGGACTTGCATTTATATATCCCATTTTACAACCTATGGACATCCCAAAGTGCTTCACAGTCAGTGAAGTTCTTTTAAAGTGTAGTCCCTCTTGTAACGTAGGGAAACACAGCAGCTTATTTTCATACAGCAAGGTCCCACAAACAGCAATGAGATAAATGACCAGATAATGGCCTAGAAATTTGTCTGCTCAGTGCCTGTTTTGGGGGCGCTAAACAGTCTCCTAAGTCTCCAATTTGGCGGGCAGGAAGTGCACGCTTATTCTGAGCTGGAAGAGCGCCACCCACCATATTGGTATAGGCAAAATAATCTGCGTCCAGGTCCCACACCTGAAGTAGGAGTTACTCTCTTTGCATATGCAAATAAGTGACCTAACACCTCTCTGCAATATTGGTTTGCTCTGAGGCAAATCCAGGTTTGCATGCAGCCTAACAGGTAGTCCATAAAGGGACTGCTGTAGGCTGCAACCAACAAGGTAAGATTTTAAAATATACTTACCTGAATGTGGAGGAGTGCTCCTCCCAACCCCACACTAAAACCACACTGGCCACTGCCAGCCACCGCTACACCCCACAATACTGCCGCTGCCCCTCCTCATTCTGGCCTCTGATCTCCCCAATCCCAGCCTCTTCCCTTCTGATCACCACTCCCTACAGGCCATCACTACCCTCCCAACCTGATCGCCCCCACTTCGCAGTCCCCTTTAACCACTTACCCGAGGGCTGCTGCTGGTATCATCAGCAAGCTGGCTGGAGACATCTATTAGGTGTCCGTAGCTTGCCAGCTCGATGATAATAAGGCTCGAGGCTTCACCATTCAGTCGCTGGGAATGGTTGATATCTCCTTCTGTGGCTTGTTGCCAACATTTTTTATTGACAACACTCTTTTTAAGCGCCTTGGGATGTTTTACTACGTTAAAGGCACTATATGAATGCAAATTGTTGTTGCTATTCTGTGGGCTCGCTCCATGTATGGGGAAAGACCTTCAGCACTTGGCCTACTATATACCTCAGACTTTCTTGTAGGAACTGTTGGATCCGTGGTTCAGTGGATATGCTATTATTAAATAATCACACGGATGCTGTACATTAACAAATAACAGGTCTTTACTGGAGGAGGGTAGTCTCTAGACTGGGGGTACAGAGGCATGCGCAAAGCTTATATACCAGTGTGGTCACTGCCGGTACTACAGTATACAGGAGCTGTAAAAGTAGTTCTGACTTAAAGGCACATACACTACAATTCCTCCCCTTTTAGATTAGTAATACCCCTAATATTCAAATAACAATTAACATTTCAACATGTACATTAAACAACAAAAGTCCATTTATAGATTCAGTCTTTGGGGCGGCTTCCTGGCCCTTTCGGGATAGCGCCTTTCCAGAGGTTCTTGTTCTTGGTGCAGAGGCGATTCTGACCCCTTTTCATCGGGTAGTTCATCGGGTTCCACTGCTACTGGGTCTGAAGTAGATGCTACCGGTATGTCGGGTTCATCCCCAGGTACTCGAGACATGGGGTTGACGCGTTCCTGTGACGCAAAGATCTGATCGACGTGGCGTCTCACAATGTTCTCCCCGACATCCACTGTGTACATTAATGGCCCCTGCCTTGTACATATCGTTCCGGGTTGCGACTTCTCTGTTCGATAGTCACGGGCCAAGACTGGTTGCCCTACATTGAAGCTCATTGTCGGCTTCTCATTGATGTGCTGGAATTGTTTGTCCTCAACATTTCTTCGCACATTTGGTCTGAGCAAGTCCAGACGAGATCTCAACCTTCGGTTAAAGAGCATCATGGCCGGGGTCTGGTTGGTAACTGCATGTGTTGCGTTTCGGTAGGCTAATAAGAAATTGTCCATCTTATGCTGTAGTGGAATTTCATTGTCACACATGGTCTTTATCGCCTTCTTAAAGGTTTGTACGAACCTCTCAGCCAATCCATTTGTGGCTGGATGATACGGGGCGGATGTGTAATGCCTTACCCCATTCCTTTTCATGAATTTTTGGAACTCGTCGGACACAAACTGTGGTCCATTATCAGAGCAAATCTGCTCTGGCAAACCGTTTCTGGCAAATATGGTCCGTAGGACTGCAATCGTTTTCTCTGTAGTGGTTGAAGACATTTTTATCACCTCAGGCCACTTTGAATGAGCATCCACTGCTATTAAGAACATTGAGTCCATGAATGGACCAGCGAAATCAATATGCACCCGTTGCCATGGAGAGGAGGGCCACTCCCATGGATGTAGAGGGGCATGTGGTGGTGCATTTTGGACCTTCTGGCATCCTAAGCAGCTCTTAGTTAGGTCTTCGATTTGTTGATCGATTCCCGGCCACCACACATAAGCCCCAGCAAGGCTTTTTATTTTCACTCCTCCCAGATGACCTTCATGTAGCTCATTTAGCACTCTCTCCCTTAACTTGGGTGGAATCACCACTCTGGATCCACACATCACTGTCCCCTGGCATACTGACAGCTGTTCTCTTCTGGATGAGAATGCTGGCAACAGTGAGTCACCATGTGTTGGCCATCCCATCACCGTCAATTCATACACCCGTGACAGCATCGGATCATTGCGGGTCTCCTTCTCTATATCCGCGTTTGTTACTGGCAATCGTTTAATTATTGACGAATAAAATATCTCGATAGGGTCCACTGCTGGTGCTTCCTCCACAGTAGGCAGTGGCAGGCGCGATAGCCCATCAGCGTTCCCATGCTGTTTCGTGCCTTTATATTCTATTTCATATTGATTCGCCCCTAGAAACAGGGACCATCTTTGTAACCGCTGTGCAGTCATCACTGGAACGCCCTTCTTAGGATTAAAGATGGAGACAAGTGGTTGGTGGTCAGTCAGCAAGGTGAACTTCTGCCCATGCAGATAGTGGTTGAATTTTTTTACTCCCCATACTAGGCTGAGGGCCTCCCTGTCAATCTGGGCGTAGTTGCGTTCGGCTGAGGTTAGTGACCGAGACGCAAAGGCTACTGGCCTCTCCAACCCATCTGGGAATTTGTGCGACAGCACCGCTCCAATACCGTAGGGTGATGCATCACATGCCAAACGAATTGGTAGTGCTGGGTTGAAATGGGCCAACACCTCTTTTGATGTGATCAATTCTTTACACTTCTGGAAAGCTCATCTACGTTCGTCATCCCACTTCCATGGTACCCCTGTTTGCAGTAGGGTGTTCAGTGGGTGTAACACCGTAGACAAATTTGGTAAGAACTTGTGGTAGTAGTTTACCAGCCTGAGGAACGACCTCAGTTGTGACACATTTTCCGGGCTGGAGCCTTGATTACTGCCTCAATCTTGTCAGGGGACTTATGTAAACTCTCTTCATCGATGACGTGGCCGCAATACGAGATCTGTTTCTGGAAAAACTCGCACTTGTAGCCCATACTCCTTTAATCTGGTGAGCACCTTCTCCAAGTTGGCGAGGTGATCACCGTCATTTTCGCCCGTGACCAAGATGTCGTCCAAATAACACTGGGTCCCTGGAATCCCTTGCAGGACCTGATCCATCGCCCTTTGCCAGATAGCCGGAGCCGAGGCTACTCCAAACACCAGCCGGTTATATTGATAGAGACCTTTATGAGTGTTGATCGTAAGGTAATGTTTCGAAGCTTCTTCTACCTCCATTTGCAAGTACGCCTGGGCTAGGTCAATTTTGTTGAAGCGTTTACCTCCAGATAGCGAGGCGAAAATATCCTCAATTCGTGGAAGCGGATATTGCACCGTGTGAAGGACTGGGTTCACTGTCACCTTAAAATCCCCACAGATGCGGACCTTCTTTGGTTCCCCAGGCATATTACTCAACGACCTCTTCATTACAGGAACGATGGGTGTAGCCCACTCGCTGCAGTCCACTTTGGACAGTACTCCTGAACGTTCCAACCCTTCCAGCTCTGCTTCAACAGCTGGTCTGATCGCATAAGGCACTGGTCTGGCCTTCAGAAACTTTGGGCTTGCATTTTCCTCTATTTTAATCATTGCTGTTATTCCTTTTAGTGTTCCTAGTCCCTCCTGGAACACTTCTTTTGTGTCAGTTAGCATTTTTGACAGTCGTCCAGGTGTGACGTCGTCATCCATTTTGGCCTCAATCTTCAGTGCCTGTATGGAATGCCAATTTAATTGTATCTTCCGGATCCATTCACGTCCTAGCAGTGGTGGTCCTCCATTTGGCAATACATATATATCCATTTTAGATATTTCCTGGCCTTTATATGTCACTTTCACCCTTATTTTTCCTTTGGGGTAGACTTTTTGCCCCGTATACGTCTTCAAGACAATCTCTGTAGCTTTCAATGGTATGTGTGAAAATAGCCGCTTGTAGTCTCTTTGATTTATGACTGTTAGAGCTGACCCTGTGTCCAATTCCATTTCCACTTGGACTCCGTCTATCTTGAGTGTAACCCAGATAGTCTGGTGATCCTCCATTTCGGTTACCTTATGTAGTTTCAGACAACCCAGCTCCTTGCTTCCGGAGTCTGTGTCACTTTTCTGTTCGTCTGAACCACTGTCCATCACCTGGTGTACCTTTTTGTACTTCTCCTGTGGAGATTTCTTACTGTTGGTTTTCTTCCCAGACCTGCAGACTCTTGCTATGTGTCCTGCTTTCCCACACTGTCTGCACACTTGGTCCTTGAACCAACAATCTTTCTGGTCATGTGTTGTTCTGCCGCAGCGATAGCACTTCCCTGTTCGTCACCAGAAAGCGGGTAAGTGATTGGTTCGTAAGTATTTCTCCCTTTTTAAGCTTAAATCTCTTTGGTTTATAGTTTCTAAGGTGTGATATTCACCATCTAGAATTGGGGCAGAGGGTATTTAAGAATAATATTAATAAATTTAATTAATTACACGGAATGGGAGATCAGGTGATGTGTTACTGCTGCAATATGTGGGAGCTGGTGGACACCATTGATGCTCATGGTGATCACATTTGCAGTAAGTGTTGGCTGCTCGAGGAACTCCGGCTCCGTGTTGAAGAGCTGGAGTCCAAGCTTCAAACACTGAGACACATCAGAGAGGGGGAGAGTTACCTGGACTCTGTGTATCACGAGATATTCACACCAATTAGATTAATTAATTCAGATGTAGTCCGTGGCCAGGGTCAGGGTGGTGTGACTAGAAGTGAGGCAGGTACAGGGATCCAGGAGGTAGTGTTGGAGGAGCTGCAGCCCTTGCACTTGTCCAACAGGTTCGAGGCTCTTACTCCCTGTGAGGATGGGAACAGGGACTGCGGGGTGGATGAGCAACCTGGCCACAGCACCGTGGAGCGGGGGGCCATTCAAGTGGGGGGAGTTAAAAGAAATGTTGTAGTGGTAGGGGATAGTATCGTTAGGGGGATAGATAGAGTTCTTTGCAGCCGAGAGCGAGAGTCCCGAAGGCTGTGTTGCCTGCCCGGTGCCAGGGTTAAGGACATCTCCTCTGGACTGGAGAGAAACTTGGAGTGGGAGGGGGAGGATCCAGTTGTCATGGTCCATGTTGATACCAACGACATAGATAGGACAAGGAAGGAGGTTCTGCTGAGGGAGTTTGAGCAGCTAGGGGTCAAATTAAAAAGCAGAACCACAAGGGTAATAATCTGCGGATTATTACCTGAGCCACGAGCGAATTTGGCTAGGACAAATAAAATTAGAGAGTTAAATGCGTGGCTCAAAGACTGGTGTGGGAGAAATGGGTTTTGCTTCCTGGGACACTGGCACCAGTACTGGGGCAGGAGGGAGCTGTTCCATTGGGACGGGCTTCACTTGGCCAGTGCTGGGACTAGAGTCCTGGCGGATTATATAACTAGGGCTGTAGAGAGGGCTTTAAACTAACTAGTGGGGGGGAGGTTCCTAGAGAGCAAATAATAAAAATGACAACAGAGAAGGTCATAGACTTAGGTAGCAGTGGGGAAATTAAAAACCAGAGCATGTCAGGAAGGGGCAGAAGATATGGAGTAAAAGGTAAAGTAATAAAAAGGGCAAAAGCAGGAACTAAGTGTCACAGAACACCTTTGAAAGTTCTCTATCTGAATGCACATAGCATTCGTAACAAAATAGACGAGTTAATGGCACAAATAACTACATATGGGTGTGATCTTGTGGCCATTACAGAAACATGGCTGCAGGGTGACAATGCCTGGGAATTAAACATACCAGGTTATTTAATGATCAGGAAGGACAGGCAGGAAGGAAGGGGAGGTGGGGTGGCTATGTTAATAAAGGAAGGAATCACTGTAATACAGAGAAATGATATTGGGTCAAAAGATCAGGATAATGAAACAGTTTGGGTGGAGGTAAGGAATAATAAGGGGAAAAAAACACTAGTGGGCGTAGTCTATAGGCCTCCGAACAGTGGCAACTCTGTTGGATGGAGTATCAATCAGGAAATAGTTGAGGCTTGTAATAAGGGAACATCTATAATTATGGGGGATTTTAACTATCACATTAATTGGACAAATCAAATTAGGCAGGGCTGCCTTGAGGATGAGTTCATTGAGTGTATTAGGGATGGGTTTCTTGAGCAGTATGTAACTGAACCGACCAGGGGGCAAGCAACCTTAGATCTGGTCCTGTGTAACGAGACAGGATTAATTAAAAATGTCCTAGTAAAGGATTCCCTTGGAATGAGTGACCATAACATGGTTGAATTCCATGTTCAATTAGAGGGTGAGAAGGTTGGATCTCAAACAAGCGTGCTAAGCTTGAATAAAGGAGACTATGAAGGTATGAGAGCGGAATTGAGTAGAGTGGATTGGGAAAATAGATTAAAGGGTAAGATGATACATGATCAGTGGTGTACATTTAAGGAGTTATTTTACAACTTCCAAAAAAAAAAATATTCCACTGAGAAGAAAAGGGTGTAAAAGAAAAGACAGCCATCCGTGGCTAAGTAAAGAAATTAAGGATAGTATTCGACTAAAAACAAGGGCATATAAGGTAGCCAAATCTAGTGGGAGGATAGAGGATTGGGAAAACTTTAAAAGACAGCAAAAAATAACAAAAAGATTGATTAAGAAAGGGAAGATAGATTATGAAAGTAAATTAGCAAAAAATATAAAAACAGATAGTAAGAGTTTTTATAGTTATATAAAAAGAAAAAGGGTGGCTAAAGTAAATGTTGGTCCCTTAGAGGATGAGACCGGGAAATTAATGGTGGGAAATATGGAGATGGCAAAAACACTGAATGAATATTTTATATCAGTCTTTACAGTAGAAGACACTAAGAATATCCCAACACTGGACAAACAGGGGGCTAAAGGGGGGGAGGAGCTAAACACAATCAAAATCACTAAGGAAGTGGTACTCGGTAAAATAATGGGATTCAAGGCGGATAAATCACCTGGACCTGATGGCTTACATCCTAGGGTCTTGAGGGAATTGGCGGTAGGGATTGTGGATGCATTGGTAATAATTTTCCAAAAATCCCTGGACTCGGCAAAGGTCCCGGCAGACTGGAAAACTGCTAATGTAACACCCTTATTTAAAAAGGGCAGTAGACAGAAGGCTGGAAACTATAGACTGGTTAGCCAAACATCTGTGGTAGGTAAAATTTTGGAGTCCATTATTAAGGAGACAGTAACAGGACATTTGGATAATCATAATTTAATAGGACAAAGTCAGCATGGTTTTATGAAGGGGAAGTCATGTTTGACAAATTTGCTGGAGTTCTTTGAGGAAGTAACATATAGGGTGGATAAAGGGGAACCAGTGGACGTAGTGTATTTAGACTTCCAAAAGGCATTTGACAAGGTGCCACACAAAAGATTATTGCTTAAGATAAAAAATCACGGGACTGGGGTAATATTCCGGCATGGATAGAGGATTGGCTATCTAACAGAAGGCAGAAAGTTGGGATAAATGGTTCATTCTCAGACTGGCAATCAGTAACTAGTGGTGTTCCACAGGGGTCAGTGCTGGGTCCCCAACTCTTTACAATCTATATTAACGATTTGGAGGAGGGGACCGAGTGTAACATATCAAAGTTTGCAGATGATACTAAGATGGGAGGGAAAGTAGTGAGTGAGGAGGACATAAAAAACCTGCAAGGGGACATAGACAGGCTAAGTAAATGGGCAGAGATTTGGCAGATGGAATACAATACTGGAAAGTGTGAGGTTATGCACTTTGGCAGGAAAAATCGTAGAGCAAGTTATTATCTTAATGGCAAGAAACTGGAAAGTACTGAAGTACAAAGGGATCTGGGGGTCCTGGTGCACGAAACTCAAAAGGTTAGTATGCAGGTGCAGCAAGTGATTAAGAAGGCCAATGGAATGTTGGCTTTCATTGCTAGGGGGATAGAATATAAAAATAGGGAGGTATTGCTTCAGTTGTACAAGGTATTGGTGAGACCGCACCTGGAATACTGCGTACAGTTTTGGTGTCCATACTTAAGAAAGGACATACTTGCTCTCGAGTCAGTACAAAGAAGGTTCACTCGGTTAATCCCGGGGATGAGGGGATGAACATATGAGGAGAGGCTGAGTAGATTGGGACTCTACTCATTGGAGTTCAGAAGAATGAGAGGCGATCTTATTGAAACATATAAGATTGTGAAGGGGTTGGATCGGGTGGATGCGGGGAAGATGTTCCCGATGATGGGTGAAACTAGAACTAGGGGGCATAGTCTTAGAATAAGGGGCTGCTCTTTCAAAACTGAGATGAGGAGGAACTACTTCACTCAGAGGGTGGTAGGTCCATGGAATATGCTGCCCCAAAAAGCTGTAGAAGCTACATCATTACATAAATTTAAAACAGAAATAGACAGTTTCCTAGAAGTAAAGGGAATTAAGGGTTACAGGGAGCGGGCAGGAATTTGGACATGAGTCTAGGTTCGGATTGGTCATGGCCCTGTGGGTAGCGGAGCGGGCCCAGGGGCCGTGTAGCCTGGTCCTGCTCCTATTTCGTGTGTCTAATTCTGTTAGATTCAGGAGATGGTTCTGTGATAGTGGATTGGCGGTTAGGATCAGATCAGCCATGATCTTATTGAATGGCGGAGCAGGCTCGAGGGGCCGATTGGCCTACTCCTGCTCCTATTTCTTATGTTCTTATGTTCTTATGTTCCATAGGATATTTCATTGGTGCCATATTCTTGCGGTCTCCGTTGTATCTCTGCAGCGCCCCTTGCGGCTGCTTCATGTGATACTGCCATACTGAAAGCTTTGTCCAGCGTAAGGTCCTTTTCTGATAGAAGCCGTTTCTGGGTTCCTTCACTTTGTAGCCCACACACAAACTTGTCCCTTAACATGTCTGCTAGTCCCGCTCCAAACTGGCAGTATTTCGATAGCTTGCGCAGTTCCGTTAGGTACTCAGCATTGCTTTCGTCTTTGTGTTGGTTCCTTTTATGGAACTTAAATCGTTCTGCTATCAGCAGCGGTGTGGGGTTTAAGTGGTCCTGTAGGATTTCTACTATGCTTTCAAAATTCTTGTTTACCGGTTTCTCTGGGGTTATTAGATTTCGCAGTAACCCATAAGTTTTTGCACCCATGGAATTTAACAGAAGCAGTGCTTTATTAGCATCTGGCACTTCATTTGCCCTGCAGTACACCGCAATACGTTCCACATATGTCGCCCAATCTTCGACTTTATTGTCGAACGTAGAGATACTGCCACTCTTCGGCATCCTTGGGTGTGCGTTAACTATCACAAATGGCGCCTCCCGCGCTTCCCTTTCTTCTCCGCTGGCACAAAATGGCGTCTCCCGCGCTTTCCTTCCTTCCCGCGCTCGCCCTTCTTCTCCGCTGCGGCTTCTAAAAATGGCGCCTCCCGCGCTCTTCCTTCTTCTCCGCGGCTCAATGGCGTCTCCCGCGCTCTCCCTTCTTCTCCGCGGCTCAATGGCGCCTCCCGCGCTCTTCCTTCTTCTCCGCGGCACAATGGCGTCTCCCCTTTCTTCGCCCCGCGGACCCTGTTCAGCCCGTGAGCACTGGCTGTGCTCTGCGCGTTCTTCTTTTTATATTTTTCGACGCCGCTCAGTCTAGAACCCGGCTGTTTCTTACCCTCTCTCTCTCTCCGGTTTGTTTTATTTTTCTCGATGCCGCTCAGTGTTCAACCCCCGGCTGCGCCCTGCGCTCTTCACCCTCTGTCTTACCCCGTCGACGCTGCTCGGCTTTCTCTCCGCCGTCGGTCGGCTCCAGCCGTCGCTGCTCGGGAAGGGTCTGCGCTGGACCTGTCGTCGGTCTCTTACTGCTCGTTGTGGCTGGGGAACCAAGCCCGGCTCTCCACAGCCTCCCCTGCGAAGTTGGATCTCTGCCTGACTGCTGGGCGGTTGCTCGTGGTCGACGCCCGTGTTCCTGGCCTCAACTATTTTTTTTTTTATGTTGCAGGTAGATTCGAATCGACACTCGGCGCCACTGTTGGATCCGTGGTTCAGTGGATATGCTATTATTAAATAATCACACGGATGCTGTACATTAACAAATAACAGGTCTTTACTGGAGGAGGGTAGTCTCTAGACTGGGGGTACAGAGGCATGCGCAAAGCTTATGTACCGGTGTGGTCACTGCCGGTACTACTGTATACAGGAGCTGTAAAAGTAGTTCTGACTTAAAGGCACATACACTACAGGAACCACAGAGGTACTGAGTAATGATGGTACTGAATGACTTCCTTTATACTTCTTCTTATCTGGATATATTAATCAGAGTGATTTTTGACGCTCTCTATGCATGCGCACCCACTTGGTACTGCACATGCGTACTCGATCCAGTCACACATGCACAGTACCCAACAGTGCAGCGGCTGTGGCCTGCACTGCCATGCTTTCCTCAGCTCTGTGAGAAGGTCAGGGGATTGGGGGGGGGGGTGGTTGAAGAGGGGATCAAAGTGGGGAGAGAGGAGAACAAAGGGAGCAGGACAAGGAGAGCGGATCGAAGGGGGAGAGGAAAGGAGAGGGGATCGAAGGGGGAGTGAGGAGAGGGGAGGGAAGAGAGAGGACTGGAGGGGGGAAGTGGAGGGGATCGACGGGGAGAGGGGAGGAGATTGAAGGGTGGGGAGGGAGGAGAATGGATCAGAAGGGGGAAGGGAGGAGAGGGGATTGGAGGGGGGAGAGGGATGAGAGAGGATCAAAGGGGGGAGTGAGGAGAGGGGATTAAAGCGGATGGAGGACAGGGGATTGGGGGAAGGAGAGGGGATCGGAGTGGGGAGAGGAGAGGAGCTCAGAAGGGGGAGAAGGGCAGGAGCTTGTGGGGAGAGGAGTTCAGGAAATTGGGCGGGGAGAGAAGGTCAGGAGCTCAGGGGTGGGGGGGGGAGAAGGTCAGGAACTCTGGAGGGGAAGAAGGTCAGGAACTCAGTGGGGGGAGAGAAGAGCTCGATGAGAACAGTGGGGATGGGGGAAGACGTGATCCAGGTCTAAAGGCGGGGGGGATGAGAGTGAGAACACGATCCAGGTGGGCAGATGGATCACGTTCTCCCACCTGTTAGGTGTGGATCATGTTCTTCCAAACCCACCCCCACCCCATTTACACCCGCACCACTATCTCCCTCTCCTCCCTCCTCACCACTATCTCCCTCTCCTCCCTCCTAGACCTGGTTGATTTCTCGAAAAGCCCGGTGCGTGTGCAGCAAGTGACATTATTGGACTGGATGAAATCCGGAAGGCATGACACTGTCACTATTCACTTCATACCAAATAAACCTGTTGACAATCTGTGACCCACACACAATGCCCCATCTACTGGGTGGGGGTGACAGGAGAAGGTCAGGAACTTGTTGGGGTGGAGAAGGTTAGGAACATGTTGGGGGGTGGGGGGGAGAGGTGAGGAACTTGTTTGGGGGGGGCGGAGAAGGTCCTAACCTGGGAGGGTGAACCCTGCTTCTTCTCTGAAAGCAGTAGTGTTAGCATTGTGAGCTCTGTCTGGTGCCTGGCTGTCACAATGAATGGATCAAATTACACATTGCAAAGATGTTGATTACTCAGGCAGGCAGGATCTAATTACACATTCCAGACAATCTGCTGAGTGTGTCTTGTCCTCCAAGGGGACCAATCAGCAATCTGGTCTTGTCATCCAAGGGGACCAATCAGAACGTTGGTGTTGCAAATGCACGCTGCCTATATTAATCTTAACATACATTTTTGTTGGGTGAAATGAAAAGGTAACCTGTTTTTATGTGGCTCACTTTAAACAATAGGCAGAGCAGCTGACCTCAGCCAGATTGGCAGTAGTGGCCCTAAAATTGAATTGGGTGCCCCATGTGGGAGGAAAAATCAGCTAGGGCTTCCACTCCAAATCACTATCCAGTGGTCATTGCTAGAAAGTGCTCCTGTGTGAACCTTCAGTGAGAATGGGCTCGGGCTCAGGTGAAAACTTCCCCCCGCTATAGTCACTATTCACACTCACTGTCTAGGGTCAATGGGAAGAATGACCACTTGGGCCAAACCACCATAGCACAATAAGAGTTAACAGTTTCAGGAAAGGAGAAAGGTAGAAAAAAATTGAAAATGAATAAACACAGCTCTATCGATTTCAGTGAGGTAGAATTTGTCACACTGTTTTTCTCAGTAGTCTTACATTGGCAAGTACATACAGCCTAAAGGCCGACTCCCATCTCACACCAGGGCCACAGTCATCCTTCTGCTGCAGTAGACACTCGTACCCCTTTTACTTTGTGTAAGAGTGCTGCCACTGCCTCCGAGAGTGCTGGTCCTATGCAGCCAATGGCAACCCCAATGCGCACCTGTCGGTTCACTAAGGCCTATTTATGACCAGATCCTCCTGGGCACGTTAATGAATACAACGGGATTTAACTGGGGTTGCAGCAGCTTGTGCAAGACTTAGGGAATGGCTGTAGCAAACACTCCACTGACATTGATATAAAAACAGCTTACGTTTCTTTCTGGCACCAAACCTAATCAAGCCCAAGCACAAGCAAGTCCCAATTTATTTTATCATTTATTTAGCTAATCAGTGATATTACATCAAGATTTAGTAAATACTAGCCAGCTCCTGTGACACTGCACATAGGGAGTCAAAACTAAGTGTAGTCTTTAGGTGAAGTGGGGATAGAGGCCAAGGGTTAATTGGATACATGCAGACGTAATTCAGTCCCCATTTTAAAGCCATACATTTTGTTCTTTACTTGTATATATTTCCATTATAAATTGCCATGTCTACAGTGATAATGGAGGCTGCCTATGTAAACGTGTTACACAGTAATTATACACTCCAGCAGTGGAGGAATTTATAATGGGAAAAATTTGACAGGAGCATATGCAGATGTACAATTTTCATTATACTATAGATATAAATGTAATTCAAGCTAATAATAAGAAAAATTGGGAATAAGGTACATTTGTAAACATACATTTACGACTATAAACTGTTGAAGTAGCCATGGATGAAGTTGAAAGATATCTAGGAGTCATAGTAAGCTCGACACTCAGTGGGGGTGAAATTCGTCTTGGACGGTGGTGCAAAACGGGCAATAGCGCATTGGACTGAGTGTAAAATGGGCTGCCGATGCACAATCACTGGTTTTGTGCCACCGCCCAAGGTGAATTTCACCCTCAGCATGTCCAACCAATGCAGAGTAGCAATCAACAAAGCCACCAGAATGTTGAACTACATCGCCAAAACAATAGAATACAATCAGAGGAAGTTGTGATCAAACTTTCCAGAGCTCTGGTCAGACTGCACCTTGACTGTCTCCAGTTCTGTCTGAGAGATGCAAGGGAAACATTCCAGCATTGGAGACAGCATGGAGAAGAGCCACAAGACGGATGCCTAGGGCTCGATTTTCATTGAGCAGTGGAGTCGGGCTTGGAGGCATGCGGGGGGTTAAAATCACAAAAACTGGCAGGCGGGACCCCCCACCCGCCTGGTTCCTGACTCCGAGCAATTTTAATTCAGGTGTGTCTGATGGTCCCGACTCCGTCCCGCATCCAACAGGCGGGACTGGCCTTTAAGGCCCTCAGTTACCATTAAATGGCCTCTATAATCCTATTTTAACAGGCCCTTGCAACTTTAACCCTTTTCCCACGTAAAACACGCCTGGTGGGAATCACGAATGTGAAACCTGGCGGGAGCACTATTGGATTGCTGACTATCAACTGCAGGTCAACCATTAAAAAGGAGATTTGATCAGCCATCATTTGCAGGTGGCAGGACTTAGTGGTCTCAGACCTGGGGCAACTTTTACAAGGCTTAACCACACCTGTGGAAGGTTGGAGCCTCACACCCATCTCCAGTGTGGCCTCCTGGGAAACCCCTCTCACCACCTTCACTCAGCGCTTCCTCAACGGAGGCATATACCAGAAGCATGGGAGCCATTTATTTCCTTCCCATCTGGGCATTAGAGGAGCTCGAGCACCAGCCGCGTCAGCAGCAGAACCAGGAACAACAGCAGCACCAGCAACAGCAGCAGCAGCAGGAGCGCCAGGCTGCTGCTCACTCACCTAAGGCTGCACAGGCCAGAAGGGGCCAGCGCCTGGAAGCCCGTCGGCGCAGGAGATACCCCCCCAAACAGGGTCTACAGGCGCAGGGTCACCTATTTCAACATGTCTGAGCAGCAGTGCCAAAGTCGGCTCCGACTTTTGTGAGAGATCGTGACTGACATCTGCGCAATGCTACAGCAAGACCTGCTGCCCAGAGGACCAGGTGGACAAGCATTACCAGTGGCTGTCAAAGTCACCACTGCACTCAACTTTTTTGCCTCAGGCTCATTCCAGGGATCAGCAACAGAGATCAGCGGCATCTCCCAGGCGGCCGCACACACTTGCATCACGCAGGTAATCGATGCCCTCTTTGCCCTCGTGCACAATCACATCCATTTCACCAAGGATTGAGCAAGTGTCACGACGCGAGCAGTTGGATTAGTTCATCTGGCAGGCTTTCCAAGGGTGCAGGGCGTCGTTGACTGCACACATTTGGCCCTTAGGGCACCCCATCGCAATCCAGGTACTTTTGTCAACCGCAAGGGCTTCCACTCCCTTAACATTCAGCTGGTGTGTGACCACAAGGAGGAGATTTTGCATGTTTGTGCCACGTACCCTGGCAGTTGCCATGACTCCTTCATACTGTGCCAGTCTAGTGTGCCTCCGCTATTCAGTCCGCCAGACCAACTTAATGGATGGCTACTTGGAGACAATCCCCTGAGGACGTGGCTGATGACGCCGTTGAGGAGGCCAGCCAACGAAGCTGAGGAGAGCTACAACTCCAGCCACATTTCCACCAGATCCATTATCGAACAAACCATCGGTTTGCTGAAGATGTGCTTCAGATGCCTGGATAGATCAGGTGGAGCCCTGCAGTACTCAGCAGCCAGGGTCTCCAGAATCGTCGTGGTTTGCTGTGCACTTCACAACATGGCACAGCGTCGTGGCTTGAAGATTCCTGAGGACCAAGTGGTTCCTCACATATCCTCCTCAGATGATGATGAGGAGGAGGAGGAGGAGGAGGGTGAAAACGAATATCCTGCAGAGGCCCATCAACCAGCGGCAGCATTACGCGGGAACATTGCTGCTCGGGATGCAAGGAACGCCCTCATCCTGGACAAATTTGCTTAGCCTAGTCAATCAAACACTTTTGCCTCACAGCTTCTTACCTGAGCATCGACAATGGCCAAGACCCTGCGGATTCCTAGCTATTTGACCAGCATACTGACAATTGCAAGTAATCCTAAGCCCTCAATGTGAAAGTCCTATTCACGAAATGACACACGCCACAACTACAGCAGTAGCCATCAGATTTTTAACTAACATTATTAATCTGATGGCTTTTTCTAACAATACATCAAATTTCACCCAAGTGACTACCCTTGTGACTATTTGTGCAGAATGTTCCTCTTACGCGTGCTCCTACGAAGTGCTTCCCCTGTGGTTTCAGCAGATGTGGAGGCCCCTTGCTCACTTTCCTGCTGCTCCTGTCTCGACACCTTTGGCGGGCGTCCTCTAGGGTTGCGAGCCTGTGAGGGCTCGTCAACAGTCTGCTGCTCCTGCGGCTGTGCAGCGGGTGAGACGTCTATCTCACTTGGGTGTGGACTCCGGTGAGGCTCTGACCGAGGGCTCTGCAGTGGCATGGAAGTGTGAGCGCTTGGAGAGGAACCCCCACTTCCTTGAGGTCTGCCACCAACCTCCCTCTCATGGGTCAGGTCCCCCTCCGCGCCTGCAAGTGGCTGGCGAGCACCTTGCTGCACATCATAGGGGCCATGGGGACCCGTATCTGCAATGGCAGTCCTACTCAGAAGGACTTCCATGAAGGTCTGGTTTCTCTGTTCAATAGATGCCCATCGCTCCTCAAGAGATGTCATTCTATTCTGAACAATGACCATGTTTTCCATACCCTGGTGACAAAGCTCCTCCATGGCCGTAGCCCTCCTCTCCTCTACCGTAGCCATCCTCTCCTGTACGGTAGCCAGCCTTACCACGAAGGTAGCAATCGTTTCCATGGAGGTAGCCATCCTTTCTGTGTTGATGCGTTCATGCGCCAATGACTCCACAAAGGCTCTGCTCATGTTCGCTATGGACTCCTCCATTCGCTCCACACTCGCAGCGACCCTCGAGACAAAACCTGCCAGAGACTCCTGCATCTGTGCCTGGAGTTCCATCACCTCTGATCTTATGGATGGACCCAGAGGCAGAGGGTCGACATGCTGCTGAGCCGAGCTGGCAGAGTCCTGCGCCCTCCGACTAGGACTCTCCACTGCTGTCCCTGTCTCCACAATCTGCTGATGCTCACTTCTGAGCTGTGATACACCAGGTGATAATACTACTCTATGTCCCGAAGGTCCCACCGAGGTGTGAGTGTCTGCGCTGGTGCTGGGTGCGCTGAATTCTGCTGACGCTGTGCCCTCAGAGGTTGTAGCTTCCTCTGAGGAGTCTGGCTGCTGAGCCTCTTCTTCCTGGCTAGGGGGGACGGATGCTTGTGATGGTCCTGTGGGGGAGTAAAGGAAAGAGTCAGAGATGTGATGCAAAGGCTACATGCACATAGCTTTTTGCAGATGCTCATAAATGCATCTGTTACAGCTTCACAATCATTATCAGCGACTCATGCAATGTCAATGAGAGAGATGGGAAACTTTTCTGTCACCAGCTTGCTGTGTTGCACCCGTCTGTCCGTCCCCCATGCACGAATCATCCTCAATGCCAATGATTTCCAGCACAGCCTCCTCCCGGGGGGTCAGGTGGGCTATTGAGGGTGGCCCTCCTCCTGTCCTGGCTCGCTCTCTCTTGTTGTGAGCTCTCTTTTCCAGCAATGAGGGAGACAAGTGGAGGTTGAGTGAGAATGAAGGAGTGAGTGTAGAGATTACATAGCATAGATACTTAGAAGGAGACAAAGATGGAGTGAGGTTGCAAGACCAAGGGCCCTCCCTGTGTGTTGTCAGTTGTATTCAAAGCATCAGAGTGATAGGGAGTGTGAGGGCTGCATGGTGGAATAGTTAAGTGAATGTGAGCATAGAGAGAGAGGGAATGGGTAAGGGTGCATGGATGTCAGTGTCAAGTGGGATGTGGAGGAAGAGATTGCTAAAGCTGAGTGCTGGTGAGGAAAGGCAATGGGGATCAGATTGAGGGTGATGGGAAATTCATACTCACTTTTCCAGTGCGCTGAAGGTCATGAAATCTTTTCCTGCACTGTATCCAGGTTCTGCGGGTGACTCCCAAGGAGTTGACCTCCTCAACCACCTGCATCCACACAGCCTTGGTCTGAGTGGGAGGCCTCTTCCTCCCTGATGAAGGGAACAGGATCTCCCTTTTGGCCCTAGCCCCATCCACCAATGCCTGCAGTGCCGCCTCGTCAAAGCGAGGAGCTGCTCTTGCCCTCCCGCTTGTCATCTTTCCTACAGGTCCCTCTGACACTAAATGGAGGAAGCTTGGAAGCCTGCAGAAGAAGCAAGGCTTGCTGTGGACCTTAAATAGCAGCAATGATGATGTCATCGGAGGGGACTTTCAGTCATGAAAAAGCCCTTTGCAAAGGCTTCCCACACGTTGGAAATTAATTGGCTAATTGTGTTAAAATTGCATCAATCTCCCACATCCATTTAGATTCGTGTGGGAAACATGAAATTCAGATAACACAACAACAGCCCGCAGCTGAGTTAAAATCGAGACCCTAGTGTCTGAGTTATGAGAAATGACTGGAGAAACTTGGGCTATTTAGCCTGGAAAGGAGATATGCAAGAGGTGCTCTTATAGAGGTACATAAGATATGAAAAAGGTAAATCTGGAGCATTAGAGTAAATTACATTGCAAGAATATAACAATGGGACACAGTTTTCAAAACAGTAAAAGATAAATTTAGGATTGATGGAATGGACTTGCAGATAGAGTAGTGGAGGTGGAAAAATTGAATAATTTAAGAACCACTTCAGTTCTGCAATGAGGAATGTACCGTCTTTCTGGATGGATGAGTTAAGGTGGGCCGAATGGCTTTCCTCATCTGTCAAGATGGCGGCCGTGATGATCCGGTGCTGAGATCGCTCTTCCTGTTTCGGGCGGCCAGCTCTCGCCGCTCGCTCCCGCAACCGGAGCGAGGTGCTCGGCGAGTCGGGCAGAGGCAGCGCAGCGCGGGTGAGCAGCAGCAGCAGCCAAGCTGACTCGCTGGAGCACATCGACCGGCAGCTCCTCGGCGGGAAGGAATTCCAACTGGGAGGAGGGGAGCCGAGCATGGCGGCCAGAGGCCGACCCATGAAGAGAGAGAAGTAGGCCCCGGGCCGTGGAGCGTGGAGCCGGCGACGTTGAAGAGGAGGCCGCATTGGAGCATTCACATCCGACGATGTGTTCGGCGAGTCGGGCAGAGGAGCGCAGCGCAACGAGCAGCAGCAGCAGACTCACGACACGCTGCAGCACGTCAGCCGGCAGCTCCATTTCGGGTAACTCGCAGTCCGGATGGGAGGAGGGGAGCCGGTCATGGTGGCCAGAACAGAAGAAGCAGGCCACCACACGTGGAGCCGGCAACAGTGAGGAGGAGGCCGCGGTGAAGAGGAGGACGGAGCGGCTGAGGGACATCGTGCTCCCACTGCCACGGGAAGCCATTGTATTGACTTTGAACGCGGCGCTGTATGTATAGCTGACGCGTCCCTACGGGGAACAAGCATTCCATTGTACTTGTTACATATGGCAAATAAATCTAAATCTGAATCTGAATCTGAATCTAATTATCTTGTGATCTTATAATATGTGTAGTGTTTATAGAGGTACATAAGATATGAATTTGTTACCATCCTCCGCCTGCTTCACGACGACATGCAAGCCGTGATCCTGACCAACGGTTCCACCACAAACCCAATTCATGTACGAACCGGGGTCAAGCAAGGCTGTGTCATCGCACCAACGCTCTTCTCAATCTTCCTTGCTGCAATGCTCCATCTCACCCTCAGTAAGCTCCCCACTGGAGTGGAGCTAATCTACAGATCAAACAGGAAACTGTTCAACCTCTGTCGCCTCCAGTCCAGATTGAAGGTTGTCCCATCCTCTGTCGTCGAATTACAGTATGCAGACGACGCTTGCGTCTGTGCACACTCGGAGGTCGAACTCCAAGCCATCATTAACACCTTCACCAAAGCGTACGACAGCACGGGCCTTACACTAAACATCCGTAGGACGAAGGTTCTCTACCAACCTGCCCCACCACACAGTACTGCTCCCCGATTATCAAAATCCATGACAAAGCCTTGGACAACGTGGACCACTTTCCATACCTCGGGACCCTACTGTGAACAAGGGCAGACGTCGACGACGAAGTCCAACACTGCCTTCAGTGTGCCAGTGCAGCCTTCGGTCGCCTGAGGAAGAGAGTGTTTGAAGACCAGGACCTCAAACCCGGCACCAAGCTCATGGTCTACAGGACAGCAGTGATACCTGCCCTGCTGTATGCCTCAGAAACATGGACCATGTACAGCAGGCACCTCAAAGCACTGGAGAGGTACCACCAATGCTGCCTCCGCAAGATCCTGCAAATCCATTGGCAGGATAGGCACACCATCGTCAGTGTTCTTGCTCAGGCCAACATCCCCAGCATCGAAGCTTTGACCATGCTCGATCAACTACGATGGACGGGTCACATTGTCCGCATGCCCGATACGAGACTTCCAAAACAAGCGCTCTACTCGGAGCTCCGGCACGGCAAGAGAGCCCCAGGTGGGCAGAGGAAACGCTTCAAGGACACCCTCAAAGCCTCCTTGAAAAAGTGTAACATCCCCACCGACACCTGGGAATCCCTGGCCCAAGACCGCACAAAGTGGAGGAGAAGCATCCGGGAAGGCGCCGAACACCTCGAGTCTCTTCGCCGGGAGCAGGTGGAAGCCAAGCGCAGGCAGCGCAAGGAGCGCACGTCAACCCAAGCACCCCACCCACCCGCCCCTTCAACCACCGTCTGCCCCACCTGTGACAGAGACTGTAGGTCCCGCATTGGACTCATCAGTCACCTGCGAACTCATTTTTCATGTGGAAGCAAGTCATCCTCAGTTCCGAGGGACTGCCTAAGAAGAAGAGTGTTTGTGTACAATAAATTACAATTTTATTTAACATTTCTTTTCCAAGAGAAACTTTTATTAATTCTCTAAGAAGTGCATTCACATATACATCTAATGAACACAGTGCACATTTTGATTGCATGGTGAGTGTATTGATACATCCATGGCAGGAGTATGTGCATCTGCCATGGATGGTAATCCAATGGTGTAAATCTGGTTATAGTTTACAATATCAGAAGGTCTCAGCATGAGTGCACTGCTAAATGTATTACCAAGACTTTCTGAAATCCAGCAAGGCTTTGGTGCTTGGAAAAGCCTTGGTGCTACCACACATATGCGCAAAGCATCCAATGTGAGATCATCAAAAGACAATGGGCTAGAAATTGGGTACCTCAGCACCTCCCGTTAGCACCTCCGGGGGCGCTAATGGAGCACTAACGACTTACTACTCGGGCGCGGCGAGGTCAGCTCCGCCGGCTAATTTCACCTGGCGGTTTGCGGCGACACTAACCACTATCACCACGCCAGCCTGCGGCTGGAGATCATGATGCCATCCAGCGGCGCATCGCCCCAGTAGCGCTCTGGACCGGAAATTAATTCTCGCCCCCTGCCTCAGTACCTGCCGTTAGGAACGACAGGTAGAGGAGGTGGTTTGCAGTCGGCTGGGAGCCGGAGGAGCGCTAGTTAAAGGCGTTAATTTCCGATTGTTTTTTTAGTCGGCAAACAATGCTGCCTTGTCAGTTTGTCAGAAGCAGACAGGCGTTTTGACCAATTTAAGCTTTTCCTACTTGAAGGAGTTCTGCTCCTGAGAAAAATTTATCCGTTTCACTTGTGTTACATTTGATACTTCAACACTTCCAACACTTCATGGGGGCTGTACTGGCACTGGACCCCGCCCTCCAGCTTCACCATCGGAGGCAGCGGAGGCAGAGAGAGAGATTGGAAAACGTGGCCAGAGGGAGAAGGGCCAACAGGGCTCTGCACAGGAGACCTTACCCTCTCAGGGTATTCCGGGAGCAGTTCTCCTACATTCATCTCTCAGAGGAGCAGTGCCTTAGAAGGCAAGGAGGTGGTCACAGAGCTTTGCCACCTACTGCAGCCAGGCCTCCAGTCTCAGCTCAGGATCAGGACTCTCTCAGTGGCAGTGAAGGTCACAGTCGCTCTCAATTTCTACGCCAGCGACTCCGTCCAGGCTTCTACAGGGAATATTGCAAACATTTTGCAGTTCGCCATCCATTTCTGCATCCGGGAGGTGACAGGTGCTCTGTACAGAAGGAGAAGGGAGTACATCTCATTCCCCATCACCAGAGAGAAGCAAGACGAACGCTCATGTGTCTTTGCAAGGATAGTGGGCTTCCCCATGGTTCAGGGCACCATTGACTGCACCCATGTGGCATTGCGGGCACCTCATCACAATGCAGAGGTGTTCCGTAACCGCAAAGGCTACCACTCTCTTAACGTTCAGTTGATGTGCGACCACAGACAGTTCATCTTCACCGTCAATACCCACTATCCTGGCAGCAGCCACGATGCATATATCCTGCGTGAGACCGGAGACCCAGCAATGTTCCACCCATCACATGAAGCTCGCGGCTGGCTGCTCGGAGACAAGGGTTATCCACTCGCCATGATGACACCCCTCCACAACCCCAACACTCCTGCTCAGCACGCATACAATGACAGCCATACCGCCACCAGGAACCTGATCAAACAGACTATCGGGGTGCTAAAGCAACGGTTCCGCTGCCTTGACCGCTCTGGAGGAGCCCTGCAGTACTCCCCTGATCGAGTCTCCATTTCCATCATTGTTTGCTGCGTGCTGCACAGCCTGGCCATTCTGAGGGCCCAACCATTGCCACCAGGGATTGGAGGTCCACTTCAGGAGGAGGAAGAGGGACAGGAGGAGGAGGAGCAGCAGCAATGTAGGAGGGAGCCACTCAATCTTGCTTCTGCAAGGGCCATTCGTGATCGTCTCATTATAAATGAAATAGAACACTGCCTTTGCGCAGAATAACCACATCATTACAGCCAGCTCGCAGCCTCTATCAGCGGACAAAGGTCAAATGAGAAACATCACAAAATGTGCTACGTTGAATTAAAAATTTATTACTGTGCACAACTCTCTCTTATGAAACACAACCAATAATAAACAAACACAACAATTTATCAACAAACACAATTGGTTCTTAGCAAACTGAACTATTTGCTACCAAACTTAACAATATATTTACAAACACATGAAATTATTTACACACACTCCCCCCATTAGCTAATAACGCATTATTTACTCACCCTTCCTCAATGATTTCCCTCCCCTTTGCAATTCCCCCCTCCCAACCCTACTGCTCCTCCATAATGTGGCCCCAGTGGCTGCAGCAAGGCTGGCGGAAGGCTGCTGAGTCTGGGAACCAGAGACTGCAGATGGTCTTGCAGGACGCCCTCGGCCAGCTCTGGGCCTGGAAGGCCTGGCTACAGACTGCAACACCTCAGCATGGGCGGCAGCAGTCTGAGATGGCTGGGTTACAGGCTGCGGCAAGTGCAATGGTGGAGTGACAGTGGTGGGAGCAGGAATGATGTCATCCTGAGAGAGGACAGCACCTTCCTGCTCGACTGACACACTGCCACTCCCCCGGGGCAGAACCTCAGGATCCAGAGCAATCTACTCGAGCACAGATTGCTGGCCTGCTGCGGCACTGTGAGATCCCCAGTGGACAGTGGGCAACCCAGCGATGATGGCAGCAGTCAGTGCTTGTGTGGCATCAATCTGAGACTGCATGAGAGCAGTCTGAGATTGGATGCCACCAACCACTGACTCCATTACAGCACTAAGCCATTGCGTTGCTTCGGCCTGTGCTGCAATAGCTGCTGCCACCTCACCCATGACACGCGGCATGGGGTCTGGGTCCCCACAGTCTCTCTGCAAGGCAACCATCCTTTGCAAACTGCCAACGATGGGCTCGATGGTTTACACAGAGATGAGTGTAATGCTGGAGGCGGACTCCTCCACGCTCCTAGCCAGTGCATCCATGCTCTCAGGCACCCTTGCCATTGCACCCATGAACTCAGTGTGCATGCTCATTGCTTGTGTGGTCGACGCCTCCTCATCTGAGTCCTGTGCAGCAGAACTTGTGCACGCACTCACCCTCGGGGGAGATGGCCTCTGAGCTTCCCTTCCCCCATGGCGTTGCTGCAGTCTGCTGGGTCCTAGAGCTTCACCCACATCAGAGCCATTTTCTAGGCTCCCCTCCAGTGACCGCGTGGCCCCATTATCGAACCTCTCACCCTCGGGAGACACAGGCAGTGAGGCCCTGGCTCCTTCTCTCCCGCGTCGCTGCCACTGGGAGACTGAGGGACAGGCTAGTCAGATGGTGGCTGATTATCTGAAAGCATAAAGTCACAAGAGTGGGTTTAACGTTAGGGGAGGGGGGCAGGAAGGGAGCAAGGAATGGAGACAGTATACTTAGATGGAAAGTGGGAAGGGCTTGTGTTGTGAGGTGGAAGTGGTATGAGAGAAGAGGGAGTGGTGATGAACATACCGTCGTTGTCCCCAAGGGGGTCGACCTTTCCGACTGCCACAGTGCCCATGACCTGGGCCGCAAGGATGCTGTGCACTCGCTCCTCCAGCTGTGTGAGGGGGTGGAGCTCCACCTGACCTCCGCCCATGCGTTGCTGCTCCCTCCTGTTATGAGCAAGCTTGGCCTGCAAGAAAAAGGGCAGCGTGTGAGTGAGTGTGCAGCCATGTGTTTGGCAGATGCAGCTACCATAGTTGAATAGCTGTTAATATATGCAAGGCGTGAGATGTGGATGTCACTTTTAGTAGGTGGGCATAGTTGGTGGGTGAATGTTGGGGATTTGGCGGTTTATAACGTCTGTGCACAGAGTGAGGTTGAGATGGTGGCATGTACAGATTTTTGAAGAATGTACTCACCCTGACCACCCGAGTGAGGTCGTTGAACTTCTTGCGGCACTGGGTGGGAGTCCTGTGGGCCACACTCTTGGCCAAGACATACTAGGTGACCTCCCTCCATATCCTCCTGAAGTCCAGTGGCAATGGCCTCCTGCCAGTGTCCGGGAAGAGCACTGCCCGTCTGCGCTCCACCGCCGCAACCAAAGCCTGGTCGCCGAACTGGCTCTCTCTCTCTCTGGGCCTCTGATCAGCCATGAGACTTGTGGTTGATGGATTGCTGCTCCTTGCAGGCCCAGGTCACAAGTAGCAATGATCAGAGTGAGGCTGTGCAGCAAGATAGACCCTCCCCTTTAAGAACTGGAAGTCTGTCTAAATACTTGTAATTGATAACGCCAGAACTTGAGTAGCGCTCTGCGGTAGCGCCCCGCTCTCTGACGTTAGCGCCCTAAGAGGAGTGTGTAGTGCTTGATTTAGCGCTCCACTTCCCTCTTGGGGTGCAAAAACTGAATTTCGCAGGCGCTAATTAGCTCCAGGCGCTAAAGTTAGCTCTCTCTCTCTTAGGCAGTCCCTCGGAACCGAGGATGACTTGCTTCCACATTAAAAATGAGCTTGCAGGTGACTGATTAGTCCAATGCGGGACCTACAGTCTCTGTCACAGGTGGGGCAGACGGTGGTTGAAGGGGCGGGTGGGTGGGGTGCTTGGGTTGACGTGCACTCCTTGCGCTGCCTGCGCTTGGCTTCCGCTTGCTCCCGGCGAAGAGACTCGAGGTGTTTGGCACCTTCCCGGATGCTTCTCCTCCACTTTGTACGGTCTTGGGCCAAGGATTCCCAGGTGTCGGTGGGGATGTTACACTTTTTCAAGGAGGCTTTGAGGGTGTCCTTGAAGCCTTTCCTCTGCCCACCTGGGGCTCTCTTGCCGTGCCGGAGCTCCGAGTAGAGCGCTTGTTTTGGGAGTCTCGTATCGGGCATGCGGACAATGTGACCTGTCCATCGGAGCTGATTGAGCGTGGTCAGAGCTTCAATGCTGGGGATGTTGGCCTGAGCAAGAACACTGACGTTGGTGTGCCTATCCTGCCAATGGATTTGCAGGATCTTGCGGAGGCAGTGTTGGTGGTACCTCTCCAGTGCTTTGAGGTGCCTGCTGTACATGGTCCATGTCTCTGAGGCATACAGCAGGGCAGGTATCACTGCTGCCCTGTAAACCATGAGCTTAGTGCCGGGTTTGAGGTCCTGGTCTTCAAACACTCTCTTCCTCAGGCGACCGAAGGCTGCACTGGCACACTGAAGGCGGTGTTGGACTTCGTCGTCGACGTCTGCCCTTGTTGACAGTAGGGTCCCGAGGTATGGAAAGTGGTCCACGTTGTCCAAGGCCTTGTCGTGGATTTTGATAATCGGGGGGCAGCACTGTGTGGCGGGGGCAGGTTGGTAGAGGACCTTTGTCTTACGGATGTTTAGTGTAAGGCCCATGCTCTCGTATGCTTCGGTGAAGGTGTTTATGATGGTTTGGAGTTCGACCTCCGAGTGAGCGCAGATGCAAGCATCATCTGCATACTGTAATTCGACGACAGAGGATGGGACGACCTTGGATCTGGACTGGAGGCGACGGAGGTTGAACAGTTTCGCCCAGGCGATGTTAGCGCCCCAAAATGGTCAATACCGAATTTTTCCCCCAATGGATTTACGATGCTATAGCACGGTGCTGTGTAAGCAGCAAAAAAAATTCTAGAAAATATGTCTTTTATATTAAAAATTAAGGGCTCCTCCAGTACATAAATGCATCACATGATGTGGCACTGAACCATGTGACCTGGAAGGTCCCAGGTTCAATCATTGATTCATGGTGAATTGGTTGATTCCAGACAGGGCAATTGTGGAAGTGTTACAAATGGTTTCAGTGCCTCAGGGTAGGGAGGTGAAATATCAACCAACGCTCCCATTCTTGATTGCTATCCAGTAACCCCCATTGCAAAGACCGGGGCTGGACTTTTACTTGGAGGCAGGGAGGGAGAGGGAGCAGGGGGCTGGACTGAGGTCGGGAAACTCAGAGGAACAGGTTTCCCTCAGGCCCTGCTGAATTTAATGGCAGGACCTCATTAACATTTTGTTTCTCTGTTTTCCGGCCGCAGCCAGCCAGATTGAGAAGATTGGAGGTCTGAGAGGGTGGAAGATCGGAGGCCTCGGGGGTGGAAGATTGGAGGTCTGAGAGGGTGGAAGATCGGAGGCCTCGGGGGTGAGATCGGAGGCCTCGTTGGGGTGGTTGGGGGGAAATCGGAAGGGTCAGGGGGGGGATGTCCAACCGTGGGGGGTTAATGAAGCAGGTATGCTGGATCCAGCAGGTAAGTGGAAAGGCACTTACCTCCTGGATCCAGCAGTCCTTGCCTCCCTTTAGTTGTCGGGTTCTACGAGGCCCGGGAAACCCAGCCGGCCCGAGTTAAATTTGAAATGATGGCTCAAGATGAGGCACAAAGCCTCATTATAATATTTAAATTGCCAACCTGCCTCCTCGGAGTGAGTTGGTTGCTCGTCTCCCTGTCGCGCCTCCGTTAAAACCGGAAGTGGGCGGGTTGGAGATGGGTTGGGGTTGGGTTCAGATTTTTAACACTTTAACATCCTACCCAACCCAAACCCACCTGCTTTTTGGGGTTAAAATTCCACCCATGTGTGGACGACGGGTGTGAATATGACTGGTTTTGCCTGTGTTCCCTCCCACAGTGAAATAGCCTGCTGCCATTCATTCAGATTTATGCATGAAGAATGGCTAGGGTGCTGTTGGTCCCAATGCAAATCATATGGCAGCATGAGCGAATGCCTTTGAGATACACTACACCTATCTTGACCCTTCCACTGTCTCTAAATTGTCAGGCTGCTTGTCCAACATCCAGTAGTGGATGAGCAGAAATTTCCTCCAACTAAATATCGGGAAGACCAAAACCATTGTCTTCAGTCCCCGCCACAAACTCCATTCCCTAGCCACCGGCTCCATCCCTCTCCCTGACAACTGTCTGAGGCCGAACCAGACTGTTCGCAACCTTGGTGTCATATTTGACCCTGAGATGAGCTTCCGACCACACATCCGTGCCAATACGAAGACCGCCTAGTTCCACCTCCGTAACGTCGCCCGACTGTACCCCTGCCTCAGCTCATCTGCTGCTGAAACACTCATCCAAGCCTTTGTTACCTCTGGACTTTACTATTCCAACGCGCGCCTTGCCGGCCTCCCAATTTCTACCCTCCGGAAACTTGAGGTCATCCAAAACTCGGCTGCCTGTGTCCTAACTCGCACAAGTCCCGTTCACCCATCACCACTGTGCTCGCTGACCTACATTGGCTCCCAGTTAAGCAACACCTCCATTTCAAAATTGCCACCCTTGTTTTCATACCCCTGCATGGCCTCGCCCCTCCCTATCTCTGTAGTCTCCTCCAGCCCTACAACCCTCTGAGATAGCTATGCTCCTCCAATTCTGGCCTCTTGAGCATCAATGCAAAGGCCCTAAGCTCTGGAATTCCCTCCCTAAACTGCTCCACCTCTCTACCGCTCTTTCCTCCTTTAAGATGATCCTTAAAACCTACCTCTTTGACCAAGCTTTTAGTCATCGGCCCTAATATCTCCTTATGTTGCTCGGTGTCAAATTATGTTTGATAACGCTCCAGTGAAGTGCCTTGAGACATTTTACTACATTAAAGATGCAAATAAATACAAGTTGTTGTTGTTATTGTTGTTCCTGATTACTATCCAGTGACCTCTACTGGAAGTGTGTGCATGTGGATATCAGATGAGGGGAGAATCAGGCTTGTCTGTGATGTCCCCTAGGGTCAAATAGCCTGGCTGAACTCACTATTAAGGTTCCTACATGATTAATGAACCCTTGGGCAAAGTACCAGAGGGAAACCAATAGCCATCAAAGTGCACCCGACCTAGGAATCAACAGTTACAGTAACGAGGGGAAGTGATATCACTGAGAAAAATTTAAAAAGACAACCTATCACTACAGACTCTCCTCACAATATCTGTTCTGCTTTTCACTTTCAACCCTTCTTGACTCAACTTCTGTTTAATGTGCAAGATCTGGTTCATCACAAGTTAATCAGCATGTTGTAAGCTCAGACGAAATCTCACTTTCATACGTTTTGTAATTTTAAAAATCCCACAGAACTGACCTTTAGTAATATATGGGATTACAAAGGGGAAGTTTAATTTAAAATCTGTAACTGACAGAGAAACTATTGCTTTCCCTGTGTACATGAGTTTGTAACACATCCTGCTTTCTCTGACGGAATGGTATATAATAAACACTATGATTTGGGACGGACGATGAACTGGCAAACTCATCGCATCTTGCAACTGCTCAACTGAACCAACCAGTATTCAAAGTTTAGAGTTAACCCTCAAAATACTGAGTTTTTACTTTTGCTGCTTCATTTCGAAATTTCAACATAAGGATCTCGGAATAATTGTCTTCAGTGATAAAATAAGCAAAGTCAGGCACAAACTATTGAGTAGTTTCATGAGAACTACTGAAATATAAAACAGTAGCAAGATTCTAATTTTAGCTGAAATGGTAGCACCTTCATTATGGTGTACATCACACACATTTCACAAACACCAGAAAGATCAGTACAGATCAGGGAAGCCATCTGGCCCTTTTAAGCAGTCATCCTTGGGTCAATAGTAACATGCTTGCCTCTGAGTCAGAAGGTTGTGGATTCAAGCCCCACTCCTGAAACCGGAGCACATAATCTAGACTGTCATTGCAGTACAGTACCGAAGGAGTGATGCACTGTCAGAGGTGTCATCTTTCAAATGAGATGTTAAACTAAGGCCCTGTCTGTCCTCTAGAGTGGATGTAAAGGTTCCCATGGTACGATTCAAAGAAGAGCAAGAGAGTCCCCCCCCCACTATCCTTGCCAACAACCTTCAGCCAACACCACCAAAAAACATTAGCTGGCCATTTATCTCATTGCTGTGGGACCTTGCTGTACACAATTAGCTGCTGTGCGTCCCTACATTGCAACAGTGACTACACTTCACTTTATTGGCTGTGAAGCACTTTGGGATATCCTGAGGTCATGAAAGACGCTGTATAAATGCAAGATTTTTTTTCTTAGCTCATTCTTCCATACAAGCCTGTAATTCCTCACAACCACATCATCCCAGTACCAAAATGATATGCAAATAAACTTTAACAGAAAACAGGGAAAAAGATAATGTAGCCTAAGAATTCTTAGGCCTACTAGAGTTCAATACAAATCATTCATTATGATGCACTGAAGAGTTAAATTTGTTCCTGGATTTATAGGCCCCCTTTCAGCCACTTGCTGTTAGAATGTTAATCTGGCTAAAACCATTCAGCTTGCCTCATTATATAAATCAATCATCATGTGTTTGCATTTCAAAGAGGTGCTTGTTAGTACAATCAGTGTAAATGAGATATCCTTGGCTACCCCCTGCAGCTACGGGTATACACAGCAACAACAGAGAAGCATACAGAGAGACTATGGGCATTGTTCTTTTAAACACTTTTCAATTCAGTAGATTCTGTAATGTCCACATGCAGTGATATTGATTTGCTTTACAATGGAATCACACATACCTTGAATACATTAACTCCAAGTGAACATGAGATGTTCCCATTTTCTGTACCAAGATAACGGAGGACTTCTGATACTGTTTTAATTCTGGGTCACTGATCTCAGCTTCTCATTGCACGTACCTTTACTTTAGTTCCTCAACATGTGACATTTAGAATTTTATGGAGTAAGCATGGAGGAAGTGAGAATACGCACATAGCATAAATACCATGTCTAAGAACTGCTTGCTTCATAAGAACTGCTTCCCTCTCTTAAGAGTTTGCTTAACTATTCATCTCATGAGCAAAATGTAGTCCCTTTGTTTTGATTCAGTTTGCTTTGCGGACAAACAATCCAAGGCTAAGGAGATGAACAAGCAACTTTAGCTTCAAAAAAGAAATACTACCAGGGATGAGCGCCAAAGCCTGTACCAACTTAAGAACATAGCGATTACTAGACAAAAAATGACCAAGGTTCATTTAGTTCGCATTCTACCATCCTGGTAGTCGCATGATAACAATGATAATGGGAGCTGTTGACGAATCATAGCAATGAATCTCTATGAATTAGTCTGCAACAGACCCAGTAATGAGATAAGAAAAACCCCAATGGTGGGGAGCTTTGGGAACCATGGGGGTAAATTTAAACCCCCAGGACGGGCTAGAGAGGGGATGGAGGGGAGGTTAAAATGTCCAAAATATGAAACCCGACCATAACCCGCCTCCAACACGTGCACTTCTGGTTTTAATGGAGGCGGGTTGAGGGGTGAGCAACAAACTTGTTCTCAGGAGGCGGGTCCGTTATTTAAATATGTTAATGAGGCTGCATGCCTCAAATTTTAACAACCTTTCCGATTTAACGGCTGTGGGCCAAGTTTCCCAGGGCTCTGGAAACCCGGTAGCTGAAGGGAGGCAAGAAGGGCTGGATCCATCAGGTAAGTGCTTCCCCCGGCCCCTCAAGCAATCCTGGTTCCCAACCCATGCTCCAATCTCCCCTCCGACCCGAGATCTCCTTCCCGACCAACTCTCCAATCTCCCCCGACACACACTTCGATCTACCCCCCGACCCACGCTCCGATCGCCCCCAACACACGCTCCGATCTCCCCCGACCCACGCTCCGATCTCCCCCAACACACGCTCCGATCTCCCCCGACCCACGCTCCGATCTCCCCCGACCCACGCTCTGATCTCCCCTGACCCACGCTCCGATCTCCCCCGACACACGCTCCGATCTCCCCCGACCCACACTCCGATCTCCCCCGATCCACGCTCCGATCTCCCCCGACCCACGCTCCGATCTCCCCCGACCCACGCTCCCATCTCCCCCGACCCACGCTCCGATCTCCCCCGACCCACGCTCCCATCTCCCCCGACCCACGCTCCGATCTCCCCCAACACACGCTCCCATCTCCCCTGACCCACGCTCCGATCTCCCCCGACCCACGCTCTGAACTCCCCCGACCCATGCTCCGATCTCCCCCAACACACGCTTCGATCTCCCCCGACCCACGCTCCAATCTTTCCCCCAACACACGCTCCGATCTCCCCCGACCCACGCTTCGATCTCCCCCCGACCCACGCTCTGATCTCCCCCGACCCACGCTCTGATCTCCCCTGACCCATGCTCCGATCTTTCCCCTGTTCCGCGATCTCCCCCCGACACACGCTCCGATCTCCCCCCGGCCCACGCTCCGATCTTTACCCCATTCCGCGATCTCCCCCCGACACACGCTCCGATCTCCCCCGACCCACGCTTCGATCTCCCCCCGACCCACGCTCCGATCTCCCCCGACCCACGCTCTGATCTTTCTCCCATTCCACGATCTCCCCTCTGACCATGCTCCATTCTTCCCCCCCCCCACCCGACCCATGCTCCGATCTCCGACCCAATCTGCAATCTCTCCCTCCTTCCCTCCTCTCTGCTCCCCGGCTGTGGCCTTCCAGCGCAGGTCTTCCCGCCCAACAGCCAGCCAGCCTCTCAATCTGGCTGGCTGCTGGCTGGGAAAAGGAGAAATAAAATTCAAATGATGTCCTGCCGTTAAACTTGGCAGGACCTCCGCGTTACCTGCATTTCTGGGTTTCCTGCCGGTACCAGTGCCCTCCTCACCCAGCTCCCTCCCCGCATCCCTGTAAATATAGAGGTCCATAGGTTCAAAGTCACCTTTTTCTTCCCAAGCATGCTACACTTACAATGTGTCATGTCTCAAATTGCTCATATACTGTATCCCAAAATGTAATTTTCTAAAGTCTTAGCCTCGATTTTAACTCCCACCAACCGCGCCCCCCCCCACCCCGGACAGGCAGGAGAGGGTCAGGAGAGGGATTCAAATATTAGGATCAGGCAACCCGACCCCAGTGAGACCCCATTTTCGCCCCTTTAAGTGCAGAATTCAGGTCATGAATGGGGCTCCCGCAAAAGGCAGGCAGGGCCTGATTAACATACCAAATTCACAACCTGATTACAGCTTAAATTTAACAGAAAGTGAGGCAGCCCAGGGCGGGAGCTGCCAGCTCCTCATGGTAAATAGCTCTTTTAGCAGTCCTAAAATTGCTCCCCCCAGGCCCCTCAAGGAGGCCTTTGGCCTCCTCTAGCCCTGATCTACAGCCTCCTCCCCCCAGCCCTCCCGGTCATGGGCCTCCTCCCTACAGCCCTCCCGATCATGGGCCTCCTCCCCCCCAGCCCTCCCGATCACGGGCCTCCTCCCTCCAGCCCTCCCGATCATGGGCCTCCTCCCCCCCAGCCCTCCCGATCACGGGCCTCCTCCCCCCCAGCCCTCTCGATCACGGGCCTCCTCTCCCCAGCCCTCCCGATCACGGGCCTCCTCCCCCGAGCCCTCCCGATCACGGGCCTCCTCCCCCCAGCCCTTCCGATCACGGGCCTCCTCCCCCCCAGCCCTCCCAATCACGGGCCTCCTCACCCCCAGCCCTCCTGATCACGGCCCTCCTCCCCCCCAGCCCTCCCAATCACGGGCCTCCTCCCCCCAGCCCTCCCGATCATGGGCCTCCTCCCCCCCAGCCCTCTCGATCACGGGCCTCCTCCCCCCAGCCCTCCCGATCACGGGCCTCCTCCCTCCACCCCTCCCGATCACGGGCCTCCTCCCCCCAGCCCTCCCGATCACGGGCCTCCTCCCCCCAGCCCTCCCGATCACGGGCCTCCTCCCCCCCAGCCCTCCCGATCACGGGCCTCCTCCCCCCCAGCCCTCCCGATCACGGGCCTCCTCCCCCCCAGCCCTCCCGATCATGGGCCTTCTCACCCCCAGCCCTCTCAATCACGGGCCTCCTGCCCCCCAGCCCTCTCGGTCACAGGCCTCCTCCCCCCAGCCCTCCCGATCACGGGCCTCCTCCCCCCCCAGCCCTCCTAATCACGGGCTTCCTCCCCCCCAGCCCTCCCGATCATGGGCCTCCTCCCTCCACCCCTCCCAGCCCTCCCGATCACGGGCCTCCTCCCCCCTGCCGTCCCGACCACGGGCCTCCTCCTCCCTCCAGCCCTCCCGATCATGGGCCTTCTCCCCCCAGCCCTCCTGATCATGGGCCTCCTCCCCCCTCCAGCCCTCCCGATCATGGGCCTTCTCCCCCCAGCCCTCCTGATCACAGGCCTCCTCCCCCCCAGCCCTCCCGATCACAGGCCTCCTCCCCCCCCAGCCCTCCCGATCACGGGCCTCCTCCCCCGAATCCTCCCGATCTGCAGCCCCCTCCCCCCCAGCCCTCTCGATCTCCAGCCTCCTCCCCCCCAGCCCTCCCGATCTCCAGCCCCCTCCCCCTAGTTCTCCCACTCGCCGGCCAGGCTCTCACTTTGGCAGGCTGCCGGGTGGGAGACGGCCATACAAGATGCAAATGAGACTCTGCCATTAGGATCATCAAGGCCTCCACGTCGCCGATCTTGCTGGGTTTTTCAGCTAATTTCGGCCCCACCGCACCCTCCCCACCTCCCCGTAAGTATTGGGGCCATTGTTTCCAGGTATTATTTTGAATTTACTCCCTTTCAAGAGCAGGCCAGGTTCTCTGGTTCTACTGTTCTGAAATAGCTTGTCATGGTCTACATTACTTAGTCACTTTAGAATCCTAAAAACAGCAATCATATCACATCTCAAATTTCTCTTTTCCAATGAGAACATGTCCAATATATATAATCGCTCTTCATAACTAATCCCTCCACCTCTCATCATTCTAGTTGCTCTCTTCTGTGTCCTTTCTGTTTGCTGTTTGTGGGAGCTTGCTATGCGCAAATTGGATGCTGCGTTTCCTATATTACAACAGTGACTACACTCCAAAAGTACTTCATTGGCTGTAAAGCACTTTGAGACATCCAGTGGTCATGAAAGGCGCTATATAAATGCAAGTCTTTTTTCAATAGCTGCAATATCCTTTTTGTACTGTGGCGACCAGAACTGTACATAATATTTTAAGTGCGGTCACACCAAAGATTTATAAAGTGGCAGAATTACCTCAATATTTCTGCTCACTATTGACCTATTAATACATCCCAACATCTGATTTGCTGTACTCACTGTTGCCAAGCATTGTTGCTATAGCTTCAATTTATTTTTTATATAGTTCCTGGGATGTGGGCGTCGCTGGCATGGCCAGCATTTATTGCCGATCCCTAATGGCCCTGGAGAAGGTGGTGGTTGTAGTGTATGTGCCTTTAAGGGGAGAACTACTTTTTACAGCTCCTGTATACTGTAGTACCGGCAGTGACCATACCTGTATATGACCCTGAGTAGGGATCTGTACTGTTTAGTTTTAGAGCAACCCTCAGCCAGTAAGCACCTGTTGATTGTTCCTCTGCAGTCTCTGTCGATTATTTGAAGGACACACTACCTAAAGATTCATGGATTCAACATTGGCAATGAGGTGATTCGAACCTACCTGCAACTCTGCAGAAGAAGGCCGATTCCATCAGTGCAGGCGTCGACCATCCTGAGAGGACTTGAGCAGGCAGAGGAGGCTGTGGAGAGTTGGGCTTGGTTCTCCAGCCGCGACGATCCAGCGCAGCGGGCTGGCAGCAGGTACGGCGCAGACCCTTCCCGGACAGCGGCGGCGGGAGCCGACCGACGGCACAGAAAAAGGCCGAGCAGCATCGACGGGTAAGAGAGAGGGTAAAGCGCACAGGGCGCAGCCGGGGTTGAAGACCGAGCGGCGTCAACGAGAGGGTGAAGCGCGCAGGGCGCAGCCGGGGTTGAAGACCGAGTGCCGTCAACGAGAGAAGCACGCAGGAAAGCGCGCAGAGCGCGGCCGGTGTTCAAGGGCTGAGCAGCGTCCACGGGGGAAGAAAAGAAAGCACGGGAGACGCCATTTGGGCCGCAGCGGAGAAGAAAGGGAAGCACGGGAGACGCCATTTTGAGCCAGCGGAGAAGAAGGGAGAGCGCGGGAGACGCCATTTTGAGCCAGCAGAGAAGAAGGGAGAGCGCGGGAGACGCCATTTTTAGCCAGTCTAACCACACCCAGGGATGCAGAAGAGTGGCAGGGTCACAGCGTTCGACAATGAAGTCGAAGATTGGGCGACATATGTAGAACGCATAGAGGTGTACTGCAAAGCGAATGAAGTGCCAGATGCCAGGAAAGCACTGGTATTGTTGAATTCCATGGGTGCAAAAACGTACGGCTTACTGCGAAACCTAGTCACCCCAGAGAAGCCAGTGGAAAAGGATTTTGAAAGCATAGTGGCAATCCTACAGGACCACTTAAACCCCACACCGCTGCTGATAGCAGAAAGATTTAAGTTTCACAAAAGGAACCAGCATAAAGACAAAAGTAATGCTGAGTATTTAACGGAACTGCGCAAGCTATCGAAACACTGCCAGTTTGGAATGGGACTAGCAGATACTTTAAGGGACAAGTTTGTGTGTGGGCTTCAAAGTGAAGGAACCCAGAAATGGCTTCTATCAGAAAAGGATCTTACGCTGGACAAGGCTTTCAACATGGCAGTATCACACGAAGCAGCCGCACGGGGCGCTGCAGAGATACAACGGAGACCGCAAGAATATGGCACAAATGAAATGTCATATGGAGCAGTTAAGTGTTATCGCTGCGGCAGAACAACACACAACCATAAGGATTGTTGGTTCAAGGACCAAGTGTGCAGACAGTGTGGAAAAGTAGGACACATAATAAGAGTCTGCAGGTCGGGAAAGAAAACCAGCAGAAAGAAACCTCCACAGGAGAAGTACAAAAAGGTACATAAGGTGACGGAGAGTAGTTCAGACGAACAGAAAAGTGATACAGACTCCGGAAGCAAGGAGCTGGGTTGTCTGAAACTACATAATGTAACAAAATGGAGGATCACCAAACTATCTGGGTCACGCTCAAGATAGATGGAGTCCAAGTGAAAATGGAATTGGACACAGGATCAGCCCTAACAGTCATAAACCAAAGGGACTACAAGCGGCTATTCTCACATATACCCTTGAGAGATACAGAGATTGTCTTGAAGACGTACACGGGGCAAAAAGTCTACCCCAAAGGAAAAATAAGGGTGAACATGATATACAACGGCAAGGAAACACCAAAAATTGACTTATATGTATTGCCAGATGGAGGACCACCACTACTAGGACGTGAATGGATCCGGAAGATACAGTTAGATTGGCATGCCATACAAGCACTGACGGTAGATGCCAAAAAGGATGATGACATCACACCTGGACGACTGTCAAAAGTGCTAACTGACGCACAAGAAGTGTTCCAGGAGGGACTCGGAACACTAAAAGGCATAACAGCAACGATCAAAATAGAGGAAAATGCAAGCCCAAAGTTTTTTAAGGCCAGACCGGTGCCTTATGCGATCCGCCCAGCCGTCGAAGCAGAGCTGGAAGGTTTGGAACGTTCTGGAGTACTGTCCAAAGTGGACTGGAGCGAGTGGGCTATGTAGTGTATGTAACCGTTCCACCTTTAAGAGGTAGTGTATGTAACCGTTCCACCTTTAAGAGAACTATTTTAAGGGTTGCACTACTTTATCTTGGCTGCTGTATACTGTAGTACCGGTAGTGACCACACCGGTATATAAGTGCTGTGTAATGATTTATTGGGCAGTTCCACCCTGACCTTCAACCAGTAAAGACCTGTTAAAGTTTACTCTTGTGGTCTGTGTAGTAATTCGCATTATAACACACAGACTTAACAGTGACAATGAGTATGATCTTACCCTGCGGCAGAGATACATCCAAGGCAGTTTAACGGGCGTCGAGAAGAGGCATCCGCCCTCATCATTCTGCTGAGAGAAGACTCGAGTCTGCAGAGCGAAGGAAGAATTCTGACACGAAGCCTTCCATCAGCAACAGGCAGTGATCATCTCTTCTATCACGGTGGTGGGTAAACCGATCAGCGACGAGCAGCAAGTCGGCCACGTTGACTGTGAGTAGGGGAGAAAATAACAAAAAAAAACGGAGGATATAAGGGTGGAGAACTCGACCACGGCCGGGGAAAAGAGCCGGACAGAAGTCGGGGCCAGAGGCGTTGAGACTGGGGCAGCGTAAGGCACGGAAGCCGCGGTGAATGCAAACGCAGCCGGTGTGAGAGACCGGGGGGCGAACGCAGCCGGTGTGAGAGACCGGGCTACAAGCGGGCTGGGAGACGCAACAGCGTCGAGAGAGAGCTTGACCGCGACCGGTGGAAAAGGCCGGGCAGCTACCGAGACCGCGAGGCGCAGTGACCGGCAAGATCGTAAGGCGCGGGAGAATTTTTTTTTTAAAACGCGGAGAACTCAGCCGCAGCCGGGGGGGGAAAGGACCGGACTGCAAGAGGGGCTGGGAGGCACAATCGTAAGGCGCGGGAGAAAATAAAAAAAAAAAAACTGCGGAGAACTCAGCCGCAGCCGGGGGAAAGGACTGGACTGCAAGAGGGGCTGGGAGGCACGATTTGAAAACCGCTGGGGAGGGCGAACGCAGCAATTCGGCAACCGCCATTACAGCCAGCGGGGGAGAAAGGCAAAACGCGGGAAGCCGCCATTTTCGTAGGCGGGGGAAGAAGACAAGCGCGGGAAACCGCCATTTTGAAAAAATAAATAAATAAATAAAAGAAAAATTTCTTTGTGTCCTCAAGAAGGTTGCGAAGATGCCTAAGCATGGTAACATCAACGATTTCGATCCCGATGTTGAAGATTGGGCCACGTATGTAGAACGCATAGAGATATATTGTAAGGCTAATAAAACATCAAATGAAGATAAAGCACTAACCTTACTAAACTCAATGGGTGCGAAGACATACGGGCTATTGAAGCATCTTCTATCACCAGCTAAACCGGCGGATCAGACTTTCGCTAATATTGTTGCTGTCCTGAAGAATCATTTGAACCCCACGCCGCTGATGTTAGCGGAACGATTTAAATTTTATGCGAGAACGCAACTGAAAGAGGAAAGCAACGCGGAGTACTTAATTGAACTGCGTAAGCTAGCGAAATACTGTCAGTTTGGGGAAAACCTGACAGAGGCACTGAGAGACAAATTCGTGTGTGGATTATCGAAAGAAGGAACACAAAAGCGGCTACTTGAAGAGAATGATCTTACACTTGATAAGGCTGTCACTATTGCAGCATCGCACGAAGCCGCAGCGAGAGGCACGGCGGAAATGCAGCTGAAGGCAGCGGTACTCAGCGTAGATCAAATGGCTGTGGGTACAACGAAATGCTATCGTTGTGGGAAGACAACACACGATCAGAACCAATGCTGGTTTAAAAACCAGGAATGTAGAAAATGTGGCAAGCTTGGTCACATAGCTAAAGTATGCCAGTCAGGAAAGAAGACCAGCAACAAAAAGTCACCGCAGGAAAAGTGCAGAAAGGTACATAAGGTGGCTGAGAAGAGTTCGGATGAACAGAATTCGGACTCAGACTCCAACAGCAAGGAACTGGGTAGTCTGAGAATTCACAATGTGAGTAAGGAAGCTGACCAACAAACTATCTGGGTCACACTGCAGATAGCCGGAGTCCAAATGAAGATGGAATTGGACACCGGATCGGCGTTGACGGTCATGAATAAGCAAGATTACAAAAGGTTATTCAAACATATTCCCCTACGGGATACGAAGATAGTATTGCAGACATACACGGGGCAAAAAGTATACCCCATCGGAAAAATAAAAGTCAAGGTGAGACACAAGGGCAAAGAGCACCAAGGAATGGACATATATGTACTACCTGAGGGAGGTCCACCACTTCTGGGACGGGAGTGGATCAGGAAAATAAATATGGACTGGCACCCCCTAAAAGCAATGACGGAAAGTCCAGAAAATGAGCGGGAAGTCCTGAGGTGTCTAACGTGCAACAAAGTCTACAAACAAAGGGTGAAAAACCTGTTTCAGAAGCACGTGCTGCAGTGCGGAAACCAGACTTCACAGGAGGATGGTGACGGGTACAAAGCCCAGGATAATGATTCAAACAAAAGGAGGTACCCCCGACGCAATGCCCGGGCCCGCTCAACTACATTTTTCGGGTTGACTCCCTTTTATGGTGGCAAGTCATATGGTGAAGAGGATTTTCCATTCTACCGAGATCCTTCAGGGAAGAAAAGAGGAGAGCAGTCAACTCAAGGGCAGGTAGACGGAGCCGATGATCCAAGCACGTCTTCTGACGAGGATATGGAATACTACTACAATTTCACCAGAACTGTCATCACGTCCGATCGCGAGGGAAGACTCGAGCCGTGCAGTTTCTTTGACGGCGAGGAAGATTGCCGCCTACCCAGGATCAGCTCAGACTCTGGAACTGATGATGGTAAGATCAGCCCATGTGCAAAAGACAAGTCTAAAATGGATTTGCAGACTAATGATGGAAAAACGAAGGAGTGCATAAATGCTGCAGAAGAGAACAAAGTGTCAGAACAGACTTCCACTGAACAACAACATAGTTTGACAGAGAATTCTGAGTCTGTCCAGTCTACAGACATGCACATTTCTGAGGAACACCGGGTTCGAACTCAACTCCATTTCAAACTACAACAACAATTAGAACAAATGATTCGCTGTTTTGAGCAAGAGATGAATGCAAAGAAAAAGTTCTTTGACACAGAGTGGGAGAATCTGGGAAGACAGCAGAAGCAGCTGATTGAGAAAATGGAACAGGAACACACAAACCGTCTGCGCGATGAGGCCAAACGAATCAAAGCTGGGCAAGAAAGGGAATATGTCAAATTCATCGATCAGTTGAAAGCTAAGAAGAAAGAGCACCCTTTTGTGAGCAGTGTCAGCAGTAATAAGCCACTCAGGGAATTGGTGGCAGAGACAAAAGCCGAAGTGATGGAGGAAATAGAAGACAATAGAGAGGAAGCAGAAGATGATGACTCATCTGAACCATTATCACCCCTACCAGGTCACGCAGGTGGTCCCTCCGAACTGAGCCAAATCAGTCTGGAAGCAGAAAAACTTCCCAGGGTACTCGAGCCTTTAGAAGTCAACAATACTGGTTCTGAAGTTACGAAAGTTCAAGCTGTTAAGTCCAGTGAAGGACCATTAGATGAGGCACCCCAGCAACGAGAACCAGAGACCCCTGAAAGGCGCCATGCTGACCAGATCATAGAGTCATCCAAAAAGGGACAACCTACACCACAACGTTATACGCCTAATGATGAAGCAGAGATACCCATAGTATCTACCTCCGATCCGGTGATACTGCAACCAGATGAACTCGACACTGGCATTCAAGCCGAATCGACCTTGCCAAAAGAACCTACTACACCACCGAAAACTACTACTCCACCGAGAACTACTACACCACCGAGGCGTTATCCGGACCGAGTCAGGAGGCGCAGGAGGCGCCGTCGCAGAGACTGAATCTGTGAACTGTTTTTACATGAAGTTGTGTATATATGTTATGATGTTATGTTTAATGGGGAATATATATACTGTTAAGCTAAAAAGGGAGGATTGTAGTGTATGTAACCGTTCCACCTTTAAGAGGTAGTGTATGTAACCGTTCCACCTTTAAGAGAACTATTTTAAGGGTTGCACTACTTTATCTTGGCTGCTGTATACTGTAATACCGGTAGTGACCACACCGGTATATAAGTGCTGTGTAATGATTTATTGGGCAGTTCCGCCCTGACCTTCAACCAGTAAAGACCTGTTAAAGTTTACTCTTGTGGTCTGTGTAGTAATTCGCATTATAACACACAGACTTAACAGGCTACACCCATCGTTCCTGTAATGAAGAGGTC
Organism: Somniosus microcephalus; assembly: GCF_052327205.1. Classification (NCBI taxonomy): domain Eukaryota; kingdom Metazoa; phylum Chordata; class Chondrichthyes; order Squaliformes; family Somniosidae; genus Somniosus; species Somniosus microcephalus. The sequence goes on from NC_140988.1 coordinate 213,690,381, forward strand.
GTTGAGTAATACGCCTGGGGAACCAAAGAAGATTCGCATCTGTGGGGACTTTAAGGTGACAGTGAACCCAGTCCTTCACACGGTACAATACCTGCTTCCGCGGATTGAAGATATTTTTGCCTCGCCATCTGGAGGAAAACGCTTCACTAAGATTGATCTGGCCCAGGTGTACCTGCAAATGGAGGTAGAAGAAGCCTCGAAACAGTACCTCACGATCAACACTCACAAAGGTCTCTACCAACACAACCGGCTGGTGTTCGGGGTAGAATCAGCTCCGGCTATTTGGCAAAGGGCAATGGATCAAGTCCTGCAAGGGACTCCAGGGACCCAGTGTTATTTGGACGACATCCTGGTCACAGGCGAAAATGACAGTGATCACCTCGCCAACCTGGAGCAGGTGCTCACTAGATTGAAGGAATATGGGCTCCGAGCTAATCGCCACAAATGCGAGTTATTCCAGAAGCAGATCTCGTATTGTGGCCACGTTATTGATGAAGAGGGGTTACATAAGCCTCCTGAAAAGATTGAGGCAGTAGTCAAGGCTCCAGCACCGGAAAATATGTCACAACTGAGGTCGTTCCTCGGGCTGGTGAACTACTACCATAAGTTCTTGCCGAATTTGTCTACGTTACTACACCCACTGAACACCCTACTGCAAACGGGGGTACCTTGGAAGTGGAATGACGAATGTAAACGAGCTTTCCAGAAGTGCAAAGAATTGATCACATCAAAAGAGGTGTTGGCTCATTTCAACCCAGCACTACCAATTCGGTTGGCGTGTGATGCATCACCCTATGGTATTGGAGCGGTGCTGTCGCACAAATTCCCGGACGGCTTGGAGAGGCCAGTAGCCTTTACGTCTCGGTCACAAACCTCAGCCGAGCGTAACTACGCCCAGATTGACAGGGAGGCCCTCAGCCCAGTGTGGGGAGTGAAAAAGTTCAACCACTATCTGCACGGGCAGAAGTTCACCTTGCTGACTCACCACCAACCACTTGTCTCCATCTTTAATCCAAAGAAGGGCATTCCGGTGATGACTGCGCAACGGCTACAATGATGGTCCCTTTTTCTAGGGGCGAACCAATATGAAATAGAATATAAGGGCACGAAACAGCATGGAAACGCTGATGGGCTATCACGCCTGCCACTGCCTACTGCGGAGGAAACACCAGCAGTGGACACTGTCGAAATATTTTATTCGACTATAATTGAACGCTTGCCAGTAACTAACGCGGATATAGAGAAGGAGACCTGAAATGACCCGACACTGTCTCGGGTATATGATTTGATGGTGAGGGGATGGCCAACACATGGCGACTCACTGTTGCCAGCATTCTTATCCAGAAGAGAACAGCTGTCAGTATGCCAGGGGACATTGATGTGTGGATCCCGAGTGGTAATTCCACCCAAGTTAAGGGAGAGAGTGCTCAATGAGCTTCACGAAGGCCATCTGGGAGGGGTGAAAATGAAAAGCCTTGCTAGGGCTTATGTGTGGTGGCCGGGGATCGATCAGCAAATCGAGGAGCTGACAAAGAGCTGCTCAGGATGCCAGAAGGTCCAAAATGCACCACCACATGCCCCTCTACACCCATGGGAGTGGCCCTCCTCTCCATGGCAACGGGTGCATATTGATTTTGCTGGTCCATTCATGGACTCAATGTTCTTAATAGCCGTGGATGCGCACTCGAAATGGCCTGAGGTGATCAAAATGTCCTCCACCACCACGGAGAAAACGATTGCAGTCCTACGGACCATATTTGCCAGGAACGGCTTGCCAGAGCAGATTTGCTCTGATAACGGACCACAGTTTATGTCCGAAGAGTTTCGGAAATTTATGAAAAGGAATGGGGTAAGGCATTACACATCCGCCCCGTATCATCCAGCCACAAATGGATTGGCTGAAAGGTTCGTACAAACCTTTAAAAAGGCCGTAAGGGCCATGTGCAATGACGACATTCCACTGCAGCATAAGGTGGACAATTTCCTGTTAGCCTACAGAAATGCGACACATGCAGTTACCAACCAGACCCCGGCCATGATGTTCTTTAACCGAAGGTTAAGATCTCGTCTGGATTTGCTCAGACCAAATGTACGAAGAAATGTTGAGAATAAGCAATTCCAACACATCAATGAGAAGCTGACAAGGAGCTTCAATGTAGGGCAACCAGTCTTGGCCCGCAACTACCGAACAGAGAAATGGCAACCAGGAACGATATGCACACGGCAGGGGCCACTAATGTACACAGTGAATGTTGGGGAGAACATTGTGAGACGCCATGTCGACCAGATCCTAGCGTCACAGGAACGAGTCAACCCCATGTCTCGCGTACCTGGTAATGAACCCGACATACAGGTAGCATCTACCCCAGAAACAGTAGTATCGGAAGCTGATGAACCAACCGACGACAGGGGGCCAGAATCGCCTCCGCACCAAGAGCAAGACACTCAGGAAAGGCGCTATCCAGAAAGGATCAGGAAGCCGCCCCAAAGACTGAATTTATAAATGGACTATTTTCAGTTAATGTTGCATGTTAAAAGTGTTAATTGTTAAATGAATGTTATGGTACTGTTAATCTAAAAGGGGAGGAATTGTAGTGTATGTGCCTTTAAGGGGAGAACTACTTTTTACAGCTCCTGTATACTGTAGTACCGGCAGTGACCACACCTGTATATAACCCTGAGTAGGGATCTGTACTGTTAGTTTTAGAGTAACCCTCATCCAGTAAACACCTGTTGATTGTTCCTCTGCAGTCTCTGTCGATTATTTGAAGGACACACTACCTAAAGATTCACGGATTCAACAGTGGTGAGCTGCCTTCTTGAACCGCTGCAGTCTGTCTGGTGATGGTACACCCATAATGCTGTTTATTGACCCAGGGTCAAATCTTTTCTGATGCAAATATCCTTCCCACAACAAACATAGTCGCCCATAATTGTTAGTATCTTGCAATGATGCTGCAATATCAGGTATATTTAGCAAGCTGCTTTATTAATTGTTATCTTTATTGCATATATGTAATATTGAACCTTTCTTCTGCGCACTTTACTGCTGTTATTCCACCTTACGACTCCTTAACCATCAATTCCCCCTAATAGTTTGGGCAGAAAAAACTCGCAACCAAAGCAAATAGTGAACTGTGATTCAAATTGGGCCATTTCCAGTTAGTTAATGAATACCTGAATTTGACCCAATTACCTCAACTTTGGCTCCCATCTACATCTTTGCCACATCCAGGTTTACCTTCTCTACTGCAACTTCTTCCAGTTAACCATTGGAAAGTCCAAAGCCATTGGGGGAGAAACTAGCTAACAGCCGAGAACGGGCCTGGGGATCGCGTTTCGTGATAACCCATGCCCGTTCATTATGTTGCAGGCAGCATGGTAAATTGGTGCTGCCTGCTGCTTTACATGATTGCTGCGTGCAGCCAGCATTACCCACACTGTTCATTGTCTGCATGCATCAGCAGGGGGCCCAATATCGCAAGTAGCTAGCAATACTTAAAGGCAGCCTGCACCTCTTAAAGGGGAGGTGTATTGTGGCTGCAAGAAGTAGTGGGAATCATTTGAAAACTGAATCTGTGCTCATACTTTGAGACATTGCACTGGAGGTCTTGGTGGAAGAGGTGGAAAGAAGGAGAGATAACCTGTGTCCGCAGGGGAGCGGGAGGTCTGCCAGACAGATGTTCAGGAGGCAGTGAAAGTAGTGGCGGAGGTCAATGCCAGGAGTATTGCAATTGTATGCATTTTTTGGAGCTTTCCTATTCTTGGCTAAAGTTTGAATAGTCTACAGGGTGTGGTCTAGCTGGTGCTGAAGTACTTTTTTGTTGATTTAAAAGCTTTTGCTGAAACAAGTTGCTTCCAGACATGGGTGGCCTGTTTGGGCTTCCTCTGAGAATTAAGCATGACTGGGAGAATGAAGAGAGGCCACACAGAGCAGGACCAGCTGCTAGAAGAGGGAGGGGGCGGAGAGATGGGTTCTCAGCAGGAGGCCATATCCGCCAAGGGTCTTTAGGGAGCAATTCTCTTACCTCAACTTCAGTGAGGACTAAGGGTTATCCACTCATGACTCTGGTTCAGAACGCATGCACATGTGCACAGCAGGCTTACAATGAGAGCCATGCTGCCACAAGGAACATGATAGAACATGCAATCGGCATCCTCAAGCAACGCTTCTGCTGCCTGGACCGCTCTGGAGGAGCCCTGCAGTCATCAGCTAAGCAAATATCAAGATTTGTGGTAGTATGCTACATGCTGCACAACCTGGCCATTATGAGGGAATAGCCCTTGCCACCACCTTTCAGGCAGGTAGCTGAGGAGCAGGAGCATGAGGAAGAGGAGGAGGAGGAAGTGGAGGAGGAGGAAGTGGAGGAAATGGAGGAGGAGGAAGTGCAACAGGAAGTGGAGGAACATGAAGAGGAAGGCTGATTTGTTTAGATTTGTATGCATTATGTCATGATTGAATTAATAAAATTGGATTAGAATGTGCATTTTCTGGTGGTTTTTATTTTTGTGTTGTCAGAAGGAGGATGATGTGATGGTCAATGTAGACAGCCCCTTCCTGCCTGGGCTTTACATGATCAAATAATTCATGAGCGATACCAGTAACCTCAACCACACCTCCCCATTCACCCTCAGTCCCACACTCCTTACCTTTCCTCTATCGCTGACCATCACATCATTCTCTTTCCGACAACGCAAAAATAAAAGCCACCAGAAGATGCACATTCCAATCCAAATTTATAAATTAAATCATTACATAATGCAAACAATAATAAATGAATCACTCTTGTGTATTCCCTTTGTGCCTGCCTTTTGTGTACCTTTGCCTGTCCTAGTGCTCCTACAAGGTGCTTCCCAATGGCTGCAGCATGGCTGGTGGAACGTTGCTGACCTTCAATTGAGGAGACTGCAGATGGCCTTGCAAGATGACCTCGAGCAGCTCTGGGCCTAGAAGGCCTGACTTCAGACTGCACCATTTCGGCCTGGGCTGCAGTCTGAGCTGGCTGACTGACAGGCAACAGCAAGGGCACTGGCGGAGTGGCAGGGTGGGAGCACGAATGCTGTCTTCTTGAGAGAGAACAGCAAGTTCGTGTTCCATGGAGCCACTGCCACTCTCCCTGGGTGGTGCCTCAGCAATCCTACTGATCTGTTGGAGAACAGATTACTGGACTGCTGTGACACCCTGCAAACCCCTTTGAACAGTGGTATCCAGAGCCATGATGGCAGTAGTCTGGGCTTTCAAGGCAGCCGTCTGAGCTTCCACTGCAGCACTCAGACCTTTAATGGAAGCTGTTTGTGCTGAAATGGAAGCTGTGACACCAGTCATCAGACGCTGCATCAATGGGGATTCCACAGGTGTGCTGATGGAAGTGACCACCCATTCCATGTTGGAAAGGATGGGCTCCAAGCTCTGCGCAAACCCCTGTGCCAAGTTGGTGCTGGACTCCTCCATGCTCCTTGACATTGCTGGTTCATCAGTTCTACGCCCTGGACCATGGGGAAGCCCGCTATTCTTCCAAATCCCATTGCACGCTCTTGCTGCTTGTCCAGGGTCATGGGGAAGGAGACGTACTGACGTCTCCTTCTGAAAAGGGCATTGTTCACCTGGCGGATGCAGCAATGTACCACGAACTGGGAGATGTTAGCAATGTCCCCAGTAGTGGATTGGAAGGAGCCAGTGGCATCGAAGTTGAGAGCCACCGTCACCTTCACTGCCACTGACAGAGACGTCCTGCTCCTCAGCTGTGGCTGCAGATCTCTGTGAAGCAGGTGGCAGATCTCAGTGACCACCTCCCTTCTGAATCGCATCCTCCGAACACACTGCTCCTCAGACATGTTCAGATATGAGAACTGCTGGCGGTATACCCTGGGTGGGTAAGGCCTCCTGTGCCGACGCCTGTTGGCCAATCTCCGTCTGGCCATGACTGGCACTCTCTCACGGCATCTCTGATCCCTTTGAATGCAATGCAGAAAGCCAACGTTTCCACCCATTGCAGCCCCCATTATATGTGGCGACTCAAGGCTATGGCACTGAAAGTGAAATCCAAGTGCAAAGCTCTGGCCTGAAGCCACAAGTACCTGTGCAAGCGCTGAGTCAAAGCAGAAAGCTCTCTGCCTTTGTCTCTCTCCAAATATCCGTCTCTCACACAGAGGGTTTGGCACAAAATGGCTGCCACTTATACTGCAGGAGGAGTCCCCTTTAAATAGCGACCCCGCGCCCCGCAGCGACTGGGAACCGTTCCCCTCTACCAGTCGCTGGGGGTGCCAGGCGCAAAGAAGGGCGGCGCCACTGAATTTCCGGTTCGGGGCGCACAAAGGGCGTTGCACGATGAAATGACGTCAGGATCTGCGCGCGCAGCTGAGCGCGCGCAAAGGCTTTGCGCCGCCGCTAAATCTTTACTGAAGTTGGGGAGAGGCGCAGATCGCGCTGCGCCCGGCCGCTAGCCGCCTAGCGCCCCACATCTCCTCCTCCTAAGGCACTAGTGGCTGGCGCAAACAACTGAATTTCTAGGCCTATGTCTTTTACTCATTTCCCTAATTTGTTTGCATATTTCTTCTTCCACCTCCCTTCCACTATTAGTTGCAATAGCATGTACAGCAAGCACCTCAAAGCACTGGAGAGGTCCCACCAACGCTGCCTCCGCAAGATCCTGCAAATCCGTTGGCAGGATAGGCGCACCAAAGTCAGTGTTCTCGCTCAGGCCAACATCATCAGCATCGAAGCTTTGACCACGCTCGATCAGCTCCGATGGATGGGTCACATCATCCGCATGCCCGATACGAGACTCCCAAAACAAGCGCTCTACTCGGAGCTCCGACACGGCAAGAGAGCCCCAGGTGGGCAGAGGAAACGCTTCAAGGGCACCCTTAAAGCCTCCTTGAAAAAGTGCAACATCCCCACTGACACCTGGGAATCCCTGGCCCAAGACCGCACAAAGTGCAGGAGAAGCAACCGGGAAGGCGCCGAACACCTTGAGTCTCTTCACCGAGAGCAAGCGGAAAACAAGCGCAAGGAGCGCACGTCAACCCAAGCACCCCACCCATCCGCCCCTTCAACCACCATCTGCCCCACCTGTGACAGAAACTGTAGGTCCCACATTGGACTCATCAGTCACCTGAGAACTTATTTTTAATGTGGAAGCAAGTCATCCTCGGTTCCGAGGGACTGCCTAAGAAGATTAGTTGGTCTGTAGACTACCCCTATTAGTGTGATTGATCCTTTATTATCTTTTATCTCTATCCACATGGATTCTATTTCTGTTTTGCTGATAGCTGTGTCACTTTTATCTACTGCCATTATGTTATCCTTAATAAGTACAAGTATCCTTAATAAGCTTGTGAGTCAGAAGAGCTTGTGGGGTAAGGGAGAAGTGGGATGAGAGAAGGAGTATTAAGTATGCAAATACCCACATCATCGATCACTTCAGCCCCACCAGTGGCCATGACCTCAGTGATGCCCCTTGCCATGACGGAGGAACCCCATGGCCATTTTTGGGGGCTAACCAATTTCTCTCCCATATCTTTTAATCCATGCAGAGATGATAGGAAGTGAGGTGAGTGGGTCTCATGTGTAGAAGAGCACATCATCTGTATGTAGCAACATTTTCTGTTCTCTCCTAGTTATATAATTCCTTTTATGCTCAGAATCGGTGGTGAATGGTTCTATGACCCAGCCAAGGAGGAAGGAGTAGGTGGATACATTTGCCAGGTACTCGGAATGAGGGTGAAGGTTGTCCTGGCGAGGTTGATGGTTGAGGAGGTTAGGCCATTGGGAGCTTTGGTGGTTATGATGAACAAAGACTTGAGCATTGTAGTGTTACCCACTTTCATGCCTTCTAGTACCCCATCAGGAAGCCCCACCCAACCCTGCTGATTGTCTTGGGGGTAATATATTAGCATAGATAGAGAATTGGTTAACGGACAGAAAACAGAGAGTAGTGATAAATGGGTCATTTTCAGGTTGGCAGGCTGTAACAAGAGGGGTGCCATAAGGATCAGTGCTTGGGCCTCAGCTATTTACAATCTATATTAATGGCTTAGATGAAGGGACTGAATGTAATGTATCCAAGTTTGCTGATGATAGAAAACTAGGTAGGAAAGTAAGCTGTGAGGAGGACACAAAGGCCGGAATTTTGCCGGTGCTCAGGGGGTGGGTTTGGAGGCGGAACCTCCGGCAAAATCACTGGCAACCTGCCTCCAATCAATCTTCCCAAGTGTCGGGTCCCCGATTCGCACATGGGCCCGACACCTAGTGGCGGGAAGAGGATTATAGCCACTTAATTGCCTGTTAAAGGTTGTTAAAGGGCTTCCCGATGTCCGGACACCACACCAGGTAAATGGCATGTTGTGAGTTTGCTGTAATGTTTCTGCATTGCTGACAGCTGCAGAAGTGGTGTGAAGGATCCAATGGTGCATTGGTGAGTTTCAGAGGTAAGAAAATGTTGGGAAATTAATTTTTAATGCATTTAGACTTTTCTGTAGGTAACAAGTTTTGAATTGTATGTTTAGTCCCACCTCATTGGGAGAACCTCTCTCACCAGTGACAGATCGCTTCTGTGACCTCACCTGCAGCTTTCCTCTGTTCTAGCCTAAGGAGGGAGTCACTGGGGAGCCTGGATGCAAGAACTCACCTGTGAACAGTCATTGTCAGTGTTTGCAGCACCTCAATGCTGTCAAACACTGAGAAATGAGTTGTCAAAGGAAAATTGTGTGTGGTCCCTTTAAGAAAACTGGCAGATGATGCGCCATCAAATGACGTAATATGACCAGCTTTTTCTTAATTGGCCAGCAAGCCCGCAGGGCGGGCTTAACAAGGCCAATTGATGTAAAATCACGTCCATTAGCCGGATGAAGTTGGGGGGCGGGACTGGAACCTGGAAACCAGCTGACCCGCACCCAAGCTTCATCGATCGAGAAAATCGCGACCAAAGAGTCTGCAAAGGGATATAGACAGGTTATGTGAGTGGGCAATAAGGTAGCAAATGGAGTATAGTCTGGGGAAATGTGAGGTTATTCACTTTGGTAGGAATATTTTTTAAATGGTGAGAAATTACTAAATGTTGGTATTCAGAGAGATTTAGGTGTCCTCGTATAGGAAATACAGAGAGTTAGCATGCAGGTTCAGAAAGCAATTAGGAAGGCAAATGGTATGTTGGCCTTTATTGCAAGGGGGTTGGAGTACAATAGTGAGGAAGTCTTACTCCAGTTGTACAGGGCTTTGGTGAGACCACACCTGGAATACTGTGCACAGTTTTGGTCTAGGAGTCCTAGGATGAAAGAGTTCTCCTATGAGGAGAGATTGAGTAGATTGGGCCTACACTCTCTGGAGTTTAGAAGAATGAGAGGTGATCTCATTGAAACATATAAGATTCTGAGGGGGATTGACAGGGAAGATGCTGAGAGGTTGTATCCCGTGGCTGGAGAGTCTAGAACTAGGGGGCATTGTCTCAGGATAAGGGGTTGGCCATTTAAGACTGAGATGAGGAGGAATTTCCTCACTTAGAGGGTTGTGAATCTTTGGAATTCTCTACCCCAAAGGGCCGTGGATGTTCAGTTGTTGAGTATATTCAAGGCTGAGATAGATAGATTTTTGGACTCTAGGGGAATCAAGGGATATGGAGATCGGGCGGGAAAGTAGAGTTGAGGTCAAAGATCAGCTATGATCTTATTGAATGACGGAGCAGGCTCGAAGGGCCATATGGCCTACTCCTGCTCCTAATTCTTATGTTCTTCTCCAAGTGAAGATAGTGCACCAGGACTAGGGCTTGTCTCATTTAAGTATAGGATCAGTATTTTTGCTGGAAAAACCAGTAGGCGCATTGCAGTGGGTGGTTGTCTTATTTATGCAATGTCAATATGACTGTGTCTCTGCATGTATCAGAAAATATACCAGTCACATTCATGTATTGGTGTATTTTCTGTACAGAAAGTACTTCCATTTATGTAGCACCATTCATATCCTCAGGATGTTGCAAAGTGCTTCACAGCCAATTAATTACTTTTGATAACAGAAAACGCTGGAAAAACTCAGCAGGCCAGGCAGCATCCGTGGAGAGAGAAACAGAGTTAATGTTTCAGATCGAAGACCTTTCGTCAGAACTGGAAAGAAGCAGGAAATGGAGCAGATTTAAAAGCCTCCCCCGTTTCCCAGCCCCTAACCTTGCTTTTAAATCTGCTCCATTTCCTGCTTCTTTCCAGTTCTGACGAAAGGTCTTCAACCTGAAATGTTAACTCTGTTTCTCTCTCCACGGATGCTGCCTGGCCTATTGAGTTTTTCCAGCATTTTCTGTTGTTATTTCAGATTTCCAGCATCTGCAGTATTTTGCTATTGTAATTACTTTTGATGTCTAGTCCCTATTGTTAGTAGCTGAAGTGTAGTCACTGTTATTGTATTTTGTGCATCTATGTGACTTTAAATTTCCGCTAGTGCCCTGGCTGTTCCTGATGTTTTAGCTCCCTCATCCTTAAGAACCCACACTTATACTTTGTTTGCTATGAATGGGCCCAAAGAATCCTTCCTTGCTTCCCCTTGTCAACTGTCATTGTTTTTCCATTATCTCTTTTCTGATTACCTTTTTAAATGTCTTTTGTTTTTATACATTTTTATATATTCTCCAGTCTTCCTCCTTCCCTCTTCCTTAAACAAGAAAAGGCACGCAGAGAGGAGCACTTTCTGTATAAAGTACAACTCCAGTGTACAGGAAGTGAAATTCCACTGCATTCCATTTCATTCCATTATAACAGAATAAGGTTGTTAAAAAGGCATGTAGAGTACAAAAGCAAGGAAGTTATGCTAAAGCTTTATAAAACACTAGTTAGGCCCCAGCTGGAGTATTGTGGCCAATTCTGGGCCACACTTTAGGAAGGATCAAAAAGCCATGGAGAGGATGCTGAGGATATTTACTAGAATGGTACCAGGGATGAGGAACTTCAGTTATGTAAAGAGAGTAGAAAAGCTGAGATTGTTCTCCTTAGAGCAGAGAAGGTTAAGGGGCGATTTAATAGAGGTGTTCAAAATTATGAGGGGGTTTTGATGGAGTAAATAAGGAGAAACTGTTTCCACTGGCAGGAGTATTGGTAATCAGAGGACACAGATTTAGGATGATTGGCAAAAGAACCAAAGGGGTGATCAGGAGAATTTTTTTTACATAGCAATTCACTATGATCTGGAATGCACTGTCTGAAGATTCAATAGTAACTATCAAAACGGAATTAGATATATACTTGAAAAGCAAAAATTTGCAAGGCTATCAGGAAAGAACAGGGTAGTGGGACTAATTGGACAACTCTTTTAAAGAGCCGACGCACCCACGATGGGCCGAATGGCCTCCTTCTGTGCTGTATGATTCTATAATTCTATCAATAACTACAGTAATGTAATGAAACCTGTCAAGGTCTATCTTGCACCTTTGAAATGAGCAACTCTAAGTAATCTAATTGGCAGGGTGGGGGAAAGGGAGAGGGAGAAAAGAGAAAAAAAAGGCCTTCAGTGTCTCATTGCTCCAGACTAATAGCATGCACTCCATGGCTTGCAGCCTAAATCTAGTCCACCTACACCAAAAGTATCTTTTTAAATTCCTATTTTATTTCCTCCTTTCACTAATCTTCTTGGTTTTCCTTGCATGGCACTCCCCAGGGAAACCTCTTGCCAGATTTCTGTTAATTCATTCTGCTATCGGCCACTGGTTGGCATTCAAAGCTATTCCCCAATGACTCACACTATAATTTTCTCTTCCTACTTCTGGGTCTTGCAAGGCCTCCATTCAGAGTATCAGACCTCTCCATGTCAGTTTAGTGATATAGCATAACTACAGTGATGACATTGGTTTGCACTTCCTGCATGTCCAGTGCCAGAAATGTAGATTATTCAAACCAGAAATGAATTCAGAGCTATTGATTCTAATGGTAGATGGCCTTTGTTTTGGCTTTTTAACCACATGTTGCCTTGATTTTCAGAACTACTTTTTGTCATTGCTGTTTTGCTTAATAAAAAGACAAAGAAACAAAAACTTGCATTACTTATTGCTGAGTGCAGCACTGAGACCAAACAATCCTGGTCAGTCAACAATTTAGAGATAAATTATGTCAGTCTTTGAAGTCAGGTTGGGTTTACTTCACCAATGTAAGTACTGCTGGAGATATAAGATTTTACTGTGAAATGAAACTATTGTCAATAATGTTTATATATATGAGGGTTGATTTTCTAAGTTTTCTCCTGTGGTGAGATCCCTGGCCGGCTGCAAGAGCAGATCATAAATCTCAAGCAGTGTTCTCAACACTTTCCAATCTGCCCTTGTAGCAGGGCAGGTATCTCGCCATGGAAAAATCTCCCCTATGGTTTTCTGCAGAATTTAGTCATTTGATACTCTTGATGATAAAGATTGGTGACAGCTATGTGGGTGTCACATGTTGATAATTACAGCTGAATAACAGTGCAACCAGAACAAAATGAACCCAAGGACGTCATTAACTGTACTTTTCATGCAAAGAAAGCAAACTCTATACTTGTTCAACATCACTGTACTGGACAAACAGTGACTTCTGTAATACTATCTGAGGGAGACATTTAAAATTGTACTTTTATAGGGTGTGTCACAGAAAGGATAATTAAGGAGTCACAAGCAGCACATTACATTAGAAACCATGGAAGGAATTAGAGACAGCATTCAGTGAAGTATGGGAATTGCTGATCTTCAGTAACTCAGTGTATTCGGAACAACATTTCAAAAAGTTGGGGACAATCAAGCTAAGTTTAGTTTCTAGAACACCTAGAAACAGCACACATTGAAACTCTGCTATGTTGGCTGCTTAAAGGAAGTAATTCAGTAATAATGTTCTGTCCCCTCCCTGTTTTTCAGCAGTTTAAAATCAAAAAAACGTATTACTGTGCAAAGTTGTTTGAAATTATGTCATCACATTGCAAAAACAACAGCACATGAACAATTGACAGACCTAGAAATCTTCTATAAGAAACCTAGGTCCATTTAATTTGGTGCTGCAGTGAAGTGAGTGTTTGATGTATTTTCTTATAATAAACAGGGCAAAGTACATCCAAGGGTTAAAAAACATTTTAATAAGAACATAAGAAATAGGAGCAGGAATAGGCCACTTGGCCCCTCGAGCCTGCTCCGCCATTCAATAAAATCATGGCTGATCTAGGGCTCAAAGCCACTTCCCCGCCCGCTCCCCATAACCCTTCACTCCCTTATCTTGCAAAAATTTGTCTATCTCCACTTTAAATGTATTTAATGACCCAACCTCCACAGCTCTCTGGGGCAGAGAATTCCACAAATTTACAACCCTCTGAGAGAAGAAGTTCCTCCTCATCTCAGTTCTAAAAGGGCGACCCTTTATTCTGAGACTGTGCCCCTGAGTGGGGAAACATCCTCTCTGCATCTACCCTGTCGAGCCCCCTCAGTATCTTATATGTGTCGACAAGATCACCTCTCATTCTTCTAAATTCCAATGAGTATAGGCCCAACCTGCTCAACCTTTCCTCATAAGTCAAACCCCTCATCTCTGGAATTAACCTAGTGAATCGTCTCTGAACTGCCTCCAATACAAGTATATCCTTCCTTAAGTAAGGAGACCAAAACTGTAAGCAGTACTCAAGGTGTGGTCTCACCAATACCTTGCACAGTTGCAGCAGGACTTCCCTGTTTTTATACTCCAACCCCCTTGAAATAAAGGCCAACATTGTATTTGCCTTTTTGATTACTTGCTGTACCTACATGCTAACTTTTTGTGTTACATGCACAAAGACCCCCAGGTCCCTCTGAACTGTAGCATTTTGTAATCTCTCTCCATTTAAATAATAATTTGCTTTTTTATTTTTCCTGCCAAAGTGGATAACCTCACACTTTCCCACATTATACTCCATCTGCCAAATGTTTGCCCACTCACCTAGTCTGTCTATATCCCTTTGCAGATTCTTTGAGTCCTCTGCACAACTTGCTTTCCCACCCATCTTTGTATCATCTGCAAACTTGGCTACATTACACTCAACCCCTTCATCCAAGTCATTAATGTAGATTGTAAATAGTTGGGGCCCCGACACCGATCCTTGTGGCACTCCACTAGTTACCATTTGCCAACCGGAAAATGACCCATTTATCCCGACTCTCTGCTTTCTGTAAGTTAGCCAATTCTCTATCCATGCTAATATACTACCCCCAACTCCGTGAGCTCTTATCTTATGCAATAACCTTTTATGTGGCACCTTATCGAATGCCTTCTGGAAATCCAAATACACCACATCCACTGGCTCACCCTTGTCCACCCTGCTCGTTACATCCTCAAAGAACTCCAGCAAATTTGTTAAACATGAATTTCCCTTTCCTAAAACCATGCTGACTCTGTTTGACTGCAGTATGTATTTCTAAATTCCCTGTTACTGCTTCCTTAATGAAGGACTCCAGCATTTTCCGAACGACAGATGTTAGGTTAACTGGTCTATAGTTTCCTGCTTTCTGTCTCCCTCCTTTCTTAAATAGGGGTGTTACATTAACGGTTTTCCAATCAGCTGGGACCTCTCCAGAGTCCAGGGAATTTTGGTATATTGCAACCAATGCATTAATAATTGTCAACTTGGTTCAGTACAGTACTGAGGGAATGCTGCATTGTTGCAGGTGCCATCATTTGGATGAGATGTTAAACGGAGGGTCTGTCTGCCTATTCAGGAGTATGAAAGAGATCCCATGGCACTATTCAAAGAGCAGGGGATTTCTGTTGGTATCTTGGCCACCATTTATCTCTCACCCAACAGCACCAAAATAGATTAACTGGTCACTTATCTCATTACTATTTGTGTGATCTTGCAGTGCATACATTGGCTGCTGCGTTTGCATAACAACATAAGAATAACTACACTTAAAAATAATGAATTGAGGATGTGAAATGGAAGTTCTTTCTTTAATACAGTTAAGTACAGCTCAAGGCTATAATGACTTCAACATGAGGGAAAAACCTGCTTGACCTCGTCCTCACCAATCTACCTGTCACAGATGCATCTGTCCATGACAGTATTGGTAGGAGTGACCACTGCACAGTCATTGTGGAGATGAAGTCCTGTCTTCACACTGAGGACAACCTCCATCGTGTTGTGTGGCACTAACATCGTGCTAATTGGGATAGATTCAGAACAGATCTAGCAGCGCAACACTGGGCATCCATGAGGCGCTGTGGGCCATCAGCAGCAGCAGAATTGTATTCCAACACAATCTGTAACCTCATGCCCTGGCATATCCCTCACTCTACCATTATCAAGCCAGGGGACCAACCCTGGTTCAATAAGGAGTGTAGAAGAGCATGTCAGGAGCAGCACCAGGAGTACCTCAAAATGAGGTGCTAACCTGGGGAAGCTGCAACACAGGACTACATGCATGCTAAAAAGCACAAGCAGCATGCTATAGACAGGGCTAAGCGATCCCACAATCAACGGATCAGATCAAAGCTCTGCAGTCCTGCCACATCCAGTCGTGAATGGTTCACCACCATTCTGCAGTGCTATCAAGTGGCACTTACTCACCAATAACCTGCTCACTGATGCCCAGTTTGGGTTCCGCCAAGACCACTCTGCTCCCGACCTCATTACAGCCTTGGTCTAAACCTGGACAAAGGAGCTGAATTCCAGAGGTGAGGTGAGAGTGACTGCCCTCTCTCCTCGTGGCATGAAGGAGCCCTAGTAAAACTGAAGTCAATAGGAATCGGGGGAAAACTCTCCACTCGCTGGAGTCATACCTAGCACAAAGGAAGATGGCAACAAGAGCAGGTCAGAGGCTAGGTATTCTGCGGCGAGTGTCTCACCTCCTGACTCCCCAAAGCCTTTTTACCATCTACAAGGCACAAGTAAGGAGTGTAATGGAATACTCTCCACTTGCCTGGATGAGTGCAGCTCCAACAACACTCAAGAAGTTCGACACCATCCAAGACAAAGCAGCCCGCTTGATTGGCACCCCATCCACCACCTTAAACATTCACTCCCTCCACCACCGACGTACCGTGGCTGCAGTGTGTACCATCTACAAGGTGCACTGCAGCAACTCGCCAAGGCTTCTTCGGCAGCACCTCCCAAACCCGCGACCTCTTCCACCTAGAAGGACAAGGGCAGCAGGTGCATGGGAACACCACCACCTCCAAGTTCCCCCCCAAGTCACACACCATCTTGACTTAGAAGGATATCGCCAATCCTTCATTGTCGCTGGGTCAAAATCCTGGAACTCCCTACCTAACAGCACTATGGGAGCACCTTCACCACACGGACTGCAAGAACGCGGCTCACCACCACCTTCTCAAGGGCAATTAGGGATGGGCATTAAATGCTGGCCTTGCCAGTGACGCCCTCATCCCACAAACGAATAATTTAAAAAAATGGAAAGTAAAATCAGCCAGAGTACAAAATGGGCATTCGATTCAATCCTGTCAGTTTCTTGCTGGGCGGGTTAGGCTAAAATGACCCCTACAACGTTTAAGGTAGAGGGAGACAGCCAGACAGAGTGAATACACACGCTGAAGATGGGCTGCTGAATTTTTAGTGTTTTTAGTGTTTAAAGTGGGGAAAAAAAGGTTCATTTCAAGTTTAAAAAGGTTTTAAAGTTAAATTTAGTTCTAGTTAAGTTAGTTTAGTTTGTTTAGTTAAGTTTAAGTTTAGTTTAGTCTAGATTAAGTAAGGAAGGAAAAGACCACCAAAGAGACCACCAAAGGAAAAAAAAACCAGAGGAAATTAGAAAAAAAGCCAAAGAAAAAAAAGAAATAAGGGAAAAAAAAAATATACAAACCAAAGAACAGTGGCCGCACGGGGCCACAGCAGCAGCAGAAGCGAGGTGACTCGGGGAGGCCGCTTCGGGAAACGAGGTATATCGGCCGCATCGGGAACCGAGGCGCAAAGGCCGCACGGAGACGCAGCGGCAGCCGGAGCGAGGAGACTCGGGGAGGCCGCTTCGGGAAACGAGGTATATCGGGGAGGCCGCACGGAGACGCAGCGGCAGCCAGAACGAGGTGACTCGGGGAGCCCGAGCGGCTGAACGAGACACGGCCCGATCGGCGGCCGCAGTCCAGCACCCGAGCGACGACCGCAGTCCAGCACCCGAGCGACGACTGCAGTCCAGCACCCGAACGGCGAACGAGGCACAGCCCGAGCGGCGGCTGGGCTAGAAAGCCCGGGAAAGGCCCGAGGAGCCAGGCCCAGAGACCTCTGAGGAGAAGGGGAGCAACCAGAAGGCTTCCAGAAGCAAACCAAGACTGTGAGTACAGGGCCCAGGGAGGGAGACTGAAGCCAGGGAAAGGCCCGAGGAGCCAGGCCGAGACAGAGGCACAGAGACCTCTGAGGGGGAGGGGAACAGCCCGAAGGCACCGGGAAACAGCGGCTCACAGACCCAGACCTGAGAAGGGTGAACCCAGAAGCCGAGGCCCAGGGACCACGGGGTCGGAGAGGGGGACCGGGAAAGTTCGCGAACAGGGAGAGGGAAACACCAAACCCGGGGCCCCAGAAAAGCTTATTCTAAGATCAACAATACTTTACCAAAAATGAGCGAATCAGAAGATCCACAACAGCCCCGCTTCCAGATTCCCCCCAACACCGCAAAAAAAGCTATAAAAGCGATCAAGCATGAGCAGATGAGAGAAAAACCAGAAACACTTTTTGCTGACTGTTACAACAATGGGACAAAAAGTAACCTCATTTTCTACTCAGATCAGCCAGTGGCTTGGATCACAGCAATAAAATCACACTATACCAATGTTAAGCTAGAAAATACCGCAAATGGGTCCATAATGAAAATTAACACACCAGGAGACAGTTCAACTACGACGGTCAACGCGTACAATACCGGAACAATATTAGTGCAAGGCAACCTCGACAAATTTGCAACAACCTTCAGGACACTGAAAAAATTAACTAAGGGGGGAAGGAACAGCCCCAGAGTGGCCCGCACTCCCCCCAACATTGACAACTTACCAGGAGAAAATCTGCCTGGTCAGGAGGTGAACGAGCCACACAGTTCAAACCAGACACTAGCCCCGGGGAACCACAGCCACACGATACAACTGACAAACCCCAGCATAACTACCAGGGAGGAAGCCACACATAGTCCCCCTACCATTCCCAGCTCACCAAGAGAAGAGCAGCATAGCCAGGAAGTGAGTGAGCCCTCCAGGGCCGACCAGCCTAGCCAGGAAGTGAGTGAGCCTTCCAGGGCCGACCAGACACATACCCCGGGATCACACAGCCAGATACAACCAAAAGATAAATTTAATCAATTAGAGATAGAGATGGTTAAACTTAGAGAGGACTTCCTCAAAATGAATGACTATCAAAATCAGGAGAGGGAGAGACACAAGAGAGAGCTGAAGCTACTTGAGAACCAGGTGAATCTACTTAGGAATCAGGTGAAAGAGCTGCAGGAAAAAGAAGAGAGCCATAGAGGAGAGATAACACCATTAGACCAGCAACCAGAGGCTAGAGATAAGACAAGACAGAGCCGGACGGAACGGCTGCACTCCCACACGGAACAAAAGCAACAGACACACAATACAAGGGGTGCCACACAGACCGACCAGCATACTGATTCGCAATCTTCCCCCACCACCGTGGAACCACAAGCGGGCCGCTCACAAGAGGTACGCACACACCAGACACCCCAGCCCAGCACACACACTATGAGTCCAAGCGAAAGCCACCAGACAGTAAACACAAACAAGGCTGACGTCGTAATACTCATAGACTCAAATGGGAAATTTCTATGGGAGAAAAAGCTATTCCCTAGAAGTAAAGTAGAAAAGATCTGGTGCCCAACAACAAACAGAGCCATGGGATGGCTGACCAAAGCCAGATTAGGCTCCCCCCAACACATAATAATACACACGGGCACAAATGACCTAAAGGCCAAACAGAAAGAGGTAGCAACATCGCTCAGAGCAATGATTAGGAAAGCAAGCAGTACATTTCCAAACACTAGAATCACTGTTTCCACAATATTGCCGAGAACAGACTTCAACAACAACACAATTCATGAGATAAATGCCAGCATAGCAAGAGACTGCGAATCAAACCACAACGTACACCTGGCCCAACACCCCACCCTCGATGAGGAATGTCTTTACGACCACGTCCACATCCAAAGGCAAAGAATATCGATCTTTGCTAAAGCCCTGAAGGACGTCGCTTTTAACCGGGTCCATACCCAGACTCCAAGAGGACCCCCCCCGACCACCAGAGATCAGCGGGGTACATATCAGGAACACTACAAGGACCACCAACACACCAACCGAGACCAGAGAGGATCCCCATGCAAAACAACAATATCAGACCTGCACCACTCCTGTCCCACAGGGGAATAGGACTGCTCCCAGCCAGGCAGAGGGAGAGATGCACAGGACGTACGCAATACCTCAGACAGAAACAATCCATTAAGAGACAATAAGCAGATGTGCAGCAGCATCTACTTCCGCCTTATGGATCAAGGACTAATTAATAGAAAGAACTGTAACCAAATTGTATTAACTTTTGCAGACAACTGATGTGATCTTTTTTTTCCCACACTTAGACACGACAAACACGTACCACTCTTTAACCTATCATAGTAAAAGATCAAACTTAACATGAAATCCTTATATATTTCGACCTGGAATATCCAAGGTCTACGCTCTTCACTGCGAGAAGTGAAAAGTAGGACCCCAGAGTTCATAGATGAAACTAAAGACCTAGATATTATCATTTTACAGGAAACTTGGTATAAAGGAAAAGGACACACTGGCTGTCCCCAAGGGTACACTGAGCTGGTAGTCCCCTCCAATAAATTACCAAGTGTAACCCAAGGCAGAGACTCCGGAGGCATACTGATCTGGTTTAAAACAGAACTTAAGAATTACATCAAATTTATAAAAAAGGGCGAAAACCATATGTGGCTCAAACTTGAGAGGGAGATTATCTCAAACACCCAAGATGTTTACATTTGCGCACTTTATATCCCTCCAATCGATTCCCCGTACTTTAAAGAGGACACCTTCTCCAACATGGAGGGGGAAATTATCCAATACCAGGCCCAGGGGAACGTGTTGATCTGTGGGGACCTCAATTCAAGAACGGGCGAAGAACCAGACTTCACCAATAATCAGGGAAACAATTACGTTTTCGGGAATAACCACTTTGACATCCCTTCCCTTCCATACAGGCATAACTGCGACAAGCAGTCAAATACCAATGGAAAACAGCTACTACAGCTCTGTCGAAACCTGGGTCTGTACATTGTCAATGGTAGGTTCATAGGAGACCTCCTAGGAAGATCGACCTATTGCTCACCTCTTGGCTGCAGCACAGTAGACTATATGATTACAGACTTAGACCCATCCTCTTTCAGAGCATTCACAGTCAAACCACAAACAACACTGTCAGATCACAGTCAAATTACTATGTTCCTCAAAAAGACAGAAACAAACAACATAGAAACACAACCCAGTAAACTGTACAACACCAAAAAATCGTACAGATGGGCCAAAAACGACACGGAAAAATACCAGAAAACAATTAGCAATGCATCAACTCAAGCTCTCTTAGACACCTTTCTGGATAACATATACACTCACAATAAAGAAGGCGTAAACCGGGCAGTTAGTAAACTAAACAATATTTTTGATAATTTGGCAACAAATGCAAACCTGAAAGCTCGCAAGAACAAACCCAAAACAAAAAACTATGAAAAATGGTTTGACCGGGATTGCCATAACATGAGGAAAAAACTTAGAAAAATATCAAACCAAAAACACAGACATCCAGAAAACGAGGAACTACACCTTACTTATTGTCAGACACTAACACAATACAGAAACACACTCAGAACCAAAAAAGAGCAATATATTAAGAATACACTCAGCTCCATGGAGGAATCCATAGATTCCAATTGTTTCTGGGAAAACTTGAAAACACTACACAAAAAACAACACGACGATTTGGCCATTCAAAATGGGGACACATGGGTAAACCACTTTGAAAAATTATACCAGAAAAACACACTAAGACCAGAGCAACACCAAATATGCAAAAAACTGGAAAAGCTAGAAATGGCCATAAAAGATAACCAAAACCCGCTGGACGCCATAATAACAGAAAAAGAACTTCTTGAAAAACTCAAGGACCTGCGACCAGGAAAAGCCTGCGGGACAGACGGCATACTAAACGAGATGATTAAACACACAGACAACAAAATGAAACTGGCTATCCTAAAACTCTTCAACTTGGTTCTGAGTGTCGGTTATTTCCCTGATATCTGGAACAAAGGACTCATAACGCCCATATACAAAAGTGGGGACAAAATCGACCCAAACAACTATCGAGGCATCTGTGTAAACAGTAACCTGGGGAAGGTATTCTGTAGCATCATAAACAAAAGACTTATAAACTTCCTTGAGGAGCACAATGTCTTGAGTAAAAGCCAAATTGGATTCCTGCCAAACTATAGAACATCCGATCATATCTTCACCCTACAGACCCTAATTGACAAACACGTTCACCATAACAAAAGCAAAATCTACGCATGCTTTGTAGATTTCCAGAAGGCTTTCGACTCCATCTGGCATGACGGTTTATTCCTGAAACTTATCGAAAGTGGGGTAGGAGGGAAAACATATGATGTAATTAAATCAATGTATACAAACAACAAATGTGCAGTTAAAATTGGAGACAAACAAACAAAATACTTCCCACAGGGGCGGGGGGTGACGCAGGGCTCGCCAATCTCACCGACACTCTTTAATATTTACATAAATGGATTGGCAAAACTACTTGAACAATCTACAGCACCCGGCCTCACCCTATATGAATCCAAGGTTAAATTCCTCCTCTATGCAGACGACCTGGTTCTGCTGTCACCTACTAAAGAGGGGCTACAGCAAAACCTGGACCTGCTGGAGTCGTACTGCCAGACTTGGGCCCTGACAATAAATCCCCAAAAAACCAAAGTCCTTGTGTTCCAGCAAAGATCCAAACATCAGGGACCCAAAATAAATTTCACAGTAGGAACAACCAAAATTGAACAAACCACTAACTACACATACTTGGGCTTAAAAATCAGTTCTATGGGAAACTTCAAACTGGCTGTGAATGAACTGAAAGAGAAAGCAAGAAGGGCTTTCTATGCCATCAAAAAATCAATCCAAATAGAAATCCCAATTAGCATTTGGCTCAAAATTTTCAAATCAGTAATTGAACCAATTGCACTCTATGGCAGTGAGGTATGGGGACCGCTAACTCAACAAGAATTTGCAAAATGGGACAAACACCCAATTGAGATCCTACATGCAGAATTCTGTAAAAGTATCCTCCGGACTCAAAGGAAAACAGTAAACAATGCATGCAGGGCGGAACTAGGCCAATATCCATTAATAATCACTATCCAAAAAAGAGCCACCAAATTTTGGAATCACCTACAAATGAGCAATCCCCAATGCTATCACTACGACGCCCTGAAATGCCAAGAGCTGACCATAAAGAAGAATACCCTCAGTCAACTAGTCCTGGGACTCAGTGAAGTAACTACTAACAATACTAACAATAACCAGCCCCAGGACAGTGACAGGGTAACACAAAGAATTCGACCCAACACAATCGTCGCTAAGCAAAAGGAAAAATATCTGACATATTGGGCAGAAACAACAAAAACCCAAAGCAAACTCAATTGCTACTTGGCCCTAAACAGACAATACAACATAGCTGATTACCTGACCATGGTAAAGGATAACAAACTGAGAAGAACCTTGACAAGGTACAGACTTAGCGAACATAGCCTAGCGATCGAAAAAGGCAGACACAGGCAGACCAGTCTGCCAAGAGAGGACAGGATATGCTCGCACTGCAGTCAGGGAGTGGTGGAGACAGAGATGCACTTCCTCACAGCTTGTGGAAAATATCAGGGCATCAGGGAGAATTTCTACCAAAAATTCTCACAAATATGCCCTGATTTCAGAAATCTGAATGACAACCAAAAACTCCCATTCCTACTGGGAGAGGAGAGAAGCTGTATAACACTGGCGGCACGCTATGTTACAGCTTGCCATGAACAGAGAGCCAACCAGTAAACTAAGAAAAGAATATATATAAACAATGCGAATGTATATTTATACACTCAGGGATATACCTGTTTATACACTGTATGAATAGAACTGCGTTTATGTGGTAAACCATAAATGTATTTTGATGCTTTGGCAACATAAGATGTAACTTATCATGCCAATAAAGCGATTTGAATTGTGAATTGTGAATTGTAGATAAGTGGGAAAAATTGTCTTAGTTAAGCCAAAGCCAAACCCATTTCCAGAAAAGGACGTCATATGCACCGAGGCAGACATTGGAGGAGGCTGCACACACCCTCTCAGCGGTAGTTGGTGCATGACTCAGAGACATTTGAATAAGAAGTAAAAAGACAGGCAAAAATGTTCATGCATTGACAACAGCTGACTCTTTGGGCAAGTAATTTTTTAAAAACTGCTTTTCACTGCCTCTGGGATTTTTTGTAATGCAAAATTACAGTAATTGGGCAACAAATCATGCGGTAAGACTATAAATTCACAGGATGCCGCAGCATATTAGATCACTTGCCCTAACATGAACATCTCGGATGTGATGTCAAGTATCTGCTTCTTTCATTAAGGATTTTTTTTGTCACGAGATACATTTTGGTGGATGAAATGAGGAGAGGCAATATAAGCTAAAGGGTGCAATCCTAAAGTGGGTGCATGAACAGAGAGACCTGCCGGTATATGTGCGCAAATCGTTGAAGGTGGCAGGGCAGGTTGAGAAAGCGGTTAAAAAAGCATACGGGATCCTGCGCTTCATAAGTAGAGGCATAGAATACAAAAGCAAAGAAGATCTGATGAACCTTTATAAAACATTGGTTCGACCTCAACTGGAGTATTGTGTCTAATTCTGAGCACTGCACTTAAGGAAGGATATGAAGGCCTTAGAGAGGGTGCAGAAAAGATTTACAAGAATGATTCCAGGGATGAGGGGCTTCAGTTACGTGGATAGACTAGAGAAGCTGGGGTTGTTCTCCTTAGAGCAGAGAAGGTTGAGAGGAGATTTGACAGAGGTGTTCAAAATCATGAGGGGTCCAGACAGAGTAGATAGAGAGAAATGTTCCCATTGGCGGAAGGGCCGAGAAGCAGAGGATACAGATTTAAGGTGATTGGCAGAAGAACAAAAGGCGACATGAGGAAAAACTTTTTTATGCAGTGAGTGGTTAGGATCTGGAATGCGCTGCCTGAGAGGATGATGGAGGCAGACTCAATCATGGCTTTCAAAAGGGAATTGGATAAGTACCTGACGGAAATTTTTTTTGCAGGGCTACGGAGAAAGGGCGGGGGAGTGGGACTAGCTGAAGTGGTCTTGCAGAGAGCTGGCACGGACTCGACGGGCCGAATGGCCTCTTTCTGTGCTGTAACCAGTCTATGATTCTAAGAACAAAATAACTGCTGATGCAAATATCAGGATTACATGTGCAATATTCAATCCACATTTCCATTATATTAAGAGAAGGAAGGATTTCCAAACCAGATGAGATTCACAATTTAGACGGTACAGAAGGGAGTGGGTCACCCAGTCAGCAATTTTAATTATGGTTGTTAAGATTTATTAGGACAGTTTTTTGGGTGAATTAAGTCAAGAATTTTAATAGTCATTGTCACATTTCATCAAACCAATTTTTTTCATTTACTAACAATATTTTTTGTGGGACGCACATTAAATTCCAAGATTTATTTATAATACTGTAAAGCATTAGGACACAAGAAACAATTGTCTGTATCAAACAAAATTGTTCAATTGGGAAAAAGATCGGTATCAGCCATGGCTCAGTAATAAAGATCTCGCCTCTGTGTCAGAAGGCTCTGAGTTCAATTCCCACTCATGAAACATGAGAACAAAATCTAGGCTTGCACTCCATTTCAGTACTGAGGGAGTTCTGCACTGTCAGAAATCTGTCTTTAGGATGGCACATTAATACGAGGCCCTGTCTGCCCTCTCAGGTAAAAGATCCTATTGCACTGTTTCAAACAGCAGCGGAGATTTTTTTTTATTCATTCATGGGATGTGGGTGTTGCTGGCAAGGCCAGCATTTATTGCCCATCCCTAATTGCCCGCGAGAAGGTGGTGGTGAGCCATCTTCTTGAACCGCTGCAGTCCGTGTGGTGAAACTATTCTCACAGTGCTGTTAGGTAGGGAGTTCCAGGATTTTGACCCAGCGACGATGAAGGAATGGCGATATATTTCCAAGTCAGGATGATGTGTGACTTGGAGGGTAACTTGGAGGTGATTGTGTTCCCATGCGCCTGCTGCCCTTATCCTTCAAGGTGGTAGAGGTTGCGGGTTTGGGAGGTGCCATCAAAGAAGCCTTGGCAAGTTGCCGCAGTGCATCTTGTAGATGGTACACACAACAGCCATGGTACGCTGGTGGTGGAGGGAGTAAATGTTTAAGGTAGTGGATGGGTTGCCAATCAAGCGGACTGCTTTGCCCTGGAAGGTGTCGAGCTTCTTGAGTGTTGGAGTTGCACTCATCCAGACAAGTTGAGAGGATTCCATCACACTCCTGACTTGTGCCTTGTAAACGGCGGAAAGGCTTTGGGGATTCAGGAGGTGAGACACTCGCCGCAGAATACCCAGCCTCTGACCTGCACTTGTAGCCACAATATTTATCTGGCTGGTCCAGTTAAGTTTCTGATCAATGGTGACCCCCCAGGATGTTGATGGTGGGGGATTCGATGATGGTAATGCCATTGAATGTCATGGGGCAGTGGTTAGACTCTCGCTTGTTGGCGATAGTCATTGCCTGTCACTTATGTGGTGCGAATGTTACTTGCTACTTATCAGCACAAACCTGAAGGTCGTCCAGGTCTTGCTGCATGTGGGCACAGACTGCTTCAGTATCTGAGGAGTTGCAAATGGAACTGAATACTGTGCAATCATCAGCGAACATCTCCACTTTTGACTCTATGATGGAGGGAAGGCCACTGATGAAGCAGCTGAAGATGGTTGTGTCTAGGACAGTGCCCTGAGGAACACCTGCAACAATGTACTGGGGCTGAGATGATTGGCCTCCACCAACCACAATCATCTTCCTTTGTGCTAGGTATGACTCCAGCCAGTGGAGAGTTATCCCCCTGATTCCCATTGATTTCTATTTTACTAGGGCTCCTTGATGCCACACTCGGTAAAATGCTGCCTTGATGTCAAGGGCAGTCACTCTCACCTCACCTGTGGAATTCAGCTCTTTTGTCCATGTTTGGACCAAGGCTGTTATGAGGTCTGGAGCCAAGTGGTCCTGGCGGAACCCAAATTGAGCATTGGTGAGCACGTTATTGGTGAGTAAATGCCACTTGACAGCACTGTTGACGACACCTTCCATCACTTTGCTGATGATTGAGAGTAGACTGATGGGGCGGTAATTGGCCTGATTGGATTTGTCCTGCTTTTTGTGGACAGGAGATACCTGGGCAATTTTCCACATTATCGGGTAGATGCCAGTATTGTAGCTGTACTGGAACAGTTTGGCTAGAGGGGCAGCTAGTTCTGGAGCACAAGTCTTCAGCATGACAGCCGGGATGTTATTGGGGCCCATAGTCTTTGCTGTATCCAGTGCGCTCAGCCATTTCTTTATATCACGTGGAGCGAATCAAATTGGCTGTAGACCAGCTTCTGTGATGATGGGGACTTCAGGAGGAGGCCGAGATGGATCATCCACTTGGCACTTCTGGCTAAAGATGTTTGCGATCTCCGCGGTGCCCTGGCCAACATTTATCCCTGAACCAACATCATTAAAACAGATTATCTGGTCGCTATCTCATTGCTGTTTGTGGGACCTTGCTGTGCACAAATTGGCTGCCGCATTTCTGACTTTACAACAGTGACTACACTTCAAAAGTACTTCATTGGCTATAAAGCGCTTTGCAATGCTCTGAAATTGTTAAAGGTGCTATATAAATGTAAGTTATTTCTTTCTTTTACTTAAATATTTATGCAAATCATTTAATAGATGATGATAGTTCTCTTTTCATTGTGCTTTGCCTGAGTAACCCATAAGGAACTAGAAAATTCTTGCTCACCTGAGCTCAGAGTGCAGCCCCCATAGTCTCTTCTAAATCGATGCAAGGAAGGTCAAATCAAAATGAACCTGCAAAGTGCTGCTCAGTGCCCAAAACTCCTTCACACAGCGTTGAATCTCTCCAGAAGTCTCTCTCTCGCTCTCAGAATGCGTGGTGCATAAATGTCGCCGACAAAAAAAGGCAGGAAGCATCCGCCTTTAAATAGCGCTCCCCCAGTCCCTTCCTGACTGCAAAACGCTCCCCTCAACCTGTCGTTGCTAGCGGCAGGCGGTAGGGCAGGGGGCGCCACTCAATATCCGGTCCGGGGTGCAGGAGATTGTGGCGGTTGTGTTTAGTGCCACCGCAAAGTGTCTGGTCAATTTTGCGAGCGGCGCAAACATCTCCGCGCTCGGGCACTAGTTGTTTTGCGCCCCATTAGTGCCCTCTTAGGGCGCTAATGGGAGGCGCAAAGCAACCAAATGTTCCCCCCTAGCTAGCTATTTAAAACAAATTTAGATATATGAGCGTCCCAAGACACAGTATTGTAATTTTTTTAATATGTTAATATCATCTATCTATATATATAAACGAGTCGATCTGTCTGTCTGTCTGTCCTTCTGTCCTCGGGTGTGCGTCTGTCCGGCTATGCGCTCAAAAGTTATAGAGCGTACCTACGCGTGCGTTACCTCCGAAGAAAGCTTACGGTTCCGGGACGGTCGTAAGCATATTTACTTTTCGGTCGGACGAAAATTGTTCGCGCCTTATGCAAAAAACCTTCAAAATTAAACTCATTATCTGCTACTTAGCATTGATTGACTGACGTCAAGTTTCGACCAATCCTGTGCCATCACGATTGACCAATCCTACAGTACAGTCCCCTGATGGTTGGCCAATCAGTGTGTGTGTGTGGGCGGGACTAATCGTTTTCATCTCAGGGATGTGGCATCCATTGCCTCAAGCTGAAAACCCCATTGCTGCTTCAACTCCTTCCAGCTCAAAATCTGCTCATCCGGCTTCGAAAAAGTTAGTATCTCTTATGTTATTTTTAAAACATTTACCAAAAATGTTTTATAAGTACTTTCACTTTCATCTTTGAAGGTATTAAAAGGTAGAAATGTTGCCCGGCAGCAGATTCACACAGGGAGAGAGAGACAGGACCTGAAAGCCTGGTACTCGATTTAAAATGTTGCCCGGCAGCAGATTGAGACAGGGACACGGAGACAGGGCCCAAAAGCCTGGGACTCGATTTAAAATGTTGCCCGGCAGCAGATTCACAGAGGGACACAGAGAGGCCCCAAAGCCTGGGAATCGATTTAAACCGCCCGGCCCAAAACAGCCCTGGCAAAGCCGGGCTCCCCCAGCTAGTTACAATATAAAATGAGGGAGTAATTTAAATAAAACATGCTTCCCCTAGGTTTTCCTTCCCTTTTAATGTTTTGTTTGTATGATAAAAACTATTTGAAGAAGTGGTTCTGGAATATAGCTTGCGATTGCTGGTTTTGTGAAATCCACCTTCATTCCATTGTGAGGTCAATTTCACAACACCAGATTAGCACACAAACCTCCCTGGACCAAATCTGAGGCCAATTGTAGCACCCTTGTTACTGCCCCAGCTGAGATCAGCTAACTCAGCGGAGAGCAGGAATTGAACTTCAGACTAATATGATCTCGATAGCTCGGTACCGTACCAGGCAATCTATCTACCATCTACCATTTTTTTCATAGATATCCCCAGTGGAAAAAGATCACTTTGATGGACATTATTATGTCCTACTAAGGACCCAATATGGCGGGCAGGAAGTACGCGCACATTTCCAGCCGGAAGTGCGCCGCCCGCCATATTGATTAAGGTGGTTGCACTGGCACCAAGATTGCACATCTGGATTATTTAAAGGGCAAAATAATTTATTTAAATTAGAATCCTATGCTTCTTGCAGGACCCTTGTTCAATTTTGGTATGCCCCAGTACTTCACTCACCACGTGCTGAACTCAAAAAGCATGACGTGTAGCTAACTGGCAGGAAGGATATTTAAAGGGATCATGCAGTACTTACAGGTCAGTTTGTGGTTTCACATTTCAGCTGCTGGTTAACTTCTGGATGTTTTTCGGTGCCACTCCAGCTGGTTTGCGACCACAGGCAGCGCATCATGTAGGTCTGTGTTCGCTATCCTGGCAGCAGTCATGACGTTTTCATTTTGTGCCAGTCATGTGCGCTGCTTTTATTCCAACCAGGCCGCCAAGTTACAGGCTGGTTACTGTGCGACAATGGCTATTGCCTCCTGATGAGCCTTTACCACCAACTGGGCAGCAACAAGTGCAGGAGGAGGAGTAGGAGCTGGAAGAGGGGAAGGGGCAGGAAGAGGAGGAGGAGTAGGAGTAGAGGCAATGACAACCAGTGTCCCTACCTGCCAGAGCTCTCAGACACCACTTCATTAAGGAGCGCTTCACCTCAATCCACCTTCCCATCCCCAATATACCAACAGTTTCACAATCCTTACCACATTACAACTTCAAAAAGTACCTCATTGGCTGTAAAGCGCTTTGAGACATCCGGTGGTTGTGAAAGGCGCTATATAAATACACATCTTTCTTTCTTTCTCTCCTTACTATTACCATCCGATTGCCTTCCTACAGTCCAGACTTAAAAAGTCTTACCCTTACTTCAACAACAACAACCACCTACATTTAGACAGCACATTTAATGTAGTAAAACATCCCAAGCAACGTTCCCTCTAAGCCGCACAGCTCTCGGCCAGTCCCGCACAGTCCGGGACCGGCTTTTCCAATGTTAAATTTGCGCGAAATTGTGAATGGGACCAAAGCACTTGACAGGAGCATAATTAGACAAAAATTTACACCACGGAAAAGAAGGAGACATTATGACAGGTGACCAAATGCTTGGTCAAAGAGGTAGGTTTTAACCAGTGTCTTAATGGAGGAGAGAGAGGTGGAGAGGTGAAGATGTTTGGGTAGAGGATTCCAGAGCTTGGGGCCTAGATGACTGAAAGCACAGCCACCAATGATGGGGCAAAGGAAGTTGGGGTTGCACAAGATTTGGAGGAACGCAGAGTTCTCGGAGGGTTGTAGGGCTGGAGAAGATTACAGAGATAGGGTGGGGTGAGGCCATAGTGGGATTTGAACATGTAGATGAGAATTTTAAATTTGAGGCATTGCCGGACCGGGAGCCAATGTAGGTCAGCGAGCACAGGGGTGATGGGTAAACGTGACTTGGTGGGAATAAGGATACAAGCAGCAGAGTTTAGGATGAGTTGAAGTTTATGGAGGGTGGAAGATGGGAAGCCAGCCAGGAGAACATTAGAATAGTCGAGTCTGGAGGTAACAAAAGCATGGATGAGGATTTCAGCAGCAGATGGGCTGAGGCAGGAGCGATGCTACGAAGGTGGAAGTAGGTGGTTTTCACAACAAAGATAAACACCAACATCATATCCAGAACAAAAAACAAATTTATTGATCAACTCAATTACATCTCTAATAGTTAATCAACATAATTAAGAATCACCCTTATGCCTATCTTGTGTGCTCCTTTACCTCTCCTAGTTCTCCTATAAGGCATTTCCCCAGTGGCTACAGCTTGGAAGATGGCAGTCTGCTGAGCTTCCATTGAGGACACTTCAGATGACCATGGAGAACGACCTTGAGCAGCACTGGGCCTAGAAGGATCGGTTGCTGCCTGCAGCATCTCAGCATAGGCCAGAGCTGTCTAGCACTAACAAGGGCACTGGCAAATAACTTAAATTTACATAGTGCCTTTTATGACCTCAAGATGTCTCAAAGTGCTTTACAGCCAATGACATATATTTAAAGTGTAGTCAATATTGTAATGTCCCACAGCAAGGTCCCACAAACAGCAGTGAGATAAACAACCAGATACTCTGTTTTAATGATATTGATTGAGAGGTAAATATTGGCCAGGGCACTGGGGAGAACTCACCTGCTCTTCGAATAGTGCAATGGGACCTTTTACGTCTCCCTGAGAGGGCTGAAAGGGTCTTGGTTTAACGTCTCATCCAAAAGACATCACCTCTGGCAGTACAGCTCTCCCTCAGTACTGCACTGAAATGTCAGCCTAGATTATGGGCTCGATTTTCATTGGGCCGTTGAGGCGGGATTGGAGGCGGTGGGAGGTTAAAATCGCAAAATCGGGGGGCACGAACCCATCCCGCCCCCAACCCGCCTCCATGCCAGTTTCAAAGGAGGCGGATACCCGACCTGTGCTGGGACCCGCCTCCCCAAGGCGGGAAGGGGATTAGTGCCAATTAACTGCCTGTTAACAGGTAGTTAACAGGCTGTTTTTAGCCTAATCCCTATTTTCATCCCTGAAGTGTGGGATTCCCGACGGCTCCAAACCACGCCAAGTTAGCGAGGCAGACCGTCGGGCTGAAGGGTTCGAGATGTCCGGTGTTCAGGTGAGTGATGTGTGCATGAGTGCAGAGGTAAGTGTGTTTGGTGTGTGTAAAGTGTTCAAATAAGTTTTACTTACCTTTACAGCCTTCCTTCCTTCAGGTCTCGGGAGTCCCTCATCTCACCGGCACAGAAAGCAGAATGGCCGCGAGCTGTCAAAAGTTGCAGCATTCAGCTTTCTGTTCTGGAGAAATCTCTAAATCAGCCTGAGAGGAAGGAATTAACTTAGACTACAGATTGTCAGTGTTTGACAGCTTCAAAGAGCTGTCAAATGCTGATATTTTATCTGTCAAAAGCTCTTGACAGATGAAATGTCAATCTGTGACGTCACCTGTTGCCGGGTGGTCCTTAATTGGCCTGCTGGGTGGGCTCAACAAGGTCAATCAAGTGAAAATCGTGTGGGTTGGCCACAACTCGATGGAGGCGGCACTACAACTTTTGGGGTTGTAGTCCCGACACGCCTCCAATATCAAAATCCAGCCCAGTGTGCTCAAATCTATGGAGTGGGAATTGATCTCACCACTTTCTGACTCAGAGGCGGAAGCGCTACAACTAAGCCAAGGAGCAACTGAACACAATCTGCAGCAGTAGAGCAGATGAGGAGGTCCCTGGATTTTGGTCTCCAGAATGTTGTCATAGAAGAGGCAGTGCTAGGCAGTTCAACACGCAGGGATAGTGTAAAAGGAGAAAAGTTGGTAACCATCTTCAGAGACAGCAGAGGGAGGGAACCCTGAGTTACTGGAACTGTCCTATAGATGCAATTGAAGTAACTTTCAACTTTAGTGGGGGCGTAAAACTGGTGGTATTGGATCAGCTGCCCCTTATACTCATCTTCCAATTTTCCTTACTTCTGGAAAGGGAGGGAAAGCAGCCAAAAGCCACGGTCCATAGAAAAATTCAAGCAGCATGGCTATAATGTTGTTTGATAGACAGGAGAACGGGTGTTGTTCGGACTGTAGAATGGTTGGAAGTGGTCCACTTTTGGTAACACAGGGGCCCAGATTTTGTGGTCAGCAGTGAACGAATGGCACTAGCCATTCCTTACACTTACACTTGTCCACAGACTATTTATGGGCTTTTGCACTGAAAGGTGCAGTTATTAGGAATCAAAAACAACATGGCACCCTCTACAGGGGATATGGTCCTATCTGAACAGGGCAAGGAACGGTGTGTCACCTTAACCAATCAGAATGAAGAATCCTCACTGAACCACGCAGAGTCTGAACCAGGAAGTGCAAGTTAGAATGCCAAATCATGTACAGAAAGTGAAATAACTTGAGGGAAAAAATAGATGAGATTAAGAGAGAGAGATAAAAGAGACAGAAAGAAAAAGCTTTAAAAAATTTACATTTTTTACATTTTTAAAATCTCCAGCAATAATTAAAATCTGAAGGAATGAGACTCAACACTTATAAAAGTTCATTTTCAGTGCCAGAGAAGTTGTTTGCCAGTAATTAAGACTCATCACGTCGTTAAAAATTCACTTACACTTGAATGGACAAGTCCCAACTTTTTCTGGCACGTTTAGTGGGCAGGTACAGCAACTTCAGGCCCTTCCATGCGTTTCAATGCCGAGTCTCTAGGCGAGATACTGTAAGAGCAAAGCTTCTACAGGAGCAGGGCAACTTGGATAGCAACTTCCTGATTTCCACGTTTAACTGCGCATGTGCAGATGCCGATTTACTCCTTAATAACGGTGAGCGCTGATAGCCTCACTGTTATTTCTACCACAAAATCTGGGCCAAGGTGTCTCTGATATCACCCCTCTCTGATGCGGTCCATAGCTCAATCTGAATGCCAGCAGGTAGCACTGAAAGTGATAAGGGCTTTTCAAATGAGTCAAACCTTTCTGTATTCTTTCTGGCTCAGGATGTTTAAAGTCTCTAAAATAAGAGCGGCACGAGTGGCGGCGGGAATCTCGGAGCGGCGGAGTGAGTATGAAAGAGGCTCCAAGAGACCAGGTAGGCTTACCAATCTCCAATCTCCGAACTCAGAGGGAAGGCAAGAAGTAAAAAGTAATCGAAGTGTGACGTCACCAGAAAGCAGGTAAGTGATTGGTTGGTGAGTATTTCTCTCTTTTTTAAACTTTAGCTCTGTGGTTTATAGTTTCTAAAGTCTCTGTGGTGTAGCGGGGACTGTTTATAAACCAGGGCCCTTAAATATACCATTTAACTGTAGTGTAATTGGTGGGATTGATTTGATTTACTTTAATTGCAATTAATTAAAGGGTAAGTCATGGCAGGACAGCCCGGCCCTGTGGTATGCTCCTCCTGCGCTATGTGGGAACTCAGGGACACTTCCTGTGTCCCTGACAACTATGTGTGCAGGAAGTGTGTCCAGCTGCAGCTACTGGCAGACTGCATTGCAGTGCTGGAGCTGCGATTGGATACATACTGGACCATTCGCAAGGCTGAGGATGTCGTGGATATCACGTTTGATCAGTTGGTCACACCGCAGGCAAAGGTTGGACAGGCAGAAAGGGAAAGGGTGACCAACAGACAGAGTACTAGGCACAGGCAGGTAGTGCAGGGGTCCCCTGTGGACATCCCCCTCTCAAACAGATACACCACTTTGAGTACTGTTGGGGGGGATGGCTTATCAGAGGAAGGCAGCAGCAGCCAACTTCCTGGCACCAGGGGTGGCTCTGCTGCACAGGACGGGAGGAAAAAGAGGGGTAGAGCTACAGTAATAAGGGATTCTATTGTAAGGGGAATAGATAGGCGTTTCTGCGGCTGCAAACGAGACTCCAGGATGGTGTGTTGCCTCCCTGGTGCAAGGGTCAAGGATGTCTCAGAGCGGCTGCAGAACATCTTGGAAGGGGAGGGTGAACAGTCAGTTGTCGTGGTGCATATAGGTACCAACAATATAGGTAAAAAACGGGATGAGGTCCTAAAAGCTGAATATAGGGTGTTAGGAGGTAAATTAAAAAATAGGACCTCAAAGGTAGTAATCTCAGGATTGCTACCAGTGCCACATGCTAGTCAGAGTAGAAATAGAAGGATATTTCAGATGAATACGTGGCTAGAGGAATGGTGCCAGGGGGAGGGATTCAAATTCCTGGGACATTGGAACCGGTTCTGGGGGAGGTGGGACCAGTTCAAACCGGATGGTTTGCACCTGGGCAGGGCCGGGAGCAATGTCCCAGGGGGAGTGTTTGCTAGTGCTCTGGAGGGTTTAAACTAAAATGGCAGGGGGTTGGGAACCTGAGCAGGGGGACAGAAGAAAGGGAAGCAAGGATAAAAGCAAAAGATAGGAAGGAGAAAAACAAAAGTGGCAGTCAGAGAAATCAACAATTCAAATCAAACATGGCCACAGTAAATAATAATTCTAATAGGTCTAAGAGCATTAAAAAAACAAGCCTGAAGGCTTTGTGTCTTAATGCGAGGAGCATTCACAATAAGGTGGATGAATTAGCTGCGCAAATAGAGGTAAACGAATATGATTTGATTGGGATTACGGAAACATGGCTCCAGGGTGGCCAAGGCTGGGAACTCAACATCCAGGGGTATTCAATATTCAGGAAAGATATGCAAAAAGGAAAGGGAGGTGGGGTAGCATTGCTGGTTAAAGAAGGGATTAACACAACTGTAAGGAAGGATATTAGCTCTGATGATGTGGAATCTGTATGGGTAGAACTCAGAAATACCAAGGGGCAGAAAACATTAGTGGGAGTGGTATATAGACCTCCAAACAGTAATGCGGAGGTTGGGGATGGCATTAACAGGGAAATTAGAGAAGTGTGCAATAAGGGCACTGCAGTCATCATGGGTGACTTTAATCTACATATAGATTGGGCTAACCAAATTGGTAACAATACTGTGGAGGAGGAATTCCTGGAGTGTTTACGGGATGGTTTCCTGGACCAATATGTCGAGGAACTAACCAGAGATCAGGCCATCTTAGACTGGGTATTACGTAACGAGAAAGGATTAATTAGCAATCTTGTTGTACGAGGCCCCTTGGGTCGGAGCAATCATAATATGATTGAATTCTTTATTAAGATGGAGAATGAAGTAGTTGACTCAGAGACTAGGGTCCTGAATTTAAATAAAGGGAACTATGATGGTCTGAGGCGCGAGTTGGGGAAGATTGATTGGGGAATGTCACTCAAAGGGTTAACGGTGGATAGGCAATGGCAAACATTCAAAGACCGCATGGATGAACTACAAAATTTGTTCATCCCAGTTTGGCATAAAAATAAAACAAAAAAGGTGACTCAACCGTGGCTAATGAGGGAAATTAGGGATAGCATAAGATCCAAGGAGAGGACATATAAGTTGGCCAGGAAAAGCAGTAATCCAGAGGATTGGGAGCTGTTTAGGATTCAACAAAGGAGGACAAAGGGTTTAATTAAGAAAGGGAAAATAGAATGTGAGAGTAAGCTTGCAGGGAACATAAAAACTGACTGTAAAAGCTTTTATAGATATGTGAAGAGAAAAAGATTGGTGAAGTCAAGCGTAGGTCCCTTGCAGTCAGAATCAGGGGAATTTATAATGGGGAACAAAGAAATGGCAGACCAATTAAATACATATTTTGGTTCTGTCTTCACAAAGGAGGACACAAATAACCTCCCAGAGATGTCAGGGAACATAGGGTCTGATGAAAGGGAGGAACTGAAAGAAATCAGTATTTGTAGGGAAATGGTGTTAGGGAAATTGATGGGATTGAAGGCCGATAAATCCCCAGGGCCTGATAATCTACATCCTAGGGTACTTAAGGAAGTGGCCCTAGAAATAGTAGGTGCATTGCTGATCATCTTCTAACATTCGATGGAATCTGGAACAGTACCCATGGATTGGAGGGTAGCTAATGTTACCCCACTATTCAAAAAAGGTGGTAGAGAGATAACGGGGAATTACAGACTGGTAAGCCTGACATCGGTAGTGGGGAAAGTGCTAGAGTCCATTATAAAAGATGTAATAGCAGAGCACTTGGAAAACAGTGACAGCATCGGACAAAGTCAACATGGATTTACAAAAGGTAAATCATGCTTGACTAATCTACTGGAATTTTTGAGGATGTAACTAGTAAAATAGATAAGGGAGCACCAGTGGATGTGGTGTATTTGGACTTTCAGAAGGCTTTCGATAAGGTCCCACATAAGATATTAGCATGTAAAGTTAAGGCACATGGGATTGGGGGCAAGGTATTGACTTGGATAGAGAACTGGTTGGCAGACAGAAAGCAAAGAGTTGGAATAAACGGGTCTTTTTCCGAGTGGCAGGCAGTGACTAGTGGGGTACCACAGAGATCGGTCCTTGGACCCCAGCTATTCACAATATATATTAATGATCTAGACAAGAGAACTAGATGTAATATCTCCAAATTTGCAGACGACACAAAGTTGGGTGGGCGTGTGTGCTGTGAGGAGGATGACGAGAAACTACAGGATGATTTGGACAGGTTGGGTGATTGGGCAAAAGCATGGCAGATGCAATATAACATGGATAAATGTGAGGTTATCCACTTTGGTGGCAAAAACAGGAAAGCAGATTATTATCTGAATGGCAATAGATTGGGAGAAGGGGAAGTGTAACGAGACCTGGGTGTCCTTGTGCACCAGTCGCTGAAGGCAAGCATGCAGGTGCAGCAGGCGGTTAAGAAGGCAAATGGTATGTTGGCCTTCGTAGCGAGAGGGTTTGAGTACAGGAACAAGGATGTCTTGCTGCAGTTGTACAGGGCCTTGGTGAGACCACATCTTGAGTATTGTGTGCAGTTTTGGTCGCCTTATCTGAGGAAGGATATTCTTGCCATGGAAGGAGTTCAGCAAAGATTCACCAGGCTGATACCTGGGATTGCAGGAATGACATATGAGGAGAGATTGGGACAATTGGGCTTGTACTCGCTGGAGTTTAGAAGAATGAGAGGGGATCTAATTGAAAGTTATAAAATTCTGGCAGGACTGGATAGACTAGATGCAGGAAGGATGTTCCCGATGGTTGGGGAGTCCAGAACCAGGGGTCACAGTCTAAGGATAAGGGGTAGGCCTTTTAGGACAGAAATGAGGAGGAATTTCTTCACCCAGAGTGGTGAACCTGTGGAATTCTCTACCACGGAAGGCAGTAGAGGCCAATACATCTATATATATAAAGCGGCTCTTCTGTCTGTCCCGATGTCTGTCCCGATGTCTGTCTGTCTGTCCGTTCTCTATACGTTTGAAAGTTACAGAGCGTACCGACGCGCGCGACGCCTCAAAAGAAAGCTTGCGATTCCGGACCGGTCATAGGCGTATTTACGTTTCGGCCGCACAAAAATCCCGCCCGCGGTATCCGAAAAACGGTCAGCCTTCCGCTCATTAGCATCTCATTAGCGACCGTGTGACGTCGAGGTCCACCAATCGGACGGCGAGTTCCTTCCTACAGTTGAGTGTCGAGTGACTCGACGATTGACCAATCCTACGCTTCGGTGACCTGACCGGTCGACCAATCGGTGCGTGTGTGGGCGGGCCTTATCCTTCTGAACCGAGGTGAGTGGCCGCCATCTTGATTTTTCACAATTTTTCCCCCCACACTTTCTGTGTGTTAGGGAACTAAGGTAAATATTTTAATGATGTGTTAGGGAATTAAATAACAATTTAATGGGGGGGGGGGAGAGCCTCGGGAAATCGCGGGGGGGGGGAGAGCCTTGGGAAATCGCGGGGGGGGGAGAGCCTCGGGAAATCGCGGGGGGGGGAGAGCCTCGGGAAATCGCGGGGGGGGGAGAGCCTCGGGAAATCACGGGGGGGGGAGAGCCTCGGGAAATCGCGGGGGGGGCGAGCCTCGGGAAATCGCGGGGGGCTCGCGCCGCCCGCACTGACCGCGCATGCGCCGCCCGCACTGACCGCGCATGCGCCGCCCGCACTGACCGCGCATGCGCCGCACGCACTGACCGCGCATGCGCCGCCCGCGCCGGCCGCCGCTCAGCATTCCCGCTATCGCAATGGCACCGGACCTCAGGCGCTAGGCAGGGGGAAGGGCTGGAGAGAGGGACAGAGGGGAGCGGGGGAAGGGTGGGGAGGGAGGGAGGGAGACAGGGGAGGGGAGGGAGGGAGAGGAGGGGAGGGGAGGGAGAGGAGGGGAGGGAGAGGAGGGGAGGGAGAGAGGGGATCGGGGAGGGAGGGATAGGACAGGGAGAGGACATGACAGGGAGAGGGAGGACACACAGGGGCAGGGAGACCAAGCGCCCCAAAATTGCCCTCGCAACGCGGGGCTCCCCAGCTAGTCTATATATATATAAAAGAGCTCTTCTGTCTGTCCCGATGTCTGTCTGTCCCGATGTCTGTCTGTCTGTCTGTCCGTTCTCTATACGTTTGAAAGTTATAGAGCGTACCGACGCGCGTGTCGCCTCAAAAGAAAGCTTGCGATTCCGGACCGGTCATAGGCGTATTTACGTTTCGGCCGGACAAAAACTGCGCCCGCGGTATCCGAAAAACGTTCAGCGTTCCGCTCATTAGCATCTCATTTGCGACCGTGTGACGTCGAGGTCGACCAATCAGACGGGCGCGTGCCATCCTACAGTTGAGTGTCGAGTGACTCGACGATTGACCAATCCTACGCTTCGGTGACCTGACCGGTCGACCAATCGGTGCGTGTGTGGGCGGGCCTTATCCTTCTGAACCGAGGTGAGTGGCCGCCATCTTGATTTTTAACAATTTTTCCCCCCACACTTTGTGTGTTAGGGAACTAAGGTAAATATTTTAATGATGTGTTAGGGAATTAAATAACAATTTAATGGGGGGGGGGAGAGCCTCGGGAAATCGCGGGGGGGGGGAGAGCCTCGGGAAATCGCGGGGGGGGGGAGAGCCTCGGGAAATCGCGGGGGGTGGAGAGCCTCGGGAAATCGCGGGGGGGCGTAGAGCCTCGGGAAATCGCGGGGGGGAGAGCCTCGGGAAATCGCGGGGGGGGGAGAGCCTCGGGAAATCGCGGGGGGGGGAGAGCCTCGGGAAATCGCGGTGGGGGGGAGAGCTGATGAGTTTTAAAAAAAGAGTTTAAAAAAAAGAAGAGGCCGCCAGTTGCGCGGCCGCCTTGATGACGGCACGCATTCGCACGGCCCCCGTTACCCCGGCAATGGGGCACGCCGGCGGTCTTGAAACCACGCATGCGCACGTCCCGCCACCCCATCACGACAGTTGCGCAGCCGCCTTGACGCCGGCACGCATGCGCACGGCCCCCGTGACGCCAGCACAGCCTCGGGAGATCGCGGGGGGGGGCGAGCCTCGGGAAATCGTGGGGGGGGGGAGAGCCTCGGGAAATCGCGGGGGGGGGAGAGCCTCGGGAAATCGCGGGGGGGGAGAGCCTCGGGAAATCGCGGGGGGGGAGCCTCGGGAAATCGCGGGGGGGGGAGAGCCTCGGGAAATCGCGGGAGGGACGCAACCGCACCGGACCTCAGGCGCTAGGCAGGGGGAGGGGCCAGAGAGAGGGACAGAGGGGAGTGGGGGAGGGGAGGGGTGGGCGAGGGGAGGGGGTGGGGGAGGGTAGGTGTGGGGGTGGGGGAGGGGAGGGAGGGAGGGAGACAGGGGAGGGGAGGGAAGGAGAGGAGGGGAGGGGAGGGAGAGGAGGGGAGGGAGAGAGTGGGGGGAGGGAGGGATAGGACAGGGAGAGGACATGACAGGGAGAGGGGGGACACACAGGGGCAGGGAGACCAAGCGCCCCAAAATTGCCCTCGCAACGCGGGGCTCCCCAGCTAGTTAAATATATTCAAGAAGGAGTTGGATATATTTCTTAAAGCTAAAGAGATCAAGGGGTATGGGGAGAAAGCAGGTACTGAACTTGGATGATCAGCCATGATCGCATTGAATGGTGGAGCAGGCTCGAGAGGCCGAATGGCCTACTCCTGCTCCTATCTTCTATGTTTCTATGTTTCTATAGAACAAAATGCTCAAAATGCACAGCAATGTGATTAACATCTGAAAGAGAGAGATAAGTTCATTTGGTTCACTCATAAAGTTCTGATGTATTTTCCCCTTCGTTTCCATGATATAAAAATTTTTATGCAAGCATAATCTTGAAACCAGCCACAGTTTTTTTGGAAAGCTAGTTACCCATTCAATCTTTACTCACTGTCCAGGACACACTGTTCTTTAACAAATAGTTCACTCTGTAAATAATGAAGTAGCTTGTGACTTTTGAAAACAAAGTATCAAAGCTAAAGAAAGTATACACATCTGAACTGTGGATCTGTCCTTACCATACTTCACATCATTTTGAACAGTTTTACTTGCTTTTAGTTAGAAATGCAGAAATTAGATCATTAATTATACATTTATTTAGAAATGATATTGTCAGCAAAATTCCCTGAACTATGCAAATAATCTATAATAGTATATTTCTCTGTATTTTATAAGTAAGTATGTCTATATATTGAGATATTACTGTCTCCTCTAGATCTTTACTAATAAATATTTCAGATTGTTCTGATCCTACCAAACAACAGACAAACAAGACGTCCAGCAACTGGTAATCATGATATCCAGGGTATGATTATCAATCAAAATCGAACTGAAATAATATTTCTGAGGAAAGTGGAATTGGGTAACATGATAATCTTTTTTGAAAGTCAGCACTTAGTTCCCAATGAACTCTGGCATACTTTGGACACTTCAGAGGTGTCAGCTGGGCATGAAGATTGTCACTCCCACTCTTCCACGGGGCAGTGGCAGAAATAGTCAGCAGGAATGAGGCAGTTGTGAGTCACTCTCCCATGCCTGCCATGTTGCACTTAATTAAAAGATTGTACAATTGTTTTAAATTAAACATTTTAATGAATGAGGTGTAGAAATTAATCCCGTATTCACGCATCCTCTCATCATCATTTCCATAATGGAATAGACATAGCTTTCCTCTACACATGCTTAGTAGCGTTTTACCAAAACAAAAATCTTTCCGAACTTAAAAAAAAATCCAATTACAGACCCACTGACCATCAGAAACCATTCTCCAGCGAAGACAGGTGACCAGCCCATAGTATTCTTGGCTTCAGATGACAGTGCTACTCAATAGTTCATGAGTTAAGTTTTCAATTCAATCTATCTTTATTAACTGCTTAAAGCCTTTGCAAACACAAAAGGCTATGGCAAATCTTACATAGAAACTAGGAGCAGGAGTAGGCCATTCAAGCCTGCTCCGCCATTCAACAAGATCATGGCTGATCATCCAAACCCTAGCACCCGGTCCCTACACCGACAGCCATCCCACCCAAGCCCTATCCCCGTAACCCCACATATTTAATCCCCCCTAACACTAAGGGCCAATTTTTTTTATCATGGCCAATCAACCTAACCCGCACATCTTTGGACTGTGGGAGGAAACCGGAGCTCCCGGAGGAAACCCACGCAAACACGGGGAGAATGTGCAAACTCCACACAGTCACCTGAGGCTGGATTTGAACCCGGGTCCCTGGCGCTGTGAGGCAACAGTGCTAACCACTATGCCACTGTGCTGCAGTCTCAATTTGCTTATTGGAGGTTTAAGATTTTCTGCAAGAGGGAAGACTTACTTCAGAGAGGCTGATCAATTATACAGCATACCTGGTGCCTGAGCTTCTGGGTGGGGCATTTGAAATATCAAATGCTGCCACTTGTCCTTATTTGAGTCACAGTCACTGCAACAGTTTAAATTCCAGACTGCAGTGGTATGAAGTACTCTACCTCTCCACTTTCTCATATGAATTCTAACATCCTACACGATATACGGAGGTGAATTCTTCTATGATTAACAAAACAGACCTAACACTAAATAAAACCACCCCATGGAGTTCGCAAACCATGCCTGGGAATAATGTATGCTCTATGGTGGTTACAAAGCAGTAATATTTTAAACTTCAGATTGAAGTATAAACTCGTCAAGCTTTGCGCTCATAGTTTGACATCAGCCGAGCGCTTTGTGGGATGACGTCTTTATAATCACTTCTATCCATTAACCTTAATTCTGACGAAGGGCCATTGACCTGAAACGTTAACTCTGTTCCTCTCTCTACATATGCTGCCTGACCTGCTGAGTATTTCCAGCGTTTTTTGTTTTTATTTCAGATTTCCAGCATCCGCAGTATTTTGCTTTTGGATTAGCCTTAATTTCACATTGGCGAGGCTAGCTCATTATCACACCAAGGTGGACTTTCTACTGCTGCAATTCGAAATTCCTGATGATTTCGCTTCTTTAAATCGCTCCCTCTATGTCACATTCTATTCATGGGTAATGTAACGCAATAACAATAACAAAAGCACCACAGATCACGGATGCTGCCTAGCCTGCTGAGTATTTCCAGCATTTTCTGTTATTTTAATTCCCCATTTGGACAACATATTATTTAATAACAATGCAACAAAACCATCAGAAAAAAGTTGCAGACTTGAGGACACGTAGATATATCAGTTTGGTTTGGTTGCTACAACAGGTAACATGGACACACCAAGAACTGTTCCTTCTAAACTCACGTGATTTTTTTGCTCAAAATATTGATGAACCAGAGTGAAAAGAATTGCGAATGGATCACGTTCAAGTGCTATTTCTAGAGCTTTTGATTTCAATCCGGAATAAAAACCAATAAGGTAAATATTGTAATAGTCCTGTCCTGTTCTCATAAAGAGGAAACCGTTTGCGAGCGATTATCAGCGCCATGGTGATACCAGCGTGTCACCAGCACCCTTCAATTACTCGCCTTCACCTCTCATTAATTTGAATGGCCGAACAATAGAGCGAAAAACGAGTGCAATATTATACTTCGCTTGTTAACATATTTTCACAACCATGGTTACTTACCTGCACGATAAATGTAACGGCAGTTATTTAGAAAGAAAATCCTTTACGTCAAACATTATGAATTCGAAAGTTTCTGTATTTGTTGTAGACTACTCACTGATTAGGAAACGATGATCGGCCACAAGACTATTTTAACATGTACAAGTACTGTATCCTCAATCATCGGTCAGATGAAAGTCAAATTCATCTTTTATTGAAACATTTAGTGACGTGGCCGATGTACAAGTTCTAAATGCAATGATACTGCTTAATCCTCCAGTTGTTACTGGAATGAGTTCTAACATCAGCCGGTTAAAATAAGGTTTAAGATATGTACCTGCGACCTAGCTCACAGGTGGCAGCTTCCCGTCGCGGCCTCGGTGACCGGCGTGTCTTTGGAGACGAGTCACAGCTCAGGGTACTGATTACATACCTTATAAAAATAAGTAAGAAGCAAATACTGTAATAATGCGCTGGAATGAAACCAGTCCTGCAAAGGAGGAAGTGAATCGAAATCTCAGTGAATCAGGAAGTGTTAAAAATATAAAAACAGAGCCTTCAAAGGCATTGACATTGCCATGCATTGCTTTATTTTCAGGCAGTATTAGATCCATTGTATATGTGTAAAGATTGGATGTGTAGAATCCACCCCACCACAGTAAAAACTCCAGCTAAGTTGTGTGGCTATGTAAAACCCTTCGATTTGGATAGGGCAGTTGTAGCAACGAATTGAACTGGAGTTACAAAGTTGATATAAGAGGGAGAATAATTGAAACCAGAACCCACTGCTGTAGAAGGATTATTTTAAATGTAAAACGCGCTGTTGTTACAGGCTGCAGAAATGTGCAGAATAAAACATTGCACTTCCCCAAAAGTGTGGCTTTCTGAACTTCAACAACCTTCTTCCATCTGCCAATGACGTTTGGAGAACGAGACAAGAAACAAAAGGCAAAATTTAAATGACTCAAAGTATATATATTTGTCAGCGTCAGCAGGAGACCGGTCACACTTACAAAACATCTCGAGCTGGATGAGACATGCCCCCTGCCGTCAGCACCAGCCCGGCCCGGCCCTGTCCGACCTTTCTTATCAGGAAGTAAGCCGCTCGCAAATTCTCGGGTTTCTCCAGACAGCCAATGTTGGCCCTGCTGACTATCTCATCAGCCACGCCCACAGACTAAAGTGCGTGACCCCTTTGTTTCTGGTTATCAGTTTCTGTGTGTGCATGTTACAAACTGGAAGGACAAGCTTCTGTGGTTAAAATGCCTTCTTCCAGTGAAGTCTCTACTGTAAAGTAGATCCCTGATAATATGCCGCCCCCTCCGCCAAATTAAGCAATAATCAAATGATTTCCTGAAACATATGCTGCTGAAATAAAGTGGTAAACTGTATTCTTGTGTTTTACTGCGAACGTTGAATTTTAATGTACTTTCCGAATAAACTGCTGTTAACCTTTTCCTTAATATTTCTGC
Source organism: Somniosus microcephalus (assembly GCF_052327205.1). NCBI lineage: Eukaryota > Metazoa > Chordata > Chondrichthyes > Squaliformes > Somniosidae > Somniosus > Somniosus microcephalus. The sequence continues at coordinate 213,735,053 of NC_140988.1, forward strand.
TATCTCATTTATTATTACACGATTTTATCAGCATATACGGAGCCTGATTGAAAATGGAGCGTTTTATGACCAGCATTACCTCAATACACCCACGTGCTTTTCAAACTGGATTTAGACTGGGAAATAAAAACAGAAAATGCTGGAAATACTCAGCAGGTCAGGCAGCATCTGTGGAGAGAGAAACAGAGTTAATGGGCTGGATTTTGCCAGTGCTCAGAGGGCGGGCTCGGAGGTGGGTCAGCTGTCAAAATAGCAAAGATTACATAGAAACATAGAAGATAGGAGCAGGAGTAGGCCATTCGGCCCCTCGAGCCTGCTCTGCCATTCAATGAGATCATGGCTGATCATCCAAATTCAGTACCCTGTTCCTGCCTTCTCTCCATATCCCTTGATCCCTTTAGCCTTAAGAAATATATCTAAATCCTTCTTGAATATATTTAATGAATTGGCCTCTACGGCCTTCTGTGGTAGAGAATTCCACAGGTTCACCACTCTCTGGGTGAAGAAATTCCTCCTCATCTCTGTCCTAAATGGCTTACCCTTATCCTTAGACTGTGAACCCTGGTTCTGGACTCCCCGACCATCGGGAACATCCTTCCCGCATCTAGTCTGTCTAGTCCTTTTAGAATTTTATAAGTTTCAATGAGATCCCTTCTCATTCTTCTAAATTCCAGCGAGTATAAGCCCAATCGACCTAATCTCTCCTCATACATCATTCCTGCCATCCCAGGTATCAGCCTGGTGAATCTTCGCTGCACTCACTCCATGGCAAGAATATCCTTCCTCAGATAAGGCGACCAAAACTGCACACAATACTCAAGATGTGGTCTCACCAAGGCCCTGTACAACTGCAGCAAGACATCCTTGTTCCTGTACTCAAACCCTCTCGCTACGAAGGCCAACATACCATTTGCCTTCTTAACCGCCTGCTGCACCTGCATGCTTACCTTCAGCGACTGGTGCACAAGGACACCCAGGTCTCGTTGCACTTCCCCTTCCCCCAATCTATTGCCATTCAAATAATAATCTGCCTTCCTGTTTTTGCCACCAATGTGGATAACCTCGCATTTATCCACGTTAAATTGCATCTGCCATGCTTCTGCCCAATCACCCAACCTGTCCAAATCATCCTGGAGTTTCTCGGCATCCTCCTCACAGCACACATGCCCACCCAGCTTTGTGTCGTCTGCAAACTTGGAGATATTACATCTAGTTCCCTCATCTAGATCATTAATATATATTGTGAATAGTTGGGGTCCTAGGACCGATCCCTGCGGTACCCCACTAGTCACTGCCTGCCACTCGGAAAAAGACCCGTTTATTCCAACTCTTTGCTTTCTGTCTGCCAACCAGTTCTCTATCCAAGTCAATACCTTGCCCCCAATCCCATGTGCCTTAAATTTACACGCTAATCTCTTATGCGGCACCTTATAGAACGCCTTTTGAAAGCCCAAATACACCACATCCACTGGTTCTCCCTTACCTATTTTACCAGTTACATCCTCAAAAAATTCCTGTAGATTAGTCAAGCATGATTTACCCTTTGTAAATCCATGTTGACTTTGTCCGATGCTGTCACTGTTTTCCAAGTGCTCTGCTATTACATCCTTTATAATGGACTCTAGCATTTTCCCCACTACCGATGTCAGGCTTACCAGTCTGTAATTCCCCGTTTTCTCTCTACCACCTTTTTTGAATAGTGGGGTAACATTAGCTACCCGCCAATCCATGGGTACTGTTCCAGAGTCTATTGAATTTTGGAAGATGACCAGCAATGCATGTACTATTTCTAGGGCCACTTCCTTAAGTACCCTAGGATGTAGATTATCAGGCCCTGGGGATTTATCGGCCTTCAATCCCATCAATTTCCCTAACACCATTTCCCTACAAGTACTGATTTCCTTCAGTTCCTCCCTTTCATTAGACCCTATGTTCCCCGACATCTCTGGGAGGTTATTTGTGTCCTCCTTTGTGAAGACAGAACCAAAGTATGTATTTAATTGGTCTGCCATTTCTTTGTTCCCCATTATAAATTCCCCTGATTCTGACTGCAAGGGACCTACGCTTGACTTCACCAATCTTTTTCTCTTCACATATCTATAAAAGCTTTTACAGTCAGTTTTTATGTTCCCTGCAAGCTTACTCTCATACTCTATTTCCCCCCTCTTAATTAATCCCTTTGTCCTCCTTTGTTGAATCCTAAACTGCTCCCAATCCTCAGGTTTACTGCTTTTTCTGGCCAATTTATATGTCCTCTCCTTGGTTCTTATGTTATCCCTGATTTCCCTTGTTAGCCACGGTTGAGTCACCTTTTTTGTTTTATTTTTATGCCAAACTGGGATGAACAAATTCTGTAGTTCATCCATGCGATCTTTGAGTGTTTCCCATTGCCTATCCACTGTCAAACCTTTGCGTGTCATTCCCCAATCAATTCTACCCAACTCGCACCTCATACCATCGTAGTTTCCTTTATTTAAATTCAGGACCCTAGTCTCTGAGTCAACTACTTCACTCTCCATCTTAATGAAGAATTCGATCATATTATGATCGCTCCAACCCAAGGGGCCTCGCACAACAAGATTGATAGCGGGTAGGAAACCCGTTGCAAACCTGCCTCCACTCGAGCCTCCCAGTTGTCGGGTCTGTCTGCGGAGAACTGACCCAACACCAAGCAGGGAAGACAATTAAGATCATTAAATGGCTTGTTAATAGCCAATTTTATGCTATTTTGAGCCTACTGTCTAATTTTACGTGTTCCCCACGGGTTACCCGCTGCTAAGGGAACACGACATCGCACCCTGTCGTGAGTTCAGTCTGCTTTGATTTATCTGATTAACTGACAGCTGCAGAAGTGGTATAAAGGATACCATGTTGCAGCTGTTCAGTTTCAGACCTCAGAAACTGTTGGTTACTGCATTTGTAAGACATTCTGTAGCTTGCAAGTGTTTAGAGCCAACTCTCTATCCATCATCTCATTGGAACAACCTCTCTCACCATTGACAGATTTGCTTCTGTCATCTCTCCATCACCTGCCATCTATTATTTGAATGGATATGGTTTACACTCTCTCACCTTGTTCCTCAGAATCTGACCATGACCAGCCCCAACACCAGCAGCACCAACAACAACACCAACCTTCTCCGCAATCAACTGATGCTGCACAGGACACAGGGCATCAACACCCGACCACATTGCTGCCCGGGACGCCAGGGATGGCCTCACCATGGCCACATTTACTTCACTTGACGCTGTACACCCTGGCTGCCACATGATGCGCCAGCATGGCACCACCCCACACCAACACCATAAAACATCCTTTCAATGCCCAAGCCATTCCTTTCACACTTATCACCATTGTGGGGGGTACCCTTATGTCTCACAATTCACTGCAACTCACTAAGCCACTTCCAAAGATGCACACAAATCTGTCCAAGAATGCAAAGTGTTGAAAATAAAGGTTTCAATGTTTGACAGCACATTAACAGAAACTTCACATGAACATTGGTTAAAACACACAAGTGCCTACCCTTGTGTGTTGTTAGTTGGTATGATTGCACTAGGATGAGGGTGAGTGTGAGGGGTGGCTAGTGAGATGGGGAAGTGATAATGTAGATAGAGAGGGATGGATGGTGGTGCAAGGTAAGTTGGTGTGAGTAAAGATGTGCAGGAGTAGGGTAGGGAAGGCAGAGTGATGGGGATGTGATGAGTGGCACAGCAGGATGAGCTTGAGTGTGGCTTTGCAGTAATGTTTCGTGACCTACTGAGATTGAAAGGTTTGCGCCACTGCAGCCTGGTCCTCCTGACCACATCCCTGCTTGTGTCCTCCTCAGCTTTTTACAGCCAGGCTGCCTTGGTCTCCTGGGGAGGTCTCTTCTGACTACTAGAAGGGAAGAGAACCTCCCTGTGCACTCTGACTCCCTCCACAAGAACATGGAGGGAGTCATCACTGAACCGAGGTGCAGCCCTCTGCCTTTGTGAGCTCATTTTTGGAGTTGAACAAGTTATCTCAGCAATGGTCATTTCAAATTCAGGAAGTGGAATGAAGTGGGGCCATGGGCCCTTTAAATAAACTGGCAAGAGAAGCATCAGCGCTGACGTCACCTGACCTGCACTTTCTAATAGGGTCGGGGAACGCGACGGGCGGGCTTAACAAGGCCCATTGACGTAAAATTATTTTTTTTGGCGGGCTTCAGTAGACAGCAGGACCGTATCCTGACAACAACCTCTCCCGCCCTGAACCTGCCTCAGCCGGCGATATAGCAGCCAACGTCTCAGGCCCAGGACCCTTAGTCAGAACTGGCAAAAGGTCATCGACCTGAATCGTTAACTCTTGTTTCTCTCTCCAGAGATTGCCTGACCTGTTGAGTATTTCCAGCATTTTATGTTTTTATTTCAGATTTCCAGCATCCGCAGTATTTTGCTTTTGTTTTAGACTGGGAAATAATTGTTAACAGGGTCACTATAGTAACAAAATATAAGTTACTCAAAAGATATAGGCCTAGAAATTGGGAAACGCTGGAAACCTGCCTGCAACATTGGCAGCCAAGGATAACAGCCATTGGCTGAGAAAGCGTAGGCAGTACCGACATTTTGTTAATGCCTGCTCATTAACATCAGCATGGTGATTTTCTAGTGCAACACACTCTTTGCAGCGCTAATCTCAGAAGAAAGGACTTTATGGGATGTGGGCGTCGCTGGCAAGGCCAGCATTTATTGCCCATCCCTAATTGCCCTCGAGAAGGTGGTGGTGAGCCACCTTCTTAAACCATTGTAGTACATGTGGTGAGGGTACTCCCACAGTGCTGTTAGGGAGGGAGTTCCAGGACTTTAACCCAGCGATGATGAAGGATCGGCGATATACTTCTAAGTCAGGATGGTGTGTGACTTGGAGGGGAACTTGGAGGTGGTGCTGTTCCCATGCGCCTGCTGCCCTTGTCCTAGGTGGAAGAGGTCGCGGGTTTGGGAGGTGCTGCCGAAGAAGCCTTAGCGAGTTGCTGCAGTGTATCTTGTAGATGGTACACACTACAGCCACGGTACGCCGGTGGTGGAGGGAATGAATGTTTAAGGTGGTGGATGGGGTGCCAATCAAGTGCGCTGCTTTGTCCTGGATGGTGTCGAGCTTCTTGAGTGTTTTTGGAGCTGCACTCATCCAGGCAAGTGGACAGTATTCCATCACACTCCTTACTTGTGCCTTGTAGATGGTGGAAAGGCTTTGGGGAGTCAGGAGGTGAGACACTCGCCGCAGAATACTCGGCCTTCTAGTCACAGTATTTATGTGGCTGGTCCAGTTAAGTTTCTGGTTGATGGTGGGGAATTTGATGGTACTGTCATTGAATGTCAAGGGGCAGTGGTTAGACTCTCTCTTGTTGGAGTTAGTCATTGCCTGGCACTTGTGTGGCACGAATTTTACTTGCCACTTGTCAGCCCAAGCCTGGGTGTCATCTAGTTCTTGCTGCATGCGGACACAGACTGCTTCAGTACCTGAGGAGTTGCGAATGGAACTGAACACTGTGCAATCATCAGCAAACATCCCCACTTTTGATTTTATGATGGCGGGAAGGTCATTGATGAAGCAGCTGAAAATGGTTGGGCCCAGGACACTGCCCTGAGAAACACTTGCAGTGATGTCCTGGGGTTGAGATGATTGACCTTCAATCACCACAACCATCTTCCTTTGTGCTAGGTATGACTCCAGCCAGTGGAGAGCTTTCCCCCCCCCGATTCCCATTGACTTCAGTTTTACTAGAGGGGGGGGGGGAAAGCTCCTTGATGCCACACTCGGTCAAATGCTGCCTTGATGTCAAGGGCAGTCACTCTCACCTCACCTCTAGAATTCAGCTCCTTTGTCCATGTTTGGACCAAGGCTGTAATGAGGTAGGGAGCCGAGTGGTCTTGGCAGAACCCAAACTGGGCATCAGTGAGCAGGCTATTGGTGAGTAAGTGCCACTTGATAGTTCTGTTGATGTCACCTTCCATCACTTTGCTGATGATTGAGAGTAGGCTGATGGGGCGGAAATTGGCTGTGTTGGATTCGTCCTGCTTTTTGTGGACAGGACATACCTGGGCAGTTTTCCACATTGTTGGATAGATGCCAGTGTTGTAGCTGTACTGGGACAGCTTGGCTAGAGGCGCTGCTAGTTCTGGAGCACAAGGCCTAGAAATTCAGTGGTGCCCCGTTCGGGGCGCCAGTCTCGCCAGGGCGCCGGAAGTACCGCCCCGGAAGGAGTCGCGAGCGCCCGTCGGAAATTCAGTTTGAGCGCCCCAAACGGAAGCGCGGCGCTACTCGAGGCGCCCCACATCCGTCTTGGGGCGCTGCAACTGAAGTTCGCAGCGCAATGTGCCGCAGCGCCACACGCTGCGGCACGGCGCGCTGCAGTACTGCAGGCCTTCCTCCCCTTCTTAAAGGGGCGGGGCCTGCTGCAGCACAATCTAAGTTCGCGAGTGCTGGCAAAAGAGCCCGGCACTGAGGAGAAGTGCTGGGCTCTTGGGAGACAGCCGGCACAATGCGAGGGGGGGGGGCTCAGGAGGCTGGGGACGGCTGCGCGAGGAGGTGCCAGCAAAAAAAATGGCCGCCCCGCACCTCAGCGCCTCTACCGCCGCAGGTAGGCCCCCCTGAACCGGTCACAAATTGCGGCTGGCGTTACAGCAGGGGGGCGCTACCAAATTTCGCGATCGTGGCGGTAGCGGGGTGCTGTGCACACCGATGATGTCATCGGTGGCGGCGCAGTGCTAACGGCTAGCGCCGCCATTAGCGCCCCCCTAAATTTCACGGGAGGCGTGGCCAGTGGCGCTAAACCCACTAAGTGCCCTCTTTGGGCGCTAACTGGTGGCGCAGCCCACCAAATTTCTAGGCCCAAGTCTTCAGCACGATAGCTGGGATGTTGTCGGGGCCCCGAGCCTTTGCTGTATCCAGTGCACTCAGCCGTTTCTTGATATCACGTGGAGTGAATCGAATTGGCTGAAGACTGGCTTCTGTGATGGTGGGGACCTCAGGAGTAGGCCGATATGTATCATCCACTCTGCACTTCTGGCTTAAGGTGGTTGCAATCGCTTCAGCTTTGTCTTTTGCACTCATGTGCTGGGCACCACCATCATTGAGGATGGGGATATTCATGGAGCCTCCTCCTGCCGTTAGTTGTTTAATGATCCATGACTGGTTGTGGCAGGATTGCAGAGCTTTAATCTGATCCGTTGATTGCGGAATTGCTTAGCCCTGTCTATAGCATGCTGCTTCCGCTTTTTAGTATGAATGTAGTCCTGTGTTGCAGCTTCCCCAGGTTGGCACCCCATTTTAGCCACAGGTCTGCCCAGGCCGAGATTCAAGGCTCCAATGAGCAGGGTGTGGCTGCAGAGCAAGATCGACTCTCCCCTTTAACAACTGACCGGCGCCAGTGTGCCTGTGTTCAATCGCTAACTGACAGCACCTGCGCTGCGCCCGCCCTCTGAGGTAGCGCCTTGCTCCTCGGCCTCAGCGCCTTAAGAGAGGTGTGTAGCGCCTGATTTAGCGCTCCAATCACCTCCAGGGGCGATAAAAGCCAAGTTTGCTGTCGAAGGCGATAATTAGCGCCAGACGCTAAACTTTGTGCATGGCCGATAATGGCGCCCCAAACGGGGCGATACTGAATTCCCCTCCACTTGTATTTGAATCTGAGCATGTTTGTGTTTGCAATTTACTGTTACAACAAGTACTCGCACTTTCAACCTTCAGCCACTGAATTCTCAACTATTACAAATCTGTTTCAGGTATATATTTTCAATAACAATTTGCACAAAATAAGGTATAAAGGGACAGTGTTTCATGGGATAGCATTCGCAATCTCTATTTGAGGAAGGTGATGTGCTAATTTTTGTAATGAAATGTGTTTCATTATGATTTATCGCCTGCTTGTTTTTAACAAAAAGAGGTTTATTGAACAATGTTTCATAAATCTGGTCTCTCTTTAAACATATACAATAGGACGCCACTTATACAAATGATTTAGGAAACACAGTTGTTGGGATAGCTGAATCATTTGGATAACTAATCGCATATCAATTCCAATACCGTGTTAAACAATATTAATTCAGCAAAGAAGCTGATGCACAGCATAATGAAATAATTAAACATGCAGGGCATGCTGGTTGGTCCAACCAGTTTGGATAAGTAGTGTTTGGGTAAATGCCATTCCACAGTAATTCCAGGGGTGTTTATATTGTTCAGAAATATAACCACTTTGCAAAGTGAAGGGAAAGGATGCAAAAGATTGATAATTTATCGGGAGATATTGCGACAAAAGGCTCTTTTATGGTGCAGATAATTAGCATAAACCTGAGGTCAGATATCAGAAAACTGCTGAAAGTTGGTCAGCAAGTGCAGAGACAAGGGGCAGAAATAGAGTGTCAGGAATTCCTGGGTGTACAATGAGCCATTCTTTAAGAAGGCTGGAGATGAGAGGAACAAAAGCTGTTAGATTCATGAGGAAGAATGAAAGTGCAGCAGAGAAGGTATAGGGATGGATTGCTAACTATCACAAGAGAAACGATTCAGGGAAAGAATTACTATGCAGGGACTACTGACTATGGCAGCTGACAATTCCTACTAGTTGCCCCCAACCCCCTATTTGTGTTATCAGGGCTAAAACTGCAATGATGCTTGGTAACCCTGATGAGCTTCATGGTGGGGGGAAGCAATTCTTCTGCTGCCTCTGTGATGTCTCCCCTTCCTCAGGACCAAGATCACAGCCTTGGTTCAGTGGTAGCACTCTCACCTTTGAGTCAGAAGGTCGTGGGTTCATAGTCCCACTCCAGAGGTGAGCACAAAATCTAGGCTTGGTAATAAGGGAGTGCTGCACTGTCGGAGGTGCCATTTTTTGGATGAGACGTTAAACCGAGGCCCCATCAGCCCACTCAGGTGGATGTAAAAGATCCCACGGCACTATTCGAAGAAGAGCAGGGGAGTTCTTCCAGTGTCCTGGTCAACATTTATTCCTCAACCAACACCTAAAACAGATGATATGGTCAGTTATTTCATTGCTGTTTGTTGGACCTTGCTGTGTGCAAATTAGCTGCCGTGTTTTCTACATTACAACAATGACTACACTTCAAAAGTACTTCATTGGCTGTAAAGCGCTTTGGAACATCCTGAGGTCATGAAATGCACTATATAAATGCAACTCTTTTTTTCTCCAGGCTCACAGTCAACCTGCCCTGTATGTTGTCGTGTCTATCAAGAGATTAAAAAAATTAAATAGAGTCAGATCTGCATCTCGAGTGAACATATTTTCAATGAACCATTTACCCCCATGAAAGTGGTAAGGAACCTCTATTTTATAAAAAAACAAAAACGACAGGTAAAAATTAATTGAAATAGCAACTGAAGATTTTAAATAATTTTCCATTAAGTAATTTTTATTTGGTTTATAGATATTTTTCTCTAGATTACATTTACAAATTTAAGAAAAGTTGCTTCTGGTTTAACAGAAGTTGTTCAGGAACTAGTCTGGTCTCCCCATGGAAATAATTTTACGATCCATTAACCACTTCCCCCACTCCCTCCTCTCCACCATAATGAACATACTGTGGTGATAAATTAAAATGTTGCTGTTTCTTAAGATCACTAACTTTGGGTTTAAGCCATGAGTGAAATGACCTGGTGTGCTATTTTTAATGAATAGTACAGGGAATTTGGATGTTCACTATTTAGAAAAAAATGTTAACCCATTGACCGCCGATTTGCTGTCACAAAGTCAAAATCTCCCCCAATGTAGATATTCTTCCACTTGCTAGCAGGAGTCATTAGATAGTGACCAGGAGCAGAAAACCTAGTTGGTTCCCCCTCAGCCAAAGGGTGTTGAGGCCATCAATAATTTGGATATCGTGTTAGAAGGAGTAGTCTCTAAATTTGCAGATGATACTAAAATAAAAAGCACAGCAAATTATTCTATGGACCAAAGGAAATTATAAAGGGATATTCATAAGATGGTGGAATAGGTGAAAAATGTGGCAGATGGAATTCAATGTTAGTAAATGTGTGGTGGTATAATTTGGTTAAACAATCAAAGTAATAATTATAGTTTGAATGGGGAATGTTTGGGTGATGGGGAAGAACAGAGGGATTTGGGGAATTCAGATTCACAAAACATTGAAAAGCAACACCTCAAGTGGATAAGGCTATAAAAAGCTAATGTAATACTGGGTTTTATGGCAAGAGGTATAGAATATAAAAGTAATAGTGAACTTTTTACACAGGGTTGTGAGGCTGTGGAATGCACGACCAGGGGACCAGAATTAGTGATTGAAGCAGAGACCAAGTCGACATTTAAGAATAAGTTAAATAAGTTTTTGAAGGAAAGGGGAATAAAGGGATACGAGCACAAGTTGGCCACATGGGATTAAGATTACTGCTCATGTGGAGGAGAAACACCAACATGGACTGGTTGGGTCAAAGTGCCTGTTCCGTTTTGTAATTTCTATGTATGAGTTAATTGAATGTGGTGGCACACTCATATTTGCGCAGTATCCTTTATTTAAAGAACTGAAAGCACAGATTTAGTAAGTACTGGCGTGTTACATAAATTGTGATGAAGAGCCATACTGTTGTGTATGTGCCTTTAAGAGAAGAACTGATTCTATACTGCAGTACCGGCAGTGACCACCCCTGTATATAAAGCCATAACAGGCTTCTGTATTTCAGTCTTGAATTACTCTCTGTTCAGTAAATACCTGTTTTATTGTTCTCCTGCAGTCCGAGTATTATTGATACCCGGACACTACACTGGCGACGGGCAGGTTTGAACTCACCTGCAGTACTGCATCACCTCACGGGGACCTTTTCCCTGAAGAGAAGCTTCTTGGAGGTCGAAGTCAGAACGGCGGGCGTCAACCGCGGGCAACCGCCCAGGGATCCATCGGAGAGTTGCAGGGGAGGCTGTGGAGAGCTGGGCCTGGCTCCCCAGTCGAGGTGTTCCAGCAAGTCGTGCTGGTAGCAGGTAGTGCACTGACCCTTCCGGACTGCGGCGGGCTCGGGCTCGATCAAGCGGCTCTGCAAAGGGGCCGTGCAGCGTTGTCGGGAGGAAGAGAGAGAGGGTGGAGCGCACAGGGCGCGGTCGGTGCTCAAGAACAGGGCAACGTGGAGAGGATAGAACGCGGGGAAGGAAAAGTGATACGCGCCGAAGCCACGGGTCGCCGCCATTACCCTGTAGAACGCTAGGAGCAGCGTGGCAGCAAGGGGAAGAAGGAAAAGTGCGGGAGGCGCCATTTTATTCCATTGGGGAAGAAGAAAAAGCGCGGGAGGCGCCATTTTAAATCACTCAAGATGCCGAAGAGTGGCAGTATCACTGCTTTCGACAACGAGGTAGAAGACTGGACCACGTATGTGGAAAGAATTGAAGTGTACTGCAAGGCAAATGAGGTGGCCGATGGAAAGAAGGCGTCGGTATTATTAAATTTGATGGGCGCGAGAACGTACGGCCAATTGCGGAATTTAATTACCCCAGCTAAAGCAATGGAGAAAAGTTTTGAAGAGATTGTTAATACCTTACAGGAACACTTAAACCCTACACCGCTGCTGATAGCAGAAAGATTCAAGTTCCATAAAAGAAACCAGCACAAAGATGAGAGCAATGCTGACTATCTTACGGAACTACGCAAGTTATCGAAGCACTGCCAGTTCGGAGCAGGACTGGCAGACACCTTGTGGGATAAGTTTGTCTGCGGGCTCCAGAGTGAAGGAACCCAGAAACAACTACTTTCGGAAAAGGACCTGACGCTAGAACAGGCTTTCAGCGTGGCAGTATCCTACGAAGCAGCAGCACGGGGAGCTGCGGAAATACAACAGAAACCACAGGAATACAGCGCTAACAAAATGGCGTATGGAGCCGAAAAGTGCTATCGCTGCGGCAGAACAACCCATGATCAGAAGGACTGCTGGGTTAAGGACAAAGTATGCAGGCAATGTGGGAAAATGGGACACATAGCAAGAGTCTGCAGGTCGGGAAAGAAAACCAACACTACAAGAATTCCTAAGGAAAAGTACAAGAAAGTAAAGAAATTGACAGACAGTACTTCGGAAGATTAGGAGAGTGATAAGGACTCCGGGAGCAGGAGACTAAGTTGTCTAAAGTTACACAACGTGATCGCAAAGGAGGATCACCGAACCATTTGGGTCACCCTCATGATAGCAGGGTCCCCAGTAAAGATGGAATTGGACACAGGATCAGCCCTAACTGTCATGAATCGACGAGACTATGAGCGGCTATTCTCACGCATACCCTTGAAGGACACGTCCATTGTATTGAAGACATACACGGGGCAAAAAGTCTACCCCAGAGGAAAAATAAGGGTGCCAGTTGAATAGAACGGCAAGGAAACACAGAAACTGTATCTATATATACTACCAGATGGAGGACCACCATTATTGGGACGTGAATGGATCCGAAAAATACAATTGGATTGGCATTTCATTCAGCGCTAACTGTGACTGATAAAAAGGATGATGACGTCACACCTGGACAACTGTCAAAAATTCTAACTGACGCGAAAGAGGTGTTCCAACAAGGACTTGGGACTCTAAAAGGAGTAACGGCAACGATAAAAATCGAAGATAACGCAAACCCAAAATTTTTTAAGGCCAGACCGGTACCTTACGCAATCCGCCCAGCCGTTGAAGCAGAGCTGGAGAGTCTGGAGCATTCGGGGGTGCTGTCCAAGGTGGACTGGAGCGAGTGGGCCGCACCCATCGTTCCTGTAATGAAGAAATCATTGAGCAGCACGCCTGGGAAACCGAAGAAGGTTCGCATCTGTGGGGACTTCAAGGTAACTGTGAACCCAGTCCTGCACACAGTACAATATCCACTTTCACAGATAGAAGATATTTTCGCCTCACTATCTGGAGGGAAACGCTTTACAAAGATTGATCTGGCCCAAGCGTATCTACAAATGGAGGTGGAAGAAGCGTCTAGGAAATACCTCACGATAAACACTCACAAAGGCCTTTACCAGTACAATCGACAGGTATTCGGGGTAGCATCAGCCCCGGCTATTTGGCAGAGGGCGATGGAACAAGTCCTGCAAGGGATCCCGGGGACCCAGTGTTATTTGGACGACATCCTGGTTACGGGTGAAAATGACAGTGAACACCTTGCCAACCTGGAGCAGGTGCTCACGAGATTACAGGAATATGGGCTACGAGCTAACCGCCCCAAATGCAAGTTCTTCAGGAGACAAATCTCGTATTGTGGCCACATGATTGATGAGGAAGGGTTGCATAAGTCGCCGGACAAGATTGAGGCAGTAGTCAAGGCTCCAGCACCGGAAAATGTGTCGCAACTGAGGTCGTTCCTCGGGTTGGTGAACTACTACCATAAGTTCTTGCCGAATTTATCCACAATTCTGCACCCACTGAACGCCCTACTGCAAACTGGAGTAACATGGAAATGGAGTGATGAGTGTAAGCGTGCCTTTCAGAAATGTAAATGCCTAATCACTTCAAAAGAAGTATTGGCCCACTACAATCCAACACTACCGATTCGGTTAGCATGTGATGCGTCTCCCTACGGCATCGGAGCGGTGCTGTCACACAAATTCCCTGACGGTTCAGAGAGGCCAATAGCCTTTGCGTCGTGCTTGTTAACCTCAGCCGAGTGTAACTACGCCCAGATTGACAGGGAGGCCCTCAGCCTGGTGTGGGGGGTAATGAAGTTCAATCACTATCTGCACGGGCAGAAATTCACCCTACTGACTGATCATCAGCCCCTGGTCTCCATTTTTAACCCAAAGAAGGGCGTTCCGGTGATGACGGCGCAATGGCTGCAAAGATGGTCACTTTTTCTAGGGGCACATCAGTACGACATAGAGTACAAGGGTACGAAACAGCATGGAAATGCTGATGGGCTGTCGCGCCTACCGTTGCCTACGGTAGAGGAAGCACCTGCAGTGGACCCTGTTGAGATATTCCATGCGACCATAGTCGAATGTCTACCTGTTACAAACTCAAGTATAGAGAAGGAAATCCGAAATGACCTGACACTCTCTCGGGTCTATGATTTGACGGTGAAGGGATGGCCAGCACATGGCGACTCACTGTTGCCAGCATTCTCGCCAAGGAGAGAACAGCTGTCAGTGTGCCGGGGGACCTTGATGTGTGGATCCTGAGTGGTAATTCCACCCAAGTTGAGAGATAGAGTGCTCAATGAGCTTCATGAGGGTCATCTGGGAGGGGTAAAAATGAAGAGCCTAGCCAGGGCATTTGTGTGGTGGCTGGGAATCGATAAAGAAATCGCAAACATGACCAAGAGATGCACAGGATGCCAGAAGGTCCAAAACGCTCCACCACAAGCCCCGCTACATCCATGGGAGTGGCCCTCATCTCCATGGCAACGGGTACACATTGATTTTGCTGGTCCATTTATGGACTCAATGTTCCTAATCGCTGTGGATGCCCATTTGAAATGGCCAGAGGTCATCAAAATGTCCTCCACCACCACGGAGAAAACTATTGCAGTCCTACGAACCATCTTCGCCAGGAATGGCTTGCCAGAACAGATTTGCTCTGACAATGGGCCACAGTTTGTGTCAGAGGATTTCCGGAGGTTTCTGAGGAATAATGAGGTGAAGCATTACACATCTGCCCCATATCATCCAGCCACAAATGGATTGGCTGAGAGGTTTGTTCAGACCTTTAAAAAGGCCATAAAGGCAATGCATAATGACGACACACCACTACAACACAAGGTGGATAATTTCTTGTTTGCTTACCGGAATGCGACACATGCAGTCACCAACCAAGCTCCAGCCATAATGTTCTTCAACCGAAGGCTAAGATGTCGCCTGGATTTGCTCAAACCAAACATAAGACGAGATGTTGAGGATAAGCAATTCCAGCACATAAATGAGAAGCCAACCAGGAGCTTCAAGATAGGGCAACCAGTCTTGGCCCGCGACTACCGAACAGAAAAATGGCAGCCAGGAACGATATGCACACAGCAGGGACCACTAATGTACACAGTGGACATTGGAGAGAACATCGTGAGACGCCATGCTGACCAGATTCTAGAGTCACAGGAACAAGCCAAACCCATACCACGAGCAGGTGCACCTGGTAATCAACCCGAAGTACAGATTGCGTCTACCTCAGAAGCAGTGGTATTGGAAGCTGACGAACCAACCAATGACAATGAGCCAGAATCAACTCCGCCGCAAGAACAGGATACTCGAGAACGGCGCTATCCAGACAGGATCAGGTAGCCTCCTCAAAGACTGAACTTATAAATGATTATTTCAGTTGATGTATATAGTACAGAGAAAATTGTAATTGTAATTAGTTATTATTTAGTTGTTAAATGAATGTTATATACTGTTTATCTAAAAGGGGAGGAATTGTTGTGTATGTGCCTTTGAGAGAAGAACTGATTCTATACTGCAGTACCGGCAGTGACCACCCCTGTATATAAAGCCATAGCAGGCTTCTGTATTTCAGTCTTAAGTGACCCTCTGTTCAGTACCTCATTCACAGCATTGCTGGCTGTGTAGCTGCAAGCAGAAGGAGAAGGAGCAGCCAGACTAGGAGAGTGGACTAAAGTGGTGGTCCCCTGACCAGGCAGAGGAGGAGAACACTGGACCACCACCACCTCCACCTCCACCATCATCACAGCAACTGAGGTGCCTGGAGAGAGAGGACAGAGGAGGAGAAGGAAAAGGGAGGCCAGCAACAACACCAACCAGGGGAGAGGCCTTTCCTATCACTGCCTCCCCAAATTGGCCTCCATTCCAGGAGAGAGGGGAGAGAAACAACCAACAACCACCAACTGTTTGGAAGGAGGGAAGAACAACATCATCTTTCAGGTGGGTGTTATTTGGTGCACTCTCCCAAAGACTTTCTATTTTAGGTGGGGGGAGAAAAGAAGAAACAAGGCCGGATCATCAAGGGGTGTCTGTGTGTGTGTGTGTGGCTCTTGTTAAAAGCTAGGCCACGCACACCACTAATAAGCACCCCTTCTATTGCCTGGCCTGGGACAGCTGGAGCTGCCTAGGTGAAGTCTCTAATTCCATTAATTGCATCGTTAAGACCTGGTGCAGGACTGAGCCTGGGCATCTCCAGCTTTCCCAGGTGAAGACATCTTCTCCCCCTGCCAGAAGACCACCTTCAAAGACTTTAATTTTTCATCGGAGAGTGCACCCCTGCCGACACCCACCCACCCACCATCCTGAGTGGCAACCCTGCCTTTGCGGCCTCCCTCCTTCCCAGCACCCCCTCTCTCTCTCTCTTTGTCTTTCTCTGCCTTTCTCTCTGAGGCACCTCATTTCATCATTATTTATTAATTGCCCATTGAGCAGATGGGAGAAGGCCCCTCTCCCAATTTCAATCAATAAGGGGGAGAGGTGTGCCTTCAGTTTAAATAGCTCCCTCTGCTCAATAGAGGACCAAAAAAAAATACCTGAGGCCATTAACACTTTCAGGCCTGTGACTTGGGGTGAGTGTAGCCCTTATAAAAACACCCCATAATGGCGACTGTATCTTCGCCGGTGGCGGGGCAAGCCAGGACTTATGCGAGAGTGGCAGCCACAGCCACAGCTGCTACCGCTACTTCTGCTGCCCCGTCACCCTTTAAACTTATAACAAAAAAGCTTGGGGTGAAGAGCTACACTCACCCCACTATGACCATTGAGGCCTGCGTTAAAGCCATGGCTGGGGTTGTCGGCCCCTCAGCCATCGTCGCGGCCTCAAAAATGTATGGGATGGCTGTGTTCTTCCTGGGGTCGGAGCGGGCGGTGTACCTGGCCGTCGCTAAGGGGCTCACCGTGGGCGGGACCTTCCTGCCGGTGGATCCTCTCGAGGTCACCGCGCAGAAGATCATCGTTTCTAACGTCCCGCCCTATGTTCCTGGTGAGCTCCTCCTTCCCCATTTATGCCAACTTGGGGAGGTGAGGTCGGGGATCACACCCATCCCGCTCGGCTTCCGGGAGGCCAGCCTTCGCCATGTCTTCTCCTTCCGGCGCCAACTGTTTATCCAGCTGGCGCGGGAGGAGGACACCGACGGGGCGTTCATCGTCCACCACGAGGGGACCGCCTATCGCGTCTTCTGGACGTCGGACGGTGTGCAGTGCCACGCCTGCAAGGAGGTGGGGCACATCCGGAAAAACTGCCCCGCCTCGAAGGCCGCCGGATCATCTCATGCGGCCGAGGCTGGCGCTGCCGCCGCTCCTCCCCCTGGATCTGCCCGCGCGTCGGGAACGACTGATGCGCGGTCGACGTCGGGGGCCGATGCCACCAAGGCCTCCGGCGGGGGGGAGGGAGCGTGTCCAGCCGGAAAGAAGGCGTGGTGAAAAAATAAACACCTTAGGGCGGGTCCCCCCGTGGATGGCCAGCCCTTGCCCCTTGCTCTCCTTACACCCGCGCTCCTCGCGGAGTTAATCGGGGCAGACGCGAGCGGGAGGGGCCTCGTGCCCGAGCCTGTGACTGCAACCGCCGCAGCGGTAACGCCAATACCTGCGGCCGGGCTCGGGCCCGAGGAACCCGACAAACCTGCTCTGCCGGAGGGAGCAGAGGAGGAGGCCTCTGCATACATGGAGGTCTCCCTCGCTCCCTCTGTGCTAAAAAGAAGGCGCGACCCCCTGGAAGAGGAGAAGGACCGGGAGGAGGAAGGTCCCTCCGAGCAGGGGGAGTCATCGCCCGCCGCAGGTACTGCGCCGCCCCCCCTGCTGTCGTCATCACCAGCGATCGGCAGGGGTCGCCTGTCCCTCAGGAGGCTGAGGCAGATGTGTCTGTCCGGCGCGTGCCTCCCGGGGATGGGGACGAGACCCTGCCCGTGGGGGGGTCGCGGAACAACCCGCGGCAGAAATGGACATTCTATCGCTGCCGTTACCCCTCGCCGGGTCGGGCGGCCTGGGGTCTGGGTCGGGCGAGCTCGAGGATAATGAGCTCGCCCAATGCGACCCGGACATCTCCCAGGGGCTGCTCGACCTGGTAGAGGTTTTAATTCAAAACACCCCATCCGCTGGGTCGGAGGTTGGTGGCGGGTAGGAGGATGGCCCCCTGGCTGTGTCTCTGGTGCCAGACGTACTGGAGGAGCTGGGAATTGTTCTCTCCCCAGTTTCTCCGGTCGTTCCGGTGTCTGGGGTGGAGGGGGGCTCTGAACCGCCGCCGTCTTCTGGCCCAGCACCCCTAGAGGAGCCCAGGGAGGAATCCTCTGCCGCCGATCCTGGGGGTGGGATCCGGGCGGAGGCGGGGCTGGCTGGTGCGGCCGAGCCGTTCGCTGCGCACTGCGCGGCGGACGGGTCGGCCGCTGGTGACGACCCCCTGGAGGAGGATGGGGACTCGGTGATGGGCACGGAGGACGATTCGGACTCCAGCGCCGACGAGGCGATGGATGACCTCGTGCCCCTTGCCGAGTCTCCCCTCATTCCCGTAAGGGAACTCCGGGATTTTATGGCCACGTGCCTGGGTCGGCGCAATGAAGTCCGGCTGGCCCTCGACAGGTGGTCGGAGCTGGCGCTGCTCATTGTGTCCGTCCGCGCCGCCGTTAAGATCATGGGCGCGGACGAGGGTGTGAACCCGCTCGAGCTGCGTCGGCTCAGAACGTTTCTCACTGGGCTGCTGAGGAAGTGGCGGCTGACCAGCGGCTGCGCTTCCTCCCCCCGTTAGGTGTAGGTAGAGGTTGTACTATGCTTCTGACATGAAGATAACCATAGCCAGCCTCAACATCAACGGCAGCAGGGAGGCGCGCCGCAGATTCAATAACTTCTCTGTCCTTCGGGACGGGAAGTATGCGGTGTGCTTCCTGCAAGAAACCCACACCATTCCGGGAGACGAAGCCACGTGGCTCCTGGAGTGGCAAGGAGGGGTCAACATGAATCACCTCTCCAACAATTCCAGCGGGGTGGCTATCTTGCTGGCCCCGCATTTTCAGCCGGAGATCTTGGGGGTCAAGGAGCACGTGCCGGGCTGCTTGCTCCAGGTCACTGTTCGTCTGGGGGGCGTGCCGCTCCATCAGGTGAACGTGTACGCCCCTCAGACCGGTGCGCAGCAAGTGCGCTTCTTCAAAGAAGTGTCCGCTCTTTTGGGCTCCGTCGACGAGGGCGAGTGCGTCATCCTCGGGGGGGATTTTAACTGCACCCTCGAGGTGAGGGACCGTTCGGGTCCCCCGCGAAGCCCGGTGGCGATGGAGAAGTTGAGGGACCTGGTCGGGTCCTTCGATTTGGTGGACGTCTGGCGAAATCTCCACCCCGATTCCAGCGCCTTCACTAGCGTGAGGTCTGGGGGAGGTAGGTCCAGAATTGACCGCCTTTACATTTCCCGGGCGTACGTCTCCTGCGTTCCGGCGGCTTCCATGCGGCCGGTGCCGTGCATGGACCACCACCTGGTGTGGGCGGAGCTCGCTCCGCTGCGTGCGCGGGGGGGTCTGTGTACTGGCATTTTAACAACCTGCTGCTGGAGGACACGCGGTTCCGGGATTCGTTTTGTCGGTTCTGGGCCGACTGGAGAAGGAAGCGGGGGGGCTTCCCCTCCTTGAGGCTATGGTGGGATGTGGGCAAGGCTCACATCCGTCTCTTCTGTCAGGAGTACGCGAAGGGGTCGACCAAGAGGCGGGAGGCCCGGGTCGGGCGGTTGGAGAAGGAGGTGCTCGACCTGGAGTCCCGTCTCGGTCAGGTCGTCGAGGACCCGGCCCTGCGGATGGTGTACGAAGAGAAGAAGGGCGCGCTGAAGGACCTGCAGCTCGTCGGGTCCCGAGGCGCATACGTGAGATCGCGGATCCAGCTCCTGCGGGACCTGGACCGCGGCTCCCCCTTCTTCTACTCACTGGAAAAAAGACGGGGGGTCCGTAAGCAGCTCTTGGGGCTGCTGGCTGACGACGGATCTCTGGTATCGGATCCGGAGGGAATCAGCGCGGAGACCCGTGCCTACTATGTGGCTCTGTTCTCTCCGGATCCGTCCAGCGAGGATGCGCGCAGAGTTTTGTGGGAGGACCTGCCGAAGGTCGGCCTGGAGGGCGCAGAAAAATTGGACGCTCCGCTAAGCCTGGCGGAGCTGACCGGTGCCCTCCACCAGCTCTCTAGGGGAAAGTCCCCGGGGCACGACGGGCTGACCGTGGAGTTCCACAGGGAGTTCTGGGACGTCTTGGGTTGCGACTACGCGCGGGTCCTGGGGGAAAGTTTGTCGACCGGGGAGATGCCCCTCTCTTGGCGCAGGGCGGTCATTGTCCTGCTGCCTAAGAAGGGCGATCTCTGCCTCCTTAAGAAATGGCGCCCGGTCTCCCTCCTCAGCACGGACTATAAAATCTTTGTCAGGGCCATGTCTGCTTGCCTTGGCACCGTGCTGGCCCACATGATCCACCCCGACCAGTCCTACACGGTCCCGGGCCGGACCATCCACGATAACATCCATCTGGCCCGGGACCTGGTCCACCACTCCCAGAGGGCTGGTCTGTCGGTCGCCTTCCTTTCCCTGGATCAGGAGGAGGCGTTCGACAGGGTGGATCACGAGTATCTCTTCGGGACTCTGCGCTCATTCGGGTTCGGGACGCATTTCGTCGCCCGGATCCGACTTCTGTACGCCGCCGCGGAGTGTCTGATTAAAGTTAATGGGTCCTTGACGGCGCCCCTTCGCTTCGGGAGGGGGGTGCGTCAGGGATGCCCCATGTCCGGTCAGTTATACGCCATTTGCGTGGAGCCTTTCCTGTGCCTCTTGCGGAAGAGGTTGACGGGACTGGCTCTGCAAGGGCCGGGCGTGGAGGTGGTCCTCTCGGCTTACGCCGATGACGTGCTCCTCATGGTTACGGATCCCGCTGACTTGCGGAGGATGCGGGAATGCCAGCAGATTTACTCGGACGCATCCTCTGCCAAGATCAACTGGGAGAAATGTTCCGGACTCCTGGTGGGTCAGTGGCGGGTGCACTCCCTGCTGAAGGAGTTCAGGCCTTTCGCCTGGAGCACCACGCACCTCCTCTATTTGGGAGTCTACCTTAGCCCTGCCGAGGACGCCTGGCCAGCGAACTGGCAAGAGCTGGATGCCAAAGTCACCACTCGCCTAGGACGCTGGACAGGACTGCTCTGAGTGTTGTCCTACAGGGGTCGAGCGCTGGTCATAAACCAGCTGGTGGCCGCCATGTTGTGGTACCGGTTGGTCATTTTGATCCCTCCCCCTGCGTTTGCCGCGAAGATGCAGAAGAAGCTCATTGACTTCTTCTGGGACAGAAGGAAGCACTGGGTCTCTGCCGTGGTTCTGTGTCTCCCGCTTAGGGAGGGCAGTCAGGTGCTGGTGTGCCTTCGCACCCAGGCTGCGACTTTCCGTCTTCAGACGCTGCAGAGATACCTGTACGTCGAGAATCCTCCGAGATGGTGTGCGCTGGCGACGTTTTTCTTCCGCCAGCTGCACAGCCTCAATTACAACACGCAGCTCCTGTTCGCGAAAGTGGGCGGCAGGCGTGCCGGCCTGCGGGAGCTGCCTGTCTTCTACCAGGAACTGCTATGGGTTTGGAACTACATCGCTTCCAGGCGGAGCTCTCCCCCGTCAGGAGCGGCGGCTCTCCTTCGGGAGCTGCTGCTCAGGAATCCGCACCTCCACGAACGCGGGTTCGGGCGGCTGGCGAAGGGCAGGGCTGTGCTTGGCAAGGTGACCAGAGTCGGGGACCTGCTCGATGGCGGAGGAGCGGGCTGGATGGCGCCGGAGGAGCTGGCGCGGCGCCTGTCCTGGGCCAACGTCCGGCTCGCGGTCGAAGCCATCGAATCGGTGAAAGCGGCACTGCGCCCCGACTCCACTAGGTGTATCGAGGCGGCTCAAGCACATGGGGCGATCACGTCCGAGCTTACCCCCGTTCGGACGGAATTCCTCATCGGCGCCCGGCCCCAAACTCCCCTCGGGAACCGGCGCCTCACAATTTGAGGCGTCTCGAGGAAATACCCTCCGTGCCTTTTCATTTCTCGTGGAGGGGTTTCCTGTACGGGCTGCTCCTGCACACTCTCCACTTTGCCATCTTCGTCTACCGCCCGGACACGCCTTGACGTGGCGTCTTGCCGACTGGCGGTGGCGGAGGTCCCCAATGGAGGGCTCTCTACGCGGGAGTCCTCCCTTGTTCCATCGGGGGCTTGGCCTGGAGGGTGTTGCACGGAGCGGTCCCGTGCAATAAGGTTTTAAGTAGGTTCACGGACTCCCGGGCCGCCTGCATTTTTTGCGGCCTGGAGGAGTCCGTGTTTCACGTTTATATGGAGTGTGAGAGGTTGCAGCCCCTCTTTCACTACCTGAAGGGGCTGCTCCTCGATTTTTGGTTGCACTTCAGTCCCACGCTCTTGATCTATGGCCACCCGGTGCGGAGGGGAGCGGACAGGTTGGAGGACCTCCTTGTGGGCCTGCTCCTGGGCCTGGCTAAAAGAGCCATCAATTGGTCCAGGCAGCGTGCGGTCGAGGGGGTCGTCCAGCCAGATTGCCTGCCTCTCTTCCGCGGCCATGTTCGCGCCCGGGTGGCCCTGGAGATGGAGCACGCGGTGTCCGCCGGCGCGCTTGAGTATTTCCGTGACCGGTGGGCGCCGCGGGGACTGGAATGCATTATCAACCCGGAAAACCAAATTTTAATTTGATTTGTTAAGTTTTAGTTGAACTTTTGTTTATTTACAGTCCAATTGGTTTTTTTTGGGTCCAAACAAAAGAGTACCCTCTGTTCAAGTAAATACCTGTTTTATTGTTCTCCTGCAGTCCGAGTATTATTGATACCCGGACACTACACATACCTGAAATTAATCTTTTCATTTTCAAATGCTGATCATTCTTCTATGCTTCTCCAGCATTTGGTTTAAAATTTCTGGCATACATCATTAAAAAAATCTTAACCAA
Source organism: Somniosus microcephalus (assembly GCF_052327205.1). Classification (NCBI taxonomy): domain Eukaryota; kingdom Metazoa; phylum Chordata; class Chondrichthyes; order Squaliformes; family Somniosidae; genus Somniosus; species Somniosus microcephalus. The sequence goes on from NC_140988.1 coordinate 213,757,854, forward strand.
TGGGCTGTGATCACAGAGTTCGACTGCATGAACAAAAAATTAACAAGTTTTAAGGGAAACAACAGATTAGAATAAATTTTGCTCCCCAACAGGTCACTGGATCCAGTACCATAGATTTTCACTATAGAGCCACAGAGGGGAGAACAGGTTCTTTGTCACAGAGAGGAAGGGAAAATTAGAGGCAGCATTGCCTGGATTGCTCGCACATAACTGGAAGAATTCACTGACAAAGAAAGAAATAGAACAGCAGTCAAAAACATTTAAAACTGTGACCAATAGAGTCCAGGAGAAATATATCCCACTAAAAAGCAAGAACAAATTAGCCAGTAATGAAACATGGATGAATAAAAAAATAAGGGCAAAATTTAAACTAAAGAAAAAGGGCGTACATTAAGTACATAGGCAACAAAGGAGAAGATGACAAAAGAGAAGATGACAAAAGAGAATACAAAAAGATTAGAAAGAAGTCAAAAAAAATTAGGAAGGCAAAGAGAAACTACCGAATTAAATTATGAAGAAATATAAAAATAAATGGTAATGTATTCTACAGACACATAAATAAAAGAAAAATCAGGATTGGGAGAGGGCCACTAAGGGATACACACAATAAACTCGCAGATAATGACAGCGAAATGGCAGAAATATTAAATAATTGCTTTGCCTCGATATTTACCAGGGAGACTAACATGGTGGACATCACATTAGAAGAAGTGATCAAAAAAAGATATAAAGACATTTAAGATAGAAAGGGGGGAGATAATTGATACTCAATCTTAGAGAGGGTAAAACTCCTGAATTGCATCTGCTCATATTAAAAGAAGTTAGGGAAGAGATAGCAGAGGCACTATTACATGTACTGTATATAAAAATTCATTAGAAAAGGGAATAATGCCAGAGAACTGGCGAACAGCTAATGTTATTCCTATATTTAAAAAGGGAGATAGAACAAGTCCAGGGAACTGTAGACCAATTAGCTTAACGTCAGTGGTAAGAAAGATAATGAAGCTTCACTCAAAGATATAATAGAAAAATATCTAGAAACTGAAAATATAATAAAGAGGAGTCAGCACAGATTTCAAAAGGGAAAGTCATGCTTGACCAACCTTATTGAATTCTTTGAAGAAATACCAGAAAGAGTAAATAAGGGTAATGTGGTAGATTTAATATATTTGGATTTCCAAAAGGCCTTCAATAAAGTACCACATAGTAGACTCATGACCAATGTTCCCTTTAAGCTGTGTGGCCGTGCAGCTCTCTGGACCTCCTGTGCAGCTGGCTCGCCGGCTTTTCAATGTGAAAAACTGCACATGCGCAATATTTTGAATGGGCCGTGCAACCCCTTAAAGATGCCGCACACCCCAAAAGAATTACCGGAAACATTGATCATGACTAAGGGCAGATGTGTGCTGAGCCCCCTCCTCTACTCCCTCTTCACCCACAACTGTGTGGCTGTCAATGGTTCCAACACCATCATCAAGTTTGCGGATGACACCACGGTAGTAGGCCAGATCACCAACAATGATGAGTCAGCCTACAGGGAGGAGGTCCAGCATCTCGTGAAGTGGTGCGCCGATAACAACCTGGCCCTTAACACCAAGAAAACCAAAGAAATCATTGTGGACTTCAGGAAGTCCAAAGGCGGAAGTCACAACCCTATCCACATCAATGGGGCTGTGGTGGAAAGGGTGGACAGCTTTAAGTTCCTCGGAGTCCACATCACGGAAGACCTCTCCTGGTCCCTCAACACCTCCTCTCTGGTGAAGAAGGCCCAGCAGCGCCTATATTTCCTAAGGAGGCCTGTCACCCCTGATCCTCTCTAACTTTTACCGCTGCACTATAGCGAGCATCCTGACAAACTATATCACAGTATGGTATGGCAGCTGTAGCTACTATGACCAGAAAGCCCTGCAGCGGGTAGTCAAAACTGCCCAACGCATTACCGGCACCCGGCTACCGACCATAGAGCACATATACCAGAAACGCTGTCTACGGAGGTCACAGTCCATCATCAAAGACCCCACCCACCCCAGCCACAGTCTGTTTGCCCTCCTGCCATCTGGGAGACGCTACAGATGCATTCGCACCCGTACGACCAGATTTAGGAACAGCTTCTTTCCCAGGGCTGTCATCCTACTGAACTCCACAAATAAACTCTAAAGCCTGCACATCTGCCAATGCACTTTATTATGGTTATATTTATGTTAATATACTACAAGCCAAATGTATGTTGAATGTTTAAATGTCCTAATCCAAATGTATACTCTCGGGAGCCATAAGCCTACATTTCATTGTACTGCACTTGTGCACTAACAATGACAATAAAAGTTGATTTGATTTGATCTGATTTGATTTGAACATGTGTCAGAGGACAAGTAGCAGAATGGATAGCAAGCTGGCTACAGAACAGGAAACAGAGAGTAGGGGTTAAAGATGGTTACTCAGACTGGCAAAAGGTGGGAAGTGGTGTTCCACAGGGATTGGTGCTGGGACCACTGTTGTTCACCATTTACATAAACAATTTGGACTCGGAAACCGGAAGTATAATTTAAAAATTTGCGGACGACACCAAATTGGGGGGTGTAGTTAATACAGAGGAGGACTGCGACAAAATACAGGAAGACATTAATAAACTTGCAGAATGGCCGTGTAATTGGCAAACAAACTTCAATATAGATAATTGTGAGGTGGTACAATTTAGTAGGAAGTATAAGGAGGCCACATGCTCCTTGGAAAATAAGGGGACTAAATTGGATAGTCCCCGAAAACTGGTGCGGGGATCGCGATGCACGATTAACCCACCCATTGGTTGCAATGCAGACAGCAGGCCAACTTTGTGCTGCCTGCTCATTATAATGATTTCTTCATGCAGCCAGCGTTAACCACACTGTTGATTGGCTGCACGCATCAGTAGGGGGCCCAAAATTGAAACTACTTAAAGCTAGCCTTCACTTCTTAAAGAGGAGGTGCATTGTGGCTGCAGCAGGTGGCAGATTTCAGTGAAGACGTCCTTATTGAAGATGTCTCACACATTGTTCCTCGCTGAGGATCAGGTATTACTCCCTGAACACCCTGGGCGGATATGGCCTCCTGCTGAGAGCCCTTCTCACCCGCCTCCTCCTCCCTCTTCTAGCAGCTTGTCCTGCTCTGTGTGGCCTCTGCTCATTCTCCCAGTCATGCTGTATTCCAAGGGGAATACCTACTAATATATCCATGTCTGGCAGCAACTGGTTTGTGCAGAAGCCTTGAAGTCAGGAAAAAGTTCTTCTGCACCTGCCACACCACTCCCTGTAGACATTTGCAACTTGAATCAAGTATGGAAAGCACTAAACACTTGTAGAGTCATAGGAACAGCCAGAAGAAATCAACCAGCAACTAACCTGTAAGTAGTTGATGATCCCTTTAAATAGCACTGGTTGGGGGTCCTTCCTGCTGCTTAACGCATGTTCAGCTGTGCGAGGTTAAGAGAGGGCATCGGCTGGAGCGCTGAGCTGCAAAATGGCAGCACTGGCATCAAATCAGTGTTGCATGCTGATTGACATCATGATCTGCCTGTTCTGCATACTTCCGGTGGATGTTAGCTGCGCACGAGCTAATGCCTTCACCAATATGGCGTCCAGCACGATTCATGGCAGACGTGTGCATGTGCATATCGGACGCCATTTTGGTCACCAAACAGCACCTATAGTGCCCAATTTCGTGCACTCTGTGTCTAAATGGGGTGGAAGAGCAGCTGGATCTGGGGTTACAGATAAACAAATCACTGAAGGTAGTGACGCCGGTTAATAAACCATAAAAAAAAGCAAACAAAGCACTGGGGTTCATTTCAAGAGAGATAGAACTGAAAAGCAGAGAAGGTATGTTAAACCTGTATAGAGCCTTGGTTAGACCACACTTGGAGTACTGTGCACAGTTCTGGTCTCAAAATTATAAAAAGGACATAGAGGCACTGGAGAAGGTACAAAAAAGATTTACTAGAACGATACCAGAACTGAGAGGTTATACCGATCAGGAAAGATTGAACAGGCTGGGGCTCTTTTCCATAGAAAAGAGAAGACTGAGGGATGACCCGATAGAGGTCTTTAAGATTTTGAAAGGGTTTGATAGGGTAGACATAGAGAAGATGTTTCTACTTGCGGGGGAGACCAGAACGAGGGGCTATAACTATATGTTAGTCACTAATAAATCCAATTGGGAGTTCAGGAGAAACCTCTTTGCACAGAGAATGGTTAGAATGTGGAACTCACTACCACAAGGAGTAGTTGTGGCGAATAGCATAGATGCCTTTAAGGGGAAGCTAGATAAGCACATGAGGGAGAAAGGAATAGAAGGATCTGTTGATGAGGTTAGATGAAGTAGGGCGGGAGGAGGCTCGTGTGGAGCTGTTGGGCCAAATGGCCTGTTTCCATGCTTTAAATACAGGAAACTTTGGTTTATCCGGGGGTTGTATGTCCGGAATACTCGATCTAATGGCAAAAATCAGGAGCCGTTTTCTGTAAGTTTTTTTAGATCTCGTTCTTTTTTTCCCCCAGTCAGCCACTGCAAGGTCTGTAGCTATAGCAACAGCTTCAGCTAGAGACGCTTGCAGCTGCAGCCGACTCTTTAGAAGCTGTTGCTAAGCAACAGTGTTTGTTGTCAGGTACGGAGATGAAAACCTCCGTATGCTTCAACATTAACTTTGTATGTCCGGCAGTTTTGATAGATCGGCAACACGCCGGTCCCGTCGGTGCCGGATATCACAAAGTTTCCTGTACTATGTAATAATTGCTAGCTGGCAGTCTTCAAAGAGTATTGGTAGTAGCCGGGGAACAGTTTGTCCATTCTCCCACTTAACCAGAAGGGGTGCCCAGACCAAAGAAACCAAAGAAAGGGGAGAAGAGAATCTTACCTTAAATTGAAGGAAGCAAGCTTTGCCAATAGTTCAGTAGGAAATGTGCTGCAACATATATACTACACCATGCAGACAAGGAACGCCCCAGGTTAACTTCCTGATCTATGCTGAGTTATCTGATCTCACCTGGGGCAGTGGAAGGGATACCACAATTGGCTTTGGCACCTTGGACTAAGGAAGGAAAAAATATTTAGGTTTCCTGCTAATGATTGCTGTGCAGTGGCCTGTACTATAAGGTTTGAATGGCTACACGTTGGGTGACAATAAGATCAGGAACAGGTGTGATGCCACCGGCGGATGAATAGCCTGCAGACACTCACTTGCTGGGTTCACACATAATAAATGGCCATTTGAGCCTGGTACTGGAGGAGGAGCCAGAATCCAGAATCCAGAATCCAGCATGAGTGGCTGCATTCAGGAGTAGAGGGGAAAAGGACAGAGAGGGGGAGGGGAAGGAAATAAACAGCGAACAGCAAGTATCTTTGATGGAAGGGAAAAATAGATTTGATTTTCCAATTAGAATGTCTAAGTATGCAGCAATTTGCTTCTCTATCAAAAATGGAACTTTAGACTCTAGAGGGGCCACACACTTCTTTTCAGTAGTCCAAATAATCCTAGTAATGACCCTGCTGTTAATCTGTGGAAGTTTTGAACAAATGCGTGCTATTGAAATCACTTGAAAGTAATTGACTTCATTCTTGCTGTCTAAAATCCTACAGGTTGTTTTATAATGTGTGTAAAAGGTTTCCTACCATTTGCTCTTAAACAAAGATGTGATGATAAGGATCTAAGTAATTCTTTCCCTCACAGGACAATCTACTGAGCAATTAAACTGCAAAAGTTAATATGTGGCAAGTTATTGCCATAATGAAAGATCAAAAAATGCACTTACAAAGCATCTTTTTTATTGTTTAAACCAAAATGGTCTAACTTAAGTTGAGTTCTTTAACACCCATTCAGAGAAGGGCAAAGGTCAAGCTGTTTGCATTCTGCTGATTGATTAATCATTGCAAGAAAAAGGACTTGCATTTATATAGCACCTTTCACGACTTCAGGACATCCCAAAATGCTTTACAGCCAATTAAGTACTTTGAAGTGTAGTCACTGCTGCAATGTAGGGAACACAGCAGCCAATTTGCACTAAGCAAGCAAGCTCCCACAAACAGCAATGTGATCATGAACAGATAATCTGTTTTAGTTGGTTGAGGGATAAATATTGGCCAGGACACCCCTGCTCTTCTGAAAAATAGTGCTATGGGATCTTTTATGTCCACCTGAGAGAGAAGAGGGGGCCTTGGTTTAACACCTCACCTGAAAGACAGCATCTCTGACAGTGCAGCACTCCCTCAGTACCACACTGGAATGTCAGACTAGATTTTTGGGCTCAGGTCTCTGGAGTGGGACTTGAACCAACAGCCTTCTGACTAGAGGTGAGAGTGCTACCAACTGGGCCACGGCTAACACAAAACAGCAGAAACCACTGGAATATATGAAATCTACTGCAATGAGCTCTGAGGGAATTATGTCTGAAAATTAAATATTTATCTAGTAAGATCGTTCTTTTTATGTTTGATTGAATTGATTTTTTTTAACAATGTTGCCAAGTCAGATCCAGATATTAATAATTACTTAACAATGATATAAAAAAAGCTCCAGACTCACCACTATTGGTTATTCGTGGATGACTGTACTGCCAGTGTGGTGAAGAGCTATACAGACCAGGAGGTTTCGAAGCTTGATCCCCAGTCTACGCTGAGTTGTGCTAAAATTGTAATCAGCACTCTTGAGTAAAGGAGGGAAAAGAAAATCCCACTGCTGACAGCTATTCTGATGCATGCTGAAAAAATAATGTTTGGGAGTGCTCGATGAGCACCACTCTTGTCAAATAGTCTGCCAATATTTAAGGGCTGATTCTCCAATTGGACACAGCTCGCAAGGAGTGGCACTCACAGGGAAATTATAGAAAATCAGGGGCTGCCATCTGTGATTTCCTGACCATCGCTCCCTGTGAGCACTGCGCCTCACCAGGAGCACACAATGAAGGGAATCAACCCTTTACTGTCAGACACAACACATGAAAGACCATTTGGGTGCAAAAGTAGGGGCCTCCTCGCACCTATGGAACTGTATCTCAGCAGGATTCAGCATCTTAAGAGAAAGGAAGACAATTAGAAAAAAAAACACTGAGCATAAAAAGAAAGATATCCACTGGGTTGTTTTTTGATGTCTACAATATTGCTGGGAGTTTTCAGCACTATTTCACGTGTGGTACAAGTGTAGCAAAAGCAGTGATTTAAGTAATCCTTTCAATATGTGTATTTTAGTTAGAGAGTTAGGGTGATTCATGTTCCTTGCGTCATTCACGTTCCACTCTGTATCCAGGAGAAACTTGCCTTACATCACATAGATACACTGACTACTTGTTAATGTAGTTAATACCTATGTTGCAACTGTGAACAAAGTTCAGGTACAGGAAAAAAAAATTCTCCCCTTATCCAATTTCCCTGTGCCATTTTTTTCTCATTCCTCTCCTCTCCCAAAGCTTATGACTCACATAAAATTACAGTTCAATCATAATCATAAAAATGGTGGCTTGCCATTCTCCATATATGAGCCTGGATATTGAGAGTCCGTGAACACATAACTGATCCTGTGCTCCCTGATGCTTTAGAAGTAGAGACACAGGTTAAATTTTCACCTTCATCACATGGGCAGTAATCGGCAGTGCAGATCGCCCGCCCAATATAGAACCCATCCAATTTTCATTCCATTGAAATCATACGATGAATATGAAAATTCTTCGAACTAAACAGACCAGCAGGGTCCCCGAGTGAGTTGAGTTTGCTGATCTCAGGTGGGGCAGAAGTGATGGCAGTACAATCGACCAATAGCATCACGGTTTAGGAAAGGGAAAAATCAGCTAGGGTTCCCGCTGCTGATCACTAAACAGTGACCCCTGCTGGGAATTGTATGTATGGACATCAGTAAATTTATCTGGCTGGTACTCTCTGTAAAGGCTCATAGGTGAATAATGGCCATTTGGACGAAGTACCGCAGAGCAACTGTCACCTGCAGAATCTTACTACAGTGAGTGAGTCAATGGGTACAGCACTTTGCTGGACTGTAAGTCTCATTCCCACAGCACATAGTACATGTACCACCAGGCAGTTACACAAGATTTCAACTTGAGGTCAATGCTTTCAAATTATACATTAAGGAATCATGTTAAAGAATCCATGTTAATGTACCTTGTTGTTAGAGGAATATTTGGGATAAGATAATCTTTAGTTCCAATAAGTCACTTTACATAGAAACATAGAAACATAGAAGATAGGAGCAGGAGTAGGCCATTCGGCCCTTCGAGCCTGCTCCGCCATTCAATGTGATCATGGCTGATCGTCCAAACTCAGTACCCTGTCCCTGCCTTTTCCCCAAATCCCTTGATCCCTTCAGCCTCAAGAAACATATCCAACTCTTTCTTGAATATATTTAATGAACTGGCCTCCACCGCCCTCTGTGGCAGAGAATTCCACAGGTTCACCACTCTCTGGGTGAAGAAATTCCTCCTCATTTCAGTCCTAAATGGCTTACCCCTTATCCTCAGACTATGGCCCCTGGTTCTGGACTCCCCGACCATCAGAAACATCCTTCCTGCATCTAGTCTGTCCAGACCTGACAGAATTTTATAGGTTTCGATGAGGTCCCCTCTCAATCTTCTAAACTCTAGTGAGTATAAGCCCAATCGACACAATCTCTCCTCATACGTCATTCCTGCCATCCCAGGTATCAGCCTGGTGAATCTTCGCTGCACTATATTCTATTACCACATATCTAGTGAATCATTTATTTAAACAAGCTCACTATTAATCATACAATTCAAAGACACTACTTTGCTGTTAAAAGGGACATAAATTTTGAAAATAATTACATTTAGGCAATTACGTAAACATATAAGTCAGAGCTACAAATTTTTGCTAATTAAAAAGAGATGAAATATGTCGATTCAAAAACAAGAGGTTTTGTGAAAGTGTTTTCAAACATAGAACCAGAATCACTTAAAAAAAATCTGTAAAAGAAGCAACGCCTCTCCACTTGATTTCACGCTCTCCCACCCAGAGTGATTCCAGGAGATCAGTGAGCTGAATCCTTCATGTGGGAACATTCCATTTGATTTCCCTTATGCTATGTTTCAATTTTAAACCAATGAAGACAGGCTCAAGGGTGGATGTGACATGTCTTCTTACAGTTCAAATAGTGAAGTATGATAAGTGAAATTCTTGTGAAAGGCAATCAGTCTGCACAGCTGCTGAGACAATAGAAAAATGGAAGAACAGCCTCAATTCTGTAGACTGTGTCTACAGTCTTTTCTGAACTGTAATGCAGATGATTTCCAACTTAATGTTCTGACGAAAGATCATTGACCTGAAACATTAACTCTGTTTCTCTCTCCATGGATGCTGCCTGACCGGCTGAGTATTTCCAGCATTTTCTGTTTTTATTAATGTTTTACTAGCTGAACACATAGATATCAGTAAATAAAATACAATCATATTTTAACAAAAAGTTCAGTGTGAATCTGGCTTATAGTGAGTGGTAAACAAAGGAAAAGGAATTAAGAAAACATTTTGGGAGTGAAACTGGGAGAGCCATCCTGTGTGTAGTGCATCTGCAGAAGTGTTTACCACTTGTGAGATCATTTATGGTCTCCATACTGCTGTCTTGCAATGGTGGCGATAATTGAATTTTAAGGCGTGCTATTTTCATAAACCTTTTCTCATTTCTTTACAAACCTCATAACAAATCATATTGATGCCTGCCACAGTATCACATGCATGTGACATGTGATGTAGAACTCTTCTGGCTCTTTCTCACTCTTCACACAAATAAAGCACACACTTTCCCCATGAAGACAATGTCCATTTTTATATCTAAGCTCTTCACCAGTGAATTTCAGCCATTCTTAGGGCTGGAATGAGGAATACTGGGCATTGCAGGAGTGCACTTTTAGTTTGGTCAGTTGGATTTGACATGTACATAAACCCTTCAGCATGGTTAGGAGCCATCAAACTAAGCCACTGAGGAATCTACACAGGTAGACTTTCTGCTTGTCCAACATGGCTTGCACACACATTCTCCTTAGGATACATACCACTTACTTTGCTTTAGAAAGCTTAGGCACAGGTTGAATAGGGATCTCCAACTGTGCGCAGGGATATTGTTGGAGTTTACAACAAAAACAACTTACATTTATATAGTGCCTTTAATATAGTAAAATGTCCCAAGGTGCTTCACAGGATCGTTATCAGACCAAAATTTGACAGCAAGCCACATAAAGAGATATTAGGACAGGTAACCAAAAGCTTGGTCAAAAAGGTAGGTTTTAAGAAGCAATTTAAAGGAAGAGAGAGAGGTAGAGAGGTTTATGGAGTGTCATTCCAGAGCTTAGGGCCTAGGGAGCTGAAGGCACAGCCCCCATTGGTGGAGCAAAGGAAATTGGTATTGTGCAAAAAGCCAGAATTGGAGGAGCGCAGAGATCTCAGGGGGTTGTAGGGCTGGAGAAGGCTACAGAGATAGGGAGGGGCGAGGTCATAGGGGGATTTGAGCACAAGGATGAGAATTTTAAAATCAAGGCATTGCTGGACTGGTAGCCAGTGTAGATCAGCAGGCACAGGGGTGATGGGTGAATGGGCCTTGGTGAGAGTTAGGACACGGGCAGCAGAGTTTTGGATGAGTTCAAGTTTACGGAGGGTGGAAGCCCGGCCAGAAGAGCATTGGAGCAAAGGAAACCATTGGAGTCTGGCGGTAACAAAGGCATAGAGGGTTTCAGCAGCAGGTGGGCTGAGGCAGGGGTGGCGACGGGTGATGATTACTCAACTAAAACTACATAGCTTACCAGTACAGATCATTGGTACCCTTTAGGATATTACAGTGCTTGGCTTCTGGAGTGAAGCTGGAAGATCCCAGCTTCTAGTGACAGATCTAACCGAAAATAAAAACAGAAAATTCTGGAAATACTCAGCAGGTCAGACAGCATTTGGGGAGAGAGAAACAGAATTAACGTTTCAGGTCTATGACCTTTTGTCAGAACTGGAAAAGTTAAAGCTATAACAGGTTTGAAGCAAGTGCAGAGGCAGGGAAAGGAGGGAGGGGAGGAAAGAACAAAAAGGAAGGTTGTTCTGGACCAATGAACATTTATGTGTGTAGATAGCACCCTCTGGTGGCGGTTATTGTGTTAACAGTTTGTATGCTGGAAAGGTCACCTGATCTTTCTTCCTGTGTGAGGTCATTTGACCTTTGTTCCTTTCTTCCTGTGTGAGGTCATTTGACCTTTGTTCCTTTCTTCCTGTGTGAGGTCATTTGACCTTTGTTCCTTTCTTCCTGTGAGAGGTCATTTGACCATCCTACCTTTCTTCCTGTTGACCCCAGGAAGCAGTTTTGCCAGGAAGAACCTGACTTGAGTAATGGAGAATTTGCTATGAGAGGTTCCATTTACAATCCAGTGTAATCTGATTTCATATGTTAGGCCAAGCACAATATCTGTGAGTATCTTTGTTCCTTAGCATAATAGCAATGTTGTCAGAGTAATATTTTGATAATACTATGTTTATAAAAGGTTAATATTTAATAGTTACAGAAGTTAGTTCAAATGTTAGTTAGTTATACAATTAGTCTATTCTACTGTTGTAAATATGTTTATATCTTATGTAATATCGAATGTATAGTACTCAGTTTATGTACAAAACATACTTTGTCTTTGTTTACAGTTTCACAAATTTGTTCAAGTAAAAGCTTCAAGGCAGCAACCGCTTCAGGAAGAATTGTTTTGAATGAGTGTTTAACTTGCTGGATAGCTAGATAGGAGCACGTCTAGCGCGGCCAGTACAAAGGTCTATGATAGGGTGGAAGGCAGGAGAGATTAAGGGCCGAATTTTCCGCCGGGAGGCGGTTTCGCGGCGGATAGGTGTTTGCTGGGTTGCGGTCCCACTTCCGGTTCCAGCCGCTCTGCGCTAATGATTTTGAGTAGTTTGGGTTTATTAAGCCCACTGTGCACGTTACCCGGCCCAATCAGTGGGTGCGGGTCTGTTGATCTCCTGTGATGACACGCCCGAAGCCGTTGTATTTAAGGGGACCATGTCCTCTTTGGCTTTCATTTCCATTTTGCTGCCCCTGAGTGCTGGTGGTTGCCGACATGACAGCACATAGAACAAAGGCTGCTCCCCATTTTGACAATGGCTCCCTCTATGTTCTTGTGGAGGGAGTAAGAGGGCACAAGGAGGTTCTGTTCCCTTTGGATGGAAGGAGGAAGCCTCCTCAGCACACCAAGGCAGCCTGGCTGCAAATTGCTGAGGAGGTGAGTGCAAGGTCTATCTTTACATGCACCTAGGTTCCAGTGTAGAAAGAGGTTCAATGATCTCCTGCGTTCAGGAAAAGTGAGTATAACAGCACACTTACCTTCATTCTGCTGTGCCTGTCTTCACATCCCCATCACTCTGCATTGCCAGCCCTACTCCTGCACATCCTAACTCACCCCAACATCCCTTGCACCATCACCCATCCCTCTCTCCCTATTTACAGAATCACATCCACATCTTACTATGTACCCCTCACACTCACTCTCAATGTTAAGCAATGACAACAACTAACAACTCACAAGGAGGGAACTTGGTATTGGCACCTCACTCCATCATAGTCTCCCTCTAAACATCTATCCTATCTATTCTTTACTCTCATTCCATCACTCTCACTAAAACTGCACTTCTGTCACTCATTGCAGGAAAAGAGATCCCACAATAAGAGGGAGAGGGAGAGAACAGGAGGAGGACAACCATCCGTGGCGCAGCTCACCCACACTGAGGAGTCAGCTCTGGACATTGTTGGAGCTGCTGAGAAGCTTGAAGTGGGGGACGGAGAGACGGGCTCAGTCGAACAACCTGGTGACAGAATCATTTTCCAACCATCTGATTTGGCATTCATGAGTGACTCATATGGGATATGATGTTCAAAGAAATTGAGCGCTAATCATGTGCACAATGGGATCTATCTGCAACCTACATATCACATATCTAAATCATGGGCTAAAAATTGAGTAGCGCCCCATTTGGGGCGCTAACTTCGCCGGGGTGGTACTTTTAGCGCCCCGGAAAGATTAGCGCCCCCACGACGGAAATTGAGTGGTAGTGCCCTAAGAGGGAAGCAGGGCGCTACTGGAAGCGCTCTGCCTCCCTCTTGGGGCGCTGCGACGGAATATGGTGGCGCTACGTGCAGGCTATTGCAGGCCTTCTTCCCCTTCTTAAAGTGGAGGGGCCTTGCGCAGCGCGACCCAGGGCCCAGCTGAGCCCCCGGGGATCAGGAGTGCCAGCAAAAGAGCCCGGCACTCAAGAGAAGTGCCAGGCTCTTGGAGCGCAGCCGGCACTCCGGGGGGTGGGGGGGGGGCGGGTAAGGGTGACGGGAGCAGAGGCAGGTGCTGGCAGGCGGCCAGCAACAAAAATGGCCACCCTGCACCTCGCCTTTAAATAGTGCCTCCCCAGCTGCAGGTAGGCCCCCCTGACCCCGTCGGACATAGCGTCTGGTGGTAAGTCAGGGGGCGCTCCCGAAGATCGTGGCTGGGGCGCTGCGCACGGCGATGACGTCACCACCGGCGGCGTTGCGCCACAGGGCGCTACCGATTACCGCCTCCGCTAACCTCCCGCTAAATTTTGCGGGAGGCGTTGGCCCGGGCGCTAGTTGCTTTGCGCCCCGTTAGCGCCCTCTTTTCCCCCCATGTCTTTACTCTCCCACAAGACCATCAAGAGTCCCCTCCCTACTGTCCAGGAGGAAGAGCAGGAGGACTTTTCAGAGGACCAGCGGAGGCAGAAATGCCCGCATGCAACAAGATCTGGACGACGTTCGCGCCACACAAGTGCCAGGCAATGACTATCTCCAACAATCGAGAGTCTAACCACCGCTCCTTGACAGTCAACGGCATTAGCGTCGCCGAATCCCCCACCATCAATAACCTGGGCGTCACCATTGACCAGAAACTTAACTGGACCAGCCACATAAATACTGTAGCAACAAGAGCAGATCAGAGGCTAGGTATCCTGCAGCGAGTGTCTCAACTCCTGACTCACAAAGCCTTTCCAACATCTACAAGGCACAAGTCAGGAGTGTGATGGAATACTCTCCACTTGCCTGGATGAGGGCAACTCCAACAACACTCTTGGACCCCAGCTATTCACAATATATATTAATGATCTGGACGAGGGAACTGGATGTAATATCTCCAAGTTTGCAGACGACACAAAGCTGGGTGGGCGTGTGTGCTGTGAGGAGGATGCCGAGAAACTCCAGGATGATTTGGACAGGTTGGGTGATTGGGCAGAAGCATGGCAGATGCAATATAACGTGGATAAATTCGAGGTTATCCACTTTGATGGCAAAAACAGGAAGGCAGATTATTATCTAAATGGCAATAGATTGGGAGAAGGGGAAGTGCAATGAGACCTGGGTGTCCTTATGCACCAGTCGCTGAAAGTAAGCATGCAGGTGCAGCAGGCGGTTAAGAAGGCAAATGGTATGTTGGCCTTCGTAGCGAGAGGGTTTGAGTACAGGAACAAGGATGTCTTGCTGCAGTTGTACAGGGCCTTGGTGAGACCACACCTTGAGTATTGTGTGCAGTTTTGGTCGCCTTATCTGAGGAAGGATGTTCTTGCCATGGAAGGAGTTCAGCGAAGATTCACAAGGCTGATCCCTGGGATGGCAGGAATGACGTATGAGGAGAGATTGGGTCGATTGGGCTTATACTCGCTGGAGTTTAGAAGAATGAGAGGGGATCTCATCGAAACTTATAAAATTCTAACAGGACTAGACAGACTAGATGCTGGAAGGATGTTCCCGATGGTCGGGGAGTCCAGAACCAGGGGTCACAGTCTAAGGATAAGGGGTAAGCCATTTAGGACAGAGATGAGGAGGAATTTCTTCACCCAGAGAGTGGTGAACCTGTGGAATTCTCTGCCAAAGAAGGCAATAGAGGCCAATTCATTAAATATATTCAAGAAGGAGTTGGATATATTTCTTAAGGCTAAAGGGATCAAGGGATATGGAGAGAAGGCAGGGACCGGGTACTGAATTTGGATGATCAGCCATGATCTCATTGAATGGCGGAGCAGGCTCAAGGGGCTGAATGGCCTACTTCTGCTCCTATCTTCTATGTTTCTATGTTTCTATGTAACACTCAAGAAGCTCGACATCATCCAGGACAAAGCAGCCCGCTTGATTGGCACCCCATCCACCTCCTTAAATATTCACTCCCTCCACCACCGGTGTACCGTGGCTGCAGTGTGTACCATCTACAAGATACACTTGTAGCAACTCGCCAAGGCTTCTTCGGCAGCACCTCCCAAACCCGCAACCTCTTCCACCTAGAAGGACAAGGGCAGCAGGTGCATGGGAACACCACCACCTCCAAGTCACACACCATCCTGACTTGGAAGTATATTGCCGTTCCTTCATCGCCACGGGGTCAAAATCCTGGAGCTCCCTCACAGCATTGTGGGAGTACCCTCACCACACAGACTGCAGTGGTTCAAGAAGGTGGCTCACCACCACCTTCTCAAGGGTAATTAGGGATGGGCAATAAAAGCTGGCCTTGCCTGCGACACCCACATCCCATAAACGAATAAAAATAAAAATGAGCGCACCCTGCACCAGCACAAAGACGCACACCTCAGTGGGTCCAACGCGAGATAGAGTAGTGTTGTCACCTGGTGTCTCATAACTCAGAAGTGAGCAAGAGCAGATATTGGAGACAGGGACAGCAGTGGAGAGTCATCGTCGGAGGCCGCAGGACTCTCCTAGCTTTGCTGAGCTACATGCAGACGCTGAGCCTCGGGGGCCATCCAGAAAGAGAGCGGTGCTGGAGCTTCAGGAACAAGTGCAGGAGGCTCTGACTGGGTTAGCAACCACGGTGACTGCGATTATGCAGAGAATGGAGGAGTCCATCTCAAATATGAGCAGCGCCATGGTGCAGGCTCTGGCAAATGTAGGTACTGCCATGGAAAGGATGGCAACCTCCATGGAGGACATAAATCACCAGACTCAGGAGAACATCGTAACACTTCTAAATAGATGGTCAGCAATGGAGGATAGATGGGCATCTATCGAGGAGAGAAACCAGAGGTTCATGGATGTCCTTGTTATGTCAGCACAGACATGGGTCCTCATGGCCCCACCGATGTGCAGCAAGATGCTCTCCAGGTACTTGCTGGCAGAGAAGTGCGGGTAGGACATCGAAGTGGGGGCTCCTCTCCAAGCGCTCACACTGCCATCCCCTCAGTCAGAGCCCCAGATGCCTCCTCCAACAGAGATGGCCGAGTCTGCCCCTGCATAGCCGCAGGAGGAGCAGACTTTGGCGGGACCCTCACAGGCTCCAAACCCCAGTGGATGACCGCCAAAGGCGCCTAAGTAGACCCAGCAGGGAAGTGAGCAGGCTGCCTCAGCATCTGCTGACGTCACAGGGGGAGCACCACGCAGAAGCACATGTAAGAGAAAGCAAACACAAATAGTCACAAGGGTGCTTTCATATAAATCAGTGTAACGTTTGTGTTTGTTTATTTTATTGCATTAAAGTAATGTCATATAAATGTTTCATTGCCCTATGTGTACTCACAAGTGGAAGTGGCACAGTGAGGGGTGAGGGCGCCTTTCATCTGAAGCAATGGTGGTGAAAGGGCTAGGGATGCACAGTTCATTGTAGGGATGCTCTATGGTGTGGAAGTGGGGACATGCGAACCTTCATATGCATGTGGCAGCCACATGTCTGTGATGCCTAAAGTTAGTTGAATCTGGCATGGGTTAGGCCATCCTTTGCCTGATGGGCAGCAATGTGCTGGTCGGACTGGGTCAGCCGCCTTCTCCAGGTGTTCCTCATCTGCAACCTCATTCGGCTCTTCCTCCTCCTCCTCCGAAGAGCTGTGCGCTCTGCGACCTATTCCTCAGGCAGCGCTAATCCCCACTGCAGTGCGATGTTGTGCAGGACACAGCAGACAACAATGATTCTCGAGACCCTGGCTGGTGTGTACTGTAGGGCGCCACCAGATCTGTCCAGGCATCTGTAGTGCATTTTGAGCAACCCTATTGTTTGCTCAATGACACTTCTGGTGGAGATGTGGCTCTGATTGTAATGCTCCTCCGACTCGTTTGATGGCCTCCACATCGGTGTGATTAGCCACGTCTTCAGGGGATAGCTCTTGTCTCCAAGGAGCCATCCGGAAAGTTCATTTGGCGGAGTGAAGAGCTGAGGCACAGTGGACTGGCGCAGGATGCAAGTGTCATGGCAGCTGCCAGGGTACTTTGCGCACACATGCATGATGCTCTTCCTGTAGTTACACACCAGCTGGATGTTAAGGGAGTGGAAGCACTTACGGTTCACAAATACTGCTGGGTTGTGATGGGGTGCTCTGATGGCCACATTGGTGCAGTCAATGACGCCCTGCACCCGTGGAAAGCCAGCCAGATTGACAAAGCCTCGTGTCCGCTCGGTAACACTTGCTTCATCAGTTGAAAAGTGGATGTAATTGGCGGACTTGGCAAAGAGGGCATCGGTGACCTGTGTGATGCATCTGTGGGCGGCCAACTGGGAGATGTCGCTAATGCCTGCTGCTGATCCCTGGAAGGACCCTGACGCAAAGAAGTTGAGTGTGGTGGTGACTTTGACAGCCACTGGTAAGGGGTGTCCACCTGGTCCTCTGGGCTCCAGGTCTTGGTCCAGCATTGTGCAGATGTCTGCGACAACCTCTCGCGAGGAGGTGACAGTGGATATAGAGTTCACAGCACACACTCACAACCTCAATACAGCTCAAAGGTGTCCTCCAAATCATGAAATCAGCAACCTCTGGCATTTGAAAGTGAACTGATGTGAGAGGTTAGGTTTTATGCAGGAGTTGCAGCTGTGAACTATTCAGCTCGTTGGAAGACCCGACACACTCAGCTGGCGTGTTTGCCGAACGACGTGAAACACGTTGAAAATGTGTGAAAATGGAATAAGCCTGGCAAAATAGCAGTTAACAAGGAGTTAACAAGTTGTTAACAACCTTTAATATCGCTCCCGCCGCTTGGTGTCGGGTCTGCTGTGAAGGCACTGATCCGACACTTTGGAAACTGGTGTGTGTAGTGTATGTACCCGTCTACCTTTAAGGGAACTATTGAATGTAACCGTTCACCTTTAAGAGGACTACTTTCAGGTGGCACTATTTGTTTGGCTTCTGTATACTGTAATACCGATAGTGACCACACCAGTATATAAGTGTTGTGGCATGATTGCTGGGGCAGATTCGCCCGGACCTTCGAATAGTAAAGACCTGTTTGTTTGTTTGTTACTTCTGAAGTCTGTATGTTTATTAACTGCACAACCCACAGACTTTACAGTGGTGACGAGTCCGATCGTACCCTGCGGCAAGACTACCAAAAGCAACAAAGAGCGTCGAAGAGAGACAACCGCCCTCGTCGTGCTACCAAAAGAAAACACGAGGCTGCAACAACAGAAAGCAGGAAGACTAACAACAAAAGCTGTATCAGCAACAGGCACTGACTACCCTTCTGCCACGGTGCGGAGTGAGCCGACCAGCAAGAAACAAGGCGGCCGAAGAGACTGTGAGTAGGGGAAGGTGTAGAAGTATCCGGAGGATAAGGGCAGAGCACTCGACCTCGGTCGAGGGGGAGCTGTGCCGGCCAAAAGTCGGGTCCAACGGCGTCGGGTGACAGCCGGACCGCGATCGGCGGGAAAACTCCGAACAGCGACCGCAGCCACGAAGCGCTGAGCCTGCGAGTAGGCGCGGGAAGAGAAACCCAGCCGCAGCCGGGGAGGGAAACACCGGTCTGCGAGAGGGCTGGGGAGGCGAACGGGAACCGTGCGGGTGAGAGCCGGGTGCGGAGAGAGAGACTGCGAGGAGCCAGTCCAGCGGCTGAGCTGTTCTCCACCAACGGGGTACTCAGAGCCGGCAAAACCGAACGTGCGGGAGTGGGAGAGAGACACAGCCGAAAACGGGGTGAGAGACTGCGCGAGAGCCAGTCCAGCGGCTGAACTGTCCTCCGTTAACGGGGTGTACCCAGCGCCGGTAGAGCCGTGCGGGCGGGAGGAAAAGACAGAGCCGAGTAAGGGGAGCTGTGCGGAAGCCAGCCCAGCGGCTGAACCTGTCCGCTGTGGGGAAAGCGTACCCCTTTCCACCAGGGAAGAAACGCGGGAAGCCGCCATTAGGCGGGGAAGACGATTGAAGTGGGCGGGGCGAGAAGGAAAGAGCAGGAAACCGCCATTTTCGCGGGAAAACCGCCATCTTAGAAATAAACAAATAAATAAGAATACTTGAAGAACTACTTGTGTTGTACCCAAGGAAAGAAAGATGCCTAAGCGGGCGGACATCAACGAGTTCAATTCGGAGATAGAAGACTGGGCCACGTACGTAGAACGTATTGAGATACATTGTAAGGCTAACAAAATAGCTAAGGAGGAAAAAGCTTTAACCTTACTTAACATGATGGGTGCGAAAACATTCGGGGTGTTGAAGAATCTTCTCTCACCAGCTAAACCGGCAGATCAGACCTTCGATGATATTGTAGCAGTGCTGAAGGATCACTTGAACCCCACACCGTTGATGCTGGCTGAACGATTCAAATTCTACGCAAGAACGCAGAGGAAAGACGAGAGCAATGCGGAATACTTGGTCGAACTGCGTAGGATAGCGAAATACTGCCAGTTTGGAGGGAATCTGACAGAGGCACTGCGTGACAAGTTCGTATGCGGATTGTCCAAAGAAGGAACGCAGAAGCGACTACTGGAAGAAAATGACCTCACACTGGACAGGGCTGTCCTCATAGCTGCATCGCATGAAGCCGCAGCGAAAGGAACGGCGGAAATGCAGCTAAAGGCGGCGGCACTAGGGGTGGACCAAATTACTTCGAGCACAACAAAATGCTACCGTTGTGGGAAGACAACACACGACCAGAATCAATGCTGGGGTAAAAACCAAGAATGCAGGAAATGTGGCAAGATCGGGCACATAGCTAAGGTATGCCGGTCAGGAGCAACGTACAACAATAAGAAGTCACCACAAAAATGGTACGGAAAGGTACAAGAGGTGACTAAGAAGAGTCTGAGGGAACAGAAGTCGGTCTCACACTCCAAATGCAAAGGACTGGACAGTCTGAGAATTCACAACGTGAGCAATGAAGCTGACCGACAAACTATCTGGATAATGCTACAGATTGCAAAGGTCCAAGTAAAAATGGAAGTGGACACCGGATCGGCGTTGACGGTCATGAATAAGCATGACTATAAGAAATTTTTCAAGCATATTCCACTACGGGATACGGAACTAGTACTACAGACATACACGGGGCACAAAGTATTGCCCATCGGAATGATAGAAGTCAAGGTGAGATACAAGGATAAAGATCATCACCGGTTGGACCTGTATGTATTGCCTGAGGGAGGACCACCACTTCTGGGACGGGAGTGGATCCGAAAAATAAAATTAGACTGGCAGTCACTAAACACCATGACGGTGGATTCCGAAAAAGAGGATGTCAAACCTGAACGGTTGTCCAGAATATTGGACGAAGCTAAGGAGGTATTCCAGCAAGGACTGGGAACGCTGCGAGGTATTAAAGCAAAGGTTAAGATTGCAGAAAATGCAAGCCCAAAGTTTTTTAAGGCCAGATCAGTACCTTACGCAATACGACCAGCTGTGGAGGCAGAACTGGAAGAACTTGAACGATCAGGGGTTCTGTCAAAAGTGGACTGGAGTGAGTGGGCCACGCCCATTGTTCCCGTCATGAAGTCCTCACCGAGTAATAAGCCAGGGGGACCGGGGAAGGTCCGTATCTGCGGAGATTTCAAGATTACTGTGAATCCGGTGCTTCACACGGTACAATACCCGCTTCCGCGGATTGAAGATATCTTTGCTTCGTTGGCTGGAGGGAAACATTTCACGAAAATAGATCTGGCTCAAGCATATCTACAGATGGAGGTCGAGGAAGAGTCACGCCAGTACCTCACCATCAACACTCACAGAGGCTTGTATCGCTACAATAGACTGGTCTTTGGGGTAGCTTCGGCGCCAGCAATTTGGCAGAGGGCCATGGAACAGGTGTTACAAGGAATTCCAAGCACGTAGTGCTACTTAGATGACATTTTAATCACGGGAAAAGATGAGGAAGAACACCTCACGAATTTGAAACTGGTACTCACCAGGTTGAAGGAGTATGGCCTTCGGGTTAATCGCAAGAAGTGTGAGTTCTTCCAAAAACGGATCTCATACTGCGGTCATGTCATTGACCGAGAGGGACTGCATAAGTCACCCGAAAAGATAGAAGCGGTTGTGAAGGCCCCCGCTCCAGGAAACGTATCACAGTTAAGATCATTCTTGGGGTTGATTAATTACTATCACAAGTTTCTGCCAAATTTATCCACGGTACTGCATCCGCTGAATGACCTGTTGCGGAAAGAAACACCATGGAAGTGGAGTGAAGAATGCAAAAAGACTTTTCGCAGAAGCAAGGAGTTGATTACCTCTGAAGAAGTGTTGGCTCATTTCAACCCAGCATTACCCCTTCGTCTAGCTTGCGATGCTTCCCCGTACGGAATTGGGGCAGTACTCTCGCACAGGCTACCAAATGGCTCGGAAAGGCCAGTGGCTTTCGCATCCCGATCATTGACACCCGCGGAGCGAAATTACGCCCAAATAGATAGGGAGGCCCTCAGTCTTGTGTGGGGCGTGAAGAAATTCAACCATTACCTACAATGTAAAAAGTTCACATTGCTGACAGACCACCAGCCGTTGGTGTCCATATTCAACCCAAATAAGGCCGTTTCCACCATGACAGCACAAAGATTACAAAGGTGGTCCATGTTACTTGGGGCACACCAATACGAAATTGAGTACAAAAGGTCTAAACAGCATGGAAATGCTGATGGGTTGTCACGCTTGCCATTGCCGATGGTAGAAGAAGCGAGTATAGTGGACCCAGTAGAGTTGTTCCACTCATCCATAGTGGAGTGTCTACCGATAACAAACTCAATGATTGAGAATGAGACAAGGAATGACCCGACTCTTTCACGAGTCTATGATGTAACGGTGGAGGGATGGCCAGCACAGAGCGAACCAACACTGCAAGCATTTGCACAGAGGAAAGAACAACTGTCAGTGTGTCGAGGAACCCTGATGTGTGGATCTAGAGTGGTGATTCCACCCAAACTCCAAAAGAAGGTGCTAAAGGAGCTGCACGAAGGACATCTGGGGGGAGTAAAGATGAAAAATCTAGCAAGAGCGTTTGTGTGGTGGCCAGGCATTGATAGAGACATAGAGGAGATCACGAAGAACTGCCTAGGATGTCAGAGGGTTCAGAACGCGCCACCCCAGGCTCCTCTGCATCCATGGGAGTGGCCCTCATCGCCTTGGCAAAGAGTACACATCGACTTTGCTGGTCCATTTATGGACTCGATGTTTCTAATAGCGGTGGATGCCCACTCCAAGTGGCCGGAAGTAATTAAGATGACCACCACCACGACGGAAAAAACCATCGCAGTGTTAAGGACTATGTTTGCTCGGAATGGCCTGCCGGAACAGATCTGTTCTGATAATGGACCACAATTTGTGTCCGAAGAATTCAAGAAATTCTTAAAGAGCAATGGGGTTAAACATTACACGTCAGCCCCATACCATCCCGCCTCCAATGGATTGGCTGAAAGGTTTGTCCAGACCTTCAAGAAGGCCGTAAAGGCCATGCGTAATGAAAATATAAGTCTGCAACATAAGGTGGATAGCTTTTTGTTGGCATACCGAAATGCGACACATGCGGTCACAAATCAAACTCCCGCAATGATGTTCTGTAATAGACGCCTAAGATGCCGGCTGGATTTACTAAAACCAAACGTCAGAAGAGACGTAGAGAACCGACAATTCCAGGGCATGAACGACAGGGTCACTAGATCTTTCCAGATCGGTCAACGAGTTTTGGCCCGGGACTACCGTACTGAGAAATGGCAGCCTGGAACCATTGGGAAAAGGCTGGGGCCATTGATGTACACCGTGGACATTGGAGATAATATAATAAGGCGCCATGTTGACCAAATCATAGGGTCCGCCACAAATGGGCCACCGACTTCACCACCTTATCCGGGTAATGTTGAAACTGAGATACCCAGAACACCTACTTCCGATCTAGTGATACTGGAGTCAGCTGAACCTGACACGGCTTTTCAAGCCGAATCGACCTTGCCAGAAGCACCTCCTAGCCCGCCTGAAATGACGACACCACTGCGGCGTTATCCTGACAGAATCCGGAAACCCCCGGAAAGACTGAATCTATGAACTGTCTTACATAAACCTGTATATATGTTAGAATGTATGTTCACTATGGACTTAGTAAGTAATAAGCTAAAAAGGGAGGATTGTAGTGTATGTACCCGTCTACCTTTAAGGGAACTATTGAATGTAACCGTTCACCTTTAAGAGGACTACTTTCGGGTGGCACTATTTGTTTGGCTTCTGTATACTGTAATACCGATAGTGACCACACCAGTATATAAGTGTTGTGGCATGATTGCTGGGGCAGATTCGCCTGGACCTTCGAATAGTAAAGACCTGTTTGTTTGTTTGTTACTTCTGAAGTCTGTATATTTATTAACTGCACAACCCACAGACTTTACAGTGTGGAGGCGGGTTCGCGGCAGGTTCCCAACCCGCCATCAATCATTTTGAATTTAACACTTGACCCGCCTCCGAACCCGCCCTCTGAGCGCTGGCAAAATCGCGGCCTAAAAGACAAAAGGGATGATGGTGTGAGGCAAAAGGAGTTGGTAATGGAACAAGTAAAGAAACAAAAGATGTGTGTAAATGGAAATAGCAGAGTCATCAACAGCTGCCGTCCTAAAAAATGGGGCCAGGTATTACGATCTGAAATTGTTGAACTCAATGTTGCGTCCAGAAGGCTGTAAAGTGACTAATCGAAAGATGAGGTGTTGTTCCTCGAGCTTATGTTGAGCTTCATTGGAACAGTGTAGGAGGCCGAGGCCAGAGAGGTCAATGTGGGAGTGGAGCGGGGAATTAAAGTGACAGGCGACCGGAAGCTCGGGGTCAGACTTGCAGAGTGAACGGAGATCTGTCAGGTCCCATCAATGAGCCAGGCTTAATAGTGAATCATCAACAGTGAATCATGAGATAACTCTAATCATCAACTGTTTTCCTATTTTACGTCAGTTTTCACACCTCTCCTGAAGGTGCTGGATATGTTCCACAGACACTGGTAAAGCCTGCAGTATCTCAGTCAGTGGCTATTCTTCATGCATGAGCCTAGTCAGTCACACTCAATCCTGTTCTTACCTGAAATCAATACAAGCAGGGGTTACTGGATGACAAAAGGAAGTGGGAAGCCTGGCTGATTTTGCCGTCGCTAATCCAGAGGCATCGAGACTAATTATAGCCCCCCCCAAATAGCTGCGCCAGCTGAGAACTGCTGACTAACACGGAGACCAGGGATCAAACTTGGCACCTTCCTGGTTTGCTCAATTTATTACTTATACTAGGTCAGTGTTGTCCAATACGTTAGCCAGTAGCGACATGTGGCTAATTGGGAATCCAGATGTGGCTAATTGCATTTCTGATTAGTAATAAACAACAATAACTTGTATCTATATAGCGCCTTCAACATAGTAAAACGTCCCAAGGCGCTTCGCAGAAGTATTATAAGACAAAAAATTTGACACCGAGCCATATAAGGAGAAATTAGGGCAGATGACCAAAAACCTGGTCAAAAATGTAGGTTTTAAGAAGCGTCTTAAAGGAGGAAAGACAGTAAGAGAGACGGAGAGGTTTAGGCAGTGAATTCCAGAGCTTAGGGCCTAGACAACAGAAGGCACGGCCACCAATGGTTGAGCGATAAAAAATGAGTAATAGCTACCATTGTTGGGCATGAGAGATCTCAATACTCATATTCGCATGATGTATGCATGTGTACTTTAACCTGTGGGTATCTTTTGATCGTTGAGCACTTTACTTCCTTGGTTACTGAATGGTGGTAAATGTTTTAAGTAAATATACACATGTTAAGTACCTTTACCTGTATTGCATGAGGCTGTGCAAGACATTTTCTACTAAAATTAGTGTATGTGGGTTAAACAGTGTTGCCGTAGTCACACCTGTGGCTAGTCAACAATTTCTTTTGGACAACACTGCACTAGGTGGTACCTTTTCCCAATTTGTTATCAGGGCAGCTACAACTATTATCATTCCTTATGTGGGGATCTGAGGATAATTTTTTAACCTGAAAAGAGCCGTTTCCTTTTTATTGCTGCGTACAGGAAATACCACACAAAATGTCAATTGTTCACTTAGCAACCACACTGCTACCAGTGAGGATCGTAGAGCCACTGCCCCATTAATACTTCAATTTTGCTAACAAATCTATTAAGTAGTACTTTATCAAACCCTTTTTGAAAGTCAATGTACACAACATCAACTGCACTAACCACATCAATCCTCTCCATTACTTCATCAAAAAACTCAATCAAGTTAGTCAAACACGATTTGCCTTTAACACATCTGTGCTACCTTTCATTTAGTAACCCATATTTTTCCAAGTGCCAATTAATTTTACCCAGGATTAGTGTAGAAAAGTCTCCCCACTACTGATGTTAGGCTGACTGGCCTGTACTCGCTGGGTTTATCCCTCTCCCCTTTATTGAACAGGGGTGTAACATTTGAAATCCTCTAGTCCTCTGGCAACACTCCCATATCTAAGGAGGATTGGGAGATTGTGGCCAGAGCCTCCACAATTTCCACCCTTACTTTCCTCAGCAACCTAGGATGCATCCCATCCAAGCCAGGTGACTTTTTTTACCTTGAGCACTGCCAACCTTTTAAGTACCTTCTCTTTATTTATTTTTATCCTATCCCATTTCTCTACTACCTCCTCCTTTATTGTGACAGTATCCTCTTCTTTAGTGAAGATAGATGCAAACTACTCATTTAGTATCTCAGCCGTGCCCTCTGCCTCCACAAGATCATCTCCTTTTCAGCACCTAATCGACCCACCCTTCCTTTGGCTATCCTTTTACTATTTATATGTTTATAAAAGACTTTTGGGTTCCCTCTTCTGTTACCCACTAATCTGTTCTCACAATACAGGTACTCTCTTTGTATCTCTTGCTTCCTTTTTCAGTTCATCTCTGTACTTTTTGTATTCAGCTGGGTTCTCTGTTGAATTATGTACAGGTATCTGATATTTATCATAAGCCTTTTTTTCTGTTTCATTTTAATTTCTATATTTTTAGTCATCCAGGGAGCTCTAGCTTTGGATGCCCTTCCTTTCCCCCTTGTGGGAACATGTCTAGTCTGTACCTGAACTATCTCCTCTTTGAAGACCTCCCATTGTTCATTTACTGTTAATCTTTGATTCTAATCCACCTGGGCCAGATGCCTTTTGGCATTGTGTTTTTTCCCTCTTCTCCCTTTCCCTTGTTCTGTTTCTTTTTAAGTGCTGTTTATCTATATCTTCCAGTTTTGAGGAAGGGCCTACACCTGAAACATTGCGCCGTATTTTCCGATCGGAGGCTTCCTGCGTGCCGAGGCCTCCGATCTGGAAAAAATCTATGGACTTACCTGAGGGCTCCCGAGGTCCAGACACTGCCGCTCCTGGGCCTCTCCAACTAGAAATACGCAGGGCCTACGTATCCCAGAGGTGCATGCGGTTCGCAGGTGTCCCTGGGATCACGTGGGCCATGGGGAGCCAATAGCAGAAGGGAATCTCCCTTCATACACTTGACAGATAGACCTGTCAAATATATAAATGGAGATCACCCCAAAAACACAGTAAAACATTAAATACATTTTTAAAAAAATCACATTTTTAAAATGAGTTGAAATTACAATAAATTAAATATTTTAAACAAAACTTTGAAAAAAATTATTAAAGTTTTTTACAGGGCTAAAAATAAACTTACCTTTTTTAAAAGTATTTTTAAATGATAAATGAGTGAAAAAAGCGGAACTCTCCCCCCGCAGAGGCCCTTCTCTAGGGCAGGCGTCCGATCTGTCAAGAGCATTCTTGACAGATTGGAAATGCCGGTCTTAGCGCATGTGCTTCGCATACCTGAAACCAGCATTTCCGATGTCCCTACGGGTGTGTACACAGCATGTACCTACCCGTAGGGATTGGAATATACGGCCCATTAACGTTTGTTCTCTTCACAGATGCTGCCTCCTCGGATCAATATTTGCAGCATTTCTGTTGTTTTAGATTTTCAGCATCCGCATTATTTTTCTTTGTGCTCACATACCTTTTGAGTTGGCTGGTGGATGTAACCGATAATACAAGGTAGAATTTCCATGGTGTGTGTGGAGCTAGCGGAGATGTTGTGGTGCAGTTTTGTGCTTGCTTGAGTCACGACTAGCCTGTCCTGCTGCATCTTCCAGGGTCAGCACGAATTAAACATTCAGTGTAAGCTTCCACCTTCAAATTTATTTCTCACTGGGAACTTCGCAGTGGGGAGAGGGGAAGAATTTCTGGCACTGGTGCAGTTGCATGGGGAGCTGCAACATCCAGTTAAAGGAATCCAGCTACTGTAAGCAGCTGCATGTGAAAGCCAAAAATCTATACACTGTGGCAGAACCACTGAATGCATCTGGCTAACTGTATATAATTCTCTTTAACGATGTTCTAACACCAGCCTAAGCCTGTACCATTGTGTTAGGCATTACTGTGTTTTGTATATAGAGTTTGCATGTACGGGGCGTGGCCCCTTTAAAAGCACGGGAAAACACGGGCAAACGCGATGACGTCACGTCGCAAACCACGTGACTGCCCAGGCAGTCCTCGTGTCATCACTGTTGAGTAAAGACCTGTTTCATTGTTCTCCTGTGTCGATCTCAGTTATTTGTAGGAATTTGTCAATTCCTACATTGGTGACCCCGTTTTTGTGAACGTTTTCACAGAAGAAGAGCACAGCATGGAGGCAAATGCCGTTTCGCTAAAGCTACCACAGTTCTGGGAGCAGCAAGCGCCCTCGGGGTTTATTCAGGTCGAGGCCCAGTTCGCCCTGAGGAACATCGATGCGGATCAGACCAAGTATCTTTACGTGGTCTCCGCACTCAACAGCTCTACTGCCTCTCGGATCGTCAGCCTCCTTGAAAATCCCCCAACAGAGCGCAAGTATGAAACCCTCAAAGCGCGGTTACTGCAAGTTTTCGGGCTCACAAAATCGGAGCGCGCTCGTCGATTACTCGCTGTGCCCGGGCTCGGGGACTCCACGCCTTCAGAGTTGATGAGCCAAATGCTCACACTCCTGGGCTCAGAACGGGAATGTTTCCTGTTCCGCGAAATTTTCCTCAGCCAACTGCCTGAACAGGTACAAACTGCCCTGGCCAGATCTGAAACTGAAGACTGCGCAACACTCGCGGCGGAGGCTGACAACATTTTCGCTGTAACTCGGCAGGACTGCACCACCACAAGGCACCCATCCCCTGCAGACACCACCCCAGCTCGTCAGCCTGCTGGGCTGTGTTTCTACCACACGCAGTTCAGCGCGAAGGCAAAGCGTTGCCGCCCTCTCTGCAGTTTTCCCCAGAAAAAAACCCAGCATCATCTGACACTGCGACCACCGAGGAACGGGTCTAACGGGCACCCCGCGGCCGCGATGGCGATTGGCAACGTGGGGAAATTGCTGTTCATCACCGATACCCTCTCCGGTCGTTGTTTTCTCTGCGACACCGGAGCGCAGTGCAGCATTTTACCCGCGTCCGCCCTCGATGTGCAGACGGGGAATCACGGCCCCGCCCTTGATGCGGCCAATGGCGGCACAATTCGGGCCTTCAGCAGACGGCGAGTGGAGTTGTGCCTCGGGGGGCAATGTTTTCACTGGGAGTTTGTTACGGCCAAAGTTTCCCAGCCCCTCCTCGGCGCAGATTTCCTGTGCGCCAACAGCCTCCTGGTCGACGTTCGGAACCGGCGGCTGATCAACGCAGCCACTTTTAATTCTCTTCCGTGTTATCGCAGTAACACTACGTCACGCACCGTCTCCTGTGCGTTCCCGACTCCTGATGAGTTCGCTCGCCTGCTCAGCGAATTCCCCGAACTGACAAGACCCACGTTCTCCTCCACAGCAACAAAACATGGTGTGGAACACCACATTGTTGTGTCGGTACCTTTTTACCTAGACACAATTAGAACTCAGAACTCAGTGATTCAAACATGAAGTGCTTTATTCGAAGGGAAACGGAAGTTCTGGAGAGTTCCGAACAAAGAGAGCTAAACTTAACCAAGAGAACACCCAACCATTTATCTGCTGTGACAGTGCCACCACAGGTGGGAGGAGAACACACAATACATAACATATTCCTCCCCTCTTAAATGGAAGGTCCACATTATTCCTCAACAGGTAAGTTACTTTCAATGCACTCAACTAACCAAGGGTAGAGGTAGACTGCCTCAAACCCTGACTTTACCCTGGGGTTTATTCTGCCCCAGTCTTGTGGGTAAGTCACTAAGCCTACAGATCCAAGCGTCTTGGAGGCCGCCGCTCTCTGACAGGATACCGGCGGTCATCGCTGGCTTCCACAGCAGTAGGCATTGACACAGGCCTAGATGGAGAAAGTGCCTGTGTCAGTCGAAAGTCAGGAGTTTGCACAGGTGGAACAGTCACTTTGACTTCCTGTGTTGGAGAAGAGCACTGTGGCAAAGGATGCTGGTTTGCGGTATCATCCGGAAGCAGTTCAGGCCAACCAGCCGTTGGAGCCTCTGTGGCTGTCTCTGCTCCTAGCAACAGTTGATCTGTGTGTCTTCTCCAGACGACGTCCTCAGCAGTCTCAACCGTGTAAGACACAGGGCCCGTCTGCGCGATCACTATAGCAGGAACCCATTTCGGTCCAGTGTTGTAGTTTCGAGCTAGGACGTGCTCTCCTGGATGAAACCATCTCTCCTTGGCTCTTTTCTCTCTCTTTTCAACTTGAGCTTGTTGTTGATGATGGACAACCTGCTCTGCCCTTGGAGGTTTGAGTAAGTCAAAACTTGTCTGCAACTGCCTCTTCATCATGAGCGAAGCGGGGGAAGTTTTGGTTGTGGCATGCGGCTCGTTCCTGTAGGACAACAGGAAGCTGTTCAGATGTTGGTGGATTGAGCCCTGACCTTGCGATGCCTTCAAGGCGTGCTTCAAAGTTTGCACGAACCTTTCTGCCTGGCCGTTAGTAGAGGGATGACAGGGCGCAGACCTGATGTGTTGGACACCATTCATATGCAGGAAGGTTGCAAACTCCTGTGATACAAATTGTGGACCGTTGTCACTTACGAGTTGTTCCGGTGAGCCATAACGGCTGAACATCTCACCAAGTTTCTCAATTGTTTTCTCTGCCGCGGTAGACCTCATCACAGCGACCTCCGGCCACTTGCTACGAGCATCCACAACCACCATAAACATCTTCTCTTCGAAAGGACCGGCGAAGTCCACATGTACTCGCTGCCACACTTCTGTAGGCCAATCCCAGGGGTGTAGGGTTGCCAGCTGTGGAACATTCCGGACCCTTTGACATGGGGAACATGTTTTGGCTTTCTCCTCAATATTCCCATCGAGACCTGGCCACCAGAAGTAGCTTCTTGCCATTTCCTTCATCCGAACCATCCCACTGTGGCCTGTATGAAGTTGTTGCAGTATAGGTTCCCTCAGAGGTGGCGGAATGATGACACGGCGTCCCCAAAGAAGACAACCTGCCTGGACGGAGAGCTCATTTCTTGTTGAAACGTAAGGTTTCAAACTAGGAGAATCTCCTATAGCTCTCCCTCGAATGACATCATCCATTACCTCAGACAGGACTGGATCGTTGCGGGTGTACCTTCGCACCTGAACTGCAGTGACAGGTGCTCCCTCCACTTGTCTAAAGTAGAAGATGTCTATTTGACGAGGCTCTGGGGGAGTAACAGGCAAGGGTAGCCTCGAGAGACCGTGTGCGTTGCTGTGCAAGTCTGATTTGCGATATTTGATGTCGTATGTGTGTCCTGACAACAGTAAAGCCCACCTTTGCATCCTGCTTACAGCGAGAGACGGAATTCCGGTGTGGGGCCCGAAGATTGAAGTCAATGGATGGTGGTCCGTCAGGAGTGTGAACCTTCTCCCAAACAGGTACTGATGAAATTTTCGAATTCCAAAAACGATTCCCAAGGCCTCGCGCTCGATCTGCGCATAGTTACTCTCGGCCTTGTTCAAGGTGCGTGATGCGAAGGCGATAGGTTTCTCTTCACCCAAAGGCATGATGTGGGATATGACTGCTCCCACACCATATGGTGACGCATCACATGCTAGCTGCACGGGTAGCTTTGGGTCGCAGTGTGTCAGGACCTCTGATTTCAGCAATGCTTTCTTTGCTTGGGCGAAAGCTTCATTGCACAGTTCAGTCCATTTCCATGTTTTGCCTTGACATAGCAACTGATGTAACGACTTCAGCAATGTTGCTAAGTCTGGAATAAACTTCCCATAGTAGTCAAGTAGCCCCAGAAATGAACGTAACTGGCTCACGTTCTGGGGTGCTGGGGCCTCCACGATCGCCTTGACCTTTGACGGCACCTTATGCAGGCCAGTAGCATCAATCACATGCCCCAGGTACTCAACTGAAGACTGAAAGAATTCACATTTGTCTTTATGAACTCTGAGTCCGTACTCTTTCAGTCGTTGTAGTGTCGCATCCAAGTTCAGAAGATGATCCTCCTCATTTGTCCCAGTGACAAGGATGTCGTCCAGGTAGCACTGGACTCCTGGCAGTCCACTCAAAATCTGATCCATTGCCCTTTGGAATAGAGCAGGGGCCGACGTAATTCCAAACAGAAGGCGGCAGTACCTGTATAGCCCCTTGTGTGTCACAATTGTCAACAGCTCCTTTGATTTGTCATCGACATGCATTTGTAGATAAGCCTGGCATAAGTCTATTTTGCTGAACTTTTGCCCTCTGGCCAGGCCCGTAAAAAGATCATCAATGAGGGGAAGAGGGTACTGTTCCGCAGACAGCACCGGGTTAATAGTCACTTTAAAATCCCCGCAGATTCGAACAGATCCATCCTTTCTCAGGACAGGAACAATGGGTGTGGCCCATTTGCTCACGCTCACAGGCTCCAGGACTCCATTCTCGACTAAGGCCTCCAAGTTAGCCTCAACTTTTGGCCTAATTGCACAGGGTACAGGTCGGGCTTTGTGAAACTTCGGCTTGCTGTCAGGTTTAATGTCCAGTCTCACGCTGATCTTTTTCATGCTCCCAAGTTCCCCATTGAAGAATTCTGCATGTTTGTTTAACACTGCAGTCAGACTTGACTCCCCTTTTGACATCATACGGACTGCAGGCCAGTCCAGTGTGATTTTCTCTAGCCACGCACATCCCGGTAGCGATGGGTAATTTCCCTTTACCACATATAGTGGCAGTTTTGCAGTCTGTCCGTTCAATTTAACGGTCACCTCAATGGCGCCTCTCATGGCCACAGGTTCGCCGGTATACGTCTTTAGCACAATGTTTGTTGGCTGAAGGGTAAGATGCTTTAGCATTTTGTTGTAGACAGTGTCTGAAACAAGGGACACAGCCGCGCCTGTGTCCACCTCCATCCGCACTGATTGTCCCTCCACCAGTGGTGACACCCAGTAGCCATTTGAACCACCTGCAACCGTCAGTATGTGCACCTCTTCCTCCTCAGAGGTGTCGCTCCCCTCTGTTTTGCTTGTTCCATCATACTGCACTGAATGAACACTCTTTTTCCTCTCTTGTCCAAATACAGACATTTTGCTTCCATGTTTCCCAGCTCTGTCTGTTCTTTTTTTACCTCTACAGGCGCGTTCAATGTGACCCTTTTTGCCACAATTTCGGCATTCCAGCTCCGTACACTAGCGTGATGGCCCGTTTTCCCACAACAGTAACATGTGCCGTTCCGCGCACCTTTAGGCTCAGACGACACCTTGTGAACTCTCCCTGTTGAACTCAACTGGTGAGCCTCCTTTTCCGCCATCTCCATGGAGACACTAACTTCAATGGCCTTTTCAAGAGTAAGGTTGTCCTCAGTAAGAAGGCGCTTCTGTGTGGCTGCACTTTGCAGACCACACACAAGTCTATCTCTAATGGTATCATTCAGCACCTCCTTGAACTGGCAGTGTTCTGACAACCTTTTTAAAGCAGCAATAAACATCGTCACTGATTCCCCCTCCTCTTGATTCCATTTGTGAAATCTAAATCTCTCAGCAATAACCAGAGGTTTTGGTGAAAAATGTACTCCAAGAATTTCCACTAGTTGCTTATATATTTTAGTTCCTGGCTTATCTGGCTGCACAAGGCTGCGAAGTAAATTGAATGTCTTCGGCCCCATTACACTCAAAAAGGTAGGCACGACCTTCTCGTTTGCCACCGCATTCGCCAAGACAAAATAGTCAAAACGTTCCGTATAAGCGCTCCACTGCTCCACATTTTCATCAAAATCACCGATGTTTCCTAATATAGTAGCCATCTCACGTTTCAAATTTAAATTTTTGTTTACTCACTGCACCTGTAACGTACGCAGATTCATCCGCTCCTCGTCGCCACTTTGTTGTGTCGGTACCTTTTTACCTAGACACAATTAGAATTCAGAACTCAGAGATTCAAACATGAAGTGCTTTATTCGAAGGGAAAGGAAAGTTCTGGAGAGTTCCGAACAAAGAGAGCTAAACTTAACCAAGAGAACACCCAACCATTTATCTGCTGTGACAGCGCCACCACAGGTGGGAGGAGAACACACAATACATAACACACATCACCACCAACGACCCCCCCGGTCTACACACGGGCCCGGCGCCTGGAACCTGGCAAGCTGGCGGTCGCAAAGGCGGAGTTCGCCACCATGGAACGGTTAGGGATTATTCGCCGGTCGGATAGTCCCTGGTCTTCACCCCTCCATATCGTCCCGAAGCCTGGCGGTGGATGGCAGCCATGTGGTGACTATCGATGACTAAACAACGCCACCACTCCTGATCGGTACCCGATTCCCCCATATCCAGGATTTCTCTGCCCATTTGGCAGGGAACACCGTTTTCTCAAAAGTCGACCTCGTCCGAGGCTACCACTAGGTCCCAGTTCATCCACAGGACATCCAGAAGACCACAGTCATCACCCCATTCGGCCTCTTCGAGTTTTTACGGATGCCGTTTGGGTTAAAGAACGCCGCCAGGCAGCGAGAGCGGAGGACCTGCGGGAGACTCGGCGGCGGCGAGGTGATAAAAGCGGCAGCGGGGCCAGGAGAGGCCTCAGAGCAGCGGCGGCAGGCAGCGAGAGCGGAGGACCTGCGGGAGACTCGGCGGCGGCGAGGTGATAAAAGCGGCAGCGGGGCCAGGAGAGGCATATCAAAATCCAGTCTGCGAGCTCAGAGGGTAGCAGAGAGGTAAAAAGTATTCGAGGTGTGACGTCACCAGGGAGCAGGTAAGTGATTGGTTGGTGAGTATTTCTCTCTTTTCAATACAAGCTTGAATTCTGTGGTGTTAAATTTCTAGGGTCTCTGTGTTGCAGTGGGGACAGTTGGTAAATAAAGCGCCCTAGAGTATACCTGTAACTGGGGTATTGAATAAATGTTTAAATTAATTAAAGGAGTAAGTCATGGCAGGAGAGCTCAGCCCCATGTTCTGCTCCTCTTGCTCCATGTGGGAAGTCAGGGACGCTGCCAGTGTCCCTGGCGACCATGTGTGCGGGAAATGCATCCAGCTGCAGCTACTTGTAGACCGCATTGTGGCGCTCGAGCTGCGGGTGGATGAGTTTTGGAGCATGCGCGATGCTGAGAGGGTCGTGGATAGCACGTTTAGCGAGTTGTTCACGCCGCAGGGTAGGGCTGCACAGGCAGAAAGAACTTGGGTGACCATCAGGCGGAGCAACAGAGGCAGGCAGGAAGTGCAGGGGCCCCCTGCGGACATCCCCCTTTCAAACAGGTATACCAAGTTGGATGCTGTTGAGGGGGATGACTCACCAGGGGAAGGCAGCAGCAGCCAGCTTCCTGGCACCAGGGACACTTCTGCTGCTCAGAAAGGGAGGAAAAAGAGTGGGAGAGCAATAGTGGTAGGGGATTCTATCGTAAGGGGAACAGATAGGCATTTCTGTGGCCGCAAACGTGACTCCAGGATGGTTTGTTGCCTCCCTGGGGCCAGGGTCATGGATGTCACTGAGCGGCTACAGGGCATTCTTAAGGGGGAGGGTGAGCAGGCAGAGGTCGTGGTCCACATTGGGACCAACGACATAGGTAGGAAGGGGGATGAGGTCCTGCATCAAGAATTTAGGGAGCTAGGTAGCAGATTAAAAAACAGGACCTCAAAGGTTGTAATCTCTGGATTACTCCCAGTGCCACGTGCTAGTGAGTATAGGAATAGGAGGATAGAACAGATGAATGCGTGGCTAAAGAGTTGGTGCAGGAGGGAGGGTTTTAGTTTCCTGGATCACTGGGCCTGCTTCTGGGAAAGGTGGGACTTGAACAAGTCGGACGGGTTGCACCTGAACCAGAGCGGGACAAATATCCTTGCGGGGAGGTTTGCTAGCACTGTTGGGGGGGGTTTAAACTAACTTGGCAGGGGGATGGGATACAGAGGGGAGCTGAAATAGGGGGTGATGTGCTGCCAATCATAGAGAAAAAAACAAGTCAGCTTGGTAGACAGGGCAAATATACAAGGGCAAGGCTGGATGGCATCTATTTTAATGCAAGGAGTCTTGCAAATAAGGTGGATGAACTGAAGGTGTTGATAAACACATGGGAGTATGATATTGTTGCTATCACGGAGACATGGTTGAGGGAGGGGCAAGACTGGCAGCTCAATATTCCGGGGTACAGAATCTTCAGGCGAGACAGAGGGGGAGGTATAAGAGGAGGGGGTGTCGCAATATTAATTAAGGAGTCAATTACTGCAGTAAGGAGGGATGACATATTAGCAGGTTCCTCTAATGAGGCCATATGGATGGAACTTAAAAACAAAAAGGGGGCAAGCACTTTGCTGGGAGTGTACTATAAGCCTCCAAACAGTCAGGGGGAGATAGAGGAACAGATATGTAGGCAAATCTCAGAGAAATGTGCAAATAATAGGGTAATAATAATGGGGGATTTCAACTTCCCCAATATTA
This sequence comes from Somniosus microcephalus, assembly GCF_052327205.1. Lineage (NCBI taxonomy): Eukaryota > Metazoa > Chordata > Chondrichthyes > Squaliformes > Somniosidae > Somniosus > Somniosus microcephalus. Next base: position 213,793,860 of record NC_140988.1, read on the forward strand.
ACTGGGATAGTCAGAGTGTGAAAGGCACAGAGGGTGTAGAATTCTTAAAGTGCATCCAGGAGAGCTTTTTGAGCCAGCATGTAGAAGGTCCTACAAGAGGGGGGGCGGTACTGGACCTAATTCTAGGGAATGTGGCCGGCCAAGTGGAAGAAGTGCTAGTAGGTGAGCACTTTGGTGACAGTGACCATAATATGGTGAGATTTAAGATGGTCATGGGAAAGGACAGGGATGGGCCGGAAATAAAGGTTCTAAATTGGGGGAAGGCCGATTTTAATAGGATAAGGCAGGATCTGGCCAAAATGGACTGGGATCAGCTACTTGTAGGAAAATCCGCATCGGAGCAATGGGAGGCTTTCAGAAGGGAGATTGAGATCATACAATGGCAACATGTTCCCGTAAAGGTCAAGGGTGGTTCCAAAAACCACAGGGAACCTTGGATGTCAGGGGATATACGAGAATGGATTAGAAAAAAAAGGAGGGCTTTTGGCAGATACAAAAGGCTAAAGACGGAGGAAGCCCTAGAGGAGTACAAAAAGTGCAGGGGGATACTTAAAAAAGAAATTAGGAGATCAAGGAGGGGCCATGAAATAACACTGGCGAGCAAAATAAAGGAAAATCCTAAGATGTTTTATAAGTATATTAAGGGTAAGAGGATAACTAGGGAAAAAATAGGGCCCATTAGGGACAAAAGTGGCAATCTGTGTGTGGAGCCGGAAGATGTAGGAGGGGTTCTAAATGAATTTTTTGCATCTGTTTTCACTATGGAGAGGGACGATGTAGACATAGAAATAGGGCGGGGGGACTGTGATATGCTCGAACATATTAACATCGAGAGGGAGGAGGTATTGGCAGTTTTAGCAGGCCTAAAAATGGATAAATCCCCAGGCCCGGACGAAATGTATCCCAGGCTGCTGTGTGAGGCAAAGGAAGAGATTGCGGGGGCTCTAACACATATATTCAGAACCTCTCTGGCCACAGGGGATGTGCCAGAGGACTGGAGAACTGCTAATGTAGTACCATTATTCAAGAAGGGGAGTAGGGAAAAACCGGGGAACTACAGGCCAGTGAGCCTAACATCAGTGGTAGGAAAATTATTGGAAAAAATTCTGAGGGACAAAATTAGTCTCCACTTGGAGAGGCAAGGATTAATCAGGAATAGTCAACATGGCTTTGCCAAGGGAAGATCATGTCTGACTAATTTGATTGAATTTTTTGAGGGGGTGACTAGGTGTGTGGATGAGGGTAACGCAGTGGATGTGGTATACATGGATTTCAGTAAGGCCTTCGATAAAGTCCCGCACAGGAGACTGGTCAAGAAGGTAAGAGCCCATGGAATCCAGGGTGCCTTGGCACATTGGATACAAAACTGGCTTAGTGGCAGAAGGCAGAGGGTGATGGTCGAAGGTTGTTTTTGTGACTGGAAGCCTGTGGCCAGTGGGGTACCACAGGGATCGGTGCTGGGTCCCTTGCTGTTTGTGGTCTACATTAATGACTTGGATATGAATGTAAAAGGTATGATCAGTAAGTTCGCGGATGATACAAAAATTGGTAGGGTGGTAAATAGCGAGGAGGGTAGTCTCAGTCTGCAGGACGATATAGATGGGTTGGTCAGATGGGCGGAACAGTGGCAAATGGAATTTAACCCGGAAAAGTGCGAGGTGATGCACTTTGGGGGGACAAACAAGGCAAGGGAATACACAATGAATGGTAAGACCCTAGGCAAGACGGAGGGTCAGAGGGATCTGGGTGTGCAAGTACACAGATCCCTGAAGGCGGCGGAACAGGTGGATAAGGTGGTAAAAAAGGCATATGGGATACTTGCCTTCATTAGCCAAGGCATAGAATATAAGAGCAAGGAGGTTATGATGGAGCTGTATAAAACACTGGTTAGGCCACAGCTGGAATACTGTGTGCAGTTCTGGTCGCCACACTACAGGAAGGATGTGATAGCTTTGGAGAGGGTGCAGAGGAGATTCACCAGGATGTTACCAGGGCTGGAGCGCTTCAGCTATGAAGAGAGACTGGGCAGATTGGGTTTGTTTTCCTTGGAGCAGAGGAGGCTGAGGGGGGACATGATTGAGGTGTACAAAATTATGAGGGGCATAGATAGGATGGATACTAAGGAGCTTTTTCCCTTAGTAGAAGGGTCAATAACTAGGGGGCATAGATTCAAGGTAAAGGGCGGGAGGTTTAGAGGGGATTTGAGAAAGAACTTTTTCACCCAGAGGGTGGTTGGAGTCTGGAACTCACTGCCTGAAAGGGTTGTGGAGGCTGGAACCCTCACAACATTCAAGAAGCATTTGGATGAGCACTTGAAATGCCATAGCATACAAGGCTACGGACCAAATGCTGGAATATGGGATTAGATTAGACAGGGCTTGATGGCCGGTGCGGACACGATGGGCCGAAGGACCTCTATCCGTGCTGTATAACTCTATGACTCTATGACTCTATGATGGACTCCGTGCTGCGGGACCTCAAGTTCCTCTTCGTCTACCTGGATGATATTCTAATTGCCAGTCCTACCAAGGAAGAACATACCTGTCACCTACGCACCCTTTTTCGACGCCTCAGCCAACACGGCCTGATTATCAACCCGGCCAAGTGTCAGTTTGGCCTGCACCAAATTGACTTCCTGGGGCATCGCATCACCTCAGAGGGAGCGGTTCCTTTACCTTCGAAGGTAGAGGCGGTGACATCTTTTCCACGCCCGCAGAACATAAAGGCCCTGCAGGAATTCCTAGGCATGGTAAATTTTTACCACCGTTTCGTGCCTAAGGCGGCACTACTCATGCGGCCCCTGTATGAGGCCCTCAAGGGCAAGACTGGCAAGAACCCGGTAGACTGGACGGATGACATGGCCCGAGCATTCGCCGACACCAAAAGCGCCTTAGCCAACGCGACTATGCTGGCGCACCCGCTGCCAGGAGCCACCATTGCCCTCACCACCGACGCGTCGGACTACGCAGTCGGTGCCATGCAACAGCAGTGGGTGAACGGGACATGGCAGCCGTTGGCATTCTTCAGCCGTCAACTACGGCAGAACGAGAGAGCATACAGCACGTTCGACCGGGAGTTGCTCGCCCTTTTTCTGGCCTTCCGCCATTTTCGGTTCCTTCTGGAAGGACGTCCTTTCACCGCCTTTGTGGACCATAAGCCGCTGACCTTTGCAATGTCCAAGACCGCTGAACTGTGGTCAGCCCGACAGCAGCATCAACTGATCTACATATCCGAATTCACCACGGATATATGGCACGTGGCCGGTAAGGACAACCTGGTGGCAGACTGCCTCTCCCGTGCGGTCGTCAATACGGTTCATTTGGGCATCGACTACGCCCTCATGGCAGCGGACCAAGCCTCAGACCCGGAGGTCCAAGCTTACAGAACGGCCATCACCGGCCTCCAGTTGGCCGACGTCAAGTTCCATTCGGCAGGTACCACGCTGTTGTGTGACGTCTCCGTACAGGATCCTCGCCCTGTCGTGCCGGTCGTCTGGCACTGCAAAGTGTTCGACGCCATACATGGGTTGTCACACCCTGGAATGAAGGCCTCCCAGAAACTGATGTCCACGAAATTTGCATGGCATGGCATGCATAAAGATGTCCGCGACTGGGCCAACACCTGTGTAGTCTGCCAAAAGGCAAAGGCACAGCGCCACATTAAAGCTCCGTTGGCCGCCTTCACAGTTCCGGAGCGACGTTTTGACCATGTCAACGTGGACCTGGTAGGACCACTCCCACCCTCCCATGGTTTTTCACACACCCTGACCATGGTTGACCGCACCACCAGATGGCCAGAGGTGGTTCCCCTGTCATCCACTACTTCGGCGGACGTGGCCAGGGCGTTCATTTCCTTCTGGATCACCCGTTTCGGAGTGCCCGCAGATATTTCGTCGGACAGGGGACCGCAGTTTTCCTCCGATCTCTGGAATTCAGTGGTCCAAGGACTCGGGGTCAAATTACACCGCACCACAGCCTACCACCCACAGGCGAATGGCCTCTGCGAATGCTTCCACCGCTCAATGAAAGCCGCCCTAAGGGCCAGCCTCCAGGACGCTGGATGGGCAGACAAGCTACCGTGGGTCCTGTTGGGCCTTCGCACGGCCCCCAAAGAAGACCTTCACTCTTCATCTGCGGAACTCGTGTATGGCCAGCTGCTGCGAGTCCCAGGGGACTTCCTACCAATATCGACAGAGCCATGGTCCGCGTCTGCCCAGCTTGCTAGTCACCAAGAGGTGGCCAGATGTTTCGCACCGGTGCCCACTTCACACCACGGGCTGCAGAGGTCACACGTTCCCATGAAGCTTCACAAGGCTGAGTACGTTTTTATTCGCCATGACGCACATAGGGATCCGCTCAAGGCCCCATATATCGGTCCCTTCCGCGTGTTGGAAGCAGGGGACAAAACCTTCACGGTAGATGTCGGTGGTAAACTGGACCACATTTCGGTCGATCGCTTAAAGCCAGCACATTTGGACCTCGACCGCCCCGTCGAGACAGCACAACCGCCGAGACGGGGTCGGCCACCCATCGTCGTTACGGCAGACCAAGTGCGACCGCCCGCCAGACCGCCAACCACCCTGCAGCCTACGCCTCGGGAGTACAGGAGTCGTTCTGACAGGCTCGTCAGACCCCCTCACCGTTTGACTTTGTCCGTTAAAGCGAATTCTTGGGGGGCGCATGTGGCAGAACCACTGAATGACTCTGGCTAACTGTATATAATTCTCTTTAACAATGTTCTAACACCAGCCTAAGCCTGTACCATTGTGTTAGGCATTACTGTGTTTTGTATATAGAGTTTGCATGTACGGGGCGTGGCCCCTTTAAGAGCGCGGGAAAACGCGGGCAAACGCGATGACGTCACGTCGCAAACCACGTGACTGCCCAGGCAGTCCTCGTGGCATCTCCGTTGAGTAAAGACCTGTTTCATTGTTCTCCTGTGTCGATCTCAGTTATTTGTAGGAATTCGTCAATTCCTACAACACTACTAAAAGTACATGGAAAGTAACAAAAATGTGGCATTACAAAACAGAGTCTCTGGGCAAGTGCAGTGCTGGATCTGAAATTTTTAAAAAAAGTTCTTGGGATGTGGGCAATGCTGGCAAGGCCACATTTGCTGCCCATCCCCAGTTGCCCTGAGAAGCTGCTGATGGGCTTTCTTCAAGCAAAGATCATTAAGAACATGTGTGAACTAGTTATCTGTAGGCCAAACAGGGTAGGAGTGACAGGTTCCTTTCCCTAAAGGACATCAATATACCATTTGGGGTTCTTATGACAATCTGATCATTTGTTCTAATGCCAGCCCACAATTAATCAGATTTATTGATTACATTTCATGATTTGCCATGGTGTAATTTGGACTCATGGGGGCTGATTTTAATTGCAGCCGCCTGGCATAAATGGGCGGTAGCTATATTTACGCAAGCATTCCAACTGCCGCCATCTTGGTAGGGCCTTTAGAAGGATGGCCAGAGCACTCATCTGTTTCAGGTAGGAGGCCACTTTTAATATGCAAATTGGGGTCGTATAACAAACATGAGACCCAATTGCAATTTTGAGCTACAATTGGGCAGAGCATGCTTCACTGATTCGTACTAACATTAAAAAATTTCATTTTTACTTTTATGGGCTTTCAGCTCTATTCAGTCGGTTGTTTTTAAGTATATTTATAAGCTCCAGCTTCGCCAGCTTTGCGTCTAGCTGCGTCTTTTACAAATCTACCAATTGATGTTGTTACCATTCCAAGATTAAAAAAAACTTATTTTTCAGCAAACTTTCTTTAATATGTGGCCCATTCTTAGAAAGTTGCTGCTCATTTCATCTGTTTTGATTTTAAGGGAAGCCCAAATTCTGTGACACCTTATAATCTATTGTTACGGTTAGGAGCTTCAACATTTCCCATATGACAGCCAGTCACATAAAGAAACACTGGAGGCTGCTGATAAAATGGCTCAAATGCTTCTCCTGGCCCCAGAAAAAATAGTCTGACCCGCAGATGGCCAGTTCATGGCTTGCCTCACCCACCAAGGCCTGGACTGTCGGCTGGTGCTGCATAGGAATTCATCGATTTCCTCCCCTTCGGAACTGGCGAGTGGCATCAGAGCACTGAGTTTGGGGCACGCACCTCGCCAGATCAATGCAAATGAGGCTCAGGCCTCACAGCAGTAACAACGGGTGGGGGTGGACACAGTTTGCCTACCGACTGCCTGTTTTATGCCAAAACTTAAAATCGCCCTATGACCTATGCTAATGCAGTACTATAACATATACAAAACCGTACCCTGTAAAAAATCCTACCACGTCATATGATATATAGTGAAGTGCAGATGTTGCAGCATGAGGTGGGTGTGAGCAGGATTGCCCTGTTTGGCATCCCAAGGCATCTTCCCCAGTGAAAAGTAGTGCAGCATATCGGGCACGATTTAGTGGTGTCGAAAATACTCATCAAATCTGTGAACAGATGCAGAATTAGATGGCAGACCTTAAGAAAGCTGGCAAGTAATAGATAGTCAATAGCACCAAATACCAGCTAGATGGCCCTATTATGCATGCCACAAAGTTTTGCCTGTCAACATGCTACACATTTATTGCTGATCCTTGCAAAGCCCTCAGACAACCTTCCAGCTCGTTTATTGCTTGTCATGCATGTTCATACTGCAGCATGCACACATTCAAGCTGCAATTTAGAACCAAAGCCAAAGTACACTGACACTTTAAAAGGGCTTCACACGGCAAATCATCTAACACAACCTAGTACATGGTGCATAGTCAGTTACTGACACACAGGATGTTCTGCGGATTGGACACTATTTTCCCAGCCTTAGTACCACACCAGCACACCTGTAGCAGAGATGGGTCTCTGCTGATTGAGTTTCGGAGATGATCCCTGAAGGCTGCCTAGCCCTGTGCTTGAGGAAAGCATTGCATGCAAAATTGTTATTCTTGCCACATTTTTGATTTCATCATGGCCTGCAACCTGATTTCCTGGTCCAGCGTCTATTGCGTGTTGTGGAAAAACTTCCCCCAAAAAAGAGGGAATTATGACTTTGCAAAGAGCTGTTTGAACGCAGTGAGTCATCAGAACAATGTTACAACTGATGTAAGAGCCTTATGTTATTGGGAATAAAAGCATTTTAGTGATTGTTTAGCAGCTGGAGGACAGAGTATAAGTTGTAGGTTGAGGGTGCTCTTTGGAATCCCCCCCATACATGTGCCACCTAGAGAAGAAGGATGAACAGGAAGTGCTGTTGGATGCTAGGGCAGTGAGACAATTATCAGAGGAGGAGGGCATCAACTTGAGGTACCCAAAAGAGTGGATTTACAGCTCCAGGCATACATTCCTGGACCATTCAGAGAAGCAATGCTTCCAAAGGTTCCAGTTTAGCAGGGAGTTAATCTGAGATGTGTGGCACCTGCTGAAAGATGACCTGAAGCCACAGTCCTGATCCTCCACCACTCAGCTGGGTACAGAAGGCAATGGTCTTCTGTGAATTTTTGTAGTAAAGCGCACCGTGTTCTGGATTTGGTCATTACTGGAGTGCATGTTGCCTAAATGATTTGGACTTGAATGTAGAAAGTATGATTAAGAAGTTTACAGATGATACAAAATTGGCTGTGTGGTTGATAATAAAGAGGAGAGCTACAAACTGCAGGAAGATATCAATGGACTGGTCAGGTGGGCAGAGCAGTGGCAAATGGAATTCAATCTGGAGAAGTGTGAGGTAATGTACTTGGGGAGGGCTAACAAAGCAAGGGAATACACAATAAATGGTAGGATACGGAGAAGGGCAGAAGATCAGAGGGACCTTGGAGTGCATGTCCACAGATCCCTGAAGGTAGCAGGACAGGTAGATAAGGTGGTTAAGAAGGTATAAGGGATACTTGCCTTTATTAGCCGAGGCATAGAGTATAAGAGCAGGGAGATTATGCTTGAACTGTATAAAACACTAGTTAGGCTGCAGCTAGAGTACTGCGTGCAGTTCTGGTCACCACATTATAGGAAGGATGTGATTGCACTAGAGGGGGTGAAGAGGAAATTTACGAGGATGTTGCCTGGGCTGGAGAATTTTAGCTATGAGGAAAGATTGGATAGGCTGGGGTTGTTTTCTTTGGAACAGAGGATGCTGAAGGGAGACCTAATTGAGGTGTATAAAATTATGAGGGGCCTAGATAGAGTGGATAGGAAGGACCTATTTCCCTAAGCAGAGAGGTTAATAACCAGGGGGCACAGATTTAAAGTAATTGGTTGGCGGTTTAAAGGGGATTTGAGGAGAAATGTTTTCACCCAGAGGGTGGTGGGGGTTTGGAACTCACTGCCTGAAAGGGTGCTGGAGGCAGAAACCCTCATCACATTTAAAAAATACTTGGATATGCACTTGAAGTGCTGTAACCTACAAGGATACAGGCCAAGCACTGGAAAGTGGGATTAGGGTGGTTAGCTCTTTGTTGGCCGGCACGGACAAGATAGGCCAAATGGCCTCCTTCTGTGCTGTAAATTTCTATGATTCTATGATTCAAAAGTGCTTCAGTGTTCTAATCCCAACACCAACTTCCCTCATAATGAATTACTCTGTCTGGGTTGAGGTGGGATGTGGTGTTCCACAGGGATAGGTGCTGGAACCACTGTTGTTCATCATTTACATAAATAATTTGGACTTGGGAATCAGAAGTACAATATCAAACATTACGGATGACACCAAATTGGGGGCTTTAGTTAATACTGAGGAGGACTGCGACAAAATACAAGAAGCCATTAACAAACTTGTAGAATGGGCACATAAATGGCAAATGAATTTCAATATAGCTGAGTGTGAGGTGGTGTGTTTTGGTAGGAGGAATAAGGAGGTCACCTACTCCTTGGAAAGTAAGAGTCTAAATAGCAAAGGGATTGAGGGGTACAGATACACAAATCACTAAAAGTAGCGGCACAGGTTAACTAATCCATAGAAAATGCAAACAAAGCACTGGTGTTCAGTCCTAGAGGAATAGAATTCAAAAGCAGAGAAGTTATGCTAAACTTATATAGAATCTTGGTTAGACATTTGCAACATCTTGCAGTTTGCCGTCCACTGTTACATGAAGGAGGTCATGGAGGCTCTCTATTCCAAGAGAGCTGACTACATTTCATTCTCCCTTGCCAGAGATCAGCAGGCAGAGTGAGCACATGGCTTTGCTAGGATTACAGGCTTCCCTGTGGTGCAGGCTGCCATTGACTGCACGCACATCACTTTGTGGGTGCCAAATGTCAACTCTGCCATATACTGGAACCGAAAGGGACTCCACTCCCTCAACGTCTAGCTGGTGTGCGACCATAGGCAGCGAACCATGCAGGTCAATGCCCGGTATCTGGCAGCAGTTATGATGCCTTCATTCTGCGACAGTCCGCTGTGCCAGCTGCATTTGAGCCACCACAACAAAACAAAGGGTGGCTACTGGGCGACAAAGGCTATCTGCTGACAACATGGCTCATGACTCATGGCGCAACCCACACACACGTGCACAGCGTGCATGCAATGAAAGTCATGCTGCCACATGAAATGTGATAGAGCAGACCACTGATGTACTGAAACAACGCTTCCGCTGCCTGGGCCACACTGGAGGAGCCCTGCAGTACTTGGCAGAGTGGGTGTCAAGATTCACGGTGGTCTGCTGCATGCTGTACAACCTCGCCACAAGCTATACGGCGACCAGCTGAGGAGCAGGAGTATGAGGAGGAAGAGGAGGAAGAGGAAGAAGAGGGAGGAGGCAACCTCAGCAGCCCCTTTCAACAACAACAACAACAACTTGTATTTATAGAAAAATAGAAGATAGGAGCAGGAGTAGGCCATTCGGCCCCTCGAGCCTGCTCCGCCATTCAATGAGATCATGGCTGATCATCCAAACTCAGTACCCCGTACCTGCCTTCTCCCCATATACCTTGATACCTTTAGCTCTAAGAAATATATTTAACTCCTTCTTGAATATATTTAAAGACTTGGCCTCAACCGCCTTCTGTGGTAGAGAATTCCACAGGTTCACCACTCTCTGGGTGAAGAAATTCTTCCTCATCTCTGTCCTAAATGGCTTACCCCTTATCCTTAGACTATGACCCCTGGTTCTGGACTCACCGACCATCGGGAACATTCTACCTGCATCTAGTTTGTCCAGACCTGTCAGAATTTTATAAGTTTTGATGAGATCCCCTCTCATTCTTCTAAACTCCAGCGAGTATAAGCCCAATCGACCCAATCTCTCCTCATACGTCATTCCTGCCATCCCAGGGATCAGCCTTGTGAATCTTCGCTGAAGTCCTTCCATGGCAAAAACATCCTTCCTCAGATAAGGTGACCAAAACTGCACACAGTACTCAAGGTGTGGTCTCACCAAGGCCCTGTACAACTGCAGCAGGACATTCTTGCTCCTGTACTCAAACCCTTTTGCTATGAAGGCCAACATACCATTTGCCTTCTTAACCGCCTGCTGCACCTGCATGCTTACCTTCAGCGACTGGTGCATGAGGACACCCAGGTCTCATTGCACTTCCCCTTCTCCCAATCTATTGCCATTCAGATAATAGTCTGCCTTTCTGTTTTTGACACCAAAGTGGATAACCTCGCATTTATCCACGTTATATTGCATCTGCCACGCTTCTGCCCAATCACCCAACCTGTCCAAATCATCCTGGAGTTTCTCGGTATCCTCCTCGCAGCACACACGCCCACCCAGCTTTGTGTCATCTGCAAACTTGGAGATATTACATCTAGTACCTTTATCTAGATCATTAATGTATATTGTGAATAGCGGGTCCAAGGACCGATCACTGCGGTACCCCACTAGTCACTGCCTGTTAAAGACCCGTTAATTCCTACTCTCTGCTTTCTGTCCGCCAACCAGTTCTCTATCCAAGTCAATACCTTGCCCCCAATCCCATGTGCCTTAACTTTACACGCTAATCTCTTATGCGGGACCTTATCGAAAGCCTTTCGAAAGTCCAAATACACCACATCTACTGGTTCTCCCTTATCTATTTTCCCAGTTACATCCTCAAAAAATTCCAGTAGATTAGTCAAGCACGATTTACCTTTTGTAAATCCATGTTGACTTTGTCCGATCCTGTCACTGTTTTCCAAGTGCTCAGCTATTACATCCTTTATAATGGACTCTAGCATTTTCCCCACAACCGATGTCAGGCTTACCGGTCTGTAATTCCCCGCTTTCTCTCTACCACCCTTTTTGAATAGTGGGGTAACATTAGCTACCCTCCAATCCATGGGTACAGTTCCAGATTCCAGCGAATTTTGGAAGATGATCAGCAATGCATCTACTATTTCTAGGGCCACTTCCTTAAGTACCCTAGGATGTAGATGATCAGGCCCTGGGGATTTATCGGCCTTCAATCCCATCAATTTCCCCAACACCATTTCCCTACAAATACTGATTTCTTTCAGTTCCTCCCTCTCATCAGACCCTATGCTCTCCAACATCTCTGGGAGGTTATTTGTGTCCTCCTTTGTGAAGACAGAACCAAAATAGAACGTTTTTTACGTAGTAAATCGTCCTAAGGCGCTTCACAGGAGTGTTATAAAACATGTCCACGGTGAACTCATCCGAGTGCAATACGAGTAACCGGAATCCCAATCCCCATTCACACCTTACCTTCCATCTGTCACTGATCATCACAGCGTCTGCTTGGCCACAATGCAAAAATAAAAGCAATCACAAAATAAATATTCCAAACCAAATTTAGAAATGAAATCATGCCATATTGCATACAAAAGTCATCTAATCACCCTTGTGTCTTCCCTTAGTACCCGTCTTCCATGTCCCTTTGCCTGTCCTACTGCTCCTATGCAGTGCTACCCCAGTGGCTGCAGCATAGCAGGTGGAAGGCTGCTGAGTTTCAGTGGAGGAGGCTGCAGATGGCCTTGGAGGACGATCTCGAGCAGCTCTAGGCCTAGAAGGCCTGGCTGTGGACTGCTCCATCTCTGCATGGGCAGCAGCAGTCTGGGTTGGCTGGCTGACAGGCAACAGCAAGGGCACTGGCGGAGTGGCAGTGGTGCGAGGACAAATTCGGTTATTCTGAGAGACGACAGCAGGTTTGTGCTCCATGGAGCCACTGCCACTCCCCTGGGGTGGTGTCTCAGCATTCCTAGTAATCTGTTGGAGGGCAGATAGCTGGACTGCTGTGACACCCTGCAAGCCCCTTTTCCCCCACTGTAATCCACAGCATGATGGCAGTAGTCAGAGCAAGCTGACCTTGCATGGCAACAGTCTGGGCTTCCACTGCAGCACTCAGACTTTGGGTGGGTGCTGCTTGCGCAGCAATGGAAGGCGAGACATCGGCCATCAGACGCTGCATCATGGTCGGGTCCACAAGTATGATATTGGAGTTAGAAATATAGAAAATTTGGAGCAGGAGTAGGCCATTTGGCCCTTCGAGCCTGCTCTGCCATTCAATATGATCATGGCTGATCCTCCATCTCAATACCATATTCCTGCTCTCTCTCCATACCCCTTGATGCCTTTTGTGTCTAGAAATCTATCTCCTTCTTAAATATATTCAGTGACTTGGCTTCCACAGCCTTCTGTGGTAGAGAATTCCACAGGTTCACCACCCTCTGAGTGAAGAAATTTCTCATCATCTCAGTCCTAAATGTCCTACCCCGTATCCTGAGACTGTGACCCCTCATTCTCGACCCCCCAGCCAGGGGAAACATCCTCCCTGCATCCAGTCTGCCTAGCCCTGTCAGAATTTTATACGTTTCAATGAGATCCCATCTCATTCTTCTAAACTCTAGTAAATACAGGCCTAGTCGACCCAACGTCTCCTCATAAGACAGTCCTGCCATCCCAGGAATCAGTCTGGTGAACCTTCACTGCACTCCCTCTACGGCATGTATATCTTTTCTTAGGTAAGGAGACCAAAACTGCACACAGTACTCCAGGTGTGGTCTCACCAAGGCCCTGTATAACTGTAGTAAAACATCTTTGCTCCTGTACTCAAATCCTCTTGCAATGAAGGTCAACATACCATTTGCCTTCCTAACTGCTTGCTGCACCTGCATGTTTGCTTTCAGTGACTGGTGTACAAGGACATCCAGGTCCCTTTGCACATCAACATTTCCCAATCTATCACCATTTAAATAATGCTTTGCCTTTCTGTTTTTTCTACCGAAGTGGATACCTTCACATTTATCCACGTTATACTGCATCTGCCATGTATTTGCCCACTCACTCAACGTTGGTCACCACTTCCATGCTGGAAAGGATGAGCACCAAGCTCTGCACAAAGCCCTGTGCCAAGTTGGTGTAAGACTCCTCAATGCTTCTTGATATCGCACGCAGGGTTTCTGGCAGGCTTCCCAATGCACCAAGCATTTCATTGGGCATACCCATCAGCCTTCTGCTGTAGCCTGCCCCATCTAAGTCCTCATTGGAGTCCTGTGCAGCAGAACTCGTGTGCGACCTCGCCCTCCGGCAAGCTGGCACCTGCGCTATCCTTGCCCCCTACCCTGGCTGCAGGACACGCGTTCCCGGTGTCTCACCACGTGCAGATCCCGCCTCTATGCTAGGCTTTAAATTATGCGCTGCGTCAGTATCTGAGCTGGTGGCTGCAAGTGTGAAATTGGGTGATGGTGCGTCTTCATCATCACTGTCTTCTTGCTATTGGCCAAGTTGCACTTCTTGGGTATCTGAAAGGAGAAAGGCACAAGGGTAAGGTTGTGATGAGGGGAGGGGGGAAAGTAAGAGATGTATGTTTACACTATCAGCAGCTTGTAAGTCAGAAGAGATTATGGGATGAGGAGGAAGTGGGATGTGAGAAGGAGGGTTAGGTGTGAGGAAAACGTCATCTTCAATTGAGAAGGCCGCGCCGCTGGCCACGGGCTCAGTAATGGCCATCACAATAATGGCCAGCACCGTCTCCTCCATGGGGGTCAGGACATGCAGACGCGCTAGTCACCCTCTGGCTAGTTCCTGCTGCTTCCGGTTATGTGCCACCTTGTCCTGCAAGAGAGAGGGAAGTATGTCAGTGAGTGTGGTGCAATCTGTTTGGGTGGTGTGGCTGCAATGGTTGAATAGTTGGCAGTGTGTGCAAGCTGTGATTGTGAGTGTGAGGCTGGCAGCAGTGATAAGCAACGCTCTTGCTAAGCTGCACGACCACGTCTGATAGTCCCGCGCAGGCCACTCACTGGCTTTTAAATGGGAGAAACTGCGCATGTGCAAAAATTTGAATGGGCCGCACAGCCACTTAACGGAAATGTGCACGTGAAAAAAAATTATAGGGAGCATTGGTGCTAAATGTGTGAGGGTGAGGTGAAGCAAATGAATGTTGGATATGAGGCCTGATTGATAGCGATTGTTGTGAAGATCATGTCCATTATGCCCCTTAGTGGGCAGAATCCACATTGCGACTCTGGGAGGAGCTCTTCAGCCACTGGGAGAAGGCGATTGAGGAGGATTCTTGCGATGACTTTCCCTGTGGCAGACAGCAGGGAGACTCCCCTGTAATTACTGCAATTGGACTTGTCACCTTTCTTGAAGATGGTCACGATTACAGCGTCTCTGAGATCCCCTGGCATGCTCTCCTCCTTCCAAATAAGAGAAATTAGTTCATGTATTCGTGCCAATAGTGCTTCTCCGCCATGTTTTAGCGCCTTGGTGGGGATTCCATCTGCTCCTGAGGCCTTGTTGTTCTTCAGTTCTCGGATTGCCTTTTCAACTTCATGCTGGGCTGGGGTTGTGCTGAGGTGGTGGCGGGTAGCATGTTGCGGGATGGAGTTGAGGACACTCACGTCGAAGACAGAGTCTCGGTTAAGGAGATCTTTGAAGTGCTCCTTCCAGCGGACACTGACTGCCTCTCTGTCCTTGATGAGTACCTCCCCGTTCTTGGCCCGCAGTGGGGTACGACCTTGGGTGCTTGGGCCGTAGGTGGTCTTGACTGCGCTAAAGAATCCACGCATGTCGTGGTTGTCGGCTAGCTGCTGGATCTCCTGCGCTTTCTCCACCCACCATCTGTTCTTTAGGTCACGAGTTTTTTGTTGGACCTTGGCCTTCAGGCGTCTGTAGGGCTGCTTTCTTGCTCTCGAGTTCTGTTGCTGTTTCTAGATCAGGAATGCCTTGCGCTTGCGGCTTATTAGCCCCTGGATCTCCTGGTCGTTCTCATCGAACCAGTCTTGGTGTTTCCTGGTCGAGTGACCGAGCGTCTCTTCACAGGTGCTGATTATGGAGGCCTTGAATGCAGACCAGGTGCTCTGGACACTGAGTCTCTGAATCAGTGGGAGTCGTCAGGTTGGTTGTGAGGTGCAGGCTGAATAGGGCTTTCTTAGCAGGGTCTTTGAGTGCTCCAGTGTTGATTTTCCTGCGGCATTGCTTCTGTTGCCGCCACTGTTTTGGGGCTACGTTGATGATCTTCACCGCATGTCAACTACAAGAGAAATGCAGGGAACAGCACCAACCATTGTACATGGCCTTCTTTGACCTCACAAAGGCCTTCGACACCATCAACCATGAGGGATTATGGAGTGTCCTCCTCAAATTTGGCTGCCCTCAAAAGTTTGTCACCATCCTCTGCCTGCTTCACGACAACATGCAAGCCGTGATCCTGACCAACGGATCCACCACAGACCCAATTCACATATGGACTGGGGACAAGCAAGGCTGTGTCATCGCACCAATGCTCTTCTTGATCTTCCTTGCTGCAATGCTCCATCTCACCCTCAGTAAGCTCCCCACTGGAGTGGAGCTAATCTACAGAACAAATGGGAAACTGTTCAACCTCCGTCGCCTCCAGTCCAGATCCAAGGTCGTCCCATCCTCTATCATCGAATCACAGTATGCAAACGACGCTTGCGTCTGCGCACACTCTGAGGCCGAACTTCAAACCATCATCAACACCTTCACCGAAGCGTATGAGAGCATGGGCCTTACACTAAACATCCGTAAGACAAAGGTCCTCTACCAACCTGCCCCCGCCACACAGTACTGCCCCCCGATTATCAAAATCCACGACAAGGCCTTGGACAACGTGGACCACTTTCCATACCTCGGGAGCCTACTGTCAACAAGGGCAGATGTTGATGATGAAGCCCAACACCACCTTTAGTATGCCAGTGCAGCCTTCGGTCACCTGAGGAAGAGAGTGTTTGAAGACCAGGACCTCAAACCCAGCACCAAGCTCATGGTCTACAGAACAGTAGTGATACCCGCCCTCATGTATGCTTTAGAGACATGGACCATGTACAGCAGGCACCTCAAAGCACTGGAGAGGTACCAGCAACGCTGACTCCGCAAGATCCTGCAAATTCATTGGCAGGATAGGTGCAACGATGTCAGTGTTCTCGCTCAGGCCAACATTGAAACTTTGACCACGTTCGATCAGCTCCGATGGACGGGTCACATCATCCGACACAGCAAGCGAGCCCCAGGTGGGTAGAGGAAACGCTTCAAGGACACCCTCAAAGCCTCCTTGAAAAAGTGCAACATCCCCACTGACACCTGGGAATCCCTGGCCCAAGACCACACAAAGTGGAGGAGAAGCATCCGGGAAGGCGCCGAACACCTCGAGTCTCTTCGCCGGGAGCAAGCGGAAGCCAAGCGCAAACAGCGGAAGGAGTGCACGTCAACCCAAGCACCCCACCCACCCCTTCAACCGTCGTCTACCCCACCTGTGACAGAGACTGTAGATCCTGCATTGGACCCATCAGTCACCTGAGAACTCATTTTTAGTGTGGAAGCAAGTCATCCTCAGTTCCGAGGGACTGCCTAAGAAGAAGAGGAGAAGAGAGATTGTTGGTAGGTGAGTGATGGGTGTGTGGTGAATTGAGGAGTGTCTGAGGCTAGTGGTGCAGTTGATAGCATATGGCATTTGAAGATGTATTCACTGACTTTGGACCACTCTTGTGAGGTCATTGAACTTCTTGCGGCACTGCATCCAGGTCCTTGCATTGACCTCCATGGCTATCTCCTCCCACTGCCTTTTGATTGTTTGTCTGGAGGGCCTCCTTCCCCCTGTGGATACAAGACATCTCTCCTCCTTTCCACCTCCTCCACCAAGACCTCTAAGGCAGCGTCTGAAAACTTTGGAGCCCACTCTCTCCCCTGTTGTGCCATTCCTCACCCTTTCCCAGGTCAGAATCTCTTCAAACACAACTCCCAGCACCTGCTCCAGCCACAGTGCTCCTCCCCGTTAAGAGGTGCAGTCTAGCTTTAAGTAGTGCAGGTTAGCTTTAATTGATGCCTGCCTCTCATGATATTGGCTCCATGCTGATGCATCCAACCAATGAACAGCATGGTTAGCGCTGGCTGGATGCTGCAATTATTTAACTGAGCAGGCAGCATGAAGTTGGCATGCTGCTTGCATCAGAATCAATGGGCGTGATTTAATCGCACGTCGTAATCCCTGCGCCCATTTTCGGGGGCTATCGAATTTAGCGGCCTATGCCTCTATTTATAAAGCCCAGGGTCCTATATGCTTTATGAACTGCTTTGTTAACCTGTCCTGCCACCTTCAAAGATTTGTGCACAAACATCCCCAGGTCTCTCTCTTCTTCACCCCTTTAAAATTGTACCATTTAGCTGTATTGTTTCTCCTCATTCTTCCTACCTAAATGTATCACCTCTCACTTTTCTGTGTTGATTTTCATTTGCCATGTGTCTGCCCATTCCACCAGCCTGTCTATGTCCTCTTGAAGTCTATTACGATCTTCCTCACTGTTTACTACACTTTCAAGTTTCGTGTCATCTGCAAATTTTGAAATTATGCCCTGTACCCCCAAGTCCAAGTCATTAATGTATATCAGAAACAGCAGTGGTCCTATACTGAACCTAGTGGAACACACTGTATACCTCCCGTCAGTCCAAAAAACACCACAATGCTGTTAGCCAATTTTGTATCCATGCTGCTACTGCACCTTCTGCTAACAAACCTAATATGTAGTACTTTATCAAACACCTTTTGAAAGTCCATATACACATCAACTACACTGCCCTCATCCACTTTCTTTGTTACCTCATCAAAAAACTCAATCAAGTTAGTCAAATACAATTTGCCCTTAACAAATCTGTGCTGGCTTTCCTTTATTAGTCACCTGGACAAGCATGGACTGTTAATTTTCTCCTGGATATTGTTTCTAAAAGCTTCCCTCACCAATGTTAAACTGACTTGCCTGTAATTGTCACGGTTATCCTTCTCTTTCTTGAATAAAGGCGTAACATTTGCAATGTTCAGAAGGAATTATTCTTTGGCCGGGGAATGGGGGAGGGGGGAGTGTGGAAACAGCATCTAATTAGTAACAAAATATGTTTTGAAATGAGTACATCAAAATTTTCCCCATTGGGGAATCACGTGACTAACGGCATGACGTCATCACGTTGAAACCACGCTGTAAAGGTAACTAGACATTGTACAGTCAAACAGTGTAATTAAAGGTACAGACACAGACAGTAACTACATTGCTGTTAAAGGAATTATGTACAACCGCTCTGAGTCCTTTGGTGGCTCTGCCACATGCGCCCCCCCAGAATTGTCTTTAACAGAAAAAGTGAGACGAGGGGGAGGTCTGACAAATCTGTCTGATCGACTTCGATAACCTGGCAGAGGAAGTTGATGACCGGTGGTCGAGCTGGCAGGCGATTGTGGTTGAGCAGGCGCGGCGAGCGTGGTCGAGTTGGCGGGCGGCTTTGGTTGATCTGGCACGGCGGCTGCGGGCGGTCGGCCACGTTTCAGCGGTTGAGCAATGACAACTGGGCGGTCCAGAGCCGGCTTCAATCGGTCCACCGAAATGTGATCTGGCTTTCCTCCGATGTCGACCGAAAAGGATTTGTCTCCTGGTTCGATGACACGGAAAGGACCAGTGTAAGGGGGCTTGAGCGGATCCCGGTGAGCGTCGTGGCGGATGAATACATACTCAGCATTCTTCAGTTCCGCTGGCACGTGGGAGTTCTGTAAGCCGTGATTTGATGTAGGCACCGGAGCGAAGCATCTGGCCGCTTCCTGGTGGCTAACGAGTTGCTGGGAGGCGGACCATGGCTCTGTGGGAGAAGGGAGGAAATCCCCTGGTACTCGGAGAGGCTGGCCGTAGACGAGTTCAGCTGAGGACGATTGCAGGTCTTCTTTGGGCGCCGTACGAAGACCCAAAAGGACCCATGGAAGTCTGTCCACCCATCCTGCACCTTGAAGACTGGCCCGAAGGGCGGCTTTAAGCAACCTGTGGAGTCGCTCGCAAAGGCCGTTCGCCTGTGAATGATAGGCGGTGGTGCGATGAAGTTTGGTGCCGAGCTCTTGAGCTACAGCGTGCCAAAGCTCCGAGGAAAATTGTGGCCCACGGTCGGAAGAGATGTCCGCCGGTACCCCGAAACGGGCAACCCCACAGGAGATGAAAGCTCTAGCGACGTCTGCCAAAGTGGTGGAAACCAAAGGAATTGCCTCGGGCCACCTAGTGGTGCGGTCCACCATGGTGAGGAGATGAGTATAACCCTGAGAAGGCGGAAGCGGCCCCACAAGGTCCACATGCACGTGGTCGAAACGATGCTCCGGAACAGTGAACGTAGTCACTGGAGCTTTAACATGACGCTGGACCTTGGCCTTCTGGCAGACTACGCAGGTATTAGCCCAGTCACGGACATCGAGGTGCATACCTTTCCAGACAAACTTCGCCGACATAAGCCGTTGTGAAGCCTTCATCCCAGGGTGCGACAACCCATGTATGGCATCAAACACCTTCCGGTGCCGTGCGACCGGCACGATAGGTCGGGGAACGCCCATGGAGATGTCGCAAAGGAGCATGGCGCCTGTGGCCTGGAAAGTGACGTCGGTCGCTTGGAAACGAGAGGGGATGGTTCTGTATGATTGGACCTCAGAGTCCGAGGCCTGATCTGCAGCCATGAGGGCATAGTCGATCCCCAGGTGAACTGCGTGGACCCTCGCATGGGAGAGGCAATCCGCCACCAGGTTGTCCTTACCAGACACATGTTGAATGTCCGTGGTAAATTCGGAAATAAACGTCAAGTGACGTTGTTGCTGAGCGGACCACGGTTCGGCAGTCTTGGCCATGGCGAACGTTAGAGGCTTGTGGTCGACAAAAGCCGTGAAGGGACGTCCTTCCAATAAGAACCGGAAATGGCGAATGGCTAGGAAAAGGGCCAGTAGCTCCCGATCGAAGGTGCTGCATTTTTTTTCATTTTTCCGTAGTTGACGGCTGAAAAACGCCAGCGGTTGCCATGTGCCGTTGACCCACTGCTCTTGCACTGCGCCGATGGCGTAGTCTGACGCGTCCGTGGTAAGGGCGATGGTGGCACCTGGAAGTGGGTGCGCCAGCATGGTTGCGTTGGCCAAAGCGCTCTTGGTGTTGACGAACACCTGGTCCATCTCGGCTGTCCAGCTGATTGGATCTTTACCGGACTTGCCCTTCAGGGCCCCGTACAAGGGTTGCATAAGCTGAGCCGCCTTAGGGACAAAACGGTGATAGAAGTTGACCATCCCCAGGAACTCTTGCAAGGCCTTGACGGTTGGCGGGCGCGAGAAAGAGGTAACTGCTTCCACCTTTGTCATTAAGGGGACGGCACCGTCCGATGTTATGCGGTGTCCCAAGAAATCGATCTGCTGCAGGCCGAACTGGCACTTGGCCGGGTTGATGATTAAACCGTGCTGGCTGAGGCGCGTAAAGAGGGTACGCAAATGGGAGATGTGCTCTTCCTTGCTAGCACTGGCGATGAGAATGTCGTCAAGGTAGACGAAGATGAAGCGTAGGTCTCGGAGCATGGAGTCCATTAAGCGCTGGAACGCCTGTGCCGCGTTCTTCAAGCCAAACGGCATCCGCAGGAACTCAAAGAGGCCGAAAGGGGTGATGACTGCGGTTTTCGGGACGTCTTGCGGGTGCACGGGAACCTGGTGATACCCCCGGACGAGGTCGACTTTAGAAAAGATAGAATTTCCCGCCAAATGGGACGAGAAATCCTGAATATGTGGAATCGGGTACCGATCAGGAGTGGTGGCGTCGTTCAGGCATCAGTAGTCACCGCATGGCCGCCAGCCGCCGCCCGGTTTCGGAACAATGTGGAGAGGCGAAGACCAGAGACTATTGGATCAGCGAATGATCCCGAGCTGCTCCTTCATGTCGAACTCTGCTTTCGCAGCCGCGAGCTTGCTGGGTTCGAGCCTTCTAGCCCGCGCATAAACCGGGGAGCCAATAGTGGTGATATGATGTTCAACACCATGCTTCGTGGCCAAGGAGGAGAAAGTGGGCCTTGTCAGCTCCGGAAACTCTCCGAGGAGCCGAGTGAAGTCATCCGGAGGAGGGAAGGTGCAGGCAATAGAGTGTGCCACGGTGGCACCGTGGTAGCACGGAATCGAGTGGAAGGTGGCCGCTTTGATCAACCGGCGGTGCCGGACATCGACGAGGAGGCTGTTGGCACACAGAAAATCCGCCCCTAGGATGGCCTGTGAGACTGTGGCCGTGATGAATTCCCAACAGAAGCGCTGACCGCTGAAACAGACTTGGACCCGCCGTTTTCGGAAAGTTCGAATTGCTGCGCCATTAGCCGCTACGAGGGAAAAACCGTGATTCCCAGTCAGCATATCGAGCTTCGATGCAGGTAGAATGCTACACTGCGCCCCGGTGTCACAAAGGAAACGTCGACCCGATAGGGAATCGGTGATATAAAGAAGTTTCCCCATAGATCCGACGGCCATCGCAACCGCGGAGCGCCCGTTAGACCCGGTCCTCCTTCGCCAGGAACGCTGCAGGAGCTTTGGTTTTTTTGGGGGCGAAAAACTGCAGGGGGAGTGGCAGCATCATGCTTTCGCACCAAAATGGGCGTGGTAGGAGCACTATCCCGCTGCAGGAGGAGCTGGAACCGTGTCTGTGGGGGATGGGCGCCTCGTGGCTGCACAGCACTGCTAGGTTACAGTGAAAGTCTTATCGGCTTCGGCAGCAAGCTCGGCACAGTCTGTAATGTCGGATCTGGCTAGGGCAGCCTGTACCTGCTCCGGCATTTGATAGAGGAAAAGCTCCCGGAAGAGGAAGCATTCTGGTTCGGCACCCAAGAGCGTGAGCATTTGGCTCATGAGCTCGGACAGTTTGGAGTCCCCGAGGCCAGGCATCGTGATGAGCCGGCGAGCACGCTCTGACTTCGAGAGCCCGAAGACCTGAAGCTACTGCACCTTAATCGTATCATACTTGCTGTCAGTAGGAGGACTACCGAGGAGGCTGATGATCCGTGAGGCAGTTGCGCTGCCGAGGGCGGAGACCATGTAATAATAACGGGTCTGATCCGCGACAATGTTCCTGATGGCGAACTGGGCTTCAGCCTGGATAAACCAGGCGTCCGGTTGTTGCTCCCAGAACTGTGGCAGTTTCAGAGTCACGGCGTTCGTGTCCATGATGAATCTTCCACGAAAATTGTTCGTAGAAGTCGGGGTCACCAATGTAGGAACGGAGGTTCCTATCAAAAAGACTGAGTTTGACTCAGGCAATCAAAACAATGAACTTTAATGGAACAAAACAGGTTTTAACTAGAAACTGCTGGAATACATCGAATACAGGTCTGCTCTCCTTGAAGGCTCCACGAGGACTGATCCTCTGGTCTGAAAGCTGACGTCATGACATCATCACATTCTTCCCGCCATTGGGGAATCACGTGACTAACGGCATGACGTCATCACGTTGAAACCGCGCTGTAAAGGTAACTAGACATTGTACAGTCAAACAGTGTAATTAAAGGTACAGACACAGACAGTAACTACATTGCTGTTAAAGGAATTATGTACAACCGCTCTGAGTCCTTTGGTGGCTCCGCCACACACTAGTGGTTAACTAAATGACTCAGCAAACTAGTTTTGTATTAGTTTGACACATTGTACTGGCAAAGCGTACACAACTGCCCCCTATTGTTACATCCTCATGTTTTAGTAATGCTATACCTAAAGAGATGGACAATTTCAAATGATCACTGGGGCTGCAATAGCAAGAAAAGTTATTTTACGCCCCTGGAATAACCTAGCTTGGTAGCTTTTGAATTGAAATGTTGTAATCAGTAGAAAAATGTGTGTACATGGAGGATGAGGAGGAGGGAGGGACACAGCAACATTCCCAAAAGCTAGGAACCTATTAGGTGAGTAATTATTTCCAAACTATTTGCACAAACATTAAAGGTTTACCATGACTCAGATTCTTTAAGGCGGGAGATTACATAATTTACCCCACCCACACACCAGCGTCAATTGCAATGGATTAACATTGTGCTCTATCCTGCTGTGGCATACATCTGCTTTCCAGGAGGACTCCACACTTTTATTGATAGACAACCATAACCCCACAGTAAGAATAAAACAACACAATTCAAATCACCAGATGCTACAGAGATGTTGAGTATTGGAGCAATGAGAGTCAGAACCATAGTGATTCAAACCTCACTCTGCTCAGTTCTTGATCTGGCTGGGGCGAGTGTAGGCTGCGGTATCTCCCTGCAAAAGGGAGGCAAAAATTGGAGGGGAGAATCACACTTGGGAAGGGGCAGGGGTGGTTGGGGGTGATAGAGAAGTGGACCAGGGTGTCATGGAGGGAGCGGTGCCTTTGGAATGCTGAAAGGGGAGGGAAAGATGAACTAGAACTAGAAAATTTCATTCATTTTGCTTCCAATTTCCAACCTTCCCTCATCTTCACATGGTCCATCTCCAACTCTTCCCTTCCCTTCCTTGACTTCTCTGTTTCCATTTCTGGGGATAGGCTATTGACAAACATTCACTATAAGCCCACTGACTCTCACAGCTACCTGGACTACACTTCCTCCCACCCCGCTTCTTGTAAGGACTCTATTCCATTCTCTCAGTTTTTCCATCTCCGCCACATCTGCTCTGACGATGCCACCTTCCATACAAGTGCTTCCAATATGTCTTCCTTTTTCCTCAACCGAGGATTCCCCTCTACCATGGTTAACATGGGCCTTGACCGTGTCCGTTCTATTTCCCATACTTCTGCTCTCACCCCTTCCCCTCCCTCCCAGAACCACGATAGGGTTCCTCTTGTCCTCACCTTTCACCCCACCAACCTCCACATTCAACGGATCATCCTCCACCATTTCCGCCACCTCCAGCGTGATCCCACCACCAAACATCTTCCCCTCCCCTCCCCTTTCAGCATTCCGAAGGGACCGCTCCCTCCGCGACACCCTGGTCCATTCCTCTATCACCCACAACACTCCTTCCCCTTCCCACGGCACCTTCCCATGCAAGCGCAGGAGATGCAACACCTGCCCTTTTACCTCCTCCCTTCCCACTGTCCAGGGCCCCAAACACTCATTCCAGGTGTTGTACTTGTACTTCTTGCAATTTAGTATACTGTATTCGCTGCTCACGATGTGGTCTCCTTTACATTGGGGAGACCAAACGCAGATTGGGTGACCGCTTTGCGGAACACCTCCGTTCAGTCCGTAAGCCTGACCCCAAACTTCCGGTCACCTGTCACTTTAATTCTCCACTCCACTCTCACTCTGATCTCTCCATCCTCAGCCTCTTACATTGTTCCAATGAAGCTCAACGTAAGCTCGAGGAACAGCACCTCATCTTTCGATTAGGCACTTTACAGCCTTCTGGACTCAACATAGAGTTCAACAATTTCAGACTATAACCTTGGCCCTTATATATTTTTTCCCCTCTCACATAGCAGCTGTTGATGATTTTGCCATTGCCATTTACACCTCATCTAGACTCATCTTTTGTTTCTTTACTTGTCCCATTACCATCTCCTTTTGTCTCGCACCATCATCCCTTTTGTCTTTTAATCTCTCCTGCCTTCCATCCAACACAGACCTTCCCTTTTGTTCTTTCATCCCCTCCTCCCTTTCCCTGCTCCTACACTTGCTTAAAAATGTTACATCTCTAACTTTTTCCAGTTCTGACGAAGTGTCATCGACCTGAAACGTTAATTCTGTTTCTCTCTCCACAGATGCTGCCTGACCTGCTGAGTATTTCCAGCATTTTATGTTTTTATTTCAGATTTCCAGCATCCGCATTATTTTACTTTTGTAACAACAACAACTGTAGCGCCTGCAACATAGTCAAATGCCCCAAGGTGCTTCACATGAGTGTTATCATACAAAATTTGACACCAAGCCACATAAGGAGATATTCGGACAGAGAGGTAGGTTTTAAGCATCTTAAAGGCGAAAAGAGAGGTAGCAAGGCGGAGCCATTAAAATCGGGGATGCTCAAGAGGCCAGAATTAGAGGAGCACAGCTATCTCAGAGGGTTGTAGGGCTGGAAGAGATTACAGAGATAGGGAGGGGCGAGGCCATGGGGGGATTTGAAAACAAGGATGAAAATTTTAAAATCGAGGCGTTGCTTAACCGGGAGCCAATGTAGGTCAGCGAGCAGAGGGGTGATGGGTGAATGGGACTTGGTGTGAGTTAGCATATGGGCAGCAGAGTTTTGGATCACCTCAAGTTTACGTAGGGTAGAACGTGGGAGGCCGGCCAGGAGTGCATTGGAATAGTCAAGTCTAGAGGTAACAAAGACGTGGTTGAGGGTTTCAGCAACAGATGAGCTGAGGCAGGGGCAGAGTCGGGCATGGAGGTGGAAATAAGCCGTCTAAGTGGTGGCGTGGATGTGTGTTCGGAAGCTCATCTCGGGGTCAAATATACCACTAAGGTTCGCGGACAGTCTGGTTCAGCCTCAGATAGATGCCAGGGAGAGGGATGGAGTCGGTGGCTAGGGAACGGAGTTTGTGGCAGGGACCGAAGATGTTGGCTCTGATTTTCCCTACCTCGGCAGGTCCGTGGCGGGTGACTTCGGTGGCAGGTCCTGGCCTCGTTGCTGGCTTCATCCCGGCCTCCGACATGACTTGTTAAGCCCACCCAGCAAGTTTCCCGGCCAATTGAAGAAAGCGAGTCTGATGACGTCATTTGATGACTCATCATCAGCCGGTTTCCTTAAACGGACCACGTGCAAATTTATTTCGACATTTGTGCTGTCAGTGTTCTACAGCATTGAGGTGCTGCAAACACTGACAAGCGCTGCACCCAAGCTTTCCCATGACTCCCTCTATATGCTTATGGAGGGTGTCACAGCACAAAGGGAGGTTCTCTTCCCTTCCAATGGGCGGAAGATGCCTCCCCAGGAGACCAACACCGCCTGGTTGCACATTGCACAGGAGGACACAAGCAGGGATGGCATCAGGAGGACCAGGCTGCAGTGACGCAAACCTTTCAATGATCTCAGTAGATCATGAAGCGTTACTGCAAAGCCACACTCAACCTCGTCCTGCTGTGCCACTCATCACATCCCCATCACTCTGCCTTCCCTACCCTATTCCTGCACATCCTTACTCACACCAACCTACCTTGCACCTCCACCCATCTCTCTCTATCTACATTATAACTTCCCCATTTCACTAGCCACCCCTCACACTCACCCTCATCCTAGTCCAATCATACCAAGTAACAACACACAAGGGTAGACCCGTTGGCTTCGGTCTTCCAAATATTTAGTAGGAGGAAATTTTTACTCATCGGACAAGCAGTGTGACAATTTAGAGTCAGTGGAGGGTTCGAGAGAAGTGGTGGTAAGATAGAGCTGGATGTCGTCAGCGTACATGTGGAAACTGATGCTGTGTTTTCGGATGATGTTGCCGAGGCGCATCATGTAGATAGGAGGGGGCCAAGGGTAGATCCCTGGGGGCACCAGAGGTAACGGTGTGGGAGCGGGAAGAGAAGCCGTTGCCGGTGATTCTTTGGCTATATCTGTATAGATAAGAATGGAACCAGGCGAGTGCTGTCCCACTCAGCTGGACGACGATGGATAGGCTTTGGAGGAGGATGGTGTGGTCAACCGCTTCAAAGGCTGCAGATAAGTCGAGAAAGATGAGGAGGGATAGTTTACCTTTGTCACAGTCACGTGCTGGAGAAATTAAAGCCTGAAGGTAATGAAAGCACAGATAAGAGTTTCAGCAATGGTAGGGGTGAGGTAGGGGTGTTGGTGGGCTATGTTGTGGAGGTGGAGTAAGCAGTCACATCTTTCAGATGAGACATTTTGGTGAATGTAAAACATCCCATGGCACTATTCACAGAAGAACAGGGAGCTCTCCGGTATCCTAGCCAAAATTCCTCTCTCAACCGATACCAGCAAACACAGATTAACTGGTTATTCAACTCAATTGCTGTTTATTGGACCTTGCTGCATGAATTGGCTATTGCATTTGCCTACATAACAATAATGAGTACATTTCAAAAGGAATTTGTTGATTGTGAAGCAGTTGACATACCAATAGGACATGATAAGGTGCTATATAAATAAAAGTTTTTCTTTCTCGGTGGATCGGATATGGACCTTTGAAGCTCGGCTCAGTCTTGGACAGAACACTGAATTTGCATATCTGGTTAAACCTGTGTGAGCAGCTGGGGAAGGAGTGGAGTTAGGGTTCAAGGGAGGTGTTTATAGCAGGGGTCATTGTATGGCCTTGGTGTTGCTAATGTTAAGTTGGTTAAAGTTCTGGCTCATCCATGACTTGATTTCAGACCACCAATCTGACAACAGAATGATGATTGTGAAATTGAATGGGCCTGAGAGGTGGAGACAGACGTCATCACCATACACGTGTAAGTTGACTCCCATGCCTCTGGATCAGGTCATCAAAGTCATGCTGCTGAAACCCTCATCATGCCTTTGTCACCTCTAGACTTGACCATTCCAACACACTTCTGGCTGGCCTCCCATGTTCTACCCTCTGTAAACTTGGGGTCATCCAAAACTCGGCTGTTAGTGTCCTAACTTGCATCAAGTCCCGTTCACCCATCACCCCTGTGCTCGCTGACCTATATTGGCTTCCAGTTAAGTAACGCCTCAATTTTAGAATTCTCATCCTTGTTTTTAAATCCCTCCATGGCCTCGCCCCTCCCTATCTCTGTAATCTCCTCCAGCCCCACAACCCACCCCACCCCTCCTGCCGAGAGACCTGCGCTCCTCTAATTCTGGCCTCTTGAACATCCCTGATTTTAATTGGTGGCCGTTTCTTCAGCTGCCTTGGCCCTAAGCTCTGGAATTCCCTCCCCAAACTCTCCACCTCTCTTTCCTCTTTTAAGACGCTCCTTAAAACCTACCTCTTTGTCTGTCCTAAATTCTCCTTAAGTGGCTCGGTGTCAAAAGTTGTTTGATAATACTCCTGTGAAGCACCTTGGGACGTTTTACTACATTAAAAGCGCTATATAAATACAAGTTGTTGTTGTTGTTGTTGTTGAGATAACACATGAATGTTTGTGAATGGACGCAAGGGGGTAGAAATTCATCTTGGCCGGTAGCACTAAACGGGCAGTATCGCATCGGCCAGCTGTTATACGCTCCATCTGATTTTTGTTTTATTGAAGTGAATGGAAATGAATATCGGGCTTGGGCGGCAGATGTGCTACCCCCCAGTCTTGCGCTACTGCCCAAGATGGATTTCTACCCCAAGATATGTCCAGGTAGGTAACTGTGTGCACAGATTTAGGGTTGGGTTTACTTTATGAACTGATTTCATGAATGTGCACGACCAGCCTTCCAAGCCAATCATGCATATAGTCAAGTTGCAGGCCCACTACAAAATGTTAGCTATCGGCTCTCCTGACCCTTCTTTGCATTTTAAATTTGTGGCACTCCTTCATTCATTTACTCACTGTGCCAGAGGAGTCAGAGATGAAATTGGGATCTGACAGTGGGGAGTAGCGCCTCCAGAGAAGTAAACACTTGGTTTCCAAGCCTGCAGACTAAAATCTCTGGGTCCTGTCTAAAAAGACAGATGCTGGATGAGCATCACACTCACATGAGATTGACCTGAGACAGATGGCAGGGGTCACTGTGCCGTCCAGTTCAATTTTCAGTGCCAATCAGAGAAGGATTCATTACAATGCAGTGTTATCTGGACCGGGTGGCAGCACCACAAACATATGACCCTCCTTAACAACGAGGCCTCCAGACAACTCACTGCATCCAAAGTGAATGCTTTGACCACTGGCCGTCAGTCCTTGGAGGACCATTTGGAAAGAATAATGGAAAGCTTCCGAGAGCTTTGGGGCAACATCTCTCAGGGTCTGCAGAATCTAACTGATATCATCAGGTCTGTTCTCTCACTAGTCAGTGAGCACTCAGATTCAGGACCCAGCACAAGTGGCGCGGCTAGAATCCACCTTCATGTTGCCATCCTCTCTCCTGATGACATTATGTGTGTTCTTTCTAGCCAGCCTCCTCAGATGCCTACTCATGAAGGTGTCAGGATATAGGACCAGGCTGCCCATGAATCTCCAGTGGCAATGTAGCCTGCAGAAGAACTTGCAGGGGCATAAAAACTGACTGTAAAAGCTTTTATAGATATGTGAAGAGAAAAAGATTGGTGAAGTCAAGCGTAGGTCCCTTGCAGTCAGAATCAGGGGAATTTATAATGGGGAACAAAGAAATGGTGGACCAATTAAATACATATTTTGGTTCTGTCTTCACAAAGGAGGACACAAATAACCTCCCAGAGATGTCGGGAACATAGGGTCTGATGAAAGGGAGGAACTGAAAGAAATCAGTATTTGTAGGGAAATGGTGTTAGGGAAATTGATGGGATTGAAGGCCGATAAATCCCCAGGGCCTGATAATTTACATCCTAGGAGACTTAAGGAAGTGGCCCTAGAAATAGTAGATGCATTGCTGATCATCTTCCAACATTCGATGGAATCTGGAACAGTACCCATGGATTGGAGGGTAGCTAATGTTACCCCACTATTCAAAAAATGTGGTAGAGAGAAAACAGGGAATTACAGACTGGTAAGCCTGACATCGGTAGTGGGGAAATGCTAGAGTCCATTATAAAAGATGTAATAGCAGAGCACTTGGAAAACAGTGACAGGATCGGACAAAGTCAACATGGATTTACAAAAGGTAAATGGTGCTTGACTAATCTACTGGAATTTTTTGAGGAAGTAACTGGTAAAATAGATAAGGAAGAACCAGTGGATGTGGTGTATTTGGACTTTCAGAAGGCTTTCGATAAGGTCCCGCATAAGAGATTAGCGTGTAAAGTTAAGGCACATGGGATTGGGGGCAAGGTATTGACTTGGATAGAGAACTGGTTGGCAGACAGAAAGCAAAGAGTTGGAATAAATGGGTCTTTTTCCGAGTGGCAGGCAGTGACTAGTGGGGTACCGCAGGGATCGGTCCTTGGACCCCAGCTATTCATAATATATATTAATGATCTAGACAAGGGAACTAGATGTAATATCTCCAAATTTGCAGATGACACAAAGCTGGGTGGGCGTGTGTGCTGTGAGGAGGATGCCGAGAAACTCCAGGATGATTTGGACAGGTTGGGTGATTGGGCAGAAGCATGGCAGATGCAATATAATGTGGATAAATGTGAGGTTATCCACTTTGGTGGCAAAAACAGGAAGGCAGATTATTATCTGAATGGCAATAGATTGGGAGAAGGGGAAGTGCAACGAGACCTGGGTGTCCTTGTGCACCAGTCGCTGAAGGTAAGCATGCAGGTGCAGCAGGCGGTTAAGAAGGCAAATGGTATGTTGGCCTTCGTAGCGAGAGGGTTTGAGTACAGGAACAAGGATGTCTTGCTGCAGTTGTACAGGGCCTTGTGTAAGGATTTCGGGGGCTTCTTTTAAACTGGTTTAAGGTAATCTACCTGGCCAGCAGTCTTTTTGCTGCTGCACTCTAAACCAATTTACAAACAGCGGTTTCAAATCGCTACCCCTCCTTTAGTTCTGAGTGGAGGAACTTATAATTAATGATATTAAAACGGAACAAGTGGTTTGGATGAGAGAACAAAAATCAAGCTTTATTAACTAAAAGAAACTACAATCACAATATCAAACTATCCCACACGAACACAGTAAAATTGTAAAACTATATATCAAGGGGGTACACACGGCAAAAACGAGGGATACAATGGCTACAATGTATTTAAACAATCTTAGCAATTCCCTTAAATCACCATCCCCCCTTAACTCCTGCTAGGTTGCCTTGTGTGGAGTCAGAAACTCTGCCGACATGTGGTCCAGCGAAGAGAGAGAGAGAGAGAGAGAGAGAGAGCTCACCTATCGTCCCAGGAAGTCAAGAGCCAAGAGCCAAGAGTCAAGAGAGCGAGCTGGCTGCTCAGCCCTTTTTTATACCTGGTGAGCCCCTCACATCCTGCCTTGCAAGGGCTGTGTGCAAAATTAACCCCAAAGCTGTGATAGGCTAACTCAAAGTGGTTAGATTGAGTTAATGTGATTTTCAGAGCTCCCTTTGCTGAAACAAAAGGGAGATACATCTGCTCTATAGTCCAGTACTGGGTGATTGGAAACCCATTCAAGATACAAAGAGTCTCTTCTGCAGTTTAGGTGTATCCACTCGATATACAAACAAATGCTAATAGCATTCAATTGCTTTATAAACAAAGCAATGTCCTTTGTCTTCATTGAACCTTACTTCCAGACACAGAAAGCTGCATTCCAAACCTCTTTTGTCATTCGGCCATGTGGTGTGACAGCCATTTTATCCCTGGAAATTTAAAAAGCACATTGCCCAGGGATACTTTAATCAAAAAACATGAATCTTCAGAACTGTAAATTATTGCGAATTCTTACAGTGGTGAGACCACATCTTGAGTATTGTGTGCAGTTTTGGTCGCCTTATCTGAAGAAGGATGTTCTTGCCATGGAAGGAGTTCAGCAAAGATTCACCAGGCTGATACCTGGGATGGCAGGAATGACGTATGAGGAGAGATTGGGTCGATTGGGCTTGTACTCGCTGGAGTTTAGAAGAATGAGAGGGGATCTCATTGAAACTTATAAAATTCTGACAGGACTGGACAGACTAGATGCAGGAAGGATGTTCCCGATGGTCGGGGAGTCCAGAACCAGGGGGCTCAGTCTAAGGATAAGGGGTAGGCCATTTAGGACAGAAATGAGGAGGAATTTCTTCACCCATAGAGTGGTGAACCTGTGGAATTCTCTACCACAGATGGCAGGAGAGGCCAATTCATTAAATATATTCAAGAAGGAGTTGGATATATTTCTTAAGGCTAAAGGGATCAAGGGGTATGGGGAGAAAGCAGGGACCGGGTACTGAATTTGGATGATCAGCCATGATTGCGTTGAATGGCGGAGCAGGCTCGAGGGGCCGAATGGCCTACTCCTGCTCCTATCTTCTATGTTTCTACATATGTAAGAGTCCTCCAGAGCCTAAGAAGCCTTGTGTCGAGGTCCATCTCAGTCCCAAAGGCTCATGATACTACAGTGCAACCAAGCACCAGTGGCATCCATGGCCCTCAGATATCTCCTCGCTACAGCACCAGGAAAGGTTTATGAAAGCAGAGAGGCTCCATGGGTAGGCTCGGTGGCAAAAGGAAGTAGCTGTTGTAAATATATAAAATGCACCGTAAAACCACTTTATGATATGAAATCCAGTGCTCTGATGTTAGTATGTTCACTGCCAATTGAACTGTGCCCTATAACATGGTGTATCTTGACTTCCAAAAGGCTTTTGAATAAGTTCTGAAAGGTTATTAAAAAACTCAAAGCCGTGCGGATTCAGTATAAACCCTGGGATTGGAAAATAATCTGACTAAATAGTAGGAAACAATGAATACTGATTAGAGGAGTTATGCAGAAGTGGGAGGAAATACTAAGTGGGGTAGCTCAGGGCTCAGAAATGGGAATACTATGGTTTCTAATTTACTTAAATGACCTGGATTTAGAAACTCAATGCAAAATGGTCAAATTTGCAGTTGATACCAATCTAGGAAGGGCAGTGGAATTGGAAGAGGCAACTCAGAAATGACCTAGGAGTCTTACTAGGCTCAACGCTAAACATGTCTAACCTGTGCAGAGCAGCAATCAACAAAACTAATAGGATGCAAAACGACACAGTCAGAATAGTAGAATATAAGTCAGAGGAAGTAATGAACAAACTTTATAGTGCCCTGGTCAGACGGCACCTTGAATACTGCATCCAGTTCTGGTCCCCAAGAAAGACATTGAAACGCTGGAGGCAGTGCAGAGAAGAGCCACAAGGCCGAACACCAGTATCAGGGGTTTGCATTATGAGGAAAGACTTGAGAAACTTAGGGGGTAATTTTCACCTTCATCACTTGGGCAGAAAACTGGTGGAGCAGATCACTGCCCGTTATAGAACCCGACTAATTTTAATTTCCATTAATTTTTATGGAAATTAAAATTGGGTAGGTTCTATAACAGGCTCTGCCAGAAAACAGCCCAAATGGTTAAGGTGAAAATGACCCCTTAGGCTTTTCAGCCTGGATAGGAGGCAACTGAGAGGTGATCTTATAGCGGTATAGAAGATTGTTAAGAGTACAGAAAAAGTTAATTTGGAATATTACTATAAATTAAATTAAATTGCAGGGGTAGAACTATGGGACACAAGTGCAAACAAGTAAAAGGTAATTTTAGGACTGATGTCAGGAAATTCTTCTTCATACAAAAAGAGTGATTGATGTGTGGAACAGACCTCCAGACAGAGTGATTGAGGCAAAAACCCAGAGTCATTTAAAACACAATTGGATGCTACAATTGGTGGAGGGGGTACGTGGGGTGTTATGATCTCTCTGGATGGGTGATTAAGATGGGCTGAATGGCCTGCTTCATCTATAATTATCATGTGATTTTGTGAACTGCTTCCTGTTTGGATAAGGAATTTACCACAGAAGAATGTAAAAGAATACAGGCAAAGAGCAGAGAACTGGGATTAGAGTAGATAGCTTCATTTGAAGAGTTAACATTGACACAGCTACAATGGGTTGAATGGTTTCCTTCTGTGCTGTAATTACTATGATTCTATGTCAAAATGCTGCCTGAAAGAAGCACCTTCAAGCTGTCCTTGAATTGCAATTTACAGTGCGTGATATTTATGAGGTCAAGTTTATGTCTGTATGTGACTGAGTAGGAGGAAAAGATATAACATGATGAGTATGGTACCAGCATTGAGTTTGGTGGAGGCCTCCAGCTTCACCTTCTTCTACTTCCTCAATGGTATAATGGCCAATGATGTCCAAAGCAGTCTCATTAAACATTGTCCAGAGCTTGTAATGCCTGGGTCCTTCTTCGTTTTGCTCTGCCTCCTCTTATTGTGCAATCATGTCCTGCAAGTAATTAAGCAGTCTTGCGATGTTGCTAGTTCAGGCAGTACAAACAGTGGCATGCAGCTGTACATCCTGCCTCATACTAAATCAACAGCCATTGTGTTGCTAGGTTTCTTACAATGATTTCCTGTTTCAAGAGTACTAAGATTTTTGTCTGACTATAGTTTCAATTATAAATTGCTGCTTGTATTTGTTCCATGCTTTCTCCTGTGTAAATGAAGGGGCTTAAATGCTTTCTTATTTAATTTAAGTGCTACTCAGCAGATGCAATTTATTCTGATGTTCCTGTGGCTAATCGGTTTAGGACAGGTGATCGCATGATTTGTACCTGTTGCTAAAAACAGCAACATTTGGGATTAACAGGCAGGCAGGAACTCAACCAAAATGTTCAGTTATCTATAGGTAAGACCCTGAATAACCCAGCACCAGCAATTTCTAAGTTATTCCTTCCTTTTTTTTTAATGTGCTAGGCCATTATTGACTTTGCTCTAATTGTAATAATCTCCAGTGCTCTTCACAAGTGTATAGTGTATTTTGTAAAATCACAAAGTACACTACAGCTACTTACATAAGAACATAAGAAATAGGAGCAGGAATAGGCCACTTGGCCCCTCGAGCCTGCTCCACCATTCAATAAGATCATGGCTGATCTTGGGCTTAAAGCCACTTCCCTGCCTGCTCCCCATAACCCTTCACTCCCTTATCTTGCAAAAATCTGTCTATCTCCACTTTAAATGTATTTAATGACCCAGCCTCCATAGCTCTCTGGGGCAGAGAATTCCACAGATTTACAACATCTGAGAGAAGATATTCCTCCTCATCTCAGTTCTAAAAGGGCGACCCTTTATTCTGAGACTGTGCCCCCGAGTTCTAGATTTCCCCATGAGGGGAAACATCCTCTCTGCATCTACCCTGTCGAGCCCCCTCAGTATCTTATATGTTTCGATAAGATCACCTCTCATTCTTCTAAATTCCAATGAGTATAGGCCCAGCCTGCTCAACCTTTCTTCATAAATCAAACCCCTCATCTCTGGAATTAACCTAGTGAATTGTCTCTGAACTGCCTCCAATGCAAGTATATCCTTCCTTAAATAAGGCGACCAAAACTGTACGCGGTACTCAAGGTGTGGTCTCACCAATATCTTGTACAGTTGTAGTAGGACTTCCCTGCTTTTATACTCCAACCCCCTTGAAATACAAGCCAACATTCCATTTGCCTTTTTGATTACTTGCTGTACCTGCATGCTAACTTTTTGTGTTTCATGCACAAGGACCCCCAGGTCCCTCTGAACTGTAGCATTTTGTAATCTCTCTCCAATTAAATAATAGTTTGCTTTTTTATTTTTCCTGCCAAAGTGGATAACCTCACACTTTCCCACATTATACTCCATCTGCCAAATGTTTGCCCACTCACCTAGCCTGTCTATATCCCTTTGCAGCTTCTTTGAGTCCTGTGCACAACTTGCTTTCCCACCCATCTTTGTATCATCCGCAAACTTGGCTACACTACACTCGGTCCCTTCATGCAAGTCATTAATGTAGATTGTAAATAGTTGAGGCCCGAGCACCGATCCTTGTGGCACCCCACTAGTTACCGTTTGCCAACCAGAAAATGACCCATTTATCCTGACTCTCTGCTTTCTGTAAGTTAGCCAATTTTCTATCCATGCTAATATATTACCCCCAACTCTGTGAGCTCTTATCTTATGCAGTAACCTTTTATGTGGCACCTTATCGAATGCCTTCTGGAAATCCAAATACACCACATCCACTGGCTCACCCTTGTACACCCTGCTTGTTACATCCTCAAAGAACTCCAGCAAATTTGTTAAACATGATTTCCCTTTCCTAAAACCATGCTGACTCTGTTTGACTGCAATATATTTTTCTAAATGCCCCGCTACTGCTTCCTTAATGAAGGACTCCAGCATTTTCCCAACGACAGATGTTAGGCTAACTGGTCTATAGTTTCCTGCTTTCTGTCTCCCTCCTTTCTTAAATAGGGGTGTTACATTAGCGGTTTTCCAATCCACTGGGAACTCTCCAGAGTCCAGGAAATTTTGGTATATTGCAACCAATGCATCCACTATCTGCACCCATTTCTTTTAAGACCCTGGGATGCAGGCCATCTGGTCAAGGGAACTTGTCGTCTTTTAGTCCCATTATTTTACCGAGTAATATTTCCTTAGTGATACTGATTGTCTTTAGTTCCCCACTCCCTGTGGCTGTTAGATCCGTGTATCTTGATGTTGTGTCCTTCAATAATTAGACAAGAGACTGCAGGGAACGATCAACAGGTGTTTACTGAATGAGGGTTACTCTAGAACTAACTATACAGATCCCTACTCAGGGTTTATATACAGGTGTGGTCACTGCCGGTAATACAGTATACAGGAGCTGTAAAAAGTAGTTCTCCCCTTAAAGGTACATACATTACAATTCCTCCCCTTTTAGATTAACAGTACCATAACACTCATTTAACAATTAAATATCAAACTAATTACAATTAACACTTTTAACATGCAACATTAGCTGAAAATAGTCTATTTATAAATTCAGTCTTTGGGGAGGTTTCCTGATCCTTTCTGGATAGCGCCTTTCCCAAGTGTCTTGCTCTTGGTGCGAAGGCGATTCTGGCCCCCTGTCGTCGGTTGGTTCATCCGCTTCCGATGCTACTGTTTCTGGGGTAGATGCTACCTGTACGTCGGGTTCATCACCAGGTATGTTTGGGCGAGACATGGGGTTGATTCGTTCCTGTGACTCTAGGATCTGGTCAGCATGGCGTCTCACAATGTTCTCCCCAACATCCACTGTGTACATTAGTGGCCCCTGCCGTGTGCATATCGTTCCTGGTTGCCATTTCTCTGTTTGGTAGTCGCGGGCCAAGACTGGTTGCCCTACATTGAAGCTTCTTGTCGGCTTCTCATTGATGTGCTGGAATTGCTTATTCTCAACATCTCTTCGTACATTTGGTCTGAGCAAATCCAGACGAGATCTCAACCTTCGGTTAAAGAACATCATGGCCGGGGCCTGGTTGGTGACTGCATGTGTCGCATTTCTGTAGGCTAACAGGAAATTGTCCACCTTATGCTGCAGTGGAATGTCGTCATCACACATGGCCTTTACTGCTTTTTTAAAGGTTTGTACGAACCTCTCAGCCAATGTATTTGTGGCTGGATGATACGGGGCGGATGTGTAATGCCTTACCCCATTCCTTTTCATAAATCTTCGAAACTCTTCGGACACAAACTGTGGTCCGTTATCAGAGCAAATCTGCTCTGGCAAGCCATTCCTGGCAAAAATGGTCCATAGGACTGCAATAGTTTTCTCCGTGGTGGTGGAGGACATTTTGATCACCTCAGGCCATTTCGAGTGTGCATCCATGGCTATTAAAAACATTGAGTCCATGAATGGACCAGCAAAATCAATATGCAGCCGTTGCCATGGAGATGAGGGCCACTCCCATGGGTGTAGAGGGGCATGTGGTGGTGAATTTTGGACCTTCTGGCATCCTGAGCAGCTCTTTGTCAGGTCCTCGATTTGCTGATCGATCCCCGGCCACCACACATAAGCCCTAGCAAGGCTTTTCATTTTCACCCCTCCCAGATGACCTTCGTGAAGCTCATTGAGCACTCTCTCCCTTAACTTGGGTGGAATTACCACTCGGGATCCACACATCAAGGTCCCCTGGCATACTGACAGCTGTTCTCTTCTGGATGAGAATGCTGGCAACACTGAGTCGCCATGTGCTGGCCATCCCTTCACCGTCAAATCATATACCCGAGACAGTGTCGGGTCATTTCGGGTCTCCTTCTCTATACCAGCGTTAGTTACTGGCAAGCATTCAATTATAGTCGAATGAAATATTTCGACAGGATCCACTGCTGGTGCTTCCTCCGCAGTAGGCAGTGGCAGCCTTGATAGACCATCAGCGTTTCCATGCTGTTTCGTGCCCTTATACTCGATTTCATATTGGTGCGCCCCTAGAAAAAGGGACCATCTTTGTAGCCGTTGTGCAGTCATCACCGGAACGCCCTTCCTTGGATTAAAGATGGAAACAAGTGGTTGGTGGTTAGTTAGCAAGGTGAACTTCTGCCTGTGCAGATAGTGATTGAACTTTTTCACTCCCCACACTAGGCTAAGGGCCTCCCTGCCAATCTGGGCGTAGTTACGCTCGGCTGAGGTTAGTGACCGAGACGCAAAGGCTACTGACCTCTCCGAGCCGTCCGGGAATTTGTGCGACAGCACCGCTCCAATGCCATCGGGTGATGCATCACACGCCAACCGAATTGGTAGTGCTGGGTTGAAATGAGCCAACACCTCTTTTGATGTGATCAATGCTTTGCTCTTCTGGAAAGCTCGTTTACATTCGTCACTCCACTTCCATGGTACCCCCGTTTGCAGTAGGGTGTTCAGTGGGTATAGTACGGTAGACAAATTCGGCAAGAACTTATGGTAGTAGTTCACCAGCCCGAGGAACGACCTCAGTTGTGACACATTTTCCGGTGCTGGAGCCTTGACTACCGCCTCAATCTTTTCAGGGGACTTATGTAACCCCTCTTTATCAATAACGTGGCCACAATACGAGATCTGCTTCTGGAAAAACTCGCATTTGTGGCGATTAGCTCGGAGCCCATATTCCTTCAATCTAGAGAGCACCTGCTCCAGGTTGGCGAGGTGATCACTGTCATTTTCGCCCGTGACCAGGATGTCGTCCAAATAACACTGGGTCCCTGGAATCCCTTGCAGGACTTGTTCCATTGCCCTTTGCCAAATAGCCGGAGCTGATGCTACCCCGAACACCAGCCGGTTGTATTGGTAGAGACCTTTATGAGTGTTGATCGTGAGGTACTGTTTCGAGGCTTCTTCTACCTCCATTTGCAGGTACGCCTGGGCCAGATCAATCTTAGTGAAGCGTTTCCCTCCAGATAGCGAGGCGATAATATCTTCAATCTGCGGAAGCGGATATTGTACAGTGTGAAGGACTGGGTTCACTGTCACCTTATAGTCCCCACAGATGCGAACCTTCTTTGGTTCCCCAGGCGTATTACTCAACGCCCTCTTCATTACAGGAATGATGGGTGTAGCCCACTTGCTCCAGTCCACTTTGGACAGTACTCCTGAACATTCCAAATCTTCCAGCTCTGCTTCGACGGCTGGGCGGATCGCATAAGGTACCGGTCTGGCCTTAAAAAACTTTGGGCTTGCATTTTCCTCTATTTTGATCATCGCTGTTATGCCTTTTAGTGTTCCGAGTCCCTGCTGGAACACTTCTTGTGCGTCAGTTAGCATTTTTGACAGTCGTCCAGGTGTGACGTCGTCATCCTTTTTGGCATCTACAGTCAGTGCTTGTATGGAATGCCAATCTAGCTGTATCTTCCGGATCCATTCACGTCCTAGTAGTGGTGGTCCTCCATCTGACAATACATATAGGTCCATTTTTGGTGTTTCCTTGCCGTTATATATAACAGTCACCCTTATTTTTCCTTTGTGGTAGACTTTTTGCCCCGTGTACGTCTTCAAGACAATCTTTGTATCTCTCAAGGGTATATGTGAGAATAGCCGCTTGTAGTCCCTTCGGTTTATGACTGTTAGGGCTGATCCTGTGTCCAATTCCATTTTCACTTGGACTCCTGCTATCTTGAGCGTGACCCAGATAGTTTGGTGATCCTCCGTTTTGATCACCTTATGTAGTTTCAGACAACCCAGCTCCTCGCTTCCGGAGCCTGTATCACTTTTCTGTTCGTCTGAACTACTCTCCGTCACCTTATGTACCTTCTTGTACTTCTCCTGTGGAGATTTCTTGCTGCTGGTTTTCTTTCCCGGCCTGCAGACTCTTGCTATGTGTCCTACTTTTCCACACTGTCTGCATATTTTGTCGTTGAACCAGCAATCATTATGGTCGTGTGTTGTTCTGCCGCAGCGATAGCACTTCACTGTTCCGTATGACATTTCATTTGTGCCATATTCTTGCGGTCTCCGTTGTATCTCTGCCGCGCCCCGTGCTGCTGCTTCGTGTGATGCTGCAATGCTGAAAGCCTTGTCCAGCGTAAGATCCTTTTCTGATAGAAGCCGTTTCTGGGTTCTTTCACTTTGAAGCCCACACACAAACTTGTCCCTTAAAGTATCTGCTAGTCCCGTTCTAAACTGGCAGTGTTTCGATAGCTTGCGCAGTTCCGTTAAATACTCAGCATTACTTTCATCTTTATGCTGGTTCCTTTTGTGAAACTTAAATCTTTCTGCTATCAGCAGCGTGTGGGGTTTAAGTGGTCCTGTAGGATTGACACTATGTTTTCAAAATCCTTTTCTACTGGCTTCTCTGGGGTTACTAGGTTTCGTAGTAAGCCATACGTTTTTGCACCCATTGAATTCAACAATGCCAGCACTTTCTTGTCATCTGGCACTTCATTCGCCTTGCAGTATACTTCTATGCATTCGACATATGTTGTCCAATCTTCGACTTCATTGTCGAACGCTGTGATACTGCCACTCTTCGGCATTTTTGGGTGTGGTTAGACTGGCTTAAAATGGCGTCTACCGCGCTTTCGTTTCTTCCCCGCTGCGGCTTAAAATGGCGTCTCCCGCGCTTTCCTTTCTTCCCCGCTGACGCTGCTCGGCCCTTGAACACCGGCTGCGCTCTGTGTGTTTTCCTGCGCGCCTCTCTCCCCCATTGACGCTGCTCGGCCCTTGAACACCGGCTGTGCTCTGCTCTCTCTCGTTGACGCTGCCCGGTCCTGAACACCGGTTGCGCCCTGTGCGCTCTACCCTCTCTCTCTCCCCCGTCGACGCTGCTCGGCCTTTTTCTGTGCCGTCGGTCAGCTCTAGCCGCCGCTGTCTGGGAAGGGTCTGCACAGTACCTGTTGCCAGCCCATTTCGCTGGACCACTGTGACTGGAAAGCCAAGCCCGGCTCTCGACAGCCTCCCCTGCGATGCTCAAATCTCCGCTGGATGACTGGGGGGTTTCCCGTGGTCGACGCCCGTGCTTCTGGACTCGGCCTTCTTCCACGGTTCTCCAGGAGCGAATCCCTGGGAGGTGATGCAGAGTTGCAGGTAGGTTTGAATCTGCTCGTCGCCAATGTTAGATCCGTGTATCTTGATGTTGTGTCCTTCAATAGTTAGACAAGAGACTGCAGGGAACGATCAACAGGTGTTTACTGAATGAGGGTTACTCTAGAACGAATTGTACAGATCCCTACTCAGGGTTTATATACAGGTGTGGCCACTGCCGGTACTACAGTATACAGGAGCTGTAAAAAGTAGTTCTCCCCTTAAAGGTACATACATTACAGTGGCCCCTTGATTATCCATTGTTTGGATGTTGTTGGTGTCTTCTACAGCGAAGACAGATGCAAAATATTTGTTCAGAATCTCTGCCATTTCCCCATTCCCCATTATTAATTCCCTTAAATGGCATTATGTGCAAACTGAGTTATTGGTTAGAGCCAACGGGCGAGAAATTCGGTAGCACCCTGTTTTGGGGTGGTAGCGTTAGCGAGGCGGGACATCCTGTGCCCGGTGAGGAAGTCCTGTCCTGGCCATGAAATTCACCTTACCGCTCCACCCAGGAAGTGGAGCGCAATCTCGGGCGCTCCACTTCCTGGTGGGGCGGTAATCGAAGCGATGTTGGGGCGCAATTGGCAGCCGTTTCAACGTCCATCCCCTTCAGTTAAAGTGGAGGGCCACTGCGCACTCTGCAGGGCCTCTGATGGCTCCAACTAGGCCACCAGGGTGGCGTGGTGCCATGGCAACAGCCCGGCGGCGAGATACAGTGCCGGGCTGCACGATGGTGGCCTGGACCATGCCATGGCCTACCATGGAGGGCCGACCTGGAGGTCAGCCAAAAAAATAAAATAGTGATACAGGTTGGTGATGATGTCATTGCCAGAGACAGGGGTGCGGCGTTATTAGCGCCTCAGCAACGCCTGGCCAAATTTTGCGGGAGGTGCTTTTTCCACCCCCCCGGCGATGACCCCCCGGAGGCGCTAACGGCAGGCACAAAGGAGCCGGATTTCGCCCCCAACTTGCTATCTTATGTATCGCCGCCAGGCTGCTGCCAAGGCACCACGCCGCCCTGGTGGCCTAGAGCTGTTTATACTTGCTATAAGAGCTGTCTACACATGCCTTTCAAGATTGTTATGAATCATTAGGGATGCCTTTCTGATGGTTCAGAAGTAAAGTCACCATATCCATATCTATTACCAGGAATGTCCCAGGTTCAATCCATGGTCTGTACTGTTCTCAGGTCGGGGTGGCAGTAGGGGCACTACAATCGGTTTTAGTACCCCTGTGTTAAAAGGTGCATAAAAATAGCCAGGGTACCCACTCTTGATCACTCTGCATGTTTATGAATGCCAGGTAAGAACAGGATCAAGCTCAGCTGTGAAGCCTCGATCATTGGATAGCCTCTGGCACTCACTGTCAAGGAATACATTTTAATAATGGCCACCTTTGCAAGGTACTGGAGGGTGCCCTGTGCCTGTGGAACCATACTGTAGTAAGGATTCAGTTAAGGAGGGGAGT
The DNA here is from genome assembly GCF_052327205.1 of Somniosus microcephalus. Classification (NCBI taxonomy): domain Eukaryota; kingdom Metazoa; phylum Chordata; class Chondrichthyes; order Squaliformes; family Somniosidae; genus Somniosus; species Somniosus microcephalus. The sequence goes on from NC_140988.1 coordinate 213,836,455, forward strand.
GGAGAAAAATGTATATTAGACGTGGGGGGGGGGCAATGTTCCCTTTAATCTGTACAGCCGCGCAGCGTCTGGAGCTCCCGTGCAGCTGGCTCACTGGCTTTTAAATGGGAAAAGCTGCACATGCGTGATATTTTGAATGGGCCGTGCAGCCCCTTAAAGGGACAAATTAAAGGGAACATTGAGAGTGTGGGTGAACTTCTCAGGGATTCTCACGATCAGCCACCATAACTTTGGCAGAAGATCCATGGGAACTTTGTTTATGCGCCTATCTGGGGTTTCTGCCAATCATCCACCTAAGTTACGCTAGCTGATTGGACGAACCCCCGAGGAAATTCATGTTGTGTATGTACCTTTAAGAGAATAACTGGTCTCAGACTGCAGTACCGGCAGTGACCACCCCTGTATAAAAGGCGCTAGAGAGCCTCTGTTGTTTTAGTTTCGTTTATGCCTTTCACCAGTAAAGACTTGTTTGTTTCTCTCCTGCTAGTCCGTGTCTCAATCATTCACGGACTTAACACTGGCGACGAGTTAGAAACGAACTTACCTGCAACTCAGAAGCAGCTCCGACGACGTGTTGAAGGTCGGAGCCAGAAGAAAGAAGAAAAAAAAAAATAGGCCATTGAAACACGAGAAACGGGCGTCGACCGTCAATCATCGAGTTCAAAACTTGCAGGAGAGACTGTCCAGAGCCAGGCTCGGTTCCTCAGTCCGTGGTTTCCCAGCTAATCGGGCTGGTGGCAGGTAGTGCTCTGATCCTTCCTGGGCTGCAACGGGGCCGGGCAGCGAGTCGGGAAGCAAGGAGAGAGAGAGAGGGTGGAGCATACAGGGCGCAGCCGGTGTTTCGAAGCTGGGCAGCGTTCGGACCTCAGAAGAGGGAGGGAAGTGTTCCAGAGGGTCCGCTCCACGATGGGAAAATAATAAAAGAAAAAGAATATGCGCAAGAAACCGTGGAAAGCAGCGCTAACAACAGCGGGGAAGAAGGAAAAGCGCGGGAGGCGCCATTTTGTTAAATCGGAGAAGAAGGCAAAGCGCGGGAGGCGCCATTTTAGATTTGCAAGATGCCGAAGGCTGGCTGTATCACTGCTTTTGATAATACATTAGAGGACTGGACCACGTATGTGGAAAGAGTCGAGGTATATTTCGAGGCAAATGAAATAGTGGAGGGGAAAAAGGCATCAATATTGCTAAACGTAATGGGCGCTAGAACGTACGGCCTATTGCGGGATCTGATTACTCCAGCCAAACCGAAGGCGAAGAGTTTTAACGAAATTGTTGCTGTTCTACAGGAGCACTTAAACCCTACACCGCTGTTGATAGCAGAAAGATTTAAATTCCACAGGAGAACTTAGCACAAAGATGAGAGCAATGCTGAGTATCTTACGGAACTACGCAAGCTATCAAAGCACTGCCAGTTCGGAGCAGGACTGGCAGATACCCTATGGGACAAATTTGTCTGTGGACTCCTGAGTGAAGGAACACAGAAGCAGTTACTCGCAGAAAAAGAGCTGACGCTAGAACAGGCTTTCAGCGTGGCAGTATCCTACGAAACAGCAGCACGGGGAGCTGCAGAAATACAACAGAAACCACAAGAATACAGCGCTAACGAAATGGCGTATGGAGCAGAAAAGTGTTTTCGCTGCGGCAGAACAACCCATGATCGGAAGGACTGCTGGTTCAAGGACAAAGTATGCAGGCAATGTGGGAAAATGGGACACATAGCAAGAGTCTGCAGGTCGGGAAAGAAAACCAACACTACAAGAACTACTAAGGAAAAGTACAAGAAAGTAAAGAAATTGACAGACAGTAGTTTGGAAGATCAGGAGAGTGATAAGGACTCTGGGAACAGGAGACTAAGTTGTCTAAAGTTACACAACGTGATCGCAAAGGAGGATCACCGAACCATTTGGGTCACCCTCATGATAGCAGGGTCCCCAAGTTAAAATGGAATTGGATACAGGATCAGCGCTAACCGTCATGAATCGACAAGACTATGAGCGGCTATTTTCACACATACCCTTGAAAGAGACATCCATCGTCTTGACGACGTATACGGGGCAAAAAGTATACCCCAGAGGAAAAATAAGGGTGCCTGTCGAATACAATGGCAAGAGAATACGGAAATTGTATCTCTACATACTGCCAAATGGTGGACCACCGTTATTGGGACGGGAATGGATCAGGAAGATAAACTTAGATTGGCATTCCATTCATGCAATGACGGTGGACGGTAAAAAAGATGACGACGTCACTCCTGGACGATTGTCAACAATCTTAGCTAACGCCATAGAGGTATTTCAACAAGAACTGGGCAAGCTTAAAGGCGTAACCGCCTCGTTAAAAATAGAAGAGAATGCAGTTCCCAAGTTTTTCAAAGCGAGACCGGTACCATATGCAATTCGTCCAGCCGTCGAGGCAGAGCTGGAGAATCTGGAGAAGGCGGGCGTGTTGTCTAAGGTCGACTGGAGCGAGTGGGCGACACCCATCATTCCTGTCATGAAGAAAACGTTAAGCAATAAGTCCGGAGAGCCAAGGAAGATTCGCATCTGTGGGGATTTCAAGGTGACGGTGAACCCTGTCCTTCACACAGTACAATATCCTCTTCCAAGGATAGAAGACATCTTCGCCTCACTGTCTGGAGGGAAGCGTTTTACAAATATTGACCTAGCACAAGCATATTTGCAGATGGAGGTTGAAGAGTCCTCTAGGAAGTATCTCACGATAAACACTCACAAAGGTCTTTACCAGTATCATCGATTGGTATTCGGAGTAGCATCGGCTCCGGCGATATGGCAAAGAGCGATGGAACAAGTCCTGCAAGGGATTCCGGGGACTCAGTGTTACTTGGACGACATCCTTGTAACAGGTGAAGATGACAGTGAACACCTTAACAACCTAGAACAGGTGCTCACTAGACTACGGGAACATGGGCTGCGAGCCAACTGCCCCAAGTGCGAATTTTTTAAGAAACAGATATCGTATTGTGGCCACGTGATTGATGAAGAGGGGTTACATAAGTCCCCTGACAAAATTGAAGCGGTTGTTAAGGCCCCAGCGCCTGAAAATGTGTCGCAACTGAGGTCATTCCTCGGGTTGGTGAATTACTATCATAAGTTTTTGCCGAATTTGTCGACAATTCTGCATCCACTGAACGCCCTGCTACGAACGGGGGTAGCATGTAAATGGAGCGATGATTGTAAACGTGCTTTTCAGAAGAGTAAGGACTTAATCACTTCGAAGGAAGTATTGGCTCACTACAACCCAGCACTGCCAATCAGGCTGGCGTGTGATGCATCTCCCTACGGCATTGGGGCGGTACTGTCACATAAATTCCTTGATGGTTTGGAGAGGCCGATAGCTTTTGCGTCACGCTCGTTAACTTCTGCCGAGCGTAACTATGCCCAGATTGACAGAGAGGCCCTCAGCCTAGTGTGGGGGGTGAAGAAGTTCAATCACTATCTGCACGGTCAAAAATTTACTCTACTAACCGATCATCAACCTCTTGTCTCCATTTTCAACCCTCAGAAGGGCGTACCGATAATGACAGCACAACGGCTGCAGAGATGGTCCCTTTTCCTAGGGGCACACCAATATGACATCGAGTACAGGGGAACTAAACAGCATGGAAATGCTGATGGATTGTCACGTCTACCGTTGCCGACAGTGGAAGAAGAAGACCTGGCAGTGGATCCAATGGAGTTATTCCACTCGACCATAGTCGAATGTCTCCCTGTGATGAATGCAAACATAGAAATGGAAACACGGAATGACCCGGCACTATCACGGGTCTATGATTACGGGTCTATGATTTAACGGTGAAGGGATGGCCAGCACATGGCGAACCACTGCTGCCAGCATTTTCGCCAAGAAGAGAACAGCTGTCAGTGTGCAGAGGAACCTTGATGTGTGGATCCAGAGTAGTAATTCCACCTAAGTTGACGGATAGAGTGCTCAATGAGCTTCATGAGGGTCATCTGGGTGGGGTAAAAATGAAGAGCTTAGCCAGAGCGTTTGTGTGGTGGCCGGGAATCGATAGAGAAATCGAAGAGATGACCAAGAGCTGTGCAGGATGCCAGAAGGTCCAAAACGCCCCACCACAAGCTCCTCTGCATCCATGGGAGTGGCCCTCATCTCCATGGCAAAGGGTGCACATTGATTTTGCTGGTCCCTTCATGGACTCGATGTTTTTAATTGCGGTGGATGCACATTCAAAGTGGCCAGAGGTAATAAAAATGTCCTCAACCACCACGGAAAAAACTATCGCAAGTTTACGAACCATATTCGCCAGGAATGGGCTGCCTGAACAGATTTGCTCTGACAATGGACCACAGTTTGTGTCTGAAGAGTTCCGGAGGTTCTTAAAGAACAATGGTTTTAAGCATTACACATCTGCCCCATATCATCCAGCCACTAATGGATTGGCCAAGAGGTTTGTCCAAACATTCAAGAAGGCTATCAAGGCAATGTGTAATGAAGATATACCCCTACAACACAAGGTGGACAACTTCTTGTTTGCCTACCGGAATGCGACACATGCGGTTACCAACCAAACTCCAGCCATGATGTTCTTCAATCGAAGACTACGATGCCGCTTGGATTTGGTTAAGCCAAACGTCCGAAGAGATGTGGAGAACAGGCAGTTTCAGAATATGAATGAAAGGCCGACCAGGAGTTTTAAGATAGGTCAACCAGTTTTGGCCCGGGACTACCGCACTGAGAAATGGCAGCCAGGAACGATTTGTACACGACAAGGACCTCTCATGTATACCGTGGACGTTGGGGAGAGCATTGTAAGACGCCATGCTGACCAGATTCTAGAGTCACTGGAAAACTTCAACTCCACACCACGATCTGATACACCTGGTAATGAAATCGACGTTCCAATTGTATCTACCGCAGAACCGGTAATATTGGAAGCAGATGAACCAAACAACGACATTGATTCCGACTCAACATTGCCAGAAGAACCTGATACTCCAAAGAGGCGTTATCCAGACAGAATCAGGAAGCCTCCTCAAAGACTGAACTTATAATTGCTTAAGCTTAACCAATGTATCTAGCAACAGTAATTGTGATTGTAATTCGTTATCATTAGTTGTTAAATGAATGTTATGTACTGTTTATCTAAAAGGGGAGGAATTGTTGTGTATGTACCTTTAAGAGAATAACTGGTCTCAGACTGCAGTACCGGCCGTGACAACCCCTGTATAAAAGGCGCTAGAGAGCCTCTGTTGTTTTAGTTTCATTTATGCCTTTCACCAGTAAAGACTTGTTTGTTTCTCTCCTGCTAGTCCGTGTCTCAATCATTCACGGACTTAACAATTCACAGTGACTTTCCAAGGCGTCTCCCAATCTCCTGCTGTAACTTCAGCGGAACCCGCCAAGAATGGCCATTTTTAGCCATTTATACCTTTTCTCCGGGGGCTCTCGGATCTTCCACTGCAGAACCCCTGCTAAACATTTCTGGTCTGTGTCATGTTTATATTTGGCTTGTTTGTACTTTAGTGGAGTAATTTGCTGACTTTCCACTACCGATGGGGGACTTTACTGCCAAATGTTTGTGTCAAAAATTTGGGTGCACACTGCACACAATGTTCTGACCATTTTTACTAATGTTTAGAAACTTATGTGCAGGCTATGCCCAGATCACCAATATCTGCTCCTAGCAGGCAGGCCTCTGCCTACCTTGGCTGTAGAAGTCAGAAAATTATTGGAACATAGGAACAGGAGTAGGTCATTCAACCCCTCGAGCCTGCTCCACCATTCAATGAGATCATGGCTGATCGATGCCCTAACTCTGGGAACGGTAGTGTAGTGGTAATGTCACTGGGCTAGTAATCCAGAGGCCATGAGTTCAAATCCCACCATGGCAACTGGGGAATTTAAATTCAGTTAATTAAATAAATCTGGAATAAAAAGCTAGTGCAGGTAAACTATCCTACTTCTAAAAACCGAAAGTTTTTTCGTTCAACGTAAGTCGTGCGCACGACATGACCAGAGTGGCGCACGACTTACGCTGAGCAGGGCAGAGGGTCACAGAGTTCCCTCCTGGGTAGGAGATTGCAGGCCGAGCCGGGCAGTGTGAAGGAGGTACTGGGAGAGTGAACCCAACAATACAGTGGCCCGTCCGATAGCTGCAGCGACCCGTCCGATATTCTTTTCTCCCACCCCACCCGACCCGACCCCCGACCCATCCGATATTCTTTTCTCCCGACCTGACCCGACCCGACCCCCGACCCGAACCGCGGCCCGTCCGATATTCTTTTCTCCCCCCCGACCCCCCCCGGACCCCCCGGACCACCCGACCGCCCCCCTCGACCCCTCCCCCCCGGACCCCCCCCGACCCCCCACCCGACCCGACCCCCCCCCCCGACCTGATCCGCGGCCCGTCCGATATTCTTTTCTCCCCCCCCACCCGACCCACGACCTGATTTGCTGGCCAGCTTAGTAGGAGCCAGCCAATATCCGGCTTTCCAGAGAAGCAGGAAGGGGAATGAGACACGGAACAGTCGCAAGAGGTAGCCTGAACTTTTAAAATTTATATTAAATACAAATTTCCCAGTCTTATAATAATACCTTCTGAAATCCGAAAAATTCCGAAAACCGAAACTCAGCTGGTCCCAAGGCTTTCGGATAAGTGTACCTGTATCAGTAATGGTAACCATGAAACTATCGGATTATCGTAAAAACCCATCTGGTTCACTAACGTACTTTAGAATGTAGTGTCCGTGTGTTGATGGAGACACTGAAGACAGGAGTTGGTTCATAGGTGTTTACTAAGCAAAGTCTGGAGGGGTACTAATGGATATAACACAATATACAGGCTTATATAGCCCGAGTGGCCATTACTGGCATTGCAGCACATATGGGGCTCTTAAAGGCACATACACCACAATTCCTCCCCTTTTAGCTAACCAGTACATCATATTTTAAATAATTATTAATTACATGTTATAAGAAAAATAATATACACATTGCTGTAGTTAATTAATTATAAGTCAGTCTCTCTGGAGGCTTCCTGACTCGGTCCGGATAATGCCTCGGTGGTGTAGTAGTTTCTGGTGGTGTAGTAGGTTCTTTTGGCAAGGCTGATTCGGCTTGAATGCCAGTGTCAGGTTCATCGGGTTCCAGTATCACCGGATCGGAGGTAGATATGGGTATCTCTACTTCATCGTTCGGCGTATATTGTTGTGGTGTAGGTTGTCCCTTTTCGGATGACTCTATGATTTGGTCAGCATGGTGCCTTATTATGCTTTCTCCGATGTCCACGGTATACATCAGTGGTCCTAGTCGTGTGCAGATAGTTCCAGGCTGCCATTCCTCGGTACGGTAGTCCCGGGCCAAAACTTGTTGACCTATCTGGAAGGTTCTAGTTGGCCTTTCATTCATGCCTTGAAACTGCCGGTTCTCCACGTCCCTTCTGATGTTGGGTTTGACCAAATCCAGCCGGCATCTTAGGTTTCTATTGAAGAACATCATGGCGGGAGTTTGGTTGGTAACCATATGTGTTGCATTCCTGTATGCGAACAAAAAGTTATCCACCTTGTGCTGAAGTTTTATGTCTTCATTACCCATGGCCTTTATGGCCTTCTTGAAGGTCTGGACAAACCTTTCAGCCAATCCATTGGTGGCGGGATGGTATGGGGCGGACGTGTAGTGCTTAACCCCATTGTTTTTTAAGAACTTCCTGAATTCTTCGGACACAAATTGCGGTCCATTATCAGAACAGATCTGTTCCGGCAGTCCATTCCTGGCAAATATGGTCCTTAATACTGTGATGGTTTTTTCCGTGGTGGTGGAGGACATCTTTATTACCTCCGGCCACTTGGAGTGTGCATCAACCGCGATTAAGAACATTGAGTCCATAAATGGACCAGCAAAGTCGATGTGTATCCTTTGCCAGGGAGATGAGGGCCACTCCCATGGATGTAGAGGGGCTTGTGGTGGAGCGTTTTGGACCTTCTGGCATCCTAGGCAGCTCTTGGTCATTTCTTCGATGTCTCCATCGATACCTGGCCACCATACAAACGCCCTGGCTAGGTTCTTCATTTTCACTCCGCCCAGATGCCCCTCGTGAAGCTCCTTTAGCACTTTATCCTGGAGTTTGGGTGGAATCACCACTCTGGATCCACACATCAAGGTTCCTCGGCACACTGACAGCTGTTCTCTTCTTTGCGAGAATGCTGGCAACAGTAGTTCGCCATGTGCTGGCCATCACTTCACTGTTAATTCGTAGACCCGTGAGAGAGTCGGGTCATTTCTTGTTTCCCTTTCAATGGCAGAATTTGTTACTGGTAGACATTCCACTATGGTAGAGTGGAACATCTCCACTGGGTCTACTGTAGGTGCCTCTTCTACCATTGGCAACGGTAGGCGCGATAAACCGTCAGCATTCCCATGCTGTTTTGATCCTTTGTATTCTATGTTGTATTGGTGTGCCCCTAGAAAAAGGGACCACCTCTGTAGCCTTTGCGCTGTCATAATGGGAACACCCTTTTTAGGGTTGAATATGGAGATGAGGGGTTGATGGTCAGTCAACAAGGTAAATTTTTGTCCGTGTAGGTAATAGTTGAATTTCTTCACTCCGCATACCAGGCTGAGTGCTTCCCTGTCGATTTGGGCATAGTTACGCTCAGCTGAGTTCAATGAGCGTGACGCAAAAGCTATCGGCCGTTCCGAGCCATCAGGGAATTTATGCGATAATACTGCTCCTATGCCGTAAGGGGATGCATCGCACGCCAGTCTGATTGGCAGTGATGGGTTGTAATGAGCCAAAACTTCTTTGCATTTATGGAAGGCATGTTTGCAGTCTTCGTTCCATTTCCAAATTACTCCTGTTTGTAGCAGTTCGTTAAGAGGGTGTAGAAGAGTTGATAATTTCGGTAGTAATTTATGATAGTAATTTATTAATCCCAGGAACGACCTTAATTGTGAAACATTTTCAGGTACTGGGGCTTTTATGACCGCTTCAATTTTTTCAGGTGACTTATGCAACCTTTCCTTATTTATTATGTGGCCACAATATGATATTTGATTTCGGAAAAATTCGCACTTGGGGCGATTTGCTAGTAGGCCCCGTTCTCTCAGCCTAGTGAGCACCTGCTCTAAATTGGCAAGGTGCTCGTTGTCGTTTTCTCCTGTTACAAGGATGTCGTCTAGGTAGCATTGAGTCCCCGGAATCCCTTGGAGGACTTGTTCCATAGCTCTTTGCCAGATAGCTGGAGCGGATGCTACTCCGAAAACCAGTCGATTGTACTGGTACAGACCTTTGTGTGTATTTATTGTGAGATATTTTTTAGAGGCCTCTTCAACCTCCATCTGTAGATATGCCTGTGCCAAGTCAATTTTGGTGAAATGTTTCCCTCCGGATAGTGAGGCAAAAATATCTTCTATCCTCGGAAGAGGATACTGTACCGTGTGAAGGACCGGGTTTACAGTCACCTTGAAGTCTCCACAGATGTGAATTTTTCTCTGTTCTTCAGATTTATCATTCTTCAATGCTTTCTTCATGACTGGGACGATGGGTGTTGCCCACTCGCTCCAATCTATTTTAGATAATACGCCTGCCTTTTCCAAATTCTCCAGCTCTGCCTCGACTGCTGGACGAATTGCGTATGGCACCGGTCTTGCCTTAAAAAACTTGGGAATTGCTGCATCTTCCACTTTTATTGAGGCGGTGATGCCTTTCAAGGTTCCTAGTTTCTCTTGAAACATTTCCTTGGCGTTGGCCAAGATGTCTTTTAATCGTTCAGGTATGACGTCATCATCATTTTTTTCCTTACTGGTCACCGTCAATGCCTGAATGGAGTGCCAGTCTAAACGTATTTTCCTGATCCATTCACGTCCCAACAGCGGTGGACCACCATCTTGCAGAACGTATAAATACAACTTCTGTATTTCCTTGCCGTTGTATACAACAGGCACCCTTATTTTTCCTTTGGGGTATACTTTCTGCCCCGTATATGTTTTCAAGATAATGGATGTGTCTTTTAAAGGTATATGCGGAAATAGCCGCTCGTAATCCCGTCGATTTATGACGGTCAGAGCTGATCCTGTATCTAGCTCCATTTTAACTGGGGACCCTGCTATTGTGAGGGTAACCCAAATGGTCTGGTAATCTTCTTTGGCAATTACATTATGTAATTTGAGAGAGCTTAGTCTCTTGTTCCCGGAGTCGCTATCGCTCTTCTGGTCTTCGGAGCTACTATCCGTCATCATTTGTACCTTTCTGTGCTTTTCCTTATTGATTCTTTTCCTGTTAGTGGACTTTTTGTTTCCAGATCGGCACACACGTGTAATGTGTCCCATCTTTCCGCATTGCCTGCATGCTTTGTCCTTGAACCAGCAGTCCCTCTGGCCATGGGTGGATCTGCCGCAGCGATAACATCTCTCGAAACCCCGTGTCATTTCATGGGTGCAGAAGTCCTGTGGCCTTTGCTGTATCTCTGCAGCTCCTCTTGCACTGAAAGCCTTGTCCAGTGTTAAATCTTTCTCAGAAAATAGCCTTTTTTGTGTTTCTACACTTAGGGGACCGCAGACGAATTTGTCTCGCAGAGAATCTGCCAGTCCTGCCTCGAATTGGCAGTGTAGGGTATCAACAATCTCCTTAAAATTTTTGTCCATCGGATCAGCTGGAGTGATCAAGTTCCGCAACAGCTTGTATGTCTTTGCGCCCATTAGATCCAGAAGTACTGAAGCTTTTTTCTCATCTTCTATTCCATTTGCGGTGCAATATACCTCCACTCTTTCCACATATGTGGTCCAATCCTCTATCTCGTTATCAAAAGCATCAATATTGCCAGAATTAGGCATCTTAGAAAAGATATGGCGCTTCCCGCGCTTTCCCGCCACTGCTGCCGATGACAACGCTGTTTCCCGCGGTTTCCGTTCTTTTTTTAAATTTATTTATTTATTTACAGTTGGAGACTCGTTCCCGCTAGACTCTCTCTGTCGGTCTGAACGCCGACCTGCTTGCAGCCGCGGCTGTCTCCCGAGTGCTCCCTCCGTCTGTTACTGCTTGCCTCCGCTTTCGCTGCTTGGCCCAGCTGTAGAGCCAGCCGCTGGAGCCCCAGCCTAACGCCCAGGAAGGATTACCGTAGTACCTGCCACCAGCTTGGCCAGCTGGTGAAACAACAGCTTCTTTCACTTCTTGATTCTTCTGGAAGCCGGAGGAATCGATGTCCTTGAGGTGCTGCCGAATTGTAGGTAAGTCCGTTTCCACTTCATCGCCACTGTAGTGTCCGTGTGTTGATAGAGACACTGAAGACAGGAGTTGGTTCATAGGTGTTTACTAAGCAAAGTCTGGAGGGGTACTAACGGATATAACACAATATACAGGCTTATATAGCCCAAGTGGCCATTACCGGCATTACAGCACATATGGGGCTCTTAAAGGCACATACACCACAATTTAGGGAAGGAAATCTGCCATCCTTACCTGGTCTGGCCTATATGTGACTCCAGACCCACAGCAATGTGGTTGACTCTTAACTGCCCTCTGAAATGGCCTAGCAAGTCACTCATCGCTACGAAACATAATAAGAATGAAACTGGCTACGGACACGGCAACGGCACACCCAGCCCAGTCGACCCTGCAAAGTCCTCCTCGCCAACATCTGGGGACTTGTGCCAAAATTGGGAGAGCTATCCCGCAGACTAGTCAAGCAATAGCCTGACATAGTCTTGCTCACAGAATCATACCTTTCAGCCAACGTCCCAGACTCCTCCATCACCATCCCTGGGCATGTCCTGTCCCACTGGCAGGACAGACCCACCAGGGGTGGTGGCACAGTGGTATACAGTCAGGAAGGAGTGGCCCTGGGAGTCCTCAACATTGACTCTGGACCCCATGAAGTCTCTTATGTGGGACTTTATCAAATGCCTTATGGAAGTCCATGTAATTAACATCCATAGACATTCCCCTGTCCACTACTTTAGTCACCTCTTCAAAAAATTCAATCAGGTTTGTCAGGCATGATCTACCTTTCACGAATCCATGCTGGCTCTCTCTGATCAACTGAAAATTTTCGAGGTGTTCAGTCACCCCACCCTTAATTATAGACTCTAGCAATTTCCCGACAACAGATGTTAGGCTAACTGATGTATAATTCCCTGGTTTCCCTCTCTCACCATTTTTAAATAGCGGAGTGACATGTGCAATTTTCCAATCTAAAGGGACGGTTCCTAAATCGAGAGAACTTTGGAAGATTATAGTTAGGGCATCTACAATGTGATCACCTATTTCTTTTAAAACCCTGGGATGGAAACCATCTGGTCCTGGGGATTTGTCACTATTTAGTGCTGTTATTTTCTTTATTACTGTTATTTTACTTACATTCATTTGATTGAGTCCCTGTCCTTATTTAGTTTCCTTGGGATTTCCAGCATGCTATCCTCTTCCTCTACTGATAATACTGATGCAAAGTAATTATTCAACAAGTCCGCTTTATCCCTTAAATTCAAACATATTTGGCATTTGGAGAATTTTCTGAAGCTGAGATTTTGTATCTGAATATTACAAAGTGCTCCATCCAGAATTATAGTGAGAACATGGATAAGTGATGGATAAGACAGTTGGGTAAAATAAATTAAAAATTAAATTAAAATGAAAGACTGTTGTATTCAGTGTCTATGGTGCTGGAGAGTAATCTTTAATTTTATGGTTCTCTTTGTTTGAAAGATAGAAGTAACGTCTTTTATTCCCATTATCAATGACCGCTAACAAACTCGCAAGAATTTGAGAGTGACGCCACAGTACACAAAGCGACGCCAGCACAGGGGGAGAAGCTGATTGGTGAGTAGTGGGTGAGTGCTTTGTTTATCTTCAATTTTAAAACATGGAAACATAGAAACATAGAAACATAGAAGATAGAAGCAGGAATAGGCCATTCAGCCCCTCGAGCCTGCTCTGCCATTCAATGCGATCATGGCTGATCATCCAATTTCAGTACCCGGACCCTGCTTTCTCCCCATACCCCTTGATCCCTTTAGCCTTAAGAAAGATATCCAACTCCTTCTTGAATATATTTAATTAATTGGGCTCTACTGCCTTCTGTGGTAGAGAATTCCACAGGTTCACCACTCTCTGGGTGAAGAAATTCCTCCTCATTTCTGTCCTAAATGGCCTACCCCTTATCCTTAGACTGCGATCCCTGGTTTTGGACTCCCCGACCATCGGGAACATCCTTCCTGCATCTAGTCTGTCTAGTCCTGTCAGAATTTTATAAGTTTCAATGAGATCCCCTCTCATTCTTCTAAACTCCAGCGAGTACAAGCCCAATCGTCCCAATCTCTCCTCATACGTCATTCCTGCCATCCCAGGTATCAGCCTGGTGAATCTTCGCTGAACTCCTTCCATGGCAAGAATATCCTTCCTCAGATAAGGCGCCGAAAACTGCACACAATACTCAAGATGTGGTCTCACCAAGGCCTTGTATAACTGCAGCAAGACATCCTTGTTCCTGTACTCAAACCCTCTCGCTACGAAGGCCAACATACCATTTGCCTTCTTAACCGCCTGCTGCACCTGCATGCTTACCTTCAGCGACTAGTGCACAAGGAAACCCAGGTCTCGTTGCACTTCCCCTTCTCCCAATCTATTGCCACTCAGATAATAATCTGCCTTCCTGTTTTTGCCACCAAAGTGGATAACTGCATATTTATCCACATTATATTGCATCTGCCATGCTTTTGCCCAATCACCCACCCTATCCAAATCATCCTGGAGTTTCTCGGCATCCTCCTCACAGCACACACGCCCACCCAGCTTTGTGCCGTCTGCAAATTTGGAGATATTACATCTAGTTCCCTTGTCTAGATCATTAATATATATTGTGAATAGCTGGGGTCCAAGGACCGATCCCTGCGGTACCCCACTAGTCACTGCCTGCCACTCTGAAAAAGACCAGTTTATTCCAACTCTTTGCTTTCTGTCTGCCAACCAGTTCTCTACCCAAGTCAATACCTTGCCCCCAATCCCATGTGCCTTAACTTTACATGCTCCAAAGCCTTCTGAAAGTCCAAATACACCACATCCACTGGTTCTCCCTTATCTATTTTACCAGTTACATCCTCAAAAAATTCCAGTAGATTAGTCAAGCACGATTTACCTTTTGTAAATCCATGTTGACTTTATCCGATCCTGTCACTGTTTTCCAAGTGCTCTGCTATTACATCTTTTGTTTAAGTTTATTTCTTTTACGGTAGTTCATAGTTAAGGTACTTCGGGAGAGCGAGAATTCGAGAGTTTAAATTTGAGGTAAGAGTTTTTAAATTAAATGTATGGCAGGGGACCTCAGTCCCGTGCATTGCACGGCCTGCAGCAAGTGGGAATTCCTAGACGCTTCTTGCAGCCAGGATGACCACATGTGCAGTAAGTGCCAATGGTTTGGCCAACTTGAGATTCGGTTTTCGGAGCTCGAGCGTCAGCTGGAGGCACTGCGGTGTATGAGAGTTACATGGATAGCATATTTTTAGACGTGGTCACCCCACAGCTTAAGAAAGTGCAGTCAGAGAGGGAATGGGTGACCACCAGTCAGAAGAGGGGGGGCAGGCAGGTAGTTAGGAAAGCCCCACAGTGCATCTCACTCAACAACCGTTTTTCTGTGTTGGAAAACGGTGAAAGTGACAGTTCCTCTGGGAAGCGCAGCCAGAGCCAAATTCACAGCACTGTGGGTGGCTCAGCTGCACAAGGGGGGAGGAGTAAGGGTGGAAGGGCAATAGTGGTAGGAGACTCAATAGTGAGGGGTGCAGGCAGGTATTTCTGCAACTGCAGACGTGACTCCAGGATGGTATGTTGCCTCCCTGGTGCCAGGGTCAAGGATGTCACTGAACGGCTGCAGGGCACTCTGAAGGGGGAGGGCGAACAGTCAGAGGTTGTGGTTCACATTGGTACCAACGACATAGGTAGAAATTGGGTAGAACTTAAAAACAAAAAGGGGGCAAGCACTTTGCTGGGAGTGTACTATAGGCCCCCAAACAGTCAGGGGGAGATAGAGGAACAGATATGTAGGCAAATCTCAGAGAAGTGTAGAAATAATAGGGTAATAATAGTAGGGGGATTTCAACTTCCCCCATATTAACTAGGATAGTCAGAGTGTGAAAGGCTTAGAGGGTGCGGAATTCTTAAAGTGCAGCCAGGAGAGCTTTTTGAGCCAGCATGTAGAAAGTCCTACAAGAGAGGGGGCGGTACTGGATCTAATTCTAGGGAATGTGGCCGGGCAAGTGGTAGAAGTGTCAATAGGAGAGCATTTTGGTTACAGTGACCACAGTTCAGTGAGATTTAAGGTAGTTATGGAAAAGGACAAAGATGGACCGGAAATAAAGGTTCTAAATTGGGAGAAGGCCGATTTTAATATGATAAGGCAGGATCTGGCCAAAGTGGACTTGTAGGAAAATCCACATCAGAGCAGTGGGAGTCATTCAGAAAGGAAATAGAGAGAGTACAGCACCAACATGTTCCCGTAAAGGTCAAGGGTGGGACCAACAAGTACAGGGAACCCTGGATGTCAAGGGATATACAAGAATGGATTAGGAAAAAAATGGAGGCTTTTGGCAGATACAAAGGACTAAAAACAGTGGAAGCCCTAGAGGAGTATAGAAAGTGCAGGGGAGTACTTAAAAAAATTAATTAGGAGAGCGAAGAGGGGGCATGAAAAAACACTGGCGGGCAAAATAAAGGAAAATCCCAAGGTGTTTTATAAGTATATTAAGGGCAAGAAGATAACCAGGAAAAGAGTAGGGCCCATTAGGGACCAAAGTGGCAATCTGTGTGTAGAGCTAGAAGATGTAGGTGAGGTTTTAAATGAATATTTTGCATCTGTGTTCACCATGAAGAAGGATGAGGTAGGCATAGAAATCAGGCAAGGGGATTGTGATATACTTGAACAAATTAGCATTGAGAGGGAGGAGGTACTAGCGGTTTTAGCGGGCTTAAAAGTGGATAAATCCACAGGCCTAGATGAGATGTATCCCAGGCTGCTGTGTGAGGCAAGGGAGGAGATTGCAGGGGCTCTGACACAAATTTTCAGATTCTCTCTGGTCACAGGGGAGGTGCCAGAGGACTGGAGGACAGCTAACATAGTGCCATTATTCAAGAAGAGTAGTAGGGATACACCAGGGAATTGCAGGCCAGTGAGCCTAACATCAGTGGTAGGGAAATTATTGGAAAAATTCTGAGGGACAGAATTAGTCTCCACTTGGAGAGGCAAGGATTAATCAAGCATAGTCAGCGTGGTTTTGTCAGGGGGAGATCATGTCTAATCAATTTGATTGAAATTTTCGAGGGGGTGACTAGGTGTGTGGATGAGGGTAGTGCAGTTGATGTAGCCTACATGGACTTCAGTAAGGCTTTTTACAATGTCCTACATGGGAGACTGATCAAGAAGGTAAGAGCCCATGGGATCCAGGGCAATTTGGCACATTGGATCCAAAATTGGCTTAGTGGCAGGAGGCAGAGGGTGATGGTCGAAGGTTGTTTTTGTGACTGGAAGCCTGTGTCCAGTGGTGCACTGCAGGGATTGGTGCTGGGTCCCTTGCTGTTTGTAGTGTACATTAATGATTTAGATATGAATGTAGGAGGTATGATCAGTAAGTTCGCAGATGACACGAAAATTGGTGGAGTGGTAAATAGCGAGGAGGGGAGCCTTAGGCTACAGGACGATATAGACAGGTTGGTCAGATGGGCAGAACAGTGGCAAATGGAATTTAACCCTGAAAAGTGTGAGGTGATGCATTTTGGGAGGACTAACAAGGCAAGGGAATACACAATGAATGGTAGGACCCTAGGAAGGACAGAGGATCAGAGGGACCTTGGTGTGCGTGTACATAGATCCCTGAAGGCAGCAGGACAGGTAGATAAGGTGGTTAAGAAGGCATATGGGATACTTGCCTTCATTAGCCGAGGCATAGAATATAAGAGCAGGGAGGTTATGATGGAGCTGTACAAAACGCTAGTTAGGCTACAGCTGGAATACTGTGTGCAGTTCTGGTCGCCACACTATAGGAAGGATGTGATTGCATTAGAGAGGGTGCAGAGGAGATGCACCAGGAGCGTTTTAGCTATGAAGAGAGACTGGACAGGCTGGGGTTATTTTCCTTAGAGCAGAGAAGGCTGAGGGGGGCCCTGATTGTGGTGTACAAAATTATGAGGGGCATAGATAGGATAGATAAAAAGGAACTTTTCCCCTTAGCGGAGGGGTCAATAACCAGGGGGCATAGTTTCAAGCTAAGGGGCAGGAGGTTTAGAGGGGATTTGGGGAAAACTTTTTCACCCAGAGGGTGGTTGGAATCTGGAACACACTGCCTGAAAGGGTGGTAGAGGCAGGAACCCTCACAACATTCAAGAAGCATTTAGATGAGCACTTGAAATGCCATAGCATACAAGGCTACGGACCAAGTGCTGGAAAATGGGATTAGAATAGATAGGGCTTGATGGCCGGCGCAGACACGATGGGCCGAAGGGCCTCTTTCTGTGCTGTATAACTCTATGGGGGAGAAATTCGGTATCGCCCCATTTGGGGCGCTGGTATTGGCGGTGCGCAAAGTTTAGCGCCAGGCGCAATTTATCGCCACCTCGAGCGATATTGGGTAGCTGCGCCCCTGAAGGTGATTGCGGCGCTAAATCAGGTGCTGCACGACAGTCCTAAGGCGCTAACCTGGCGGCGCGATGCAATTTCTCCACGGGCGGGCGCAGCGCAAGTGCTGTCAATTATCGATTTCAGCCAGACACGCTGGCGCCGGCCAGCTCTTAAAGGGGTGGATCGATTATCATCTCCAGCCGCACCCTGCGCCGCGTAGGCCTCAAACTTGGCGGTAACCCACCTGTGGCGTCGACAACTGCATGAATATGGAGAGGGCCAGGGAGAGAGCGCAGCGCTTCAGCGAGGGGGCATTGGATGCTCTGGTTGGCGCCGTGGAGCGCAGGCGATCTGTACTCTACCCAGAGAATGGCAGGAGGCCTCAACACAGCGACTATCGCAGAGCTTGGAGGGAGGTTTCCAACAGAGTCACCTCCAGCAGCATGGTTCCCAGGACTCCTGTGCAATGCAGGAAGAAGTTCAACGACCTCACTCGGGTCGTCAGGGTGAGTGCCTTTTTCAGAATCATCTTCATCCCTCCATCTGGACCTCACTTTATGGCCAGAGGGTGTGCAAAGCCCCAATGGCCAGCTGTCATCCAGCACCCATGGCCCTTTCTGGAAACACACACGCACATTCAGCTCTGTGCATAATGTAAGGGCTAATCGACCATGGGAGGCATGTCATCCCAGATCAGGGCAGCATAATGTAAGGGCTAATCGACCATGGGAGGCATGTCATCCCAGATCAGGGCAGCATAATGTAAAGGCTAATCGACCATGGGAGGCATGTCATCCCAGATCAGGGCAGCATAATGTAAGGGCTAATCGACCATGGGAGGCATGTCATCCCAGATCAGGGCAGCATAATGTAAGGGCTAATCGACCATGGGAGGCATGTCATGCCAGATCAGGCTGCAGGTTTCATCACACCCCGTCCTTTCTCTTGCAGGCCAAGCTGGCCAATAATAGAAGGCAACAGCATCGGACCGGAGGAGGCCGGCCTCACCTGTAGACCCTTACAGACCTGGAGGAGCGAGTCCACCGGATTGTGGCAAGCCGGATGATTGGCCCCGTCGCCTCTGGAGATGCCGACTCCATTGTGGACAGCAATGGTAAAGGTCATCACCTTTTTGACCTCTCTCCTTCCACTTGCTCCCCACACCAGCATGCTTTTTCACTCTCGAGCCAACTCAGAGCATTGCAGCACTCATGTATCCCTTGCTGCCAGCCTGTCCTTTCACTAAAGCCACTCTTGAACCTCCCTGCTTTCAGATGCTGCATCACCAGCTCGGGAGGCGGGCCCTCAAGCTGCCAGTGCGAGTGACACTGGAGGCGACGAGGAGGAGGAAGCCGGACCATCCATACCACCCTCAGGCGAGCCAGCCCATGTCCAGACTGGGGAGATGCCTTCCCTGGAGGGGAGCGGGGGGGAATGGTCTGAGGAGGATGCAGCTCCAGGACCCAGCGGGCTGCAGCAACGCGAGGGGGGTAGGGAAGCTCGGGGGCACGGAGGGCGAGTTAGGCCGTGAGTGCTGCTGCACAGAGTGCAGAAGAGGTGCGTGCCCTCGCAGAAATGAACGCCCAGGCTGGGCTGAGGCACACTGAGCTCATGGCTGCAGTGGCAAGGATGCCTGACTCCATTGAGACACTGGTAAGGAGTGTCCAGGACTTCGGCACAGCACAGGCAAGGAGTGTGCAGGACTTCGGCGCAGCACTGGCAAGGATTCTCCAGGACTTCGGCGAAGCACTGGCACCTGCCACGCAAGTGCTGAGTGCTGCCATGCAGTCAGTGGCTGGTCTCATGCAGACGCAGATTGAGGCCACGCGAGCACTGACTGCTGCCACCCTCGCTGGATCGGGCAGGATTCCCCGGGGCCCTCGCCGCACCACAGCAGGCCAGCAATCTGTGCACCAGCCGATTGCTGCGCATGCTGCAGTGCTGCCCCGTCAGAGTGCCAGTGTGTCGGCCGACCAGGGAGCTGCTGTCCGCTCTCAGGATGACAGCATTCCTGATGCCACCACTGGCACTTCTCCACTGCAGCTGCCACCACCTGTAGGAGAGACTGCTTCTGCCCATGTGGAGTTGGAGCAGTCAGCAGCCGGGCCCTCCAGGCCCAGAGCTGGTCCAGGCCGTACCTCCAGGGCATCTGCGGTCTCAGTTTTGGACAGTCAGCAGGCCTCCCCCAGCCTTGCTGCAGCCACTGGGGTCCCACTACGGAGGAGCTTCAGGGCGGGAAGGGGGCAATTCCGCAAGGGAAGCAGATCACCATCGAGGGGCAAAAAGTAGGAGGTGCTGCTAAATTATGTTATTTCTTTCATTCAAGGCCGAGGATGCTGGTCTGAATGTTGGTTATGTTTTGGACATTGTCTCCAGAGTGTGAGAGACAGTTATGTTTTGGACATTGTCTCCAGGGTGTGAGAGACAGTTATGTGGCAGTCTGTTTGTTTTGCTGTTTGTTTCCATTGCTTTGTCATGCGGGAAGGATACACATTCTGTTAAATAAAGAAGTTTATTTATTCACAATGTCCATGTCTGTTCTTTGCATTAATTGTTGCCTTGACCGGCTTAGGGGTAGCAGAACGGTTCCATTCATGTTCTTGGAATGGCAGAAAACATTCCCTCAGAGGGGCCTAGAAGCGACTTGCTATAAGCCTCTGACGGACGGCCCTTGCAGTTTGTGCCTCCCTCCCATCTTGGTGCTCCTCCTCCTCCTCCTCCTCCTCCTCCTCCTCTGCTGGTGCTTCAATGTCTGGTGGCATTGGCTGGGTCCTGAGGATTGCCAGGTTATGCAGCATGCAACACACAACCACGAAGTAGGAGACTCGCTCAGGTGAGCGCTGAAGGGCTCCTCCGGAATGGTCCAGACAGCAGAACCGTTGCTTCAGCACGCCAATTGTGTGCTCAATGATGTTCCTGGTCGCTTGATGGCTCTCATTGTAACGTTCTTCAGCAGGGGTGCTGGGCAAACGGAGTGGGGTCATCAGCCAGGGGCACAGAGGATAGCCCTTGTCCCCGAGAAGCCAGCCTCCTGGGTGAGCCGGGGCTTTGAAAAGGTCTGCCACAGAAGTCTGGCGCAGGATGAAAGGCGTCGTGGCTGCTGCCTGGAAAGTGGGCATTGACAGCGAGTATCAGCTGTCGGTGGTCACAGACCAGCTGCACATTCAAAGAATGGAACCCCTTTCGGTTGCGGAAATCCTCTGCATTCTCTAGAGACGCCCGTAAAGCCACATGCGTGCAGTCAATGGCGTCCTGCACCATGGGGAAGCCTGCTATCCTTGTGAAGCCCTCTGCGCACTCTCGCTGCTTGTCTGGGGTCATTGGGAAGGAGATGTACTGCCGTCTCCTTTTAAAGACGGCATTAGTCACTTGACGGATGCAGCAATGCACCGCAAACTGTGAGATGTTGGCAATGTCCCCAGTAGCGGCCTGAAAGGAGCTGCTGGCATAGAAGTTTAGAGCCACAGTGATCTTCACAGCCACCGACAGAGATGTCCTGCACCTTAGTTGAGGCTGCAGATCTGGCTGAAGCAGGTGGCAGAGCTCAGTGACCACCTCCTTACTGAAGCGCAGCCTTCGGAAACACTGCTCCTCTGACATGTTGATATACGAAAATTGTTGGCGGAAAACCCTGGCAGCGTAAGGTCTCGTGTGCCGACGTCTGTAGGCCCTCCTCCATCTGGCCATGCCTGCCACTCTATCCCTGCGTCTCTGTGCCCTGTCAATATGATTGAGAAGGATGACGTTCCCATCCAATGCAGCCCCCATAGTAAGAGCGCACTGAAAGTTATGCCGGCTGAGAAGCTTACCAACTGCAAAGTAATGTTCAGAAGGCTAAAGTTCCTCAGCCAGCGCTGGCTCACTGCAGAAATGGCTCTCCGTTTGTCTCTGAGCAACTCTCTCTCTCTCTCACAGAAGGTGTGGTCCAAAAATGGCTACCACTAATAATCCAGGAAGAGTCCCCTTTGAATAGCGCCCCCCCAGCCCGACAGCGACTGGGAAACGTTCAAGGTAACCTGTCCTTGTTAGCGCCAGGCGGAACGGAGGGGGGCGCCACTGAATTTCCGGTCCGGGGCGCCCCAACGGCGTTGCACACTGAAATGATGTCATGATCTGCGTGCGCCAGTGAGCGGGCACAACGGTTTAGCGCCAGCGCTAAATGTCCGCTCAATTTGGGAAGAGGCGCAGGGTTCGCTGCGCCTGGGCGCTAGTTGGTTAGCGCCCCACTTCTCGACCTCTTTAGGTGCTAATGGGTGGCGCAAACAACCAAATTTTTCCCCCTATGACTATAAGAACACATGATGAGGTTGAATTTCCGCAGGGGTTCTCCTGATGTTCCACCGTAACTTTGGATTTCCACAGATCTTCCACCGAAGTTATGGTGGATGATCATGAGAACTCCTATGGGTATTTAACCCCAGTTTTGAAACATGCCATTCCTGTGAATGCGATTTTGTTAGTGGTCAATCACAACGCACCTGAATTAATTATTCTTTAATATTACTTCAGCAGGAGGGAAGCCACTTAACCAGTGTGAATATCCAAAAGTTTGTTAATTCATCTGTGGAGCATGCAGTCTTTGTGGATAATGGCTCATTGACAAAGTCCAAGTTTCTGAACAGGTCCTGCATGTGCTGGCAATGTCTGTTAAGGCAAAACAGAAGCAAACTTTTGTTGAGGAGTGGTCCTTAAGTATGCAAAGCATAGAAGTATGTTGCTGAAAGATTGAACACTAGTGTCGTCTATCTGTAGGACTTAAGTGGAGATCCAGAATAGGTTGCAATACTTAAAGAAGAGCATGAAGGTAAGGCAAAAATATTACTGTAATGTGGCAGTGTAGGACATAGATGGGCGTGACAGAAAGTTGTGATTGTTAAAGATGTATGCAAAAAAATGTACAGTACTGATACAGAGAAACATTAGCAAGAATAGAATGAGTAACAACTGAAGTGAAATTAGCAGGCTTATGCAAACAACATTGGCCCCGTGGTCAGCGGCGAAGCAAAGGCGTTTGCTGCTGGCCCCGAAGTAAGTTTCGCGCAGAGATCTCGCGACCCCAGTGTCAAAAACTTCGGGTTCTCCGACATTCAATTCAAATCAACGGAGGTTAGTGGGGATCCCCTTGTGCGAACAGCTGTGATGTCAACAAGCTGTCTAAGCAGCCAATCAAAATGCAGAATTCTCACAGACAGCAAACAAGGAAGTGAGTAAGCTCTCAAATTTCTAAGGGCTAGGAATTCAGCTACTTACCACCGCTCGTAGCGCCATGAAATGGCAAAAAATGGCGGCCGCCGCTCTTTTGCAAGTTGGTGGTTGGTCCCGCAGCAGCCATCATGTTCCTCCCTTCCTTTGCGCTGCCGGTAACTGGCAGCGCCCTAGGAAAAAAATGGCAGCGGGGTGACCTCAATCGGTATGCAATGCCGACTTAACGTCACCACTCCAAACTTCGATCCTAGTGCTGAATTCAGCAGGCTGACCGTGGTGATGTCAGCACCTCTTGAAGAGACACTCACATCTTTCAGGTAAGTTTGGATTTCAGATTTTGACTCTTTAAAAATTTTTATTGAAGTAGCGGCTTGCTGCAATAGATGTTAAGAGTTTTTTAATTGTGTAGCGAATGCTGCTGGATGCTTGCAAGGCCTCGGATGGTAAAGGAAGGCCTCTGAGAAGACAGAAAATGCTGCTAATACTCAGCAAGTCAGGCAACATCTGTGGAGAGAGAAACAGAGTTCACGTCTCAGGTCGAGATGCTGCCTGACCAGCTGAGTATTTCCAGCATTTTATGCTGTCATTTCAGATTTACAGCGTCCGCTCACAGCAGAAAGAGGAAGACACCGAAGAGGAATAAGCTGAAGAGGAGGAAGCGGAAGGAAAGATTCAATGGAAGACGGCTGATGGGTATACACAATGAAATATTTGGTGCATTGGCAGGCCTGCCAGAAAGCCTGAGTGCAATGTCAAGGAGCATGGAGGAGTCCAGCACTAACCTTGCACAGGACTTTGCACAGAGTGTGGAGCCCATTCTTTCCAGCGTGGAAGGGGTGAGCAGATCCATTAGCGCATTGTGGGCCCAACCATCATGCAGCATCTGATGGCCGATGTCTCAGCTTCGATTGCAGCACAAGCAGAAGCCACACAATGCCTGAGTGCTGCAATGGAAGCTCAGACTGAAATCCTGCAAGCTCAGCTTGCTGCCATGCAAGCACAGACTGCTGCCATCGTGGCTGGGTTCACCAGTGTTGAAAGGGGCTTGCAGGGTGTTGCAGCAGTCCAGCTATCTGTCCTCCAACAGATTACTAGGATTGCTGAGGCACCACCCCGGGGGAGTGGCACTGGCTCGGTGGAGCACAAACCTGATGTCCTCTCTCAAGATGACAGCATTCGTCCTCCCAGCACTGCCACTCTACCAGTGCCCTTGCTGTTGCCTGTTAGGCAGCCAACCCAGACTGCTGCCACCCATGCCGAGGTGGTGTAGTCCAAAGCCAGGGTACTAGGCCCAGAGCTGCTCGAGGTCGTCCTGCAAGTCCATCTGGAGTCTCCCCCACTGAAAGTCAGCAGCCTTCCACCAGCCATGCTGCAGCCACTGGGGTAGCACTGCGTGGGAGCACTAAGACAGGCAAAGACACACTGAAGACAGGCACTAAGTGAATGCATAAGGGTGATTAGTTGACTTATGAATGAAATATTGTAATGGTTTGATTCATAAAATTGGTTTGGAATGTTTGTTTTGTAGTGGCTTTTGTTATAGTATTGTGGCCAAGAGGTTGCTGTGATGGTCAGTAACAGAGGGAAGGTAAAGTGTGGGCCTGTTGTTGAATGGGGAATTGGGGTTGCTTTCACTGGTACCAAAGTGGATGATTCAATCACATATTAGCCGTGGCATAGAATACAAGAGCAGGGGGGTTATGCTTCAACTGTATAAAGCACTAGTTAGGCCTCAGCTGGAGTACTGTGTGCAGTTCTGGTCACTACATTACAGGAAAGATGTGATTGCACTGGAGAGGGTACAGAGGAGATTTACAAGGATGTTGCCGGGAGTAGAGAATCTTAGCTATGAGAAAAGACTGGATAGGCTGGGTCTGTTTTCCTTGGAATAGAGGAGGCTGAGGGGAGACCTTATTGAGCTGTATAAAATTGTGAGGGGCATAGATAAAGTGGATAGAAAGGACCTATTTCCTTTAGCAGAGGGGTCAAAAGCCAAGGGGTACAGATTTAAAGTAATTGGTAGAAGGTTTAGAGGGGATTTGAGGGGAAATGTCTTCACCCAGAGGGTTGCGGGGGTCTGGAACTCACTGGCTGAAAGGGTGGTAGAGGCAGGAACCCTAACCACTTTTAAAAAGTACTTGGATGTGTGTAACATTTGCATACTGAATTATCATTGGCCCGCAGGCATCTGTAAGGAATACCTATTATATTCACATGTGATCACATGCTGAGTTGTCATTGGCCTGCAGGCATCTGTAAGGACTGCTATTGTTTAGAAGACCCGGGGGTCCGGACTCCATCTTGTCCACACGGTGCTGCTGGATGATTGAGAAAGCTTACAGACCTGATGCTTCATTAAAAGAGTTTAAACAGTAATACTCCGTTGTCCTGCAATTTATTATTTTTGTACAAAGTGTGCAAAACAAGACATGGTGTCAGAACAGGGATTTGAAATGGACATCGTTGGAGCTCCCTTACCTCGAATGAATTGGGAATCCTTGAACTTACATAGAGAATGGTGCAAGTTCAAGCAACACGTGGAATTAATGTTCTCGGGTCCGTTGAAAAGAAAAGGAGAGGAAGAAAAATGCAGCTACCTACTCCTGTGGATCGAAGAAAAAGGGAGAGACATTTTTAACACATGGTCTCTCACCGCGGATGAAGCAAAGGTACTGAAAAGTTATTTTGACCGTTTTGAAGCATATGTGATGCCCAAGACAAATACGATATTCGCTAGGTACAAGTTTCAGGAGAAAGTACAAGGAGCTAGTGAGTCGTTTGAACAGTTCGTGACTGAGTTAAAACTGCTGGTAAAAGACTGTTGTTGTGTTTGTACCGCTATACACAACTACATAAAATAATAAAGCAGCAGAGACTGAGAGTGATCTTTACTGGTTAACTGGAACTTCGGCACTGACTATACAAATCGATACGCGTCTATTATATATGCTCGCAACTAAGGATGTACATCCGTAAAACAAAGTAGTCCCTTCAATGTTGTATACATTACACTTCCTCCCCCTTTAGTTTAATAGTATATTAACGCAAAATTTCTATAATGAACATACAGAGCCTGTCTTTACAGTAACCTTTTTGTTTTCTGAAAAGTAACAAAATTCAAATTCCAACATAACATTTTATTTTGTCAACAGCCCTTTTACAAGTCAAGTCTCTGGGGAGGCCTCCTCTGCCTCTCTGGGTAACGTCTCTCCAGACTCTCTTGCTTTGGGGAATAAGACTGTACAGGTACAGGTGCATTTAGTGAGCTATCAGCACAGGTAGAGCTCTGAGCTGTGGATGAGGCTGGTGCTGATGCTGATGAATCAGGAGTGTCTGTTTCCATGTCAGGTGAGTCTGGGCGAGGTACAGGGGTGTTTTTCACCTGAACATCCAGAATTTGGTCCACATGACGTCTCAAGACGTTCTCTCCCACATCCACAGTATACATCAGTGGTCCCTCTCTTGTGGATATTATCCCTGGTTGCCACTTTTCCGTCCGGAAATCACGAGCAAGAACTGACTGTCCCACACTAAAGCTTCTTGTTGGCTTAGCATTCAAATGTTTGAACTGTTTGTTCTCTACATCACGACGTACATTCGGTTTAAGAAGGTCCATGCGAGATCTCAGGTTCCTGTTCAGAAACATCATCGCTGGAGTCTGATTAGTGGCTGCATGTACTGCGTTCCAATAAGCAAAGAGGAAATTGTCTATCTTGTGCTGCAGTGTAGATTCTCGCTGTACATTGCTTTGATGGCCTCCTTGAAAGTCTGCACGAATCTTTCTGCCAAGCCATTTGTAGTTGGATGGTACGGGGCAGATGTGTAGTGCTTGATTCCATTTTTCCTCATGAAACCTTGGAATTCGTCAGAGACAAATTGTCGTCCATTGTCTGTGCAGATTTGTTCTGGTAGGCCATTTCTAGCGAACATGGTCCTCAGAACTGAAATGGTCTTTTCAGATGTGGTTAATTTCATTTTAATGACCTTGGGTCATTTGGAATGTGCATCGACTGCAATCAAGAACATGGAGTCCATGAACGGTCCAGCAAAGTCGATGTGCACACGTTGCCATGGTGATGAGGGCCATTCCCATGGATGGAGAGGGGCTTGTGGTGGTGCGTTCTGGACCTTTTGACATCCTGAGCAGCTCTTTGTCAGGTCCTTGATCTGTTTGTCAATTCCCAGCCACCACACGTATCCACGGGCAAGGCTTTTCATCTTTACCGTACCTAAGTGGCCTTCATGCAGTTCATCTAGCACTCGGCTACGAAGCTTGGGAGGAATCACAACTCGTGAGCCACACATCAGTGTTCCCCGACACAATGATAACTGCTCCCTCCTAGCTGAGAATGCTGGAAACAATGAGTCACCATGCGCTGGCCATCCCTTCACAGTGATGTCATAAACTTTTGACAATGTAGGGTCATTGCGTGTTTCTCTTTCAATGAGGGAGTTTGTCACTGGTAGCTGCTCAACTATTGTTGTGTGAAATACCTCTGCTGAGTCAACTGTTGTAGTTCTCTCTGAGGTTGGCAGTGGTAAACGTGACAAACCATCGGCGTTGCCATGTTGCTTGGTCCCCTTGTATTCAATGTCATACAGGTGAGCCCCTAGGAAGAGTGACCATCGCTGCAGCCGTTGTGCCGTTATCACTGGAACGCCCTTCCATGGGTTGAAGATTGAAACGAGAGGCTGGTGGTCAGTTAACAGTGTAAACTGTTGACCATACAAGTAGTGGTTGAATTTCTTGACTCCCCACACAAGGCTGAGGGCCTCTCGGTCAATCTGTGCATAATTGCGTTCAGCTGTAGTCAATGATCTTGAGGCAAAGGCTATTGGTCTTTCTGAGCCGTCTGGGAACTTATATGACAACATGGCACCAATGCCATGGGGTGAAGCATCACATGCCAGTCGAATAGGTAAGGATGGGTCAAAGTGAGCTAGCACCTCTTCTGAAGTAATGAGTCTTTTACTCTCTTGAAAAGCTTGTTCACAGCTGTCACTCCACTTCCATTGTGACCCTGTCTGTAGCAGTGCATTTAGTGGATGTAACACTGTGGATAGGTTGGGCAAGAACTTGTGATAGTAGTTCACCAGTCCAAGATATGATCTCAACTGAGACACATTTTCAGGTGTTGGTGCATTAATCACAGCTTCAATCTTGTCTGGAGACTTGTGTAAACCGTCCTTGTCAATCACATGTCCACAGTATGAGATTTCCTTTTTGAAAAACTCACACTTATCTCGGTTCGCTCGGAGCCCATACGCCCATAACCTGATGAGCACCTGTTCAAGGTTGGAAAGGTGGCCATTGTCATTCTTGCCAGTAATGATGATGTCATCAAGATAACACTGAGTACCTGGGATCCCCTGCAGGACTTGGTCCATTGCCCTTTGCCAGATTGCAGGAGCTGATGCTATTCCAAATACCAGCCGATTGTACTGGTAAAGGCCTTTGTGCATATTTATTGTCAGGTACTTCTTTGATGCATCATCAATTTCCATTTGGAGATAGGCCTGGGCCAAGTCAATCTTTGTGAAGCGTTCCCCTCTTGACAGGGAAGCAAAGATGTCCTCAATGCGAGGCAATGGGTACTGTACTGTGTGGAGGACTGGGTTAACAGTCACTTTAAAGTCTCTGCAGATGCGCACTTTTCTTGGCTTTCCTGGTTTTGTGCTGGAGGTTTTCTTCATCACTGGAACTATAGGTGTGGCCCATTCACTCCAATCCACCTTGGACAG
This sequence comes from Somniosus microcephalus, assembly GCF_052327205.1. Lineage (NCBI taxonomy): Eukaryota > Metazoa > Chordata > Chondrichthyes > Squaliformes > Somniosidae > Somniosus > Somniosus microcephalus. The sequence continues at coordinate 213,864,975 of NC_140988.1, forward strand.
GACCCCTAACTGCTCCAAGTTCTCCAGCTCTGCTTCTACTGAAGGGCGAATTGCATAAGGCACTGGTCTGGCCTTGTGGAACTTTGGATTTGCGTTCTCCTCAATCTTAATTTTTGCTTTCATGCCCTTAAGTGTTCCTATTCCATCTTGAACACTTCCTGAGAGTCAGAGAGTATTTGTGACAGTCTCTCAGGAGTGGCGTTACTGTCCTCCTTTGCTGACACAAACAGTGCTTGGATGGTGTGCCAATCCAACTGTATTTTCCTGAGCCATTCACGTCCCAGCAATGGTGGTCCTCCATTTTTCAGTACATAGAGGTTCAATTGCGGTATTTTTTTTTCTTTGTATGTCACTGTCACTTTTATTTTACCTTTGGGGCACACTCTTTGTCCTGTGTATGTCTTTAACAGTACTTTAGTTGGCCTTAGCGGTATGTGTGAAAACAGTCGTTTGTAGTCATGTACAGAGATCACTGTTAAAGCTGAGCCTGTGTCCAACTCCATTTTCAGCCTAACTCCTGCCACTTCTAGAGTGATCCATATTATTCTGTGATCCTCTGTCTCTTTCATACTGTGTAGTTTCAGACAAGCCAAATCCTCTTCCTCTGAGTCTGTGTCACTTTTTTTTAAATCTGAACTGTTTCCAGTCACGTGGTGTACCTTCTTGTATCTTTCTTTGAAAGGTTTCTTGTTTTCAGTCACTTGATGTACCTACTTGTTACTCTGTATTGTATCAGTTTTCTGCTTCTTATTTGCTTTTCAGACTCTTTCAATGTGCCCTTGTCTGCCACATTGTCTGCAGTCTTTGTCTTTAAACCAACAGTCATTGTGGTCATGTGACATTTTGCCACAGCGATAACACTTCTTTTTTGTTTCAGTGACATTTTATTAGTTGAATATTCCAGGGATTTTTGTTGTATTTCTAAAGTGCCATGTGCTGCTGCTTCCATTGATATTGCGATACTCAGAGCCTTCTCCAATGTGAGGTCTTTTTCAGACAGGAGCTTCTTTTGTGTGCTTTCATTTTGCATGCCACACACAAATCTGTCCCTCAATGCCCACTCCAAATTGGCAATGTTCTGATAATTTGCGCAACTTTGCCAAATATTCAGAAATGCTTTCATTTTTGCTCTGGTTCTGTTTATGGAATTTAAATCTTTCAGCTATGAGCAGTGGTTTGGGGCTTAAATGGCCTCGGAGTGTGTCCACTATTTGTTTGAATGTTTTGTTTGCTGGCTTTTCAGGGGTTAATAAACTACGTAGCTGCCCATATGTCTTTGCGCCCATAACACTCAGCAAAACAGTGGCTTTCTTTTCTACCTCCACTCCTTTAGCCTCACAGTACAACTCTAGTCTTTCAGTGTAAGTTGCCCAGTCTTCAATGCTGCTATCAAATGCTGCAATAGTGCCAATCATCGCCATTTTTTTTCCAAACCCGTTTTTCTTTCTTTACTAGTTAGCTAGTGTCATGCAAGTCACTGTGCACTTTTCACTTGACTTACATATCCCCTGCCTAGCTTAGCAAGCGTGCTCTGTTTTCTCTGCCTTCTCGCTCCTTTCTTCCAAGTTTCGGTGTCCTCTGGATGCGATGCCAGAATAGAAAGACGTAGGTTCATAATTCTCGTCGCCAATTTGTTGTGTTTGTACCGCTACACACAACTACATAAAATAATAAAGCAGCAGAGACTGAGAGTAACTTCAAGTGATCTTTACTGGTTAACTGGAACTTCGGCACTGACTATACAAATCGATACGCGTCTGTTATATACGCTCGCAACTAAGGATGTACATCTGTAAAACAAAGTAGTCCCTTCAATGTTGTATACATTACAACTGTGTATACGCAGATAAAGATGAGCTAGTCAGAGACTGCATCATGTTTGGAATACATTCAGCTAAAGTGAGAGAGAAACTTTGAAATGTTGGGACCGGGCTAACGCTGGACAAAGCTATGGACATAGCTAGATCGCACGAGATAGCCCAAGCACAGTTGAAAACCATAACCGGTGCCACGAGCAGCTCGAGTGAACAGACAGTACACGCAGTTAATAGACACACACCAAAGAACACTGCCCAGAGAGCGTGTTTCAGAACAGAAAGAACAGCGAGAGTTCTAAAAATGGGCGACACAGACATAAAACGCTTCAAAAACTGTGGATATTGTGGAAACAACTGGCATGGGGAAAAGGAGTACTGCCCTGCCAAAGGAAGGCAATGTACTAAATGTGGTAAACGGAACCACTTTGCTAAAGTTTGCAAGACTGTTTTCGGAAAGCAGTACACACAGTGAGTGACAGCCAAATGCCAGATAGAGAGCCAAATGCAGAGGAACTGTTTATTGATTCTGTGTCACAGAAAAAACAGATTTCAGAGACTGAGCAAGCCTATGCCGATATTGAGATAGGAAAACAGAGCAAAGAGCTTAAGTTTAATCTAGACACTGGATCTCAGGTTAATGTAATTCCTCTGAGTGAGTATCACAGCTTGAAGGATGAGTGTGAGCTACAGCCCACCTCACGCAGACTGACCGGCTATGGGGGTGAGCAGCTCATTGTAAAAGGCACATGCATGATGAAATGCAAGTACAAAGAAAGCGACATGATGTTGGATTTTTCCATTGTTGACAGTCAAGCACCTCCAGTGCTAGGTCTAAAGGCATGTTTAGACATGGACCTCGTCAAGCTAGTGCTATCATTGACAGCACCAGTTGAAAAGCAGACAGTCATGGAGGAGTTTGCTGATGTTTTCAAAGGAATCGGACTATTCCCAGATGAATGCACTATTCACCTTGACCCAGCAGCAACCCCTGTGGTTTGCCCACCGAGAAGGATACCCCTTGCTTTACGTAGTCACCTGAAGGAGGAGCTGCAGAGCATGGAGAATACAGGAATCATCGTCCGGGAAACAGAACCGACAGAGTGGGTCAACGCGTTAGTAGTGGTTGAGAAACCACGTACAGGCAAGCTCAGAGTCTGTCTCGACCCCAGAGATTTGAACAAGGCTATCAAACGCCCTCACTACCCTCTACCAATGCTAGATGACATCACACCCTAGCTAGTGGGAGCACGTTACTTCAGTGTAATGGACGCACGATCAGGATACTGGAATATCAAGCTCACGGAAGAGTCATCTAAGTTAACAACGTTCAACACACCATTTGGACGCTACCGATTTCTGCGTTTACCATTTGGTCTTATCTCAGCTCAGGATGAATTCCAGTGGAAGATCGACGAAACCTATGAAGGCCTCAACAGAGTAGTCGCAATCGTAGACGACATCCTCATCTATGGCAGGAATAGAGAGGAACATGACAGGAACCTCCGTGCGATGCTACAAAGATCATGGGAGAAAGGTATCTGGCTCAACCCCGAGAAAAGCATAATCGGATCCACCGAGATCAGTTATTTCGGGCATCGCCTCTCAACTGATGGCATTAAGCCGGATCCAGAGAAAATCTCCGCCATCAAGAAGATGGAGCCGCAGAAGAACCGCGTAGAGCTAGAGACAGTACTAGGCATGGTTAACTACTTAGCCAAGTTTGCCCCGAGCCTCTCCGAAATCAACGCACCCATGCGTCAGTTGCTCAAACAATCCAATGAGTTCCTGTGGGACAAACAACATGACACAGCATTTCAGAAAATGAAAGACCTAATCACCAGTGAACCAGGACCAGTTCTTGCCTACTTCGACCCCAACAAAGAGCTCAGACTACAAGTGGATGCGTCAAAGTACAGACTAGGCACAGTATTGCTGCAAGAAGGAAAGCCCATCGGCTACGCTTCCAGATCTCTCTCAGACAATGAAATCAACTATGCTCAAATCGAGAAAGAGCTATATGCAATTCTGTTCGGATGTAAGCGTTTCCACCAATACGTCTATGGCCGACAAGTCATTGTGGAATCCGACCACAAGCCCCTCGAGTCAATCATGAGGAAACCACTAGCTGCAGCCCCACCAAGGCTACAGAGAATGATCCTTCAGCTACAGAAGTATGACTTCACAATCATTCACCGTCCAGGAAAAGACATTCCTGTCGCAGACACGCTCTCCAGAAAGTCTCTTAGTTACCAGGACAGCAGCCTCAGTGAAGGCATGGATGTGCAGGTGCACATGGTGTACAACAGCTTACCTGTGAGTGACTCAAAACTAAAGGAGATTCGAGCAGAAACAGAGAAAGATGCACAACTCACACTGCTGAGCAAAGTCATACATGAAGGATGGCCTGAGGAAAGGAGGAAATGCCCTCAGAGCATATCTGAATTCTGGAACCACAGAGACGAACTGTCACAAATCAACAGAATCGTCTTCAATGGGGAGAAAATCATCATTCCTACCAGTCTCAGAGAAGAGATGTTGACAAAAATTCATGCTGGACATATGGGCATGGAAAAATGCAAACAAAGAGCACGTGACATTATGTTTTGGCCCGGAATGTGCAAACACATTGAGGACATTGTCGGAAAATGTTCCATTTGTTTAGAACGCCGCCCATCAAATGTCAAAGAGCCCATGATACCTCACTGTATCCCAGACAGGCCCTGGCAGGTCGCGGCAACGGATCTGTTCACATGGAACAACGAGGACTACATAGTGACTGTTGATTACTACAGCAGATTTTTTGAATTGGACGAGCTTCACAGCACCACATCTGCAACTGTGATCCACAAGCTAAAGGCAGCCTTTGCCAGGCATGGCATTGTAGAGACCTTAGTCTCAGACAATGGCCCCCAATACAAATCAAAAGAGTTCGAGTCGTTTGCCAAGGCATGGGATTTCACACATGTCACATCAAGCCCACATTACCCCCAAAGTAATGGCCTTGCTGAAAAAACTGTCCAGATTGCAAAAACACTCATGGACAAAGCCAAAGCAGACAAAAGAGACCCCTACATCAGTCTCCTTGAGTACCGCAACACTCCGGTTGACAACTTCAAGTCACCAGTGCAGCTGTTGATGAGCCGCAGACTTCGCTCAATCCTTCCAAGCACCAACCAGCAGCTGCAGCCGGAGGTCGTCAGCTGCAAGCAAGCGCATGCAAAATGTGTACAGAGACAGCAACACCAAAAGAGATACTATGACAGGTCAGCTAGACTACTGCCACCGCTGCACAATGGAGAATCCGTCAGACTCCCGGAGCATGACTACTGGAAGCCAGCAGTCGTCATCCAGCCAGCTGACACTGAGCGATCGTATCACGTCCGCACCCCAGAAGGACAGGTGTACCGCCGCAATCGCAGGCACCTCCTGAACACCAAGGAACAACACCTTCATTCCGATGAGAGGATCAGTTCAACAGAGTGTGATGAACAGAGCAATACACAAAACACATCATAATTACCTGAACCTAAACCTGAACCTGATTTGTTGACCGAGTCAGGAGCATGCTCAGTTCCATACCACACAAGGTCGGGACGATAGGTCAAGCCTAGAGTTATCCTTGACTTGTGAACTGCCAAAGGGTGTAGGCGGATCGCTGCCCTAAAAAAAACTGTACATCGTTATTGAAACGTTGAGATGTTTTCAGTGCTAGTTAAATGTTGAGTTTACTTTTATGTTGATGCTACTGAGAACATTATGTAGAAGAAAGGTTCAAAAGTAATGCATAACATTTTTCTTTTAAAAGAAAGGGGATGTAACATTTGCAGACTGAAATATCATTGGCCCGCAGGCATCTGTAAGGAATACCTATTATATTCACATGTGATCACATGCTGAGTTGTCATTGGCCTGCAGGCATCTGTAAGGACTGCTATTGTTTAGAAGACCCGGGGGTCCGGACTCCATCTTGTCCACACGGTGCTGCTGGATGATTGAGAATGCTTACAGACCTGATGCTTCATTAAAAGAGTTTAAACTGTAATACTGCGTTGTCCTGCAATTTATTATTTTTGTACAAAGTGTGCAAAGCAAGACAATGTGCAGGGCTACGGACCAAGAGCTGGGAAGTGGGATTAGGCTGGATAGCTCTTTGTTGGCTGGCGCAGACATGATGGGCCGAAATGGCCTCCTTCCGTGCTATAATTTTCTATGATTCTATGACAACCCAGACAGGGGCTATCTGGGTTACCTCCTCCCTTCTGCTTCCTCCTCTCTGCTTCCTTCTTCCTCCTCCTCAGCTGGTCAATGTATGCCTAGTTGCAAGGGCTGTACCTTCATGATGGCAAAAATGTGGAGCATGCAGTGGACCACGACGAATCTTGAGATGCGCTCTGGTGAGTACTGCAGGTCTCCTCCAGAGGGGTCCAGGCACCGGAAGCATTGTTTAAGGACTCCAATGGTCTGCCCTATCAGATTCCATGTGGCAGCATGGCTTTCATTGTATGCATTCCACCCATGTGTGCGTGGGTTGCACAGCTGAGTCCTGAGCCAGGTGGTCAGCGGAAAGCCCTTGTCGCCCAGTAGCCACCCTCTGGTTTGTCGTGGTGGCTCAAATGCTAATGGTGCAGCGAACTGCCACAGAATGAAGGCATCATGGCTGCTGCCAGGATACCATGCATTGACCTGGATGATGCGCTGAGTATGGTCGCACACCAGCTGGGCATTGAGGGAGTGGAATCCCTTCCGCTTGCAGTACATCTCCAGATTGAGATGCGGCGCCCGCTACATAAGAACATAAGAACATAAGAAATAGGAGCAGGAGTAGGCCATTCGGCCCTTCGAGCCTGCTCCGCCATTCAATGAGATCATGGCCCTATCGCCATAACCCTTGATGCCTTTACGAGTCAGAAATCTATCGACTTCTGTTTTGAATATACCCAATGACTGAGCCTCCACAGCCCTCTGGGTAGAGAATTCCAAAGATTCACCACCCTCTGTGTGAAGAAATTTCTTCTCATCTCAGTCCTGAATGGCCTACCCTTTATCCTGAGGCTGTGGACCCTGGTTCTACACTCCCCAGCCAAAGGAAACATTCTCCCAACATCCATCCTATTAAGCCCTGTGATAATTTTGTATGCTTCAATGAGATCCCCTCTCATTCTTCTGAATTCAAGGGAATACAGGCCTAGTTTACTCAATCTCTTCTCATACGACAGTCCCACCATCCCAGGAATCAATCTCGTGAACCTTCGTTGCACTCCCTCTAATGGCAAGTATATCCTTTGTAGGATTCGCAAAATGTCCACATTCTCCCAAGGTTATTAATAAAAGGGACCCTATGGACAATTTAAAAAGGGTACCCAAAGATGGCGTCCACACCTCATGACCAAAAGCCTGTAAGATTTTAAAAGCCTGAACTCTGCAGCACAGAACAAGCAGCTTTGGGAAATCGAAACTTAAAATGCATTTCTGTGAAAAGGACCTTTGTGTTTGAAGGGCCAGACAGCTAAACAAACATTTGAATATGCATTTTCATCAAATTGGAACAGATCAACCCAGTTAGGCCTAAACATGAGGCCATTAGTTTGTCCGCATAAATAATCGGAAACAGCTTAATGAAGCCATCAAGGCTGGACAGGCCGATCAAAATGCATTAATGACAATACAGCCCGGACATCAGGCCATTAGGTGCGATAAACGGCCATCTAAAACCAGTTACTTTAGATTGGTATAATCATTTAACACAGCCCACCAAAATTGAAACAATGGACTAACCTGATTTGGCGTGCAGATAAGGGCCATCGAAAGAAGTATAACTGTAGGCCCTTAGTAGCAACCGCTCTCTTGACTCTTGACTCTTGCTCTGCTCTCGACTCTGACCTCTTGTCGGGCCTTGGGCTACCGCTGCTTGCACTTGCGCCCTGGCCTCGTGGCGGGTTCTCTTCTCGCTCCTCGCATTGTGCAAGCAACCAAGGACATCCATACCAAACGCGGGAGAGGGGAATGAGACCTGAGTCCAAAGTCACCCAGGACACCCGGGCCACGAGAGAGGGCAGAGGAAACGAGGCAAGGCGAAGCGAGACAAAGAGTAAGGTAGACCCGACAAAGAGCAGAGAAGGGCAGCAGAAGACGTATTTAATTAAGACCGAGCGCCGAGTTATAAGCTGGCGCTCGGGGAAGAAAATATCTGAGGACAGTGAGACTAAGTTGGTTGGGCGAACCCTGCAAATAAGCTGGCGCTTGGGGGGCAAGACTCTTGTTGAACACTGCATATAAACGCAGGTGTCCACGCCATGACGAATATGTTGCCGTTCTAAGAATGGGTAGGAAAATCTAAGCAGTGAAGACTGCTAATCATCTCATTGACGCAACATTACCGCCGACGACCGCCCGAGGGAGAAGAAGAGAACCCATCGCGACAAGACGATGATGGTAGCCGAGGAGAAGAAAGGTGTGTCGCAGCAGCAGCTCCAGCACCGCGCCCTGAGACCACGTGGCGACGGAGTACCCCAAAGGACAGCAGCCCAGACCTCAAAATCGCGATTGCTAGAACAACAGGCTTTGCTTTGGATTGGTAAGCATGAATTCCTGGCCCCTCATAGCTTAATCTAGTTAGGTATAGGCGTGGGATAAGGATAAGGGGATTGTTAAAGTAATTGTTCTTCCCTCAATGTGCTGTGTGTTCCCCATTCCCTGTATAAGTATAGTTATAGTGTTACATGCCTGTAATTGTTTCTCTACCAGTAATTTTCTCATAAGACTGTGTTTTCGTTGCTGTTTTAATAAAATCTTGGTTTTCTTACATTGAACCACCTGTCTACTCGAGTCTTTCTGTATCGCCGCCTGTACCTAAGTCCGGTGTCTAGAACCCAGGGGCGTGGGAGCGATTTGAACCGCTCACAGGCAGTCAGGGGCATAACTGACTGGGCGCATGCGCCACCCGCCACCCCCTACGCCTTCCTTAGGTAAGGAGACCAAAATTGTACACAGTAATTCAGATGTGGTCTCACCAAGGCCCTATATAATTGGAGTAAGACTTCTTTACTCTTGTACTCAAATCCTCTTGTAATGAAAGCCAGCATACCATTTGCCTTCCTAATGGCTTGCTGCACCTGCATATTCACTTTCAGTGACTCATGCACAAGGACACCCAGGTCCCTTTGAGCATCTGCATTCCCCAATCTTTCACCATTTAGGAAATACTCTGCCTTTCTGTTTTTTCTACCAAAGTTGATAACTTCACATTTATCCACATTATATTCCATCTGCCATGTTCTCGCCCACTCACTGAGCCTGTCGAGATCCCCTTGAAGCCTCTTCACATCCTCTTCGCAACTGACACTGCCACTTAGCTTTGTATCATCAGCAAATTTGGAAATGTTACATTTAGTCCCCTCATCCAAATCATTGATATAGATTGTGAATAGCTGGGGCCCAAGCACTGATCCTTGCGGTACCCAACTTGTCACAGCCTGCCATCCTGAAAAAGACCCGTTTATCCCAACTCTTTGTTTTCTGTCTGTTAAACAATTCTCAATCCATGCTAGTATATTACCCCCAATTCCATGTGCCCTAATTTTGTTCACCAACCTCTTGTTTGGGACCTTATCAAAGGCCTTCTGAAAATACAGATACACCACATCTATCGGTTCCCCTTTGTCTACTCCACTAGTTACATCCTCAAAGAACTCCAATAGGTTTGTCAAACAGGATTTCCCTTTCATAAATCCATGTTGACTCTGCCCAATCTTACTATTAGTTTCTAAGTGCCCAGTTATTGCATCCTTTATAATAGATTCCAGCATTTTCCCAACTACTGATGTGAGGCTAACAGGTCTGTAGTTCCCTGTCTTCTCTCTCCCTCCTTTCTTAAATAGCGGGGTTACATTTGCTATCCTCCAATCTGCAGGAACCGTTCCAGAATCTATAGAATTTTGGAAGATGACAACCAATGCGTCCACTATCCTAATGGCCACCTCTTTCAAAACCCTAGGATGTAGGTCATCCGGTCCTTGGGATTTATCGACTTTTAGTCCCATTAATTTTGCTAGTACTGTTTTTTTACTAATAATAATTTATTTAAGTTCCTCATGCTCGTCACACCTTTGGTTTTCTCGTATTTCTGGGAGGTTTTTTGTGTCTTCCTCCGTGAAGACAGAAACAAAGTATTTATTTAATTTCTCTGCCATTTCCTCATTCCCCATTATAAATTCTCCCATCTCTGACTGTAAAGGACCTACATTTACCTTCGCCAGTCTTTTCCTTTTCACATACCTATAGAAGCTTTTACAATCCGTTTTTATATTTTTCGCTAGTTTGTGCTCATATTCCATTTTCCCTTTCTTTATCAATTTCTTGGTCCCCCTTTGCTGATTTCTAAAAAGATCCCAATCCTCAGGCTGACCGCTTTTTCTGGCAACTTTATAAGCTTCCTCCTTTGACTTAATACTAGCTTTAATTTCTTTTGTTAGCCATGGTTGGATCACGTTTCCTTTTGGGTTTTTATGCCCTAGAGGAATATATGTTTGTTGCAAATTATGCATTATTTCCTTGAATGTTAGCCATTGTATGTCCATCTTCATACCTTTTAGTGTAGTCTCCCAATCTACTATGGCCAACTTGTCCCTCATACCCTTGTAGTTTCCTCTGTTTAGATTGAAGACCTTAGTTTCAGATTGGACTACATCACTCTCAAACTTAATGTAAAATTCAATCACGTGACATGTGTGCAGTCAATGGCACCCTGCACCATGGGGAAGCCTGTTATCCTGGTGAAGCCACGTGCTCACTCCGCCTGCTTCTCTCTGGCAAGAGAGAATGAAATGTATTCAGCTCTCCTTTCATACAGAGCCTCACTCACCTCCCTTATACAGGAGTGGACGGTGAACTGGGAGATGATACAGATGTCGCCTGCTCCGCCTGGAAGGAGCCCGACGTGAAGAGGTTCAAGGCCACAGTCACCTTTACATCCACTGGCAATGCCGTCCTCGCCCTGGACTGAGGCGGCAGGTCTGCCTGCGGCAGGTGGCAGATTTCAGTGAGCACCTCCTTAGTAAAATGGAGACGTCACTTGCACTGTTCCTCGCTGAGGTTGAGGTAGGAGAATTGCTCCCTGAAGACCCTGGGTGGATATGGCCTCCTGCTGAGAGCCCTTCTCCCCCACCCCCCCCCTGCCTCTTCTAGCAGCTTGTCCTGCTCTGTGTCGCCACTGCTCATTCTCCCTGTCATGCTGCAGGTCAAGGGGGTAACAAACTACTGCACCCATGTCTGGGAGCAACTGTTCTGAGCAAACCCCTTGCAAGTCAGTACCAAGTCCTTGGTCATGTGCCACACCACTCCTTGTAGACTTTAGGCAACTTTAACGAAGTCTAGAAAGCACCAAACACTTCTATAAACTCAGCAACAGATAGTAGAAATCAATCAGCAACTAACCTGTAAGTAGATGATGATCCCTTTAAATAGCGCTGGTGTGGGGTTCTTCCTGCTGCTGAACGCATGTTCAGCTGTGCGAGGTTAAGAGAGGGTGTTCGCTCTAGCATTGAGGTTGAAAATGGCAGTGCTGGTGTCAAATCAGCGTACTCTGCACACTTACGGCGGCATTCCCAGCGTGACGCTAACGCCCTCACCAAAATGGCATCCGGCACGGCCTGCAACAGAAGTGTGCGCGAGCTACTCGGAAGCCATTTTCGAGCCAATTCGGCAGTCATAGCGCCCAAACAATGGGCGCTACGCAACCAAATTTTTAGCCTAGAATCTTCTAACTCCAAGATAAGTATACTACCAATGAACTAAGCTGAAACTTTAATAGACCTAGAGTCATTAGTCTGGATTTTTCACATCAACTGTGTATGTTAATTGATTTCTCTTACATTCCTCCAAATCAACACCTCCAACTATATTATTACCATTCAATAGCTGGCAGGAGCAAAAATATTCTGCAAAGTTTTAAAATTTCATTGTTTGGCTCTTTAAACTTACTTCCACCTTTCCCTCAGTGCTTAGCAACCCTGGAACGCTGTTGCATATGGGCATGTTCACCGCTGTGCACAAATGAGGCAGTAGGTGAAGAGTGTGATGCAATACTCATCAAGAAGGACAAGAACAGCAATGTCATGGGAAACATCATCACCTCCAAGTTGCTTTCCAAATTGCACACCATCCTGATTTGGACATATATCACTGGTCCTTTATTGCTGGTTGGGTCAAAATCCTGGAATTCCCTATCTAACATCATTGTGGGAGTACCATCACCAGAAGGACTGCAGCAGTTCAGGAAGAAATCTCACCGCAAACCTTCTCAGAGCAACGATGGATGGACAGTAAATGCAGCCTTGCCAGCATCACCAACATCAGCTGCACAAATTTTAAAAAGGGACTTATGTCATCACTATTTTATTACTGCCTCATTCAAAAACTCCTGCCCATTTTGGGCTGGGTGCTTCCACCATCTGCTGGAAATAATGGCGAAAAACTGGGTGAGTGCTGAAGTGGGTGTAAATCCGATGTAAAGGATCCTCGCTCCATTCCCCTTTTGCAGCCGATTGAAAATCAGGTGGAAAATCCAGGCTACATTGTCTAAGGCAATTTTCTGTGTCACACTTACCAAATTGCCTTTCCTTGATTCAAATTACTTCTTTTTTATTAGTCGATATGCAAATGTGTTTGTTAATTTATTAATTGTGAACTGAATTTATGGATTATAATTCAGTTATATGCAAATTTCTTCAAGAATCTAATTGCTCAAAATGCCTTTGAAAATGTTTTCATCTGCCAGTGTTCCCCTCAGCCTGCCAACCACTGGGTCAAAATAAGGTTTCAAGTATAATAAAATACTTTAAAATTGCATAGTTCATATTATAATAAAGCTTACCTATAAAATTACCTTTTGTGTCTTTGACTGTATTACCTTCAGTCTTTAACATTTTTAGCTGGGCTTGCAGTTGATATTTTTCCCACAATTATATCTCCATCAATTGAAAGGAATTACTAACTACGGCAGCCTCTGATGATGCCATGTCTGAGCATGTGCAGAATTTCACACAATGCACAGGGTAATTCTGTATACAACTTCAAGCCCATCTTTCATTATGCAGTAACAGGATTTTCCAATTCATTTGAATACAAGATAGAGAATGAATTTGAGGTCTGTGATGTATATTTGAGGAAAATTCTGGATTTTTAAAATAATTAACAGTATGACTTGACAGAATTTGCTGCCTGTGAACCTTGGTCCTTCACCTTTCTTTCTACATCATTACACATTGTTGACAAAGCAAAGATTGGAACCATGAAGATTGAAAATAGAAATAAATTTGTATTTTTTTCATGTCATAGCATAGCAATGTCATAAAGCATTTACTGAACTTTTTTATAAGGTGATTTTGTTCATCAGTTTATGCTTATTAAAGTAGTCATATGTTTATTCACTCTTCTGGTGAGTGAGATAGAGAAAACATTTAGCTTTTTGTTTGATTATATGCATTCATTGAAAACAATATTTTTTTAATGTGGAGCCTGTTTATATAATCGTAGTACTCGGTCTTGCTGTTTGTTAACCCTGCCACCTTGCAACTTAGTAGTAAAACCTGGAAACACATGAATTAATTGATTTTTCTTTTGGATAAAAATCTGAAAACAATGCAAATCATGAATTCTGGAACTTTGAGGTAAATGATCATTTTGGAGATTTTTTTTTAATTATGACTAACAGCAATATTAGCTGACAGAAAAAATGAAGCCCATTTTGGGCTTAAACATAATCTTTTTGTATCAAAACAAGGAAACAGCTAAAGCATGAATTTTTCAATTCTTTGTGAGGTAATTTTTAAAACAATGTATACATTAGGATTTGTAATAATGTAATTTCTTTATTAAAGTGCTGCTATGTTTATTTATTGTTACAGAATCAGAGAGAAATAGCGCTGCAAGACACCCCTCCCCCCAGAGACTACCAGACCCCCAAAATCCCCAGTGATCCAAGTCCCAGGACCAATTCTCCAGTGCTGCCGAAATGCAAATTCCCACTCGTGTGCTATCCCTTTGGAGCATCCAGACTCCAGAACCCCAGTTCTGCTGCACCCCACATATCTCCTCTTTCCTCAGTCCTGCTAAATGCTATATACCTATCTTCAACTGGCACACTGCATGAATGGAGTTGAAATAGGTAAGGATGAAGTTGAAGTTGAAACAGAACTAGAAGTCTTAGTAGACTTAATGCTCAACACGTCCAACCAATGCAGAGCATCAATCAACAAAGCCAATATAATGTTGAATTCAGAGGAAGTCATGATCAAACTACTCTCAATAGACCAAATCTTGAGTACTATGCCCAGTTCTCAACACTGAGAGGCAAGGGAGCCACTGGAGACAGCACAGAGAAGATCCACAAGGCTTATTCCTAGTGTCAGGAGTCTGAGTTTTGAGGAAAGGCTGGAGAAACGTGGGCTTAAGAACATAAGAACATAAGAAATACCTGCTCCACCATTCAATAAGACCATGGCTGATCTTGGCCTCAACACCACTTCCCCACCCGCTCCCCATAACCCTTCACTCCCCTATCTTGCAAAAGTTTGTCTATCTCCACCTTAAATATATTCAATGACTCAGCCTCCACAGCTCTCTGGGGCAGAGAATTCCACAGATTTATGACCCTCTGAGAGAAGAAGTTCCTCCTCATCTCAGTTCTAAAAGGGCGACCCTTTATTCTAAAACTATGCCCCCGAGTTCTAGATTCCCCCACAAGAGGAAACATCCTCTCTGCACCTACCTTGTAGAGCCCCTCAGTATCTTGTATGTTTCAATAAGATCACCTCTCATTCTTCTAAATTCTAAATTTTCAGCCTTGAAAGCAGCCATTTGAGAGGTAATCTTATAAAGGTATGCAAAATAGTTAAAGGAATATTAAATATATATTTAGAATAATATTTAAATTAAATTGCAAGAGTACTTTAATGAACTCAGTAACTTTCACCTTTTCTGCATTCTTTAAGTAATTGGTTCAAACTAATAAAAAGGTAAATTCAGGACTGATATCCGAAGGTTCTTGTGATCGATACATGGAATGGGCTTCCCGATAAGAGTAATGGAGGCAAAAACTCTGGAACCATTCAAGAAACAATGTAACAATGGGAAGTGGGGAAAAAATTCTTGTTGGCCAGCAAAGTTGCCGGTGTCACTGACAACTGGAGTTAGCGGCCGCTGGAAATGGTCGCAATGCTAACCGAGTCAAATTGGTCTGGGGGCATGGAGATAGGTGGTGCAGCGCTCACCTTCCGTGCAACGTCATCCTGGTGGCATTGCTGGAAGGATCTGGGACAAAGCGTCTGTCCAGGTCCGGTGTTGCAGCTTCCCACAGCCTCTGTGAGCGAAGCTGTGCAGCTTGCAGTGAATTGTGGGTAATGAAGAGGTCTGAGAATTAAAGGGGCCATGCACACTGAATCAATACAAAATAAAATGCGGCGAATCAATACATTTTACAGCCCATTCTGCCTTTTAAAAAATATTCAACATTTAAAAGAAGTTCCAAATGTGAATATTTAGCTGTTAAAGCTGAATTAACTTCCTAACCTCAACAAATGGGAAATCTGCCTCAGCACTAACACAAATGGCTCAGCAAACCAGGGAAGGGGCACCGAGGGTCCCACGCACAGCACTCCAGCTTTGTGCAGGTGGTCAACACTGTAAGAGCGGCCTTCTACCCACAGGGGCAGGAGGCCCTCCCAGAAAGAACGATGTGGGAGTACATCACTAAGGCCGTCACTGCCAGCAGTGTCGTCCCCACCACTTGGCTCCAGTGCCCAAAGAAGCTTCATGACCTCAGACCACTGGTCAATGTCAGTGAATGCATGTTCAAAAGTCGTCTCCTACCAATTGCACCGCTAGCCTCACCCACTGCTCAATGCATGACCCCCAATCACTCACCTACCAACAATCTGCACTAATGACGAGGCACATCTCCCATTCCTAGCCTCACCTTACCCCTTGGAGGAGACGGTGCAGGCCATTCTTGGCAGGGGCATGGTTGAGCCCTTAGCCAATGGCAGGGCTGAAAGGATACAAGATGCTGGAATCCTTGTACATTATCCTCCTTCTGGCGTGCACCTCTTGCTTTCCCGCCCTCCCGTCAGCACAACTCCACCCTTGTCCCTTCCTCATCTCACACACCCAAGAAATGCAGCCTGCCCTGCCAATGGGTCAATAAGAAGAGACAGCCTGCCCAGCCAATGGGATTGCAGGGGGATGATTCCACCCCGGATATTCCGGCCACAAAGGGGCTGTCTGGGTTGCATCCTTCCATCTGATTCCTTCTTTTCAGCTTCCTCCCATTCTGCATCTTCCTCTTTCCTCTGCAAGCCGATGCTGTAATTGTGAAATGACAACATAAAATGCTGGAAATACTCAGTTGGTCATGCAGCATGTCGACCTGAGATGTGAACTCTGTTATTCTCTCCACGGATGCTCCATAACCAGCTGAGTATTCACTGCATGTTCTGACTTTGCAAAGGCCTTCATTCACCATCCGAGCCCTTGTAAGCATCTAGCACACTTAAAAAAACTTTTCACATCTATTGCACCAAGCCACCACTTCAATAAAATCAAAAAAAGCCAGTCCACTCCAAACCCTTAAATTCAAACTTAACCTGAATGATGTGTGTGCCCCTTTAAGAGCTGCAGACATCACCGCTGTCAGCCTGTTTGCACGCCAGGTTAACCTGCCATGCTTCGGACCCAGCGCTGAATTCAGTACTAGGGTCGAAGTTCACATTGGTGGCATTGCACGCTGATTGACATCACCACGCTGCCATTTATTTTCCAGGGCGCTGCCGTTAATGGCAGCACAAAGGGGGAGAGCAATATGGTGGCCGCCACAGGACCTGCCACCAGCTGGCGAAAGAACGGCGGTTGCCATTTTATCGCCATTTCATGGCGCTTCGGAGTGTCAGTAAGGAGATGAATTTCTAGCCCTGGGGTCTTTCTGGATGGAAGAATTAAAATCAGCCAAATGGAATTCCGCATCCATGATGATTTTATGATCTTGCCTATCATCCTGCTATCAATCCTGGATTTTTAAAAAGGGCAGAGATAAAACTGAATACGTGGATAAAGGAACAACAGCAATCAGTGCAACTGAGAAACAAATTTCACAGCAAAGTTGATAGAGTTTAGGTATTTGATCCTAAAAATACCAATAAAAAATCCAGGAATTGCAAATTTACTTAAACTTTCATTGTAAGTCTGATAATACATTGTGCAGTACATGGTGTTACACCCATTGTTATATAAGAGTGCTTCCTCTGCCTTACATTGAGCAGTGTCACGGGAAATTGAGCAGTGTCACGGGAAATATATATAAACTGCACACTTCAAAAATCACGTGGTCTAAAACACCAAATAATCACAATTGAATATTATGAAACAAAAGTGTACCTCACTCTGTGCCTGTAATTGACCTCAGGATATATCTATTCACAACACTTGGGCCATGTTAAAGTGACAGGCCAGTTTGAACCTAGTGCTGCCTCAGCAACAGAATAATTCATCAAAACACATTTCTGGCAGGGAGATCTGCACCCAAACTTTGTCTGTTTTTCTCCTTTGAAATGCTGCCAGACCTGCTGTGTATTTCCATTCTTTTTTTTATTCTACAGGGTAAATTTTCTAATGCTCAGGCTGGCAGAGAGGTGTTCATTCTAAGTGTGCACTGGAAATTGTAGGCAATGCAGCTGCAATTATCAAGAATGTGCTGGTGCCGAGCAAGGGAGCTTGCCCCTGCCCAGACTCAGAAAATTTGGACTAATATTATGGAGGTTTATCTGTACTTGTTGACTTAGTGGAACCTTACTTCTGTTACTGTATATTAAAAAAAGATTTATTGCAATGATGTCACAGTCTTCCTTTGAGTAGTAGGCATTTTTTTAAAGTTAGGATCTTCCAAAGTCTTCCAGTATCTGTATGGTGGGGCGGTCCCCCACACAGATAAACAACTGAGTTAATTAATCAGAATACTCAGAAGATGTGTGACCAGTGACATGCTTAAGAGAGGACACTAGGGGTCCTCGTAACTTGTGAAAACATTGTAGGTGCAACAAGATGGCATACAATGGGCCTGAAAATCTGCAGGGGTGTGGCTGCTCTCCGACTGTAATTCCGGCAGGAGACCGGTGAAAACCCACACCACACAAAATGTAATTTAATATTTCTTATATCATTTTTTGCTATAACTATGTGATGTTACTTATATGGAAATTGTTACTTATATGTGATTTCACTGTAATTTAGTACGTATGTGGGAGTATATGGTATTTTACTGTGATTATGTGATAATTCTTATTTCAAAATTCACTAACTATACAAAGTTACAGTAAATTCTAATATAAGTAACAATGTAATATTACTATGTGAGAATTCACTGTAATTATGTAATATTTATATAGGAAGTTGCTGTACATATATCAGTGGTGCAAAGTTATATGCTTCATACTCTTTATTTAAGAAACATTTTGTGACTAAATTGTATGACAAAATATGCCTATAGAGTGTCAAAGCAAATGGCAGCATGTGACATTAATTTGAAGAAATATTAGCTTTTCCTTTAAAATTAGTTTCAGCTATTCCAGCAGTGGGTCGTATCAGATATAAAATGTGGTTATGCATGGGCCTTAATGACAAGTTACTGATACTCTAATGTCAATTTCCTAATCACAACCCTTTCCCTATATGAATTAGTTCTCCTTACTCAGTAACTAATATTCAATTTTTCTGCAGATTTTCAGCACAAAATGGTTGTGGGGATTCAGCATTTAGAGTTAATCAATGAATTCAGTATCTGGCTGTTCAGATTTCACTAAATGGTGACTATGCATTTAGGTGAATGTGATCCTGCAACATGCACTGAATTGGGGGAAGTGGGAGAATACAAGGTTCACCCAATGCCAATTACAATCAAATAATTAGAACCACATAGCTGAAAAATAATATGTATATCATTTACTGAACTTCAAACTCCTGTTATTGATTCATAAGTAGTTAAAAATACCACAATGCACAGCTACCAATTTAATTTCTTAATAAAGGCTGTTCTCTTCTTAAAGTGAATGGCTCTTTGCCATTTTTGTAAATGGCTATAACAGTTTTGTCTTTTTCCCCTCAAAACCCTATTCAGTTTAAGCTAATATTCACCAGCACTTGAAAGAAGGGCAGAACTCTCTCTCTCTCTCTCAGGCAGTCCCTCGGAACCGAGGATGACTTGCTTCCACGCTAAAACTGAGTTCGCAGGTGACTGATGAGTCCAATGCGGGACCTACAGTCTCTGTCACAGGTGCGGCAGACGGTGGTTGAAGGGGCGGGTGGGTGGGGTGCTTGGGTTGACGTGCGCTCCTTCCACTGTTTGTGCTTGGCTTCCGCTTGCTCCCGGCGAAGAGACTCGAGGTGTTCAGCGCCTTCCTGGATGCTTCTCCTCCACTTTGTGCGGTCTTGGGCCAGGGATTCCCAGGTGTTGGAGGGGATGTTGTACTATTTCAAGCAGGCTTTGAGGGTGTCCTTGAAGCATTTCCTCTGCCCACCTGGGGCTCTCCTGCCGTGTCGGAGCTCCAAGTAGAGTGCTTGTTGTGGGAGTCTCGTATCGGGCATGCGGACGATGTGGCCCCTCCATCGGAGCTGATCGAGCTTGGGCAAAGCTTCGATGCTGGGGATGTTGGCCTGAGCAAGAACACTGACGTCGTTGTGCCTATCCTGCCAATGAATTTGCAGGATCTTGAGGAGGCAGCGTTGGTGGTACCTCTCCAGTGCTTTGAGG
This sequence comes from Somniosus microcephalus, assembly GCF_052327205.1. Taxonomy (NCBI): domain Eukaryota; kingdom Metazoa; phylum Chordata; class Chondrichthyes; order Squaliformes; family Somniosidae; genus Somniosus; species Somniosus microcephalus. The sequence continues at coordinate 213,884,586 of NC_140988.1, forward strand.
TGCCTGCTGTACATGGTCCATGTCTCTGAAGCATACAGGAGGACGGGATTCACTACTGCTTTGTAGACCATGAGCTTGGTGCCAGGTTTGAGGTCCTGATTTTCAAACACTCTCTTCCTTAGGCGAACGAAGGCTACACTGGCACACTGAAGGCAGTGTTGGACTTCATCATCGACGTCTGCCCTTGTTGACAGTAGGCTCCTGGGGTATGGAAAGTGATCCACGTTGTCCAAGGCCTCGTCGTGGATTTTGATAATCGGGGGGCAGTACTGTGTGGCGGGGGCAGGTTGGTAGAGGACCTTTGTCTTACGGATGTTTAGTGTAAGGCCCATGCTCTCGTACGCTTCGGTGAAGGTGTTGACGATGGTTTGGAGTTCGACCTCCGAGTGTGCGCAGACGCAAGCGTCGTCTGCATACTGTAATTTGATGACAGAGGATGGGACGACCTTGGATCTGGACTGGAGGCGATTGAGGTTGAACAGTTTCCCATTTGTTCTGCAGATTAGCTCCACTCCAGCGAGGAGCTTACTGAGGGTGAGATGGAGCATTGCAGCAAGAAAGATCGAGAAGAGCGTTGGTGCGATGACGCAGCCTTGCTTGACCCCAGTCCGTACGTGAATTGGATCTGTGGTGGAAACAATGCTGCAGGAAAATCAACGCCGGAGCACTCAAAGACCCTGCTAAGAAAACCCTATTCAGCCTGTGCCTCACAACCAACCTGACGACTTAGAGATACAGAGTGTCCACAGCACCTGGCCTGCACTCAAGGCCTCCATAATCAGCACCTGTGAAGAGACGCTCGGTCACTCGACCAGGAAACACCAAGGCTGGTTCAATGAAAATGAAGAGCAGATCCAGGAGCTAATAAGCTGCAAACGCAAGGCATTCCTGATCTGGAAACAGCAATGTAAAGTCTGTGGGTTGTTCAGTTAATTAATACACAGACTACCAGAGTAACTTAAAACAGGACTTTACTATTCGAAGGTCAGGGCGAATCTGCCCAATAACTCCTGACACAACACTTATATACTGGTGTGGTCACCGTCGGTATTACAGTATACAGAAGCCAAACAAAGTAGTGCCACACCTAAAATAGTTCTCTTAAAGGTGAACGGTTACATACAATAGTTCTCTTAAAGGTAGACGGGTACATACACTACAATCCTCCCTTTTTAGCTTACAACATACTTATTCCCCATTAAACATAACATATAATCAACTTCATGTAAAACAATTCACAGATATAGTCTCTGCGGGAAACAGTTCACAGATTCAGTCTCTGTGGGAACAGTTCACAGATTCAGTCTCTGGTCTTGACTCGGTCCGAACAACATCTCTGTGGTGTAGCCGGTTCACATTTCTAGCGTGACTCATCCAATAGTCTTTCCCTTGGCTTAACAGCTTGAACTTCCGTCCTGCTGAACCAGCAGTGCTGACTTTTACAAACAGCTGGACTGCCTTGGTAATTTTTCCTAATTTCCAACTGATTTGGCCCCCTTCGTAGGCCCACGTGCATGATCTGATAGAAGTGATATGATTTAGATGGTTATCGTCTTCTGCTTTGTCTTTTTTTTTTTCTGCTTCTTGGAGACTCTCGGGGCTCCCTTATCCGTTGCCAGCTGTAGCGCCACCATCTCCCTATGTTCCTTAGACTTTAAGTGCTTCATCCTGATTTCTGCACTTTGGGAGTTTTCATCACAAGCTGGGCAGACCAAGTCATCGTAATATTCCGTGTCACTCAACAGGTCATGGTAATATTCGGTGTTGTCCTGAGCTAGTCTAGCGAGAGGGCCTGCTACTTCTTCCTTACCCAACTGGACGTTAGCCGACTGTTGTTCCCTCCCTAGACATCTTTCCTGAAGAGACTTCTTCATGCGTTCATAGTCATCCCGCTCTTCCTGGGTTTCCTGCCAATCCTTCACTAATGACCTCATTTGTGATTCCCATACTTCCCCTTCCATCGGGGATTGATTGATCGGGCTATTCAATCCTTCTACTGGAGCAGCTGTTTCAACATTCTGTAGTTCACATTGACGTGATTCAGCGTACTTTCGGCAGCCCCGTAAAATCTGTGTTGCAACCTCAACTATTCCCCAAACTTTTGAGAGCTCCGAACCCCTTCCCTTTGAAGGTTGAAGCTCGTGTTCAAATGGTTCCCATTGCAGAGTCTTGTCTCTCAGCATATGAAGGAGTTGGCTGACCGTTAACTCTTCCACGGGGACCCTGTGGATCAGAGTCTTCTCCATTTCATCCACCTTTTCCTCCAATGCTTTCACCTTTTTTTCCTCTTGTACTTTGGCTTTAAGCGCTCGGAGAAGTTGCGCCTTGATGCTCTCTAGCTCATGTTCAGGGGCCACTCTTACAGTCTCTGTGTTTCTTACAGTTGCCTTTTCTTTCACTGAAAGAATTCCCAGTTGAATCTGTTCTTCAAGTTGTTGAACCTCGGTCATTGCCGCCTCATATTTGTCTTGGGTTTCCTTCAATATTTTTATGAGTTCTTGGACATCTTGACTTTCATGTTCTGCCATGTCTTTCACCTCTAATTTCTCATCTATGGATGGAACTTCTACCGATGAGTCTGTCTTGGCCTTGAGCTCATCAAGAATTTCCTGCAGCCTTTGGACTTCTTGCTCATGTTCAACCTTTAGTTGCTCATATGCTTCCACTGAAACTAGCTTTTCGGAGGTTGCCGAGTTAACCCCCTCCAGGATTGTAGCCTGGGCCTGTTCATACTGTTCCTTCAACTTCTCAAACTCTGCTTGTAAGGAGTCGTAGAGAAGAACTGGAATAAAATCCTGGCTTCCTGAAGATTCCTCTTCATTTGCTTCTTTCTGCAAATATTCTAACTCCTGAACATCATAAGGGAGATGTGATCGGTGATTGGTCACGATGGCTCTATGGTCGCTCTCTGCTTGAGCTAGCTGCTTCTGTTGTCTTTCCAGATTCTCCCATTCGGTGTCATAGAACTTTTTCATTGTTTTCATCTCTTGTACGAGACGGTAACTCAATTGTTCTAATTGTTGTCGTAATTTGAAATAAAGTTGAGTCCGAGCTCGGTGTTCTTCCGTCATGGATATGTCCTTAAACTGAACAGACTCAGAATTCTCTGTCAAACTATGTTGTCGTTGTTCGGTGGAGATCTGTTCTGAAACTTTGTTCTTCTCTGGAGCATAAGCCTTTCTGCATGCCTTCGTTTTTCCAACCTTAGTCGGCAAGTCCATTTTAGCCTTGTCTTTCACATTTGGGTTGGTCTTATCGTCATCCGATTCAGAATCTGAGCTGATTGTCTGCACCGAGTCCTCACTCGTTATGGCTTTTAGATAGTGCCATTCCATGTTTATTTTCTTGATCCACTCCCGTCCTAGAAGTGGTGGTCCTCCCTCAGGTAGTACGTATAAGTTCATTCTTGGGTGTTCTTTACCCCTATCTCTCACCTTGACTCTTATCTTTCCCATGGGGTATACTTTATGCCCCGTGTATGTCTGCAATACGAACTTGGTATCTCTTAAGGGTATATGTGAGAATAGCTGGTGGTAATCCCTTCGATTTATGACTGATAGAGCTGATCCAGTGTCCAACTCCATTTTCACTTGGACTCCAGCTATTTTTAGCATGACCCAGATAGTTTGTAGGTCAGCTTCCTTACTCACATTGTGAATTCTCAGACTACCCAGCTCCTGGCCGTTTGGGTCTGAGTCCGAATTCTGTTCGTCTGAACTCTTCTCAGCCACCTTGTGTACCTTGTTGTACTTTTCCTGTGATGGCTTCCTTTGGTTGTTGGTCCTTTGGTTGTTGGTCTTCTTCCCTGACCAGCATACCTTAGCTATGTGACCCAGGTTGCCACATTTCCTACATTCCTGGTTCTTAAACCAGCATTGGTTCTGGTCGTGTGTTGTCTTCCCACAACGGTAACATTTTGTTGTTGTCGAGGTAATTTGATCCACACTGAGTGCCGCTGTCTTTAGCTGCATTTCCGCAGTTCCCTTCGCTGCGGCTTCGTGCGATGCTGCAATAAGGACAGCCCTGTCAAGTGTAAGGTCGTTCTCTTCGAGTAGTCGCTTTTGCGTTCCTTCCTTTGCCAATCCGCACACGAACTTGTTTCGCAATGCCTCTGTCAGATTCCCTCCAAACTGGCAGTATTTCACTAGTCTACGCAGTTCGACCAAGTATTCTGCGTTGCTTTCGTCTTTCCGTTGCGTTCTCGCATAGAATTTGAATCGTTCTGCCAACATCAACGGTGTGGGGTTCAAGTGATCCTTCAGAACAGCCACAATATCATCGAAAGTCTGATCCGCCGGTTTAGCTGGTGATAGTAGATGCTTCAAGAGCCCGTATGTCTTCGCGCCCATCGAGTTTAGCAAGGTTATAGCTTTGTCATCTTCTTCTATTTTATTGGCCTCACAATAGATCTCAATGCGTTCCACATACGTGGCCCAGTCTTCTACCTCGGAATTAAAATCGTTGATGTTACCACGCTTAGGCATCTTCCTCTCTTCCTGATAAACACCACGAATTATTTCTTTAAAATTTTCTTTCTTTTTTTTTTCAAGATGGCGGTTCCCGCGAAAATGGCGGTTTCCCGCGCTTATCTTCTCTCCCCGCCCACTTCAATGGCGGTTCCCCGCTTCTGTCTTCTTCTCCGCCTAATGGCGGCTTCCCGCGTTTCTTCCCTGGCGGGAGGGGTACACTTTCCCCACGGGCGACGGCCGCTGGCTTTCAGGTTCACAGCCTGCGCATCGGCTTCAGTGCTTTCCCTTTTCTCGGCAGGGCAACCGGCGCTGGGTACACCCCGTTGACGGCGAACAGTTTCAGCCGCTGGGCTGGCTCTCGCTCAGTTCCCCTTGCTCGGGCTCTGTCTCTCTCCCGCTCGCTCGGCTCTACCGGCGCTGGGTACACCCCGTTGACGGAGAACAGTTTCAGCCGCTGGACTGGCTCTCGCTCAGTCTCCCTTGCTCGGGCTCTGTCTCTCTCCCGCTCGCTCGGCTCTACCGACGCTGGGTACACCCCGTTGACGGAGAACAGTTTCAGCCGCTGGACTGGCTCTCGCTCAGTCTCCCTTGGTCGGCTCTGCCTCTCCCGCTCCCTCAGCTCCCAATCGCGCCTCCCAGCCCTCTCGCAGTCCGGTGCTTCCCTCCCTGGCTGCGGCTGAGTTTATCTCTTCCCGCGCCTACGTTCCCGGTCGCAGCGCTTCGTGGCTTCGGTCGCTGCCCGGCCTTTTTCGCCGGTCGCGGTCTAGCTGTCTCACGACGCCGTTGCGCCCCCCAGCCTGTCTGTACCGCGGCTTCCTTGCTCCACGCTGCCCCAGTCTCAGCGCCTCTGGGCCCAACTTCTGTCCGGCTCCTTTCCCCCTCGACCGTGGTCGAGTGCACCGCCCTTATCCTCCGGTTATTCTTTTTACTTTTCCCTTACTCACAGTCACCGTGGCCGCCTTGCTTCTCGTGCTGATCGGCTCACTCCTCACCGTGGCAGAAGGGACAGTCAGTGCCTGTTGCTGATGGAAGTCTTTGTCTCTAACTTCTTCTTCCTTTCTAGTTCTGCAGCCTCGAGTTTTCTCCCAGCAGAACGACGAGGGCGGTTGCCTCTTCTCGACGCTCGTTAACTGCTTCGGAAGTATTGTTGCCGCAGGGTACGATCGGACTCGTCGCCACTGTAAAGTCTGTGGGTTGTTTAGTTAATTAATACACAGACTACCAGAGTAACTTAAAACAGGACTTTACTATTCGAAGGTCAGGGCGAATCTGCCCAATAACTCCTGACACAACACTTATATACTGGTGTGGTCACCGTCGGTATTACAGTATACAGAAGCCAAACAAAGTAGTGCCACACCTAAAATAGTTCTCTTAAAGGTGAACGGTTACATACAATAGTTCTCTTAAAGGTAGACGGGTACATACACTACAAGCAACACAACTCGAGAGCAAGAAAGCAGCTCTACAGACGCCTGAAGGCCGAGGTCCAACAAAAATCTCGTGACCTAAAGAACAGATGGTGGGTGTAGAAAGCGCAGGAGATCGTGCAGGAGATCCAGCAGCTAGCCGACAACCACGACATGCATGGATTCTTTAGCACAGCCAAGACCACCTACGGCCCAAGCACCCAAGGTCCTACCCCACTGCGGGCCAAGAATGGAGAGGTACTCATCAAGGACAGAGAGGCAGTCAGTGCCCGCTGGAAGGAGCAGTTCAAAGACCTCCTTAACCGAGATTCTGTTTTCGACGCGAGTGTCCTCAACTCCATCCCATAGCATGCTACCCGCCACCACCTCAGCACAACCCCAGCCCAGCATGAGGTTGAAAAGGCCACCTGAGAACTGAAGAACAACAAGGCCTCAGGAGCAGATGGAATCCCCGCCGAGGCACTAAAGTGCGGCGGAGAAGCAATATTTGTGCGAATACATGAACTCATTTCTCTTATTTGGTAGAAGGAGAGCATGCCAGGGGATCTCAGAGATGCCGTAATCGTGACCATCTTGAAGAAAGGTGACAAGTCCAATTGCAGTAATTACAGAGGAGTTTCCCTGCTGTCTGCCACAGGTAAAGTCATCGCAAGAATCCTCCTCAATCGCCTTCTCCCAGTGGCTGAAGAGCTCCTCCCAGAGTCGCAATGTGGATTCCGCCCACTAAGGGGCACAATGGACACGATCTTCACTGCGCATCAAATACAACAGAAATGCAGGGAACAGCAACAACCGCTGTACATGGCCTTCTTTGATCTCACAAAGGCCTTTGACACCGTCAACCGTGGGAGATTATGGAGTGTCCTCCTTAAATTCGGCTGCCCCCAAAAGTTTGTCACCGTCCTCCACCTGTTTCACGACGACATGCAAGCCGTGATCCTGACCAATGGATCCACCACAGACCCAATTCACATAAGGAACTCTACCACATCCAGTGCTGTACCAAAAATCCCATGTGCTTAGAAGGATTCAGAGAGGCTCCCATCACTAAAGAGTTAACTCCATTCCGATGCCCTGAGATTGGCCCAAATTTCCTGAAAACTTAGACTAAAACATCATCGTAAGTAAGGCATAATGCCTATTTTTGGCGCAAAATATTGAGGAGTAAGTCACTTACGCCCATTTTTACGCTATGCCCGAATTTCTTTGATCTTTTCTGGTGATTCTGCGAAACCTCTGATGAAACTCTAAGCCATTCATTAACATAGCTCCGTCCCCCATAAAAAACAGGCAGCTTATGCAAATTTCCTGAATTTACGTCAGTTCTGAACTGGCTGTAAATTTACACCTAAAATTTTAGGCGCAGCAGGTCATATTTCTGATGTTTTATATTGATTTTGTTATTTTAAAAAAAATTCCCATTAAGATCTACAATATATTTTCTATATCTGTGAATGCATCTTTATAGTATCAGGATGATTTGCATTAGCGGTGTATGTTCCGTTCTTTCCTTTGGCCACGATTGTTTACAGTGATTTACATTTGTTTTATGCCAGTTTTTATGTTCTGGCATATGCTAATAAGATTCTCAGGAAATTTCGGCGAAACTCACTGAAGGGAAGATTGTTGTAACTATCGGCATAACTTGTCGGCTACACGTTTCAGGAAATTCCGAGCCATGAGTAATTACAGGCCTCTGTGGTGGAGTTATGAATGGTAAAAAAACACAATGTCAGAGAGCAACTTCATGGATGAATATTTATCATCGATGGTATGTATCCATGGTTGCTGCCTTCTTCAAAAGAGCTGTACGTGTAATTTATTTCATAGGTTAATTTACTGAACCCTCATTCTTCATCTTGGCACTGTTTTAAGAACACATATTTCAAATTTTATTCTGAAATAATTATAGAATAAATTCTTTACTCCGGTTCCCTGCACCCTTACTCCAAACTTGTCAGCTGGCATTCTAGACATGGCAGTAAGCCTAACTCACCTGTTATCATACCAGGTCGAATCTGTGAAATGAACTGGGATGGCAGGTGGGTGGGAGCTTGAGGCTATAGACTGAGCAGCTCACCCACATTTTATTTTCCATGAAAAAATGCACTACCAAATAATCAGCTATGCTAGAAATTTTCAAGAGTTGAAGGAGGGGTTCTCAAGTCCAGTATGACCTGGTATACTCTGTCTTCCCCTACAATTACTTCTGGCTGAGCTACTCTCGAGTGCATGATACTTGTTCAACAACAACTACAACAACTTGTATTTATATAGCACCTTTAACGTAGTAAAACATCCCAAGGCGCTTCACAGAAGTGTTATTGAAATAAAGAATAGATTTGCCTTTCTAATCTAGGCTTTATTAACTTTAAAAATCCAGTAGCACTTGACAAATGGGGAAAGGATCGGACAGAGTCAACATGGATTTACAAAGGGTAAATCGTGTTTGACTAATCTGCTGGAATTTTTTGAGGAAGTAACTGGTAAAATAGATGGGGGAGAGCCAGTGGATGTGGTGTACCTTGACTTCCAGAAAGCCTTCGATAAGGTCCCACACAAAAGATTATCATGCAAAATTAAGGCTCATGGGATTGGGGGCAAAGTATTAACGTGGATAGAGAACTGGCTGGCGGATAGAAAACAGAGAGTTGGAATAAACGGCTCGTTTTCGGAGTGGCAGGCAGTGACCAGCGGGGTGCCGCAAGGATCTGTCCTGGGACCCCAGCTGTTCACAATATATATAAATGATCTGGATCAGGGAATTGGATGCAATATTTCCAAATTCGCTGACGACACTAAACTAGGAGGAGGGGTGGGCTCTGATGAGGATGTCAGGAGGCTACAGTGCGATTTGGACAGGTTGGGGGAATGGGCGGATACGTGGCAGATGCACTATAATGTGGATAAATGCGAGGTTATCCACTTTGGGGGTAAAAACAGGAGGGTAGATTATTATCTAAATGGCAATAGATTGGGAGATGGGGAAGTGCAGAGGGACCTGGGTGTTCTTGTGCACCAGTCACTGAAGGAGAGCATGCAGGTGCAACAGGCGATTAAGAAGGCAAATGGTATGTTGGCCTTCATATCAAGGGGGTTCGAGTATAGGAATAGGGATACCTTACTACAGCTGTACAAGGTGCTGGTGAGACCGCATCTGGAGTATTGTGTACAGTTTTGGTCGCCCCATCTGCGGAAGGATGTTCTTGCCATGGAAAGAGTGCAACGGCGATTCACCAGGCTGATACCTGGAATGGCGGGAATGACCTACGAAGAGAGATTAAATAGTTTGGGCTTGTACTCACTGGAGTTTAGAAGATTGAGAGGGGATCTCATCGAAACATATAAAATTATGGCAGGCCTGGACAGGCTGAATTCAGAGAGAATGTTTCCAATGGCCGGGGAGCACAGAACCAGGGGCCACAGTCTAAAAATAGCGGGCAAATCATTTAAAACAGAGATGAGGAAAAATTTCTTCACTCAAAGAGTAGTGAGCCTGTGGAATTCCCTGCCACAGAGGGCTGTGAAGGCTAATTCAATAAATATTTTCAAGAGAGAATTGGATATATTTCTGAAGGCTAAGGGGATTAAGGGTTACGGAGAAAAGGCGGGGACGGGGTACTGAACTGGTAAGATCAGCTATGATCTCAGACGAAGATCAGCCATGATCTCATTGAATGGCGGAGCAGGCTCGAAGGGCCGAATGGCCTACTCCTGTTCCTATCTCTATGTTTCTATGTTTCAACACCAGTCTCCAACCATGACTGGAGAGAACTGAATTTAAGATGGCCACCACAAATCACCTGACATCCACTACCAATGAGTTTACAGCATATATCTCAAGGTAGAAACAAACAACCAATTACAATACTTCTTACTAACACAGAGAACAACCACCACATTCATCAATCACGATACTTCTTATTAAACATAGGAAATAATCACCACATTCACCCCTCCTTTTAAAACATACTCCAACCTAAATAACCTTTACAATTTATAATTAATTTATTTACAACTAAAATACAAATATAATATTTCAACAATTTTAAAACATTACTATCAATTTAAAAGTCCATTTTCAATTGGTCGACCAGATATCTTGTTCGTGTCGACCTTCTTAACCTTGGTGAAATTCCTTGCCCTCCCACACCCGGAGACACTGAAGTATCTTCTGCAGGAAGGCTATCCATATCCCGATTATCAACGGTTTCCGGATTGGAAATCCCATCAGGAAGTAAACTAGGACGGTCATGAACATCCATCAAAGGCTGACTAATAGAAGTATAATTATCTGTAATAGGATTGGAAACATTCGTAGTATCTATAACAACATCCACATTATCTGAATCATGACTATTATTAGTATCCTCGGAAGAGGGCTGGCCACCACAAGGAGCCAAGTCTTTAATTGAAACAGTACTTTCTTTCCCATCTTGGAATCGAATATGAGCATATTGGGAATTTGCCTCCAACAGCTCCACCTCCTCCACTAAAGGATCATATTTTGACAATCTAACATGGCGTCGAAGCAGCACAGGTCCCTGCATAGTAAGCCATGAAGGTACCGAATATCCCGTAGTAGATCTCCGCGGGTAATTAAAGAGCCTTTCATGAGGGGTCACATTAGTAGCCGTTGAAAGCAATGATCTAATGGAATGCAGGGCATCAGGCAGTACCATTTCCCACTGTGTATTCTTAAGGTTGCGGGATGTCAAAGCCAACATAACTGCCTTCCAGATCATCCCATTGTATCGTTCGCACTGTCCATTACCCTGGGGGTTATACGGGGTAGTTCTACTAATAGAAATTCCCCGACTCTGAAGGTATTCCTTCAACTGGGAAGACATAAAAGAACTTCCCTGATCCGAATGGATATACGCAGGCATCCCAAAGATGACAAAAAGTTGAGTCAGACATTTGATAACTGTAGCAGCTGATACATCTGCGCAAGGAAAAGCAAAAGGAAACCTTGAAAACTCATCCACAACAGTAAATATGTATCGATTTTGAGTCGTTGAAGGAAGAGGCCACTTAAAATCAACGCTCAGACGTTCAAAAGGAGAAGTAGCCTTTATAAGATGAGCTCGTTGAGGCTTAAAGAAATTTGGTTTACACCGAGCACAGATAGAACATGATGAAGTCATCCGCTTGACGTCTTCAACTGAAAAGGGCAAATTCTTACTGCGAGCGAAGTGTATCATCCTCGTAACCCCAGGATGACATAAGGCATTGTGAAGATTAATAAGCGTATCTCCGTGAATCACAGAACAATAAGCCCTCGACAGTGCATCAGCAGCAACATTATCCTTCCCCGGACGATAAACTATATCAAAATGGTAACATGCCAACTCAATCCTCCACCTCATTATTTTATCATTTTTGATCTTTCCAAAATGTTTAACATCAAACATAAAGGACACAGATTTTTGATCGGTTACCAACGTGAAATGTCGCCCCGATAAATAATGTCTCCATTTACGCAGTGCTTCTACTATTGCATATGCCTCTTTCTCTATTGCAGAATGTCTTTTTTTCACTATTGTTCAAGGTACGTGAGAAAAAGGCCACAGGTCTTCCATTTTGGTTCAGAGTAGCCCCAATTGCAAAATCAGAAGCATCCGTCTCAATCACAAAGGGAACCTGCTCATCAATAGAATGCACAACTGCTCCTAAGATATCCTTTTTAAATTTATCAAAACATGTCCTGGCCTCCCATGATAGAGGATATGTCGTAACCCGAATAAGGGGCCGGATCTTCTGCGAAAAGTTTGCAATCCAATTAGAATAGTAAGAAAACAGTCCAACAACTCGTTGCAAAGCCTTAGAATTAGTAGGATAAGGTAAATCGATCAATGGTCGCAAACGTTCTGGATCTGGTTTAATCTTATTTCCCGAGATAATATACCCCAGTAGATTTACCTCAGTAGTCGAAAAGATACACTTCTCTTTATTAAAAGTTAAACCAACTTTTTCCGCAGCTTGAAGGAATCTTTTTAAATTAGAATCATGCTCCACCCTTGATTTACCACACACCGTGATATCATCTAAATATGAAAAGGTGTCAGAGAGAGAGTTATCACTTATAAAAGCATCCATTGCCCGTTGAAAACAAGCAACACCATTAGTAACACCAAATGGTATTCGGCAAAACTGATACAGCTTTCCACCAGCCTCAAAGGCTGTATATGGTTGATCCCTCTTAACAATAGGAATCTGATGATAAGCACTCTTTAAATCAATAGTGCTAAAAAACTTATACTGAGATACTTTGTTGATAAGCTCATCAATCTTAGGCAAAGGGTACGCATCTAATTGAGTATACCTATTAATAGTTTGAGAGTAGTCTATCACCATTCGTTTCTTATGTCTCTCGTTAGTGGTGACAACTACCTGAGCCCGCCAAGGCGAACAACTAGGTTCAATGATTCCTTCCAATAAAAGACGTTGGACTTCAGAATTAATAAATTCTCTATCCTGACTGCTATACCTTCTTGACTTGGTAACAATTGGCTTACAATCCAGCATCAAATTGGAAAAAAGTGATAATGGAGAAATAGATAAAGAAGTTAATCCACAAATGGATAAGGGTGGCTTAGTCCCTCCAAACGAAAAACTGAGAGACTCGTGTAATTTAAGCACATCATGACCAATCAAAATATCCGCACAAAGATTAGGCAAAACAGATAGGCGTATATCAGTATACTTATTACCTAGAAGAATCAATTTCACAAGGCAACAACCAGCTACTTGTGAAGTAAGGGTCGTCTGAGCCATACACACCTGATAAGTAACAGGCAAGATTTTCAAACACTTTTCCTTCGCAAACTGAAGACTTATAAAACTCTCGGTACTGCCCGTATCTATGAGAGCCTTCACTTCTAACCCATTAACTTGGGCCGTAACTATAGCTTTGTTTAGGCCATGAGCAAATGCAGCAGAAATTGATACAATAAACGCCCTCTCTACAGGTTGAATAGTCGCAGAAGAGGAGGTAATTGAACCTAATGATTTACAAACACGTGCATAATGACCTCTCTTTCCGCATTTACTACACACAGCCTCCCAGGCAGGACACTTCAAACGAGGATGCCGGGCGTTCCCACAAAAATAACACTTCTGAATCCTAGAGGCAACAGCCGCCGAAGTAGAAACTGTTTCAGAATCTAGTAAACCACTCCCATTAAGTCCACCTAATTCTTTTTCGTCCGGAACTGCCGAAACCACAGTCGCAGGCCGATTAGAAAGAGCATAAGAATCCGAACTTCTCTGAGCCATGTCCAATGTAGAAGCTTGCTCAAAAGCACTCTTGAGATCCAAAGTCTTATTTTCTAACAACCGCTGATGAATTGATCCAGACAGTAGTCCATTAATAAAAGCATCCCATACTGATTCTTCCTTATATTCTTCGGCCGTCACGGCTTTATAATTACAGTTAGCACTAAGGTGCCGAAGTGCTTGTAAATAAGTATCCAAAGATTCTCCCACCTGCTGCCTACGGGCAGATAGAAGGTAACGTGCAAATACCTCATTCTTTGGTTTAACAAAAATCTTCTCCAATGTAGAAATAGCCAATTCGTAAGTTTTACAGTCCAAAATATACTTATACACATCCGGAGCAATGTAGTTGATCAGCATATTCAGCTTATTCAGAGACTCTTGTTCCAATACACCCAAAAAGTTTGTAAATGTACAATACCAATGTTTCCATTTATCATCCACTCCTGCAGAATTAGGGTCAGCATTGAATCGTTCCGGTTGAAGATATCGCTCCATTCTGATAAAAAGTTAATAAATTGAAATAAAGAATAGATTTGCCTTTCTAATCTAGGCTTTATTAACTTTAAAAATCCAGTAGCACATCTTTCAACACCAGTCTCCAACCATGACTGGAGAGAACTGAATTTAAGATGGCCACCACGAATCACCTGACATCCACTACCAATGAGTTTACAGCATATATCTCAAGGTAGAAACAAACAACCAATTACAATACTTCTTACTAACACAGAGAACAACCACCACATTCACCAATCATGATACTTCTTATTAAACATAGGAAATAATCACCACAGTTATAAAATAAAATTTGACACCAAGCCGCATAAGGAGAAATGAGGGAGATGACCAAAAGCTTGGTCAAAGAGGTAGGTTTTAAGGAGCATCTTAAAGGAGGAAAGAGAGGTAGAGAGGCAGAGAGGTTTAGGGAGGGAATTGCAGAGCTTAGGGCCTAAGCAGCTGAAGGCACAGCCACCAATGGTTGAGTGATTAAAATCAGGGATATTCAAGAGGCCAGAATTAGAGGAGCGCAGATATCTTGGGGTTGGGGGGAGGGTGCGGGGGCAGTTGTGGGCTGGAGGAGATTACAAAGATAGGGAGGGGTGAGGCCATGGAGGGATTTGAAAACAAGAATGAGAATTTTAAAATCGAGGCATTGCTTAACTGGGAGTCAATGTAGGTCAGCGAGCACAGGGTTGATGGATGAACGGGACTTGGTGCAAGTTAGGACAAAGGCAGCCGGGTTTTGGATGACCTCAAGTTTATGTTGGGTAGAATGTGGGAGCCCAGCCAGGAATGCATTGGAACAGTCAAGTTTAGAGGTAACAAAGGCATGGATGAGGGTTTCAGCAGCAGATGAGCTGAGGCAGGGGTGGAGACGGGTGATGTTTTGGAGGTGGAAATAGGTGGTAGTTATGGCACGGATATGTGGTCAGAAGCTCATTTCAGGGTCAAATATGACACCAAGGTTGCGAACAGTGTGGTTCAGCCTCAGGCATGTGCTAGGGAGAGGGATGGAGTCAGTGGCTAGGGAACAGAGTTTGTGGCGGGGACCAAAGACAATGGCTTCGGTCCTTCCAATATTTATTTGGAGGAAATTTCTGCTCATCCACTACTGGATGTTGGCCAAGCAGTCTGACAATTTAGAGACAGTGGAGGGGTTGAGAGAAGTGGTGGTGAGGTAGAGCTGGGTATCGTCATGTTGAAACGGACACTGTGTTTTCAAATGATGTCGCCGAGGGGCAGCATGTAGATGAGAAATAGGAGCGGGCGAAGGATAGACCCTTGGAGGACGCCAGAGTTAAAGATGCAGGAGCTGGAAGAGTAGCCATTGCAAGTGCATCTCTGCCTATGATTAGATAGATAAGAATGGAACCAGGCGAGTGCAGTCACACCCAGCTGGACAACGGTGGAGAGGCATTGGAGGAGGATGGAGTGGTCAACCACCTCAAAGGCTGCAGACAGGTTGAGAAGGAGGAGGAGGGATAGTTTATCTTTGTCTCAGTCACACTGTATGTCATTTGTGACTTTGATAAGAGCCGTTTAGGTACTGTGGCAGGGCGGAAACCTGATTGAAGGGATTCAAACGTGGAGTTCTGGGAAAGATGGGCACGAATTTGGGAGGTGACAACGCGTTCAAGGACTTTGGAGAGGAAAGGGAGGTTGGAGATGGGGCGGTAGTTTGCAAGGACAGAGGGGTCAAGGGTTGTTTTTTTAAGGAGGGGTGATGACGGCAGATTTAAAGTGGGGGGACAGTACCTGAGGCTTGACTGATCCACATGCACATTTTGCATCATTCCTCCTTTCCTGTAGGGGAAATTTTAATTGGGAGTGGGATTGGGTGGACAGGGTGAGGCCCAGGCTATTTTAACACCCAGGCCTCATCTAGATACTGCCGGAGTAATCCTGATTCTCCTGGGCCCACAAGGAAAGTACAAAAACATATCTTAAATGGCCTCGTCTGGTCCCAGATCCTCTCCCCCTGTCTTTACCTGGCAGGAAAGCAGCAGCTGTTTCCTCACACATGCAGATTTAAAATTGTAATGGGGGCCCAATGGCATAATCGGACCCCACTCTGCATATTTAAAGAAGAACCAACCTGGCTTTAGGCAGTTGCATTTGCTGCCTGTTCAAAAGAGTAAATTAAAATGGAAGATGACGAGATCCAGGCGGGACGTCAATGGGTAAGTCACATGGCTAATTTTAACTGGCAACCCGTCCGGTTTGTGCTGGGCAGGTAGGGTTAAAATCAATTTTTGTGTTTCTGTGATGGATCCCCTTGTTGGGGTTTGACAAGATCCGATGCCTAAGTTAAAAACAATTTTCCTAAGACAGCTTGAGATGGACATAGTCAGAGAAAAGTATTTTATTCTTTTGATATAATTAAATATTTTCTTCCCTTTGCCATAAATTTCCTCTTCTGAAGGTCTTACTTGTGTTGGGCACCAGTTCAATAGGTGGCTGACAGTCTTCTGATACCTCAACCAAGTATCCATTCTTCGCGTGAGCCCAGACAGTGAGTTGTAGCAGACTGTTCAATTAGAATATCAAAGCCAAGACCAATCCTGTCCCTATATGATATCCACCTAGGCACACTTTCTAGCAGAAGTCAATCATAGCCATCAGGAGAGGAAAGCCAGGCTAATCTTTCCTCTTCCTGCCAATTCAGAACATAAAAACAAATCAAGGATGCGAA
This sequence comes from Somniosus microcephalus, assembly GCF_052327205.1. Lineage (NCBI taxonomy): Eukaryota > Metazoa > Chordata > Chondrichthyes > Squaliformes > Somniosidae > Somniosus > Somniosus microcephalus. The sequence continues at coordinate 213,900,959 of NC_140988.1, forward strand.
AGCTCCATTTGATCCATCAAAGTTCATCCTTCTAATACTCCAACCCACTCAGTTTAACATTCAGCTCCATTTTCAACACATTTAATATATTTGACTTCCCCATCTTACATTACCTCAAAAATGTATTACTTTTAGACAAGGAATTTTTTTCCAGTGTCTGTTTTAAATTTACTTTGCTAATATAAATTTATGTCCTATTAGTCTGACTTACCTTGAAGTAGTATTCTGGCCAGACCTTATCTATTCCATTTAATACTTTATATGCCTTCAGGAAGAGTCTCCTTTAACCATCTTCTCTCTTGACTATTGAACTTAAGCTTCTTTAATCTTTCCTTACAGTTCCTTCCCTTACACTTGCACCTTCTCTGCACCATCCCTGAGGAAGCGTGGTAATCAAAATGTACACTTCAATCCAAGTGAGGTCTGACCAGCGCATCTTAAGACTGCAGCATAACTTCTGCAGACTTACTCCACTGTTCCGACTATATATTCTGACATTCAATTTGCTTTTATAATTGCTTTTCCACATTATATTGACATTGAAAGTGATGAGCCGACTATTAATCCTTGGCTCCTTCCTAAATCTCCTTAAGTTAAATCTATTCCTTTCATACTTATATCTCTCATTTTTCTCCAACATATAATAAATTATATTTTCAGTATTAAATTTAATTTTGCATTTGTCTACCCAACCGCATGACTGATTTAAATTCTTCCGCAAATCATTAACTGCATCCTCGTTCCGTAATACTATAGTTTTAAAGATTTCCATCTTCCTCAACTGAGCTATCTCTTAACAATACTGTAAAGTCCGCGCCTCAATAATACACGGACTTCGGGAGAACAGTTTAACAGGTACTTTACTGAACAAGAGGCAGCTTGAAACTGAAACTACAGAAGCCTGCTAGAGCCTTTTATACAGGGGTGGTCACTGCCGGTACTGCAGTCTAAGACCAGTTATTCCCTTAAAGGTACATACACAATAATTCCTCCCCTTTTAGATAAACAGTACATAACATTCATTTAGCAACTAAATAATAACCAATTACAATTACAATTCTCTCAGTAATATATACATCAACTGAAATAGCCATTTATAAGTTCAGTCTTTGAGGAGGCTTCCTGATCCGGACTGGATAGCGCCTTTCTCAAGTGTCCTGTTCTGGCGGTGGAGTCAATTCTGGTTGGTTCGTCAGCTTCCAATACCCCTGCTTCTGAGGTAGACGCAATCTGTACTTCGGGCTCATTACCAGGTGCACATGCTTGTGGTACAGGTTTGGCTTGTTCCTGTGACTCTAGAATCTGGTCAGCATGGCATCTCACAATGCTCTCTCCAACGTCCACTGTGGTCCCTGCTGTGTGCATATCGTGCCTGGCTGCCATTTTTCTGTGCGGTAATCGCGGGCCAAGACTGGTTGCCCTATCTTGAAGCTCCTGGTTGTCTTCTCATTTATGTGCTGGAACTGCTTATCCTCAACATCTCGTCTTATGTTTGGTTTGAGCAAATCCAAGCGACATCTTAGTCTCCGGTTGAAAAACAGTACGGCTGGAGTTTGGTTGGCTACTGCATGTGTCGCATTCCGGTAAGCAAACAGGAAGTTATCCACCTTGTGTTGCAGTGGTATGTCGTCATTATACATTGCCTTTATGGCCTTTTTAAAGGTCTGAACAAACCTCTCAGCCAATCCATTTGTGGCTGGATGATATGGGGCAGATGTGTAATGTTTCACCCCATTATTCTTCAGGAACCTCCGGAAATCCTCAGACACAAACTGTGGGCCATTGTCAGAACAGATCTGTTCTGGCAACCCATTCCTGGCAAAGATGGTCCTTAGGACTGCAATAGTTTTCTCCGTGGTGGTGGAGGACATTTTAATGACCTCTGGCCATTTCGAATGGGCGTCCACAGCGATTAGAAACATTGAGTCCATAAATGGACCAGCGAAATCAATGTGTACCCATTGCCATGGAGATGAGGGCCACTCCCATGGATGTAGCGGGGCCTGTGGTGGAGCGTTTTGGACCTTCTGGCATCCTGTGCATCTCTTGGTCATATCCTTGATTTCTTTATCGATTCCCGGCCACCACACAAACACCCTGACTAGGCTCTTCATTTTTACCCCTCCCAGATGACCCTCGTGAAGCTCATTGAGTACTCTATCTCTCAACTTGGGTGGAATTACCACTCGGGATCCACACATCAAGGTTCCCTGGCACACTGACAGCTGTTCCCTCCTTGGCGAGAATGCTGGCAACAGTGAGTCGTCATATGCTGGCCATCCCTTCACCGTCAAATCATAGACCCGAGAGAGTGTCGGGTCATTTCGGGTTTCCTTCTCAATACTTGCGTTTGTAACAGGCAAACATTCGACTATGGTCGCATGGAATATCTCCACCGGGTCCACTGCAGGTGCTTCTTCCGCCGTAGGCAATGGTAGGCACGACAGCCCATCACCTTTGTACTCTATGTCATACTGATGTGCCCCTAGAAAAAGTGACCATCTTTGCAGCCGTTGCACCGTCATCACCGGAACGCCCTTCTTTGGGTTGATAATTGAGACCAGGGGTTGATGATCAGTCAGTAGGGTGAATTTCTGCCCGTGCAGATAGTGATTGAACTTCTTCACCCCCCACACCAGGCTGAGGGCCTCCCTGTCAATCTGGGCGTAGTTCCACTCGGCTGAGGTTAGCGAGCGCGATGCAAAGGCTATTGGCCTCTCTGAACCGTCACGGAATTTGTGTGACAGCACCGCTCCAATGCCATAAGGTGACGCATCACATGCCAACAGAATCGGTAGTGTTGGGTTGTAGTGGGCCAATACTTCTTTTGAAGTGATTTGGCATTTACATTCCTGAAAGGCACGCTTACACTCATCACTCCATTTCCATGTTACACCAGTTTGAAGGAGGGCGTTCAGTGGGTGCAGAATTGTAGATAAATTCGGCAAGAACTTATGGTAGTAGTTCACCAACCCGAGGAACGACCTCAGTTGCGACACATTTTCTGGTGCTGGAGCCTTGACTACAGCCTCAATCTTGTCCGGCGACTTATGCAACCCTTTCTCATCAATCATGTGGCCACAATACGAGATTTGTCTCCTGAAGAACTTGCATTTGGGGCGGTTGGCTCGTAGCCCATATTCCTGCAATCTCGTGAGCACCTGTTCCAGGTTGGCAAGGTATTCATTGTCATTTTCGCCCGTAACCAGGATGTCGTCCAAATAACACTGGGTCCCCGGGATCCCTTGCAGGACTTGTTCCATTGCCCTCTGCCACATAGCCGGGGCCGATGCTACCCCAAATACCAGTCGATTGTACTGGTAAAGGCCTTTGTGAGTGTTTATCGTGAGGTATTTCCTAGATGCTTCTTCCACCTCCATTTGAAGATACGCTTGAGCCAGGTCAATCTTTGTAAAACATTTCCCTCCAGATAGTGAGGCGAAAATATCTTCTATCCGCGGAAGCGGATACTGTACTGTGTGCAGGACTGGGTTCACAGTCACCTTGAAGTCCCCACAGATGCGAACCTTCCTTGGCTCCCCAGACGTGCTGCTCAATGCTTTCTTCATTACAGGAGCGATGGGTGTGGCCCACTCGCTCCAGTCCACCTTAGACAGCACCCCCAAACGCTCCAGACTCTCCAGTTCAGCTTCCACAGCTGGGCGTATCGCGTATGGCACCGGTCAGGCCTTGAAAAATTTTGGGGTTGCGTTATCCTCAATCTTTATGGTTGCCTTTACTCCTTTTAGTGTCCCAAGTCCTTGTTGGAACACCTCTTCCGCGTCAGATAGAATTTGTGACAGACGTCCAGGTGCGACGTCATCATCTTTTTTGTCAGTCACAGTTAGTGCCAGAATGGAATGCCAATCCAATTGTAGTCTTCGGATCCATTCACGTCCCAATAATGGTGGTCCTCCATCTCGTAGTATATACATGTATAGTTTCTGTGTTTCCTTTCCGTTATATTCAACTGGCACCCTTATTTTTCCTCTGGGGTAGACCTTTTGCCCCGTGTATGTCTTCAATACAATGGACGTGTCCTTTAAGGGTATGTGTGAGAATAGCCGCTCATGGTCTCGTCGATTCATGACAGTTAGGGCTGATCCTGTGTCCAATTCCATCTTCACTGGGGACCCTGCTATCATGAGGGTGACCCAAATGGTTCGGTGATCTTCTTTTGCGATCACGTTGTGTAACTTTAAACAACTTAGTCGCCTGCTCCCGGAGTCCTTATCACTCTCCTGATCTTCTGAACTACTATCTGTCAGTTTCTTTACTTTCCTGTACTGTTCCTTAGTAGTTCTTGTCGTGTTGGTCTTCTTTCCCGACCTGCAGACTCTTGCTATATGTCCCATTTTCCCGCATTGCCTGCATATTTTGTCTTTAAACCAACAGTCCTTCTGCTCATGGGTTGTTCTGCCGCAGCGGTAGCACTTTTCGGCTCCATACGCCATTTCGTTAGCGCTGTATTCTTGTGGTTTCTGTTGTATTTCTGCAGCTCCCCGTGCTGCTGCTTTGTAGGATACTGCCACGCTGAAAGCCTGTTCTAGCGTCAGGTCCTTTTTTGAAAGTAGTCGTTTCTGGGTTCCTTCACTCTGGAGCCCGCAGACAAACTTATCCCGTAAGGTGTCTGCCAGTCCTGCTCCGAACTGGCAGTGCTTCGATAACTTGCGTAGTTCCGTAAGATAGTCAGCATTGCTCTCATCTTTGTGCTGGTTTCTTTTATGGAACTTGAATCTTTCTGCTATCAGCAGTGGTGTAGGGTTTAGATGTTCCTGTAAGATATGAACAATCTCCTCAAAACTTTTCTCCATTGGTTTAGCTGGGGTAATTAAATTCCGCAATAGACCGTACGTACTCGCACCCATCAGATTTAATAATACCGACGCCCTCTTTCCATCAGCCACCTCATTTGCCTTGCAGTACACTTCAATTCTTTCCACATACGTGGTCCAGTCTTCTACCTCGTTGTCAAAAGCAGTGATACTGCCACTTTTAGGCATCTTGGGCGATTTAAAATGGCGCCTCCCGCGCTTTTGCTTCTTCCCCAATGGAATAAAATGGCGCCTCCCGCGCTTTTGCTTCTTCCCCTTGCTGCCACGCTGCTCCTAGCATTCTACGGGGTAATGGCGGCGACCCGCAGCTTCGGCGCGTCTTGCTTTCCTTCCCCCCCGTTTAGTTTCTCTCCGCTGTCCTGTTCTCGAGCACCGACCGCGCCCTGTGCGCTCCACCCTCTCTCTTTTGTTTTCTTTTCCCAGCGACGCTGCGTGGCCTGATTTGTAGAGCCGCTCGATCGAGCTTGAGCCCGCCGCAGTCCAGAAGGGTCAGCGCGCTACCTGCTACCAGCACGATTCGCTGGAACCACAGTCTCTCCCGCAATTCTCCAAACACCGATGGATTCTTTGGGCGGTTGCCCTCGGTCGACGCCCGTTGCTCAGACTACGACCTTCCAGGACCTTCCTTTCAGGCGAGATCCCCGTGAGATGATGCCACACTGCAGGTGAGTTCGAACTTACTCGTCGCCACTGTAAAGTCTGCGCCTCAATAATACACGGACTTCGGGAGAACAATCTAACAGGTACTTTACTGAACAAGAGGCAGCTTGAAACTGAAACTACAGAAACCTGCTAGGGCCTTTTATACAGGGGTGGTCACTGCCGGTACTGCAGTCTAAGACCAGTTATTCCCTTAAAGGTACATACACAACAAATACAATCACTTATTTTTTTAGTTTGTTGTCTCATTCCATTGAAGTTTGCATCCTGAAATCATGGGGAGAGTGTAATGTATATACCTTTAAGGAGGGAACTATTTTTTACAGCTCATGTATACTGCAGTACCGGCAGTGACCACACCTGTATATAACACTGAGTAGTAATCTGTACAGATCAGTTGCAGTTGGAGCCACGTTGAGTAAACACCTGTTGTACCGTTCTCCGCAGTCTGTGTCTTATTATACACGGACGTAACATTGGCGACGAGGCAGGTTCGAACCTACCTGCAACTCTGCATCACCTCCTGGGGATTCGTTCCTGGAGATCAGTGGATTGGAGGTCAAGGCCAGAGACTCGGGCGTCGACCACGGGCAACCACCCAGTCATCCAGCAGAGACTCGAGAATTGCGGGGGAGGCTGTCGAGAGCCAGGCTTGGCTTTCCAGTCGAGGTGGTCCAGCAAAACGGGCTGGCAATAGGTAGTGCGCAGACCCTTCCCGGACAGCGGCGGGCTAGAGCCCGACCGAGCGGCACAGCAAAGGGCCGAGCAGCATCGACGGCGGAGAGAGAGACGCGCAGAAACCCACAGGGCGCCGCCATTGCCACGAGAACCGCCGGGAGCGGGGGAGGAAGGAAAGCGCGGGAGACGCCATTTTAAGCCATTGGGAGACGCCATTTTAAACCACACCCAAAATGCCGAAGAGTGGCAGTATCACCGCATTTGACAATGAAGTCGAAGATTGGACTACATATGTCGAACGAATAGAGGTGTACTGCAAGGCAAATGAGGTGTCAGATGACAAGAAAGCGTCGGTATTGTTAAATTTAATGGGTGCAAAGACGTATGGTTTATTACGAAATCTAGTAACCCCAACGAAGCCAATGGAAAAGAGTTTTGAAGACATAGTAACGATACTACAGGAACATTTAAACCCCACACCGCTGCTGATAGCAGAAAGATTCAAGTTTCACAAACGGAACCAGCATAAGGATGAAAGCAATGCTGATTATTTAACAGAACTGCACAAACTATCGAAACACTGCCAGTTTGGAGCGGGACTGGCAGATACCTTAAGGGACAAGTTTGTGTGTGGGCTTCAAAGTGAAGGAACCCAGAAACGGCTTTTATCTGAAAAGGACCTTACGCTGGAAAAGGCTTTCAGCATTGCGGTATCATATGAAGCAGCAGCACAGGGCGCTGCAGAGATACAACAGAGACCGCAAGAATATGGCACAAACGAAATGTCATATGGAACAGAGAAGTGCTATCGCTGCAGCAGAACAACACACGACCAGAATGATTGCTGGTTCAAAGAAAAAGTGTGCAGACAGTATGGAAAAGTAGCACACATAGCACGAGTCTGCAGGTCGGGAAAGAAAACCAGCAATAAGAAACCCACCAAAGGAAAGTACAAGAAGGTACATAAGATGACGGAGAATAGTTCAGACGAACAAAAGAGTGATAAAGACTCCGAAAGCAGGGAACTGAGTTGTCTGAAACTACATAATGTGATCACAACGGAGGATCACCGAACCATTTGGGTCACTCTCAAATTAGCAGGAGTCCAGGTAAAGATGGAATTGGACACAGATCAGCCCTAACAGTCATAAACTGATGGGACTACGAGCGGCTATTCTCACACATACCCTTGAGAGACACAAAAATTATTTTGAAGATGTACACGGGGCAAAAAGTCTACCCCAAAGGAAAAATAAGGGTGACCGTTATATATAACGGTAAGGAAACACCAAAACTAGACCTCTATGTATTGCAAGATGGAGGACCACCATTACTGGGATGTGAATGGATCCAGAAAATACAACTGGATTGGCATTCCATACAGGCACTGACTGTGGATGACAAAAAGGATGACGACGTCACACCTGGGCGACTGTCAAAGATCCTAACTGACGCGAAAGAAGTGTTCCAGCAAGGACTCGGAACACTAAAAGGCATGACAGCGACGATTAAAATTGAAGAAAACGCAAGGCCAAAATTTTTTAAGGCCAGACCGGTACCTTATGCAATCCGCCCAGCCGTCGAAGCAGAGCTGGAGAGTCTGGAACGTTCAGGTGTACTGTCCAAGGTAGACTGGAGCGAGTGGGCTGCACCCATCGTCCCTGTGATGAAAAAGTCGTTGAGCAGCACACCTGGGGAACCAAGGAAGTTTCACATCTGTGGGGACTTTAAGGTAACAGTGAACCCGGTCCTTCACACCGTACAATATCCACTTCCGCGGATTGAAGATATTTTCGCCTCGCTATCTGGAGGGAAACGCTTCACTAAGATTGATCTGGCCCAGGCGTATCTGCAAATGGAGGTAGAAGAAGCATCAAAAAAATACCTCACAATCAACACCCATAAAGGTCTCTACCAATACAACCAGCTGGTATTCGGGGTAGCATCAGCTCCGGCTATTTGGCAGAGGGCAATGGAACAAGTCCTGCAAGGGATCCCAGGGACCCAGCGTTATTTGGACGACATCCTGGTCACGGGCGAAAATGACAGTGACCACCTTGCCAACCTGGAGCAGGTGCTCACTAGATTGCAGGAATATGGGCTCCGAGCTAACCGCCCCAAATGCGAGTTTTTTAGAAAATAGATCTCGTATTGTGGCCACATTATCGATAAAGAGGGGTTACATAAGTCCCCAGAGAAGATTGAGGCAGTAGTCAAGGCTCCAGCACCGGAAAATGTGTCACAACTGAGGTCGTTCCTCGGGCTGGTAAACTACTACCATAAGTTCTTGCCAAATTTGTCCACAATACTACATCCACTGAACACCCTACTGCAAACTGGGGTGCCATGGAAGTGGAGTGACGAATGTCGACGAGCTTTCCAGAAGAGCAAAACACTAATCACATCGAAAGAGGTATTGGCCCATTACAACCCGGCATTAACAATTCGGTTGGCATGTGATGCGTCACCCTATGGCATTGGAGCGGTGCTGTCGCACAAATTCTCGGACGGCTCAGAGAGGCCAATAGCCTTTGTGTCATGATCACTAACCTCAGCTGAGCGTAACTACGCCCAGATTGACAGGGAGGCCGTCAGCCTAGTGTGGGGAGTGAAAAAGTTCAATCACTATCTTCACGGGCAGAAATTCACTTTGCTGACTGATCACCAGCCTCTTGGCTCCATTTTTAATCCGAAGAAGGGCGTTCCGGTGATGACTGCGCAACGACTACAATGATGGTCACATTTTCTCGGGGCGCACCACTATGAGATTGAATATAAGGGCACGAAACAGCATGGAAATGCTGATGGGCTATCACGCCTGCCTACTGCGGAGGAAGCACCAGCAGTGGATCCTGTCGAAATATTCCATTCGACTATAGTTGAATACCTACCGGTAACTAACGATTGTATCGAAAAGGAAACCCAAAATGACCCGACACTGTCTCGGGTATATGATTTGACGGTGAAGGGATGGCCAGCACATGGCGACTCACTGTTGCCAGCATTCTCGACAAGGAGAGAACAGCTGCCAGTGTGCCGGGGGACCTTGATGTGTGGATCCCGAGTGGTAATTCCACCCAAGTTAAGGGATAGAGTGCTCAATGAGCTTCATGAGGGTCATCTGGGAGGGGTAAAAATGAAAAGCCTAGCCAGGGCTTATGTGTGGTGGCCGGGAATTGATAAACAAATCGAGGACCTGACCAAGAGCTGCTCAGGATGCCAGAAAGTCCAAAATGCACCACCACAGGCCCCTCTACACCCATGGGAGTGGCCCTCATCTCCATGGCAATGGGTGCATATTGATTTTGCTGGTCCATTCATGGACTCAATGTTTTTAATAGCCGTGGATGCGCACTTGAAATGGCCTGAGGTCATCAAAATGTCCTCCACCACCACGGAGAAAACTATTGCAGTCCTACGGACCATTTTTGCCAGGAATGGCTTGCTAGAACAGATTTGCTCCGACAACGGACCACAGTTTGTGTCCGAAGAGTTCCGGAGGTTCTTGAAAAAGAATGGGGTAAGGCATTACACATCCGCCCCGTATCATCCAGCCACAAATGGATTGGCTGAGAGGTTCGTACGAACCTTTAAGAAGGCAATAAAGGCTATGTACAATGACAACATTCCGCTGCAGCACAAGTCATAGAGTCATAGAGTTTTACAGCACAGAAAGAGGCCCTTCGGCCCATCGTGTCTGCGCCGTCCATCAATCCCTGTCCAGTCTAATCCCATTTTCCAGCATTTGGTCCATAGCCTTGTATGCAATGGCATTTCAAGTGCTCATCCAAATGCTTCTTGAATGTTGTGAGGGTTCCTGCCTCTACCACCCTTTCAGGCAGAGAGTTCCAGATTCCAACCACCCTCTGGGTGAAAAAGTTCCTCCTCAAATCCCCTCTAAATCTCCTGCCCCTTACCTTGAATCTATGCCCCTTTGTTATTGACCCCCCTACTAAGGGGAAAAGTTCCTCTTTATCTACCCTATCTATGCCCCTCATCATTTTGTACACCTCAATCAAGTCCCCCCTCAGCCTTCTTTGCTCCAATGAAAACAACCCCAGCCTGTTTAGTCTTTCTTCATAGCTGAGGCGCTCCATCCCAGGTAACATCCTGGTGAATCTTCTCTGCACCCTCTCTAAAGCAATCACATCCTTCCTATAGTGAGGCGACCAGAGCTGCACACAGTACTCCAGCTGTGGCCTCACCAGCGTTTTGTACAGCTCCATCATAACCTCCCTGCTCTTATATTCTATGCCTCGGCTAATGAAGGCAAGTATCCCATATGCCTTTTTAACCACCTTATCTACCTGTTCCACTGCCTTCAGGGATCTATGTACATTCACACCAAGGTCCCTCTGACCCTCTGTACTTCCTAGGGTCCTACCACTCATTGTGTACTCCCTTGCCTTATTTGTCCGTCCAAAATGCATCACCTCGCACTTTTCAGGGTGATGCAAGGTGGACAATTTCTTGTTCGCCTACCGGAATGCGACACATGCAGTCACCAACCAGGCCCCAGCCATGATGTTCTTTAACCAAAGGTTAAGATCTCGCCTGGATTTGCTCAGACCAAACGTACGAAGAGATGTTGAGAGTAAGCAATTCCAGCACATCCATGAGAAGCCAACAAGGAGCTTCAATGTAGGGCAACCAATCTTGGCCCGCAACTACCGAACAGAAAAATGGCAGCCAGGAACGATATGCACACGGCAGGGCCCACTAATGTACACAGTGGACGTTGGGGAGAGCATCGTGAGACGCCATGCTGACCAGATCCTAGAGTCACAGGAACAAGTCAACCCCATGCCTCGCCCATATGTACCTGGTGATGAAACCAATGTACAGGTCGCATCTACCCCAGAAACAGTAGCATCGGAAGCTGATGAACCAACCGACGACAGGGGGCCAGAATCGCCTCCGCACCAAGAGCAAGACATAGAAACATAGAAGATAGGAGCAGGAGTAGGCCATTCGGCCCTTCGAGCCTGCTCCGCCATTCAATTAGATCATGGCTGATCATCCAAACTCAGTACCCTGTCCCTGCCTTCTCCCCATATCCCTTGATCCCTTTAGCCTTAAGAAATATATCTAACTCTTTCTTGAATATACTTAATGAACTGGCCTCCACCGCCCTCTGTGGCAGAGAATTCCACAGGTTCACCACTCTCTGGGTGAAGAAATTCCTCCTCATTTCAGTCCTAAATGGCTTACCCCTTATCTTTAGACTATGACTCCTGGTTCTGGACTCCCCAGCCATCAGAAACATCCTTCCTGCATCTAGTCTGTTCAGGCTTGACAGAATTTTATAGGTTTCGATGAGATCCCCTCTCAATCTTCTAAACTCCAGTGAGTATAAGCCCAATCGACACAATCTCTCCTCATACGTCATTCCTGCCATCCCAGGTATCAGCCTGGTGAATCTTCGCTGCACTCCTTCCATGGCAAGAACATCCTTCCTCAGGTAAGGCGACCAAAACTGCACACAATACTCAAGGTGTGGTCTCACCAAGGCCCTGTACAACACTCGGGAAGGGCGCTATCCAGAAAGGATCAGGAAGCCTCCCCAAAGACTGAATATATAAATAGACTATTTTCAGCTAATGTTGCATGTTAAAAGTGTTAATTGTAATTAGTTTGATATTTAATTGTTAAATGAGTGTTATGGTACTGTTAATCTAAAAGGGGGGGAATTGTAATGTATATACCTTTAAGGAGGGAACTATTTTTTACAGCTCATGTATACTGCAGTACTGGCAGTGACCACACCTGTATATAACACTGAGTAGTAATCTGTACAGATCAGTTGCAGTTGGAGCCACGTTGAGTAAACACCTGTTGTACCGTTCTCCGCAGTCTGTGTCTTATTATACACGGACGTAACAGAGAGTTTTAACGGGGAAGAGCACATGGGTTTAGGTATGGGTGGTGTGGGGGGGGGGCGTAAAACTATGAGCGCATTGGGAAGCCGGCTTCAACCCACTGACTTCTGCGTTTAACTCGGGTGCGTTAGGCTGGTTGCACACAAGCCCCTCGTGAGAGGCGGGTTGCCTACTAACATATGCTAATTGCTCAATTGGAGCGATATTTCAACACAGTTTTAACTGTAATGTCGCATCCACTGATTTCCCAGGCTTCCTGAAACTCGCCATTGCTAATATAAATTTATGTCCATTGAAAGCAAGGCGAGAACACAACAGTAATTGAGGGGGGCTGAGTAAAACTCATGCAAATAATAAAATAAATACTCAGCACTCACAGCTGCTTTCTTACTTACTAGTGGGAAAGGGTTAGTTCACACTACTTTTGCTGAGAGTTTAATTTCTACACTTTGGAGGTTTTCTGAATCAGATCAGGATGGGTAGAAGATGGGAGCAGGAGTAGGCCATTCGGCCCCTCGAGCCTGCCCCACCATTCAATGCGACCATGGCTGATCATCCAAATTCAGTACCCTGTCCCTGCTTTCTCCCCATACCCCTTGATCCCTTTAGCCTTAAGAAATATATCCAACTCCTTCTTGAATATATTTCATGTATTGGCCTCTACAGCCTTCTGTGGTAGAGAATTCCACAGGTTCACCACTCTCTGGGTGAAGAAATTCCTCCTCATTTCTGTCCTAAATGGCCTACCCCTTATCCTTAGACTGTGACCCCTGGTTCTGGACTCCCCGACCATCGGGAACATCCTTCCTGCATCTAGTCTGTCCAGTCCTGTCAGAATTTTATAAGTTTCAATGAGATCCCCTCTCATTCTTCTAAACTCCAGCGAGTACAAGCCCAATTGTCCCAACCTCTCCTCATACGTCATTCCTGCTATCCCAGGTATCAGCCTGGTGAATCTTTGCTGAACTCCTTCCATGGCAAGAACATCCTTCCTCAGATAAGGCGACCAAAACGGCACACAATACTCAAGATGTGGTCTCACCAAGGCCCTATACAACTGCAGCAAGACATCCTTGTTCCTGTACTCAAACCCTCGCGCTACGAAGGCCAACATACCATTTGCCTTCTTAACCGCCTGCTGCACCTACATGCTTACCTTCAGCGACTGGTGCACAAGGACACCCAGGTCTCGTTGCACTTCCCCTTTTCCCAATCTATTGCCATTCAGATAATAATCTGCCTTCCTGTTTTTGCCACCAAAGTGGATAACCTCACATTTATCCACGTAATATTGCATCTGCCATGCTTCTGCCCAATCACCCAACCTGTCCAAATCATCCTGTAGTTTCTCGGCATCCTCCTCACAGCACACACGCCCACCCAAGTTTGGATCATCTGCAAATTTGGAGATATTACATCTAGTTCCCTTGTCTAGATCATTAATATATATTGTGAATAGCTGGGGTCCAAGGACCGATCCCTGCAGTACCCCACTAGTCACTGCCTGCCATTCGGAAAAAGACCCGTTTATTCCAACTCTTTGCTTCCTGTCTGCCAACCAGTTCTCTATCCAAGTCAATACCTTGCCCCCAATCCCATGTGCCTTAACTTTACACGCTAATCTCTTACGCAGGACCTTATCGAAGGCCTTCTGAAAGTCCAAATAAACCACATCCACTGGTTCTCCCTTATCTATTTTGCTAGTTACATCCTCAAAAAATTCCAGTAGAATAGTCAAGCACGATTTACCTTTTGTAAATCCATGTTGACGTTGTCCGATCCTGTGACTGTTTTCCAAGTGCTCTGCTATTACACCTTTTATAATGAACTGTAGCATTTTCCCCACTACCGATGTCAGGCTTACCGGTCTGTAATTCCCCGTTTTCTCTCTACCACTATTTTTGAATAGCGGGGTAACATTAGCTACCCTCCAATCCATGGGTACTGTTCCAGATTCCATCGAATGCTGGAAGATGATCAGCAATGCATCTACTATTTCTAGGGCCACTTCCTTAAGTGCCGCCTCGTCTGCCTTAGATTGGACCTTGGGCAAGGAGCAATATGAACATCAGTAGCAGCAACAGGCTGTTGTTGACAGACCTTGAGCTGGATATCAGATAGGGGAGCAGCAGCAGCAACGGCCTGCTGTTGACAGACCTGCAGCTGAACAGCAGAGGGGTGCAGCTCGCAGGAGGTTTACCTGCAAAACAGGGTGTACAGGCAAAGGCTGAGCTTCCTTGACCTGTTGGAACAACAGTGCTTCCATAGGCTCAGCCACCAGATGTGTCATTGAGCAAGCCATCAACATGCTCAAGATGCACTTCAGGTGCCTGGACAGATCTGGAGGCGCCCTTCAGTATGCACCAGCCAGGTTATCCGGAATAGTCATGGTGTGCTGCGCTCTGCACAACATTGCCTAGCAGCAAGATTTAGAGCTGCAAGAGGAACATGGCGCAGAGCGCATATCGTCTGCGGATAAGTCCAAGGAGGAGGAGGAAAACAAGGAGGAGGAAGCTGATGATGCCAATGCAGCACCAGCTGCCCGGGATGCCAGGGGTGCCCTTATTAATGCAAGGCTCAGTTAGTTACCACCACTGGACCATTGTCAGAACCACGTGCAACGCTCCTCCCTCCCACCCCCAATGCCACTGACACAATGCAGTCCTGCAAACAACCAACCACCCATTGCACATCCCCCACATTGAACCCTGTCAATTCATTCATTTCTTACAAGAACCAGATCTAGATGCAAGTTCCCCATATTAAGTCAACAAGCAGTCTTGTACCACATTTAATAGTTCTAATTTTTTGGAACACCTGCTATTAACACTAGGCAGACTGTTTCATTCTTTGCCTTTTACTCCGATAACCTTTCAGAACTTCACCACCACCCTAGCTGAGATCAACTAACTCTGCCCAGACCACAATTGAACCTAGGATCTTCCCAGTCTATACGGCTGAGTACTACATTAGGTAGTGCATTTACCCATTGAAGCATTAAGTTGTGACTGAACCTACAGCCTAATTTCACAGCAGCTTCCTGGGTGCAACTTGAAAAAGGAACAACAGGCACAGAGCTGGTCATGCTGACCTCTGAAATGTACTCTACCTGTTTGATAGCTCGAGATCGTTTAAATCTTAAATTACTCATCGTTTGTGCTGTATGTCGTGTTTCTTCTATTGTGTTCGTAACATGGTAACGTGTTGTAAACAAACTTACACATTTGAGATATTAGATAAAGAAATGAGAACATTAAGCACTATATTGTAAAATATATGGTTCTTAATTCTGAACTCTGTAAAAACAAATGTGTCACATGGTTTATATTCATCTGCATGCTTTTCATTGGCAAGTTCTTAAAACGTCCTTCAAAGCCTTTTGGGAGTCTACATGTTGCTCATGTAAATCTTATGGAATGGGGGAGTTTTAGAATGTTGGGTGACTCATTCTTTGCCTTTTACTCCGATATCCTTTCAGAGCTTCACCACCACCCTAGCTGAGATCAACTAACTCTGCCCAGACCACAATTGAACCTAGGATCTTCCCAGTCTATACAGCTGAGTACTACATTAGGTAGTGCATTTACCCATTGAAGCATTAAGTTGCCCACAGAATGAATTACTGATCTCAGCCATGCTATTAAGGGAGGTACCTGCAAAGGATAGGCCTTTCCTCACAGAGATAAGGAAAATCAAAGGGAAAGTCACAACTTTACACACTATCTTAGCCAGTCACAGAATAGTGGTACGGTAGCATAATGGTTATGTTACTGGACTAATGATCTGGAGACATAAATTCAAATCCTACCATAGCAGCTGGGGAGTTTAAATTTAGTTAATTAAATAAATCTGAAATAAAAAAGCTAGTATCAGTAAACTACTGGATTGTCATTAAAAACTCATCTGGTTCACTAATACCCTTTAGGGAAGGAAATCTGTCTTCCTTACCTGGTCTGGCCTATGTGACTCCACACTGGCGGTTCTGACGAAGGGTTCGACCCGAAACATTGACATTTTTTCTCTCCTTGATGCTGCCTGACCTGCTGAGTGTTTCCAGCACTTTCTGTTGCACAGTGTTCAGTTCCATTCGCAACTCCTCAGATACTGAAGCAGTCCATGCCCGCATGCAGCAAGATCTGGACAACAAGGATTTGAGTATAGGAGCAAGGATGTCTTACTACAGTTATACAGGGCCTTGGTGATACCACACCTGGAGTACTGTGTGCAGTTTTGGTCTCCTTACCTAAGAAAGGATATACTTGCCAGAGAGGGAGTGCAGCGAAGGTTCACCAGACTGATTCCTGGGATGGCAGGACTGTCGTATGAGGAGAGATTGGGATGACTAGGCCTGTATTCACCAGAGTTTAGAAGAATGAAAGGGAATCTCATTGAAACGTATAAAATTCTGACAGGGCTAGACAGACTGGATGCAGGGAGGATGTTTCCCCTGGCTGGGGGGGTGGGGGGGGGTCTAGAACGAGGGGTTACAGTCTCAGGATACGGGGTAGGACATTTAGGACTGAGATGAGGAGGAATGTCTTCACGCAGAGGGTGGTGAACCTGTGGAATTCTCTACCACAGACAGCTGTGGAGGCCAATTCACTGAATATATTTAAGAAGGAGAGAGATAGATTCCTAGACCCAAAAGGCATCAAGGGGTATGGGAAGAGAGCGGGTTTAAGGTATTGAGATAGAGGATCAGCCATGATCATATTGAATGGCAGAGCAGGCTCGAAGGGCCAAATGGCCTACTCCTGCTCCTATTTTTCTATGTTTCTATGTTTCACACATGTGCCAGGCAATGACCATCTCCAACAGGAGAGAGTCTAACCACCTCCCCTTGACATTCAATGACATTACCACCATCGAATCCCCCACCATAAACATCATGGGGGTCACCATGGACCAGAAACTAAACTGGACCAGCCACATAAGTACTGTGTCTACAAGAGCAGGTCAGAGGCTGGGTATTCTGCGGCAAATGTCTCACCTCCTGACTCCCCTAAGCCTTTCCACCATCTACAAGGCACAAGTCAGGATTGTGATGGAATACTCTCCACTTGCCTGGATGAGTGTAGCTCCAACAACACTCAAGAAGTTCGACACCATCCATGTTTAAGGAGGTGGATGGGGTGCTAATGAAGCAGGAGAAAGCACCCCATCCATCACCTTAAACATTCACTCCTTTCACCACTGGTGCACCGTGGCTGCACTTTGTACCATCTGCATGATGCACTGCAGCAACTCACCAAGGCTTCTTCGACAGCACCTACGAAACCCGCAAACTCTACCACCTAGAAGGACAAGGGCAGCAGACGCATGGGAACGCCATCACTTGCAAGTTCCCCTCCAAGTCACACATCATCTTAACTTGGAAACATCGCCGATCCTTCATCGTCGCTGGGTCAAAATCCTGGAACTCCCTTCCTAAGAGCACTGTGGGTGTACCTTCAGCACAGGGACTGCAGCGATTCAAGAAGGCAGCTCACCACCACCTTCTCAAGGGCATTTAGGAATGGGCAATAAATGCTGGCCATGCCAGCGATGCCCACATTCCGTGAATGAATTAAAAAAAGGCAGGGCCGTGGGAGCACCCACTTAATTATCATGCAGGAGAAATTGGAAAGGGAAAAAGGGAGAAAGAAAATAAATAGATAATTTAATGTGGCATCCAGTAAACAGCTTAACATCGGTGGCAGGAAAAATAATAGAATCCCAACTAAAGGAGTGAATAGGAGAACATCTAGAAACGAAAAGTATAATAATGAATAGCATGGATTTCAAAAGGGAAATCTTGCTTGACCAACCTTATTGAATTTTTTGAAGAGGTAACAGAGAAAGTAGACAATGGTAATGCAGTAGATGTAATTTATCTGGATTTTCAAAAGGCCTTCGATAATGTCGTGTATGTGCCTTTAAGTCAGAACTACTTTTTACAGCTCCTGTATACTGTAGTACCGGCAGTGACCACACCGGTATATAAGCTTTGCGCATGCCTCTGTACCCCAGTCTAGAGATTACCCTCCTCCAGTAAAGACCTGTTATTTGTTAATGTACAGCATCCGTGTGATTATTTATCCACTGAACCACGGATCTAACAGTGGCGACGAGTGTCGATTCGAATCTACCTGCAACATAAAAGAAAAAAAAAGAAAAAATAGTCGAGGCCAGGAACATGGGCGTCGACCACGAGCAACCGCCCAGCAGTCAGGCAGAGATCCAACTTCGCTGGGGAGGCTGTGGAGAGCCGGGCTTGGTTCCCCAGCCACAACGAGCAGTAAGAGACCGACGACAGGTCCAGTGCAGACCCTTCCCGAGCAGCGGCGGCTGGAGCCGACCGACGGCGGAGAGAGAGCCGAGCAGCGTCGACGGGGTAAGACAGAGGGTGAAGAGTGCAGGGTGCAGCCGGGGGTTGAACACCGAGCGGCGTCGAGGAAAAATAAAGCAACCGGAGAGAGAGAGGGTAAGAAACAGCCGGGTTCTAGACTGAGCGGCGTCGAAAAATGTCAAAAGAAGAACGCGCAGAGCACAGCCAGTGCTCACGGGCTGATCAGGGTCCGCGGGGCGAAGCAAGGTGAGATGCCATTGAGCCACGGAGAAGAAGGAAGAGCACGGGAGACGCCATTGAGCCGCGGAGAAGAAGGAAGAGCGCGGGAGACGCCATTTTGAGAAGCCGCAGCGGAGAAGAAGGGCGAGAGCGGGAAGGAAGGAAAGCGCTGCAGACGCCATTTTGTGCTAGTGGAGAAGAAGGGGAAGCGCGGGAGGCGCCATTGGTGACAGTTAACGCACAACCAAGGATGCCGAAGAGTGGCAGTATCTCTACGTTCGACAATGAAGTCGAAGATTGGGCGACATATGTGGAACGTATTGAGGTGTACTGCAGGGCGAATGAAGTGCCAGATGCTAATAAAGCACTGGTTCTGTTAAATTCCATGGGTGCAAAAACTTATGGGTTACTGCGAAATCTAATAACCCCAGAGAAGCCGGTAAACAAGAATTTTGAAAGCATAGTAGAAATCCTGCAGGACCACTTAAACCCCACACCGCTGCTGATAGCAGAACAATTTAAGTTCCATAAAAGGAACCAACACAAAGACGAAAGCAATGCTGAGTACCTAACGGAACTGCGCAAGCTGTCGAAATACTGCCAGTTTGGAGCGGGACTAGCAGACACATTAAGGGACAAGTTTGTGTGTGGGCTACAAAGTGTGGGCTACAAAGTGAAGGAACCCAGAAACAGCTTCTATCAGAAAAGGACCTTACGCTGGACAAAGCTTTCAGTATGGCAGTATCACACGAAGCAGCCGCAAGGGGCGCTGCAGAGATACAACGGAGACCGCAAGAATATGGCACCAATGAAATGACCTATGGAACAAGGAAGTGCTATCGCTGCAGCAGAACAACACATGACCAGAAAGATTGTTGGTTCAAGGACCAAGTGTGCAGACAGTGTGGGAAAACAGGACACATAGCAAGAGTCTGCAGGACTGGGAAGAAAACCAACAGTAAGAAATCTCCACAGGAGAAGTACAAAAAGGTACACCAGGTGATGGACAGTGGTTCAGATGAACAGAAAAGTGACACAGACTCCAGAAGCAAGGAGCTGGGTTGTCTGAAACTACATAAGGTAACCGAAATGGAGGATCACCAGACTTTCTGGGTTACACTCAAGATAGACAGAGTCCAAGTGGAAATGGAATTGGACACAGGGTCAGCTCTAACAGTCATAAATCAAAGAGACTACAAGCGGCTATTTTCACACATACCCTTGAAAGCTACAGAGATTGTCTTGAAGACGTATACGGGGCAAAAAGTCTACCCCAAAGGAAAAATAAGGGTGAAAGTGACATATAAAGGCCAGGAAATACCTAAAATGGATATATATGTATTGCCAAATGGAGGACCACCACTGCTAGGATGTGAATGGATCCGGAAGATACAATTAAATTGGCATTCCATACAGGCACTGAAGGTTGAGGCCAAAAAGGATGACGACATCACACCTGGACGACTGTCAAAAATGCTAACTGACGCAAAAGAAGTGTTCCAGGAGGGACTAGGAACACTAAAAGGAATAACAGCAACAATTTAAATAGAGGAAAATGCAAGCCCAAAGTTTCTGAAGGCCAGACCAGTGCCTTATTCGATCAGACCAGCTGTTGAAGCAGAGCTGGAAGGGTTGGAACGTTCAGGAGTACTGTCCAAAGTGGACTGGAGCGAATGGGCTACACCCATCGTTCCTGTAATGAAGAGGTCGTTGAGTAATACGCCTGGGGAACCAAAGAAGGTCCGCATCTTTGGGGATTTTAAGGTGACAGTGAACCCAGTCCTTCACACGGTGCAATATCCGCTTCCACGTATTGAGGATATTTTCGCCTCACTATCTGGTGGTAAACGCTTCACCAAAATTGATCTAGCCCAGGCGTACTTGCAAATAGAGGTAGAAGAAGCTTCGAAACATTACCTTACGATCAACACTCATAAAGGTCTCTATCAATGTGGTAAACCACTGTTTTTTATTAGCGCATCAATCAATACAACCGGCTGGTGTTTGGAGTAGCCACGGCTCTGGCTATCTGGCAAAGGGCGATGGATCAGGTCCTGCAAGGGATTCCAGGGACCCAGTGTTATTTGGACGACATCTTGGTCACAGGTGAAAATGACGGTGATCACCTCGCTAACTTGGAGAAGCTGCTCACCAGATTAAAGGAGTATGGGCTACGAGTTAATCGCCACAAGTGCGAGTTTTTCCAGAAACAGATCTCGTATTGCGGCCACGTCATCGATGAAGAGGGGTTACATAAGTCCCCAGACAAGATTGAAGCAGTAGTCAAGGCTCCAGCACCGGAAAATGTGTGACAACTGAGGTCGTTCCTCGGGCTGGTAAACTATTACCACAAGTTCTTACCAAATTTGTCGACGGTATTACACCCGCTGAACACCCTACTGCAAACAGGGGTACCATGGAAGTGGGATGACGAACGTAGATGAGCTTTCCAGAAGTGTAAAGAATTGATCACATCAAAAGAGGTGTTGGCCCATTTCAACCCAGCACTACCAATTCGTTTGGCATGTGATGCATCACCCTACGGCATTGGAGCGGTGCTGTTGCACAAATTCCCAGACGGGTTGGAGAGGCCAGTAGCCTTTGCGTCTCGGTCACTAACCTCAGCCGAGCGCAACTACGCCCAGATTGACAGGGAGGCCCTCAGCCTAGTATGGGGAGTAAAAAAATTCAACCACTATCTGCATGGGCAGAAGTTCACCTTGCTGACTGACCACCAACCACTTGTCTCCATCTTTAATCCTAAGAAGGGCGTGCCAGTAATGACTGCACAGCGGTTACAAAGATGGTCCCTGTTTCTAGGGGCGAATCAATATGAAATAGAATATAAAGGCACGAAACAGCATGGGAACGCTGATGGGCTATCGCGCCTGCCACTGCCTACTGTGGAGGAAGCACCAGCAGTGGACTCTATCGAGATATTTTATTCGTCGATAATTGAACGATTGCCAGTAACAAATGCGGATATAGAGAAGGAGACCCGCAATGATCCGACGCTGTCACGGGTATATGAATTGACGGTGAGGGGATGGCCAACACATGGCGACTCACTGTTGCCAGCATTCTCATCCAGAAGAGAACAGCTGTCAGTGTGGCAGGGGACAGTGGTGTGTGGATCCAGAGTGGTGATTCCACCCAAGTTAAGGGAGAGAGTGCTAAATGAGCTACATGAAGGTCATCTGGGGGGAGTGAAAATGAAAAGCCTTGCTAGGGCTTATGTGTGGTGGCCGGGAATCGATCAACAAATCGAAGACCTAACTAAGAGCTGCTTAGGATGCCAGAAGGTCCAAAATGCACCACCACATGCCCCTCTACACCCATGGGAGTGGCCCTCCTCTCCATGGCAATGGGTGCACATTGATTTCGCTGGTCCATTCATGGACTCAATGTTCTTAATAGCAGTGGATGCTCATTCATAGTGGCCTGAGGTGATAAAGATGTCTTCAACCACTACAGAGAAAACGATTGCAGTCCTACGGACCATATTTGCCAGAAACGGTTTGCCAGAGCAGATTTGCTCTGATAATGGACCACAGTTTGTGTCCGACGAGTTCCAAAAATTTATGAAAAGGAATGGGGTAAGGCATTACACATCCGCCCCATATCATCCAGCCACCAATGGATTGGCTGAGAGGTTCGTACAAACCTTTAAGAAGGCGATAAAGGCCATGTGCGATGAGGAAATTCCACTACAGCATAAGATGGACAATTTCTTATTAGCCTACCGAAACGCGACACATGCAGTTACCAACCAGACCCCGGCCATGATGTTCTTTAACCGAAGGTTGAGATCTCGTCTGGACTTGGTCAGACCAAATGTGCGAAGAAATGTTGAGGACAAACAATTCCAGCACATCAATGAGAAGCCGACAAGGAGCTTCAATGTAGGGCAACCAGTCTTGGCCCGTGACTATCGAACAGAGAAGTGGCAACCCAGAACGGTATGTACAAGGCAGGGGCCATTAATGTACACAGTGGATGTCGGGGAGAACATTGTGAGACGCCACGTCGATCAGATCTTAGCGTCACAGGAACGCGTCAACCCCATGTCTCGAGTACCTGGGGATGAACCCGACATACCGGTAGCATCTATTTCAGACCCAGTAGCAGTGGAACCCGATGAACTACCCGCTGAAAAGGGGTCAGAATCGCCTCTGCACCAAGAACAAGAACCTCTGGAAAGGCGCTATCCCGAAAGGGTCAGGAAGCCGCCCCAAAGACTGAATCTATAAATGGACTTTTGTTATTTAATGTACATGTAAAAATGTAATTGTTATTTGAATATTAAGGGGGTTATTATTAATCTAAAAGGGGAGGAATTGTAGTGTATGTGTCTTTAAGTCAGAACTACTTTTTACAGCTCCTGTATACTGTAGTACTGGCAGTGCCCACACCGGTATATAAGCTTTGCACATGCCTCTGTACCCCAGTCTAGAGATTACCCTCCTCCAGTAAAGACCTGTTATTTGTTAATGTACAGCATCCGTGTGATTATTTATCCACTGAACCACAGATCTAACAGATAAGGTACCCCATAATAGACTGATGAACAAGGTCAGAGAATGCGGAGTCAGGGTACAAGTAGCAGAATGGATTGCTGGCTGACTTCAGGACAGAAAGCAGAGAGTGGGAGTAAAGGGTAACTATTCACAGTGGCAGAAGGTAGGTAGTGGTGCTCCACAAGGATCAGTGCTGGGACCACTGCTGTTCACAATTTACATTAATGATTTAGACTTTGGAATCAAAAACATAATTTCTAAATTTGCGGATGATACCAAATCGGGGGGATAGTCAATACTGAGGAAGACTGCAACAAATTACAGGAGGACATTAATAAACTTGCAGAATGGGCAAATACAGGAAACTTTCTGGTATCCGGCACTGACGGGACCGAGCTGGTGCCGTCCCATCAAAACTGCCGTATAAACCAGCGCTAATGTTAAAACATACGGAGCTTTTCAGCTCCGTGTGAATCAACAAACCCAGCTTCAAAACAGTCGGCCGCAGCTTAAAAGCGTCTCTGTAGCTAAGCAACAGCTTCAGCTTGACCTTGCAGAGCCTGACTGGGAAAAAAAAGTAACGAGAAGTAAAAAAACTTATAGGAAACAGCTCCTGAATTTTGCCGGTAGATAGAGCTTTCCGTACTTTTAACCTCCGGTTAAACGAAAGTTTCCTGTAATTGGCAAATGAAGTTCAACACAGATAAAGGTGAGGTATTACATTTTGGTAGGAAGAATATGGAGGTCACTTATCACTTGGAGGGTGCAAGTCTAGGTGGGGTAGAGGAACAAAGGGATCTTGGAGTACAATTACACAGATCACTAAAAGTTGCGCCACAGGTTAGCAAGGCCATAACAAAGCAAACCAAGCACTGGGGTTTATGTCTAGAGGGAATTGAAAAGTAGAGAAGTTATGATAAACCTGTATCGAACCTTGGTTAGACCACACTTAGAGTACTGCGTGCAATTCTGGTCGCCATATTATAAAAAGGATATAGAGGCACTGGAGAGGGGGCAGAGAAGATTTACAAGGATGATACCAGAAATGCAAGGGTATACATATCAGGAAAGGATGAACAGGCTGGGTCTCATTTCTCTTGAAAAAATCAGGCTGAGGGGTGACCTAATAGAGATCTTTAAAATTATGAAAGGTTTTGATAGAGTGGATACAGAGAGAATGTTTCCACTTGTGGGGAAGAGCAAAACTAGAGGCCATCAATATAAGATAGTCACCAAGAAATCCAATAGGGAATTCAGAAGAAACTTCTTTACCCAAAGAGTGGTGAGAATGTGGAACTCGTTACCACAGGGAGTGGTTGAAGCGAATAGTGTTGAATCCATAAATCTTAAGATATGGTGTTCTTCAATAACTAGACGGAGGCTGTAGATTAACAATCAACAGGTGTTTACTGGAGGAGGGTAGTCTAAAGACTAACAGTACAGATGCCTGCTCAAGGCTTATATACAGGTGTGGTCACTGCCGGTACTACAGTATACAGGAGCTGTAAAAGTAGTTCTCTCTTAAAGGTACATACACTACAATTCCTCCCCTTTTAGATTAATAGTACCCATAACATTCAAATAACAGTTAACACTTTAACATGCACATTTAACTGAAATAGTCCATTCCAAACTGGCAGTGTTTCGATAGCTTGCGCAGTTCCGTTAAATACTCAGCATTACTTTTGTCTTTCTGCTGGTTCCTTTTGTGGAACTTAAATCTTTCTGCTATCAGCAGCGGTGTGGGGTTTAAGTGGTCCTGTAGGATTTCCACTATGCTTTTGAAATCCTTATCCACTGGCTTCTCTGGGGTTATTAGGTTTCGCAGTAAGCCATACGTTTTTGCACCCATGGAATTCAACAAAACCAGTGCTTTCCTGGCATCTGGCACTTCATTCGCCTTGCAGTACACCTCAATGCGTTCCACATATGTCGCCCAATCTTCGACTTCATTGTCGAACGCAGTGACACTGCCACTCTTCGGCATCCCTGGGTGTGGTTAGACTTTCTAAAATGGCATCTCCCGCGCTCTCCCTTCTTCTCCGCTGGCTCAAAATGGCGTCTCCCGCGCTTTCCTTTCTCCCCGCGCTCGCCCTTCTTCTCCGCTGCGGCTTCAAAAATGGCGTCTCCCGCGCTCTCCCTTCTTCTCTGCAGCTCAAATGGCGTCTCCCGCGCTCCCTTTCTTTCCCCACGGACGCTGCTCCGCCCTTGAGCCCTGGCTGCGCTCTGCGCGTTCTCCTGTGCGCCTCTCTCGTTGCCGCCGCTCGGTCCTGAACCCCGGCTGTGCTTTACTCTCTCTCTCTTTTTGTTTTCCGTCGACACCGCTCAGTCTTCAACCCCCGGCTGCGCCCTGTGCGCTCTATCCTCTCTCTTACCCCGTCGACGCTGCTCGGCCTTTTCTGTGCCGTCGGTCGGCTCCAGCCGCCGCTGTCCGGGAAGGGTCTGTGCTGTACCTGTTGCCAGTCTGTTGCTGGATCGTCGTGGCTGGAGAACCAAGCCCAGCTCTCAACAGCCTCCCCTGCGATGTTCACTCTCTCTGCCGGACGACTGAGCAGTTGCTCGTGGTTGACGCCCGTGCTTCTGACCTTGACTTTCTTCCACCGTCCTCCTGGAGCGAATCCTTGGAAGGAAATGCAGAGTTGCAGGTAGATTCGAATCGACCTCGTCGCCACTGTTGAATCCGTAAATCTTAAGGTATGGTGTTCTTCAATAACTAGATGGAGGCTGTAGATTAACAATCAACAGGTGTTTACTGGAGGAGGGTAGTC
The DNA here is from genome assembly GCF_052327205.1 of Somniosus microcephalus. NCBI lineage: Eukaryota > Metazoa > Chordata > Chondrichthyes > Squaliformes > Somniosidae > Somniosus > Somniosus microcephalus. The sequence goes on from NC_140988.1 coordinate 213,926,843, forward strand.
TAAAGACTAACAGTACAGATGCCTGCTCAAGGCTTATATACAGGTGTGGTCACTGCCAGTACTACAGTATACAGGAGCTGTAAAAGTAGTTCTCTCTTAAAGGTACATACACTACAAATAGTATAGATCCATTTAAGGGGAGGCTGAACAAGCATATGAGGGAGAAGGGAATAGAGGGTTACGCTGACAGATTTAGATGAGGAAAGACGGGAGGAGGCTCGAGTGGAGCATAAACACCAGCATGGACTGGTTGGGCCGAATGGCCTGTTTCTGTGCCATATATCCTATGTAATCCTATGTCATTTCAGAATTCCTTGAAGTAGTGCATTTTGGTCTGTCTGCCTCTTTTAGTTGCACCCTTAAGGAGACACTGTGTTGCCCCAGTATTATCAACTAAAAAATCTGACAAAAGTGCCCCCTTTCTGTCTGTCATCTGTTCATAGAGCTCTGTTTACATTTGTGGCCTGAGTGCCATTGCTACTAAGTCGGATAAAGCCAGCTTGTTTAAATAAGTTCTTATTATCAGGCTGGTCTGACTATTCATAATAAGCTGATCAGTATTAACAGCATGTATCAATGGAATGATTGGAGGTTAGCCAGAGAGCAGCAATGGCTGGTGAGATAGTAGTTTAGTAGTTGTTAATTCATGAGGACGATTACAATGGTCTCATTTCAGTCATTTCCCTGTAGCTGCAGTTGAAGAGGTTAGTTTTATGTTGGCTTGAATTTTGGGGCAGGTTGAGAGTTCTTCTCTTTATCTGGAGTTCAAGTTCCATCCAGAAGAAAACTTGCCATGTGAAATGAATGTAAGACTCCCCAAAACCATTTTACCCATGGTCTGAGGCATACTGAATAACATCATTTTACAAATGCTAACTTTAAAAAAAAATTGTTAGATCCGTGATTCTGAGAGTATGCTGTTTTTCAATAACCACACAGATGCTGTAACTTAACAATAAACAGGTATTTACTGGAGGAGGGTAGTCTCAAGACTGGGGGTACAGAGGCATGCGCAAGGCTTATATACAGGTGTGGTCACTGCCGGTACTACAGTATACAGGAGCTGTAAAAGTAGTTCTGTCTTAAAGGCACATACACAACAATTCCTCCCCTTTTAGATTAGTAGTACCCCTAATATTCAAATAACAATTAACACTTTAATATGTACATTAAACAACAATAGTCCATTTATAGATTCAGTCTTTGGGGCGGCTTCCTGACCCTTTCGGGATAGCGCCTTTCCTGAGGTTCTTGTTCTTGGTGCAGAGGCGATTCTGACCCCTTTTCATCGGGTTCCACTGCTACTGGGTCTGAAGTAAATGCTACTGGTATGTCGGGTTCATCCCCAGGTACTCGAGACATGGGGTTGACACGTTCCTGTGACGCTAAGATCTGATCGACGTGGCGTCTCACAATGTTCTCCCCGCCATCCACTATGTACATTAATGGCCCCTGCCTTGTGCATATCGTTCCGGGTTGCCATTTCTCTGTTCGGTAGTCACGGGCCAAGACTGGTTGTCCTACATTGAAGCCCCTTGTCGGCTTCTCATTGATGTGCTGGAATTGTTTGTCCTCAACATTTCTTCGCACATTTGGTCTGACCAAGTCCAGACGAGATCTCAACCTTCGGTTAAAGAACATCATGGCCGGGGTCTGGTTGGTAACTGCATGTGTCGCATTTCGGTAGGCTAATAAGAAATTGTCCATCTTATGCTGTAGTGGAATTTCCTCGTCGCACATGGCCTTTATCGCCTTCTTAAAGGTTTGTACGAACCTCTCAGCCAATCCATTTGTGGCTGGATGATACGGGGCGGATGTCTAATGCCTTACCCCATTCCTTCTCATAAATTTTTGAAACTCTTCGGACACAAACTGTGGTCCATTATCAGAGCAAATCTGCTCTGGCAAACCGTTCCTGGCAAATATGGTCCGTAGAACTGCAATCGTTTTCTCTGTAGTGGTTGAGGACATTTTTATCACCTCAGGCCATTTCGAGTGAGCATCCACTGCTATTAAAAACATTGAGTCCATGAATGGACCAGCGAAATCAATATGCACCCGTTGCCATGGAGAGGAGGGCCACTCCCATGGGTGTAGAGGGGCATGTGGTGGTGCATTTTGGACCTTCTGGCATCCTGAGCAGCTCTTGGTTAGGTCCTCGATTTGTTGACTGATCCCCGGCAACCACACATAAGCCCTAGCAAGGCTTTTCATTTTCACCCCTCCCAGATGACCTTCATGAAGCTCATTTAGCACTCTCTCCCTTAACTTGGGTGGAATCACCACTCTGGATCCACACATCACTGTCCCCTGGCATACTGACAGCTGTTCTCTTCTGGATGAGAATGCTGGCAACAGTGAGTCGCCATGTGTTGGCCATCCCCTCACCGTCAAATCATATACCTGAGACAGCGTCGGATCATTGCGGGTCTCCTTCTCTATATCCGCGTTCGTTACTGGCAATCGTTCAATTATTGACAAATAAAATATCTCGATAGGGTCCACTGCTGGTGCTTCCTCCACAGTAGGCAGTGGCAGGCGTGATAGCCCATCAGCGTTCCCATGCTGTTTCGTGCCTTTATATTCTATTTCATATTGATTCGCCCCTAGAAACAGGGACCATCTTTGTAACCGTTGTGCAGTCATCACTGGAATGCCCTTCTTAGGATTAAAGATGGAGACAAGTGGTTGGTGGTCAGTCAGCAAGGTGAACTTCTGCCCATGCAGATAGTGGTTGAATTTTTTTACTCCCCATACTAGGCTGAGGGCCTCCCTGTCAATCTGGACGTAGTTGCGCTCGGCTGAGGTTAGTGACCGAGACGCAAAGGCTGCTGGCCGCTCCAACCCGTCTGGGAATTTGTGCGACAGCACCGCTCCAATACCATAGGGTGATGCATCACATGCCAAACGAATTGGTAGTGCTGGGTTGAAATGGGCCAACACCTCTTTTGATGTGATCAATTCTTTACACTTCTGGAAAGCTCGTCTACGTTCGTCATCCCACTTCCATGGTACCCCTGTTTGCAATAGGGTGTTCAGTGGGTGTAATACCGTGGACAAATTTGGTAAGAACTTGTGGTAGTAGTTTACCAGCCCGAGGAACGACCTCAGTTGTGACACATTTTCCGGTGCTGGAGCCTTGACTACTGCCTCAATCTTTTCAGGGGACTTATGTAACCCCTCTTCATCGATGACGTGGCCACAATACGAGATCTGTTTCTGGAAAAACTCGCACTTGTGGCGATTAGCTCGTAGCCCATACTCCTTTAATCTGGTGAGCACCTTCTCCAAGTTGGAGAGGTGATCACTGTCATTTTTGCCCGTGACCAAGATGTCGTCCAAATAACACTGGGTCCCTGGAATCCCTTGCAGGACTTGATCCATCGCCCTTTGCCAGATAGCCAGAGCCGAGGCTACTCCGAACACCAGCCGGTTGTATTCACAGAATCACAGAAATCCCACAGTGCAGATAGAGGCCATTTCGGCCCATCGAGCCTGCACCGACACATATCCCACCCAATCCCCGTAACCCCTATACCAACACATATCCCACCCTATCCCCGTAACCCCACGTATTTAATCCCCCTAACACTAAGGGTCAATTTATCATAGCCAATCAACCTAACCTGCACATCTTTGGACTGTGGGAGGAAACCGGAGCACCCGGAGGAAACCCACGCAAACACGGGGAGAATGTGCAAACTCCACACAGACAGTCGCCCGAGGCCGGATTCGAACCCGGGTCCCTGGCGCTGTGAGGCAACAGTGCTAACCACTATGCCACCGTGCTGCCCTATTGATAGAGACCTTTATGAGTGTTAATCGTAAGGTATTGTTTCGAAGCTTCTTCTACCTCCATTTGCAAGTACGCCTGGGCTAGATCAATTTTGGTGAAGCGTTTACCTCCAGATAGCGAGGCGAAAATATCCTCAATTCGTGGAAGTGGATATTGTACCGTGTGAAGGACTGGGTTCACTGTCACCTTAAAATCCCCACAGATGCGGACCTTCTTTGGTTCCCCAGGCGTATTACTCAACGACCTCTTCATTACAGGAACGATGGGTGTAGCCCACTCGCTCTAGTCCACTTTGGACAGTACTCCTGAACGTTCCAACCCTTCCAGCTCTGCTTCAACAGCTGGTCTGATCGCATAAGGCACTGGTCTGGCCTTAAGAAACTTTGGGCTTGCATTTTCCTCTATTTTAATCGTTGCTGTTATGCCTTTTAGTGTTCCTAGTCCCCCCTGGAACACTTCTTTTGCGTCAGTTAGCATTTTTGACAGTCGTCCAGGTGTGACGTCGTCATCCTTTTTGGCCTCAACCTTCAGTGCCTGTATGGAATGCCAATCTAATTGTATCTTCCGGATCCATTCACGTCCTAGCAGTGGTGGTCCTCCATCTGGCAATACATATATATCCATTTTAGATATTTCCTGGCCGTTATATATCACTTTCACCCTTATTTTTCCTTTGGGGTAGACTTTTTGCCCCGTATACGTCTTCAAGACAATCTCTGTAGCTTTCAAGGGTATATGTGAAAATAGCCGCTTGTAGTCCCTTTGGTTTATGACTGTTAGGGCTGATCCTGTGTCCAATTCCATTTTCACTTGGACTCCGTCTATCTTGAGTGTAACCCAGATAGTCTGGTGATCCTCCATTTTGGTTACCTTATGTAGTTTCAGACAACCCAGCTCCTTGCTTCCGGAGTCTGTGTCACTTTTCTGTTCGTCTGAACTGTAATGTCCGTGTGTAATTGAGACACGGACTGCAGGAGTTGGTTATAACAGGTGTTTACTGAATGGAGGCAAAACTGGAACTACTATGCAAGGTTACTCCACAGGCTTATATACAGGGGTGGTCACTACTGGTACTGCAGTATACAGGGGCTGCAGAATATAGTTCCTTCTTCAGGTTACATACACTACAATTCCTCCCCTTTTAGCTAAACAGTACATAACATTCGATTAATAATTAAATAACATATTTACAATTACAGTTGCTATATACATTAGCTGAAGTTAATCAATTATAAATTCAGTCTTTGAGGAGGCTTCCTGATTCTGTCCGGATAACGCCTCTTTGGGGTATCAGGTTCTTCTGGCAAAGTTGATTCGGGATCAACGTCGTTGTTTGGTTCGTCTGCTTCCAATATCACCGATTCTGAGGTAGGTGCAATTGGTACTTCGGTTTCATCACCAGGTGTATAGAGTCGCGGTGTAGATTTGACGTTTTCCAGTGACTCTAGAATCTGGTCAGCATGGCGTCTTACAATGCTCTCTCCAACGTCCACGGTATACATTAGAGGTCCTTGCCGTGTGCAGATCGTTCCTGGCTGCCATTTCTCTGTGCGGTAGTCCCGGGCCAAAACTGGTTGACCTATCTTGGAACTCCTGGTTGGCCTTTCATTCATATTCTGAAACTGCCTGTTCTCCACATCTCTTCTGATGTTTGGCTTAACCAAATCTAAGCGGCATCTTAGTCTTCGATTGAAGAACATCATGGTTGGAGGTTGGTTGGTAACCGCATGTGTCGCATTCCGGTAGGCAAACAAGAAGTTATCCACCTTGTGTTGTAGGGGTATGTCTTCATTACACATTGCCTTGATAGCCTTCTTGAATGTTTGAACGAACCTCTCAGCCAATCCATTGGTGGCTGGATGATATGGGGCGGATGTGTAATGCTTAACACCATTGTTCTTTAAGAACCACCGGAACTCTTCAGACACAAACTGTGGTCCATTGTCGGAGCAAATCTGTTCAGGCAGCCCATTTCTGGCGAATATGGTTCGTAAGACTGTGATAGTTTTTTCTGTGGTGGTTGAGGACATTTTTATTACCTCTGGCCACTTTGAATGTGCATCCACTGCAATTAAAAACATCGAGTCCATAAATGGACCAGCAAAATCAATGTGCACCCTTTGCCATGGAGATGAGGGCCACTCCCATGGATATAGAGGGGCTTGTGGTGGGGCGTTTTGGACCTTCTGGCATCCTGTACAGCTCTTGGTCATCTCTTCGATTTCTCTATCGATTCCCGGCCACCACACAAACGCTCTGGCTAAGTTCTTCATTTTTACCCCTCCCAGATGACCCTCATGAAGCTCATTGAGCACTCTATCCTTCAATTTGGGTGGAATTACTACTCTGGATCCACACATCAAGGTTCCTCGGCACACTGACAGCTGTTCTCTTCTCGGCGAGAATGTTGGCAACAGTGGTTCGCCATGTGCTGGCCATCCCTTCACCGTTAAATCATAGACCCTGGAGAGTGTCGGGTCATTTCGTGTTTCCTTTTCTATGTTTGCATTCGTCACAGGTAAACATTCGACTATGGTCGAGTGGAATATCTCCACAGGATCCACTGCAGGTGCTTCTTCCACCATCGGCAACGGTAGGCGCGACAATCCATCAGCATTCCCATGCTGTTTAGTTCCTTTGTACTCGATGTCATATTGGTGTGCCCCTAGGAAAAGGGACCACCTCTGTAGCCGTTGTGCTGTCATTATCGGGACGCCCTTCTGAGGGTTGAAAATGGAGACAAGAGGTTGATGATCAGTTAGTAGAGTAAATTTCTGTCCGTGCAGGTAGTGATTGAACTTCTTCGCCCCCCACACCAGGCTGAGGGCCTCTCTGTCAATCTGGGCGTAGTTACGCTCGGCTGAAGTTAACGAGCGTGACGCAAAAGCTATCGGCCTCTCTGAACCATCAAGGAACTTACGTGACAGTACCGCTCCAATGCCGTAGGGAGACGCATCACACGCCAGTCTTATCGGTAGTGATGGGTTATAGTGAGCCAATACTTCTCTTGAAGTGATCAGGTCTTTACACTTCTGAAAGGCCCGCTTACATTCATCGCTCCATTTCCATGCTACTCCAGTTTGTAGTAGGTGTTCAGTGGGTGCAGAATTGTGGACAAATTCGGCAAAAACTTATGGTAGTAATTCACCAATCCGAGGAATGACCTCAGTTGCGACACATTTTCAGGCGCTGGAGCCTTAACTACCGCTTCAATTTTGTCAGGGGACTTATGTAACCCCTCTTCATCAATCACGTGGCCACAATACAATATCTGTTTCTTAAAAAACTCGCACTTGGGGCGATTGGCTCGTAGCCCATGTTCTCTTAGTCTAGTGAGCACCTGCTCTAGGTTAGCAAGGTGTTCACTGTCATTTTCACCTGTCACTAGGATGTCGTCCAAGTAGCACTGAGTCCCCGGAATCCCTTGCAGGACTTGTTCCATCGCTCTTTGCCATATCGCCGGAGCTGATGCTACTCCGAATACCAGTCGATTATACTGGTAAAGACCTTTGTGAGTGTTTATTGTGAGATATTTCCTAGAGGATTCTTCAACCTCCATCTGCAAATATGCTTGTGCTAGGTCAATTTTTGTAAAACGCTTCCCTCCAGATAGTGAGGCGAAAATATCTTCTATCCTCGGAAGAGGATACTGTACTGTGTGAAGGACTGGGTTCACAGTCACCTTGAAGTCCCCACAGATGCAAACCTTCCTTGGCTCCTCAGGCTTATTGTTTAACGTTTTCTTCATGACAGGAACGATGGGTGTCGCCCACTCGCTCCAGTCTACCTTAGATAACACGCCTGCATTCTCCAGATTCTCCAGCTCTGCCTCGACGGCTGGGCGAATTGCATACGGTACCGGTCTTGCTTTGAAAATCTTGGGAATTGCATTCTCTTCTATTTTTATCGAGGCGGTTATGCCTTTAAGAGTTCCCAGTCCTTGTTGAAATACCTCTTCAGCGTTAGCTAAGATTTTTGACAATCGTCCAGGTGTGACGTCGTCATCCTTTTTACCAGCCACAGTCAGTGCCTGAATGGAGTGCCAGTCTAAACTTATCTTTCTGATCCATTCACGTCCCAATAACGGTGGTCCACCATCTTGCAGTATGTACAGATACAATTTCTGTATTTCCTTGCCGTTGTATTCGACAGGCACCCTTATTTTCCCTCTGGGGTATACTTTCTGCCCCGTATACGTCTTCAAGACAATGGATGTGTCTTTCAAGGGTATGTGTGAGAATAGCCGCTCGTAGTCTCGTCGATTCATGACGGTCAGGGCTGATCCTGTATCCAATTCGATTTTGACTTGGGACCCTGCTATCATGGGGGTGACCCAAATGGTTCGGTGATCCTCTTTTGCGATTACGTTGTGTAGTTTGAGACAGCTTAGTCTCTTGTTCCCGGATTCACTATCGCTCTTCTGGTCTTTGGAACTACTGTCCGTCATCTTATGTACTTTCCTGTACTGTTCCTTAGTAGCCTTTTTGTTGTCGTTAGTCTTCTTCCCGGACCTGCAAACTCGTGCAATGTGTCCCATCTTTCCGCATTGCCTGCATGTTTTGTCCTTGGACCAGCAGTCCTTTTGGTCATGGGTTGTTCTGCCGCAGCGATAACATTTTTCAAATCCCCGTGTCATTTCATGGGTGCCGTATTCCTGTGGCTTTTGCTGTATTTCCGCAGCTCCCCTTGTTGCTACTTCGTACAATACTGCCACGCTGAAAGCCTTATCTAGCGTCAGCTCTTTCTCTGAGAGTAACCTCTTCTGGGTTCCTTCACTCAGGAGTCCACAGACAAATTTGTCCCATAGGGTATCTGCCAGTCCTGCTCTGAACTGGCAGTGCTTCGATAGCCCGCGTAGTTCCGTAAGGTAATCAGCATTGCTCTCATCTTTAGGCTGATTTCTCTTGTGGAATTTAAATCTTTCTGCTATCAGCAGCGGTGTAGGATTTAGGTGTTCCTGTAGGATATCAACAATTTCATTAAAACTCTTCGCCATCGGTTTGACTGGAGTGATTAGGTTCCGCAATAGGCCGTACGTTCTTGCGCCCATTAAGTTTAGTAGTACCGATGCCTTTTTCTCATCGGCTACTTCATTTGCTTTGCAATATACTTCGACTCTTTCCACATACGTGGTCGTCTTCTATTGCATTATCGAAGGCAGTGATATTGCCAGTCTTCGGCATCTTGGAGATCTAAGATGGCGCCTCCCGCGCTTTGCCTTCTTCCCCGATTGAACAAAATGGCGCCTCCCGCGCTTTTCCTTCTTCCCCACTGGATTAAGATGGCGCCTCCCACGCTTTCTGTCTTTTCCGCTGCTGCTAGCGCTGTTGCTGGCGTTTTTATGCCTTGATGGCGACGCCCTATGGTCTTCGCGCGCTTCCCCCCACGCTGCTGCCAACGCCGCTCTCCGCGGTCCCCGTGGCAAACTGCAGCTCCTCGCGGCTTTCTGCGCTTCTAATTTCTTTTATTTTAATTACTGTTCACGTCATCAGAGCAGACCCTATGGGATACTTCCCTCCCTCTTCTCAGGTCTGTACGCTGCCCGGCTTCGTAGCACCGGCTGCGCCCTGTGTGCTCCACCCTCTCTCTCTCTCTCCTCTTCCCGACAACGCTGCTCGGCCCCGTTGAAAAGCCACCCGATCGAGCTCTAGCCCGCCGCAGCCCAGGAAGAATCAGTGTACTACCTGCCACCAGCCCGATTAGCTGGAACACCATAGACTGGATAACCAAGCCCCGCTCTCGACAGCCTCTCCTGCAAATCTTCTAATTCGATGAATCAGAGGGCGGTTGCCCACGGTCGACGCCCGTTTCTGCTGTTTTTTTTTCTTTTTGGATTTCTTCCTTCTGGCCTCGACCTCCAATAACTTCGCTTCAGGGATGGATCCCCGTGAGGTGGTGCAGAACTGTAGGTAAGTTCGGATCTGTTCGTCGCCAGTGTAATGTCCGTGTGTAATTGAGACACGGACTGCAGGAGTTGGTTATAACAGGTGTTTACTGAATGGAGACAAAACTGGAACTACTATGCAAGGTTACTACACAGGCTTATATACAGGGGTGGTCACTACTGGTACTGCAGTATACAGGGGCTGCAGAATATAGTTCCTTCTTCAGGTTACATACACTACATGAACCACTGTCCATCACCTGGTGTACCTTTTTGTACTTCTCCTGTGGAGATTTCTTACTGTTGGTTTTCACCCCAGACCTGCAGACTCTTGCTATGTGTCCTGCTTTTCCACACTGTCTTCACACTTGGTCCTTGAACCAACAATCCTTCTGGTCATGTGTTGTTCTGCCGCAGCGATAGCACTTCCCTGTTCCATAGGACATTTCATTGGTGCCATATTCTTGCGGTCTCCGTTGTATCTCTGCAGCGTCCCTTGCGGCTGCTTCGTGTGATACTGCCATACTGAAAGCCTTGTCCAGCGTAAGATCCTTTTCTGATAGAAGCCGTTTCTGGGTTCCTTCACTTTGTAGCCCACACACAAACTTGTCCCTTAACGTATCTGCTAGTCCCGCTTCAAACTGGCAGTGTTTCGATAGCTTGTGCAGTTCCGCTAGGTACTCAGCATTGCTTTCGTCTTTGTGTTGGTTCCTTTTATGGAACTTAAATCGTTCTGCTATCAGCAGCGGTGTGGGGTTTAAGTGGTCCTGTAGGATTTCTACTATGCTTTCGAAATTCTTGTTCACCGGCTTCTCTGGGGTTATTAGATTTCGCAGTAACCCATAAGTTTTTGCACCCATGGAATTTAACAAAACCAGTGCTTTCCTAGCATCTGGCACTTCATCCGCCCTGCAGTACACCTCAATACGTTCCACATATGTCGCCCAATCTTCGACTTCATTGTCGAACGTAGAGATACTGCCACTCTTCGGCATCCCTGGGTGTGATTTAACCGTCAAAAATGGCGTCTCCCACGCTTCCCCTTTTTCTCCGCTGGCACAAAATGGCGTCTCCCGCGCTTTCCTTCCTTCCCGCGCTCGCCCTTCTTCTCCGCTGCGGCTTCTAAAAATGGCGTCTCCCGCACTCTTCCTTCTTCTCCCCGCGGACACTGTTCAGCCCTTGAGCCCTGGCTGTGTTCTGCGCGTTCTTCTTTTTCTTTTTTTTCTCGACGCCGCTCGGTCCTGAACCCGGCTGTTGCTTTACCCTCTCTCTCTCCGTTTTTTTTTTTCTCGACGCCGCTCGGTTTTCAACCCCCGGCTGTGCCCTGTGCGCTTCACCCTCTGTCTTACCCCGTCGACGCTGCTCGGCTTTCTCTCCGCCGTCGGTCGGCTCCAGCCGCCGCTGCCCGGGAAGGGTCTGCGCTGGACCTGTCATCAGTCTCTTGCTGATCGTCGTGGCTGGGGAACCAAGCCCGGCTCTCCACAGCCTCCCCTGCGATGTTCACTCTCTGCCGGACGACTGGGCGGTTGCTCGTGGTCGACGCCCGTGTTCCTGGCCTCGACTTTTTTTTTATTAGTTGCAGGTAGATTCGAATCGACACTCGTCGCCACTGTTAGATCCGTGATTCTGAGAGTATGCTGTTTTTCAATAACGACACGGATGCTGTAACTTAACAATAAACAGGTATTTACTGGAGGAGGGTAGTCTCAAGACTGGGGGTACAGAGGCATGCGCAAGGCTTATATACAGGTGTGGTCACTGCCGGTACTACAGTATACAGGAGCTGTAAAAGTAGTTCTGTCTTAAAGGCACATACACTACAAAAATCACCTTACATTACAGTATATGCTTTATTCTTAGGTGGCAATCTGTAATTTGTATTATGCATATTATCGGCTTTATTTTCACAGCATAATGAGGATAAGAGGGGAGAAAGAAAGTTTAATACACCATATTTGGAGCTTTGAAGGAACAAAAAAAGTTAGATGACTAATTACCATAGTAATATCAATAAAATAAAGAAAACAAAGCAAGACAAGAAACTGCAACAGGACGAAAGAGTTTGGAAGACATAGATGAGAAAAGGACTGTCTTTCAGATAACAGTCTATACTTTATATTAGGATATTCTTTTCTTGTGTTTAGATCATGGGTTTGAGTATATCCCAGGCAGAGGTCACAGAAATCACCTTTTTAGAAGCTTGCCATGAGTTTTGGGTTTGAAGTGCGATCAAGGACAGATCTGACTCAACATTCTACAGCACTGAAATAGCAATTTTGCTTAATTGCAGCACAATTAACACAAGCTTTACATCTTATTCAGAGAGGCTGATAGGATATTACCTGTTTGTGAAATTGAATATATAATGAGGGTCCTCTGTGAGATTGTTGGAGGTAGAACCTGTGTTATCTCTAAGCAGGGAAACCATAAAGACAAAGCTGAAAATATACTTTTGTGTCTTAACTTGCCCCATTACCATTTCCTTTTGCCTTGCACCATCTCTTAATGTCTCTTAATCTCATCTGCCTTCCATCCTATCACAGGCCTTCCCTTTTGTTCTTTTCTCCCCTCCCCCTTTCCCTGCCCCTGCACTTGCTTTAAAACCTGTTCGATCTCCAGCTTTTTCCAGTTCTGACAAAGGGTCATCGACCTGAAATATTAACTCTGTTTCTCTCTCCACAGATGCTGCCTGACCAGCTGAGTATTTCCAGCTTTTTCTGTTTTTATTGCTGAAAATATACTGTTTGCCAGTTCCATCATTGTTATCCTGATAAGCAAAAATGCAAACCAAAAATAAAAACACAATAAACTATGGTAAATAACAACCAAATTAGACACAATTTTTTTAAAAATTCAGTCACTAGATGTGTGCGTCGCTGGCAAGGCCAGCATTTATTGCCCATCCCTAATTGCCTTGAGAAGGTGATGGTGAGCTGTCTTCTTGAAACAACTGAGTGGCTTGCTTTCAGAGGTCAGTTAAGAGTCAACCACATTGCTGTGGGTCTGGAGTCACATATAGGCCAGACCAGGTAAGGACGGCAGATTTCCTTCTCTAAAGAACATTAGTGAACCAGATGGGTTTTTATGACAATCCGGTAGTTACATGAGCACCATTACTGACACATTAGTGACTCCAGGATGGTATGTTGCCTCCCTGGTGCCAGGGTCAAGGATGTCACTGAGCGGCTGTAGGACATTCTGAAGTGGGAGGGTGAACAGCCAGAGGTCATAGTCCATATCGGTACCAACGACATAGGTAGAAAGAGGGACGAGGTCCTGCAAGCAGAATATAGGGAGCTAGGAAATAAAAAGCAGGACCTCAAAGGTAGTAATCTCAGGATTACTCCCAGTGCCACGTGCTAGCGAGAGCAGAAATAGGAGAATAGACCAGATAAATGCGTGGCTGGAGAGATGGTGTAGGAGAGAGGGATTTAAATTCCTGAGGCATTGGGACCGATTCTGGGGAAGGTGGGACCTGTACAAGCTGGACGGGTTACACCTCGGCAGAAACGGGACCAACATCCTCGCAAGGGGGGTTGCTAGTGCTGTGGGGAAGGATTTAAACTGGTTTGTCAGGGGGCTGGGACCCTAAGAGTGGGCCCAGAATGGAGAGAAACAAAGCTGTAAGTGCAAGTTAGAAAAGTAGTCAGCCAAACTAGTAGGGAGCAGAAACAAAGGCCAACAGTAAAGAGGGTCAAAGTGCAGAAAAATATTAAACAGGCAAAGTTGAAGGCACTTTATCTAAATGCACGTAGCATTCGCAACAAGGTGGATGAATTAATGGCACTAATAGAAGTAAATGGGTATGATGTAATTGCCATTACAGAGACATGGCTGCAAGGTAACCAAAGCTGGGAACAGAATGTTCCAGGGTACTCAACATTTAGGAAGGACAGACAAAAAGGAAAAGGAGGTGGCGTAGCGCTGTTAATAAGGGATGAGATCGGTACGGTAGAGATTAAAAGATCTTGGCTTGGCAGATCGTGATGTAGAACTGGAATCAGTGTGGGTGGAGCTAAGAAACAGCAAAGGGCGGAAAACATTGGTGGGAGTTGTGTATAGGCCACCAAACAGTAATGGTAATGTAGGGCACTGTATCAATCAAGAGATTAGAAGTGCATGTAACAAGGGCAATATGGTAATCATGGGGGACTTTAATCTACATATTGACTGGGCAAATTAAATTACCATTAATGGTGTGGAGGACGAATTCTTGGAATGCATGCAAGATGGTTTCCTGGATCAGTATATGGAGGAACCAACCAGGGAACAGGCTATTTTGGACCTGGTACTGTGTAATGAGAAAGGGCTAATCAATAATCTTGTGGTAAAGGGGCCTTTAGGAACAAGTGACCATAATATGATTGAATTTTACATTAAGTTTGAGAGTGATGTAGTCCAATCTGAAACTAAGGTCTTCAATCTAAACAGAGGAAACTACAAGGGTATGAGGGACCCTTGGGAGACTACACTAAAAGGTATGAAGGTGGACAAACAATGGCTAACATTCAAGGAAATAATGCATAATTTGCAACAAACATATATTCCTCTAGGGCATAAAAGCTCAAAAGGAAAAGTGATCCAACCATGGCTAACAAAAGAAATTAAAGCTAGTATTAAGTCAAAGGAGGAAGCTTATAAAGCTGCCAGAAAAAGTGGTCAGCCTGAGGATTGGGACCTTTTTAGAAATCAGCAAAGGAGGACCAAGAAATTGATAAAGAAAGGAAAAATGGAATATGAGCACAAACTAGCGAAAAATATAAAAACGGATTGTAAAAGCTTCTATAGGTATGTGAAAAGGAAAAGACTGGCGAAGGTAAATGTAGGTCCTTTACAGTCAGAGATGGGAGAATTTATAATGGGGAATGAGGCAGAGAAATTAAATAAATACTTTGTTTCTGTCTTCACGGAGGAAGACACAAAAAACCTTCCAGAAATATGAGAAAACCAAGGGTGTGACGAGAATGAGGAACTTAAAGAAATTATTATTAGTAAAAAAACAGTACTAGCAAAATGAATGGGACTAAGAGTCGACAAATCCCAAGGACCGGATGGCCTACATCCTAAGGTTTTGAAAGAGGTGGCCATTGGAATGGTGGACATATTGGTTGTCATTTTCCAAAATTCTATAGATTCTGGAACGGTTCCTGCAGATTGGAGGATAGCAAATGTAATCCCGTTATTTAGGAAAGGAGGGAGAGAGAAAACGGGGAACTATAGACCTGTTAGCCTCATATCAGTAGTTGGGAAAATGCTGGAATCTATTATAAAGGATGCAATAACTGGGCACTTAGAAACTAATAGTAAGATTGGGCAGAGTCAACATGGATTTATGAAAGGGAAATCCCGTTTGACAAATCTATTGGGAGTTCTTTGAGCATGTAACTAGTGGAGTAGACAAAGGGGAACCAGTAGATATGGTGTATCTGGATTTTCAGAAGGCCGTCGATAAGGTCCCACACAAGAGGTTGGTGAACAAAATTAGGGCACATGGAATTGGGGGTAATGTATTAGCATGGATTGAGAATTGGTTAACAGACAGAAAACAAAGAGTTGGGATAAACGGGTTTTTTTCAGGATGGCAGGCTGTAACTAGTGGGGTACCGCAAGGATCGGTGCTTGGGCCCCAGCTATTCACAATCTATATCAATGATTTGGATGAGGGGACTAAATGTAACATTTCAAAATTTGCTGATGATACAAAGCTAGGTGGCAGTGGCAGTTGCGAAGAGGATGTGAAGAGGCTTCAAGGGGATCTCAACAGGCTCACAGAGTGGGCGAGAACATGGCAGATGGAATATAATGTGGATAAATGTGAAGTTATCAACTTTGGTAGAAAAAACAGAAAGGCAGAGTGTGATAATAATAATAACTTCCGGGAAGTTATGTCATCACTTCCTGTGAACTGTGAACTATGAACTATGAACTGTGTACATACCTCACTTCCTGTCATATGTCACTTCCTGTTGGACTGGTATAAATACTGGTCTGTTCAGTATTGTAAGAGGCTTCTACCAGAGGCATGGTAAAGACCTCTCTTGTATATAGTGTGTTTATAAGTTACTTAAAGCTTACTTTAAAGTTACTTGATGGTAAGACTCCTTTTTCTTACATCAATTTAAGTAACTTAGTATTTACACTCACAAATACTAGACCTTCGGACAAACTCGGAGTTAAGGATCCAGGGAACCACCCATCATGGAGAGAATCCTTAGACCTATTCGTCTGGACTTGGACCCGAATACACCAGCAGCTGGCAGGGTATGGAAGCATTGGTACCGTACTTTTGAGAATTTTCTGGATGAATGTAAAGCAGATGCTCCTGCTAGATTGAGGATACTTATCAATTATGTGACCCCAAAAGTGTTCGAATATGTTGATGAATGGGATAATTACGACGAGGTGATTCGGGCACTTAAGAAACTGTATGCCAAGACCCCAAATGAGGTCTATGCTAGACATCTACTGGCCACAGCCCAACAAGGGCCAGGGGAATCAATTAACGAATTCCTGCAAGAACTTCGCAGGCTCAGCATAGATTGTAACTTTCAGGCAGCCTCAGCTGAGCTGTACCGCGAAGAAATGATTCGTGATGCTTTCACCTGCGGGATTGCCTCTCCATTTATACGCCAGCGTCTACTAGAAAGTAAAACACTTGAGCTACAAAAAGCTTTTGACCTAGCTTGTTCTCTGGATTTGGCAAAGAGAAATGCAGACCTCTATCAGCTGCCCAGATCTCGATCTGCTGCTGTAGCTGCAACCAGACAATTCAAGCGGTCTCAGGTGAACCCTATCATGGGGGAATCTAATTCTGATAATTCTGATGAAGAAGTGGAGGATGGCCCCACTTTAGCAGCCTCTTGGCAATCTAGGAAGGAATGCTTCTTTTGTGGAGATGCTTTTCACCCTAGGAAAACCTGCCCTGCTCGCAATGCAATCTGCAGTTATTGCAAAAAAAAGGACACTTTGCTAAAGTTTGCCTATCAAGGGCCTCTACGAGGGCCAATCCAGCTAAGGCCTACCGAACTGCCCCAATTAGGGCCTATCAAGATGCTCCAGCTAGGACCTATCAAGCTTCCTCTCGAGCTCTCTCCCGAAGAAGCACACCGAGAGTTTTAGCCACTCTCTGTGCAACGACACCAATTACAGCTGCTTGCCCACAGAACCTGTCTCATGCAGCCACAAAAATTTCAATTAAAGGGCATACCTTAGATGCCTTAATTGACTCAGGAAGTACTGATAGTTTCATTAAGGAACAGATTGTTGCGAAATTGAAACTACATGTCTTCCCATCGGACCAGGCAATTGCGATGGCTCAGTCATCACTTAATACCAGAATCTCCGGCTTTTCTGTTGTTGATATGACACTTCATGGTCGTATGTATCCCTCCACCTGACTTTCGGTGCTCAAGGACTTATGTAGTGATCTCCTCTTAGGGCTGGACTTCCAAAAACAGCATAAGAAACTCACCATTGAGTTTGGTGGATCCAAACCCGGACTTACTATTTCTAATATACCGTCTAAATTACCGTTTTGTGCATTGTCAGCAGCTTCACTTGATGAACCCTCATTATTTGCCAGTATTCCGCCTCAATGCAAACCAATAATAACAAAATCGCGGCGCTTTAATCAGGAAGACCAATCTTTTATTGCGGCTGAAATCTCTTGACTTCTAGCAGAGGATATCATCGAACCATGTTCGTCGCCCTGGCGGGCTCAAGTCGTCATTGTCAAGAACCCTCTAAAACCTCACAAACAGCGACTATGCATCGATTATTCGCAAACCATCAATCAATATACCGACTTGGACGCCTACCCATTGCCACGCATTGATGATATGGTTAATAAACTGGCCGAATACAAAGTGTTCTCAATTTATGATTTAAAAAGTGCCTATCATCAGGTACCCTTGAAGGTCTCAGATAAGCAGTACACGGCCTTTGAGGCTAATGGACGGCTGTACCAATTTCGTCGCCTCCCGTTCGGGGTTACTAATGGAGTGGCTGTCTTCCAACGGGCAATGGATGGCCTGGTTAAGCAGGAAAACCTAAGGGACACTTTTCCCTATCTTGATAACATTACCATTGCAGGTCACGATCAACAGGAACACGACGCCAACCTCCAAAAATTTCGGGATGCCCTCCATCGCCGTAATTTGACCCTGAATGAATCCAAATCTGTTGAGTCGCAACCGACCATCAACATCCTTGGCTACTGCGTAGGCAATGGTATCATTAAGCCAGACCCAGAAAGACTTCGCCCGCTCCAAGAGCTCCCGTCACCTAAGAATCCGGCTTCTTTACGTCGGGCTCTCGGTCTGTTTGCATACTACGCTAAATGGATTCCTCATTTTTCGGACAAAATCCAACCCTTGCTGCATGCTAGATCATTTCCACTGGGAACAGCGGCTGTTGCAGCCTTTAACCTTCTCAAAAAACAGTTGGAGAAAGCGGCTCTTCACTCCATCGATGAGAATCTCCCTTTCGTGGTTGAATGTGATGCCTCGGAGGTGGCGATCTCGGCTACTCTGAATCAGGAAGGTCGTCCTGTAGCATTTATGTCCAGGACCTTACAAGGTGCCGAGCTACATTATCCTCCGGTTGAGAAAGAAGCCACAGCCATCATAGAGGCAGTACGGAAGTGGAACCATTTTCTCGCTCGCCAGCACTTTACATTGATCACGGACCAACGATCAGTCGCCTTCATGCTCGATAATCGAAAACGAACCAAAATTAAGAATAATAAAATACAACTTTGGAGGATGGAACTGGCCTCTTTTGGTTATACCATTCTCTATCGGCCTGGCAAGGAGAATGTGGCCCCGGACACCCTCACACGGGCATTCTGCTCCACTATGTCATCCTCTACTCTCATGGATGTCCACAATGGATTGTGTCATCCTGGCGTTACGCGCATGCTACATTTCATACGATCACGGAATCTCCCTTTTTCCACTGGAGATGTAAAGAAAATATGCTCAGAATGCCGGCTTTGTGCGGAATTAAAACCTCAGTTCTTCCGCCCCTCAGATGGTATACTCATACATGCAACCCAACCGATGCAACGACTTAGCATCGATTTTAAGGGCCCAGTGCCCTCTTCAACTCGGAACACATATTTGCTCACCATGATCGACGAATATTCACGTTTTCCGTTTGCCTTCCCCTGCTCCAATATGCTGGCGTCCACAGTAATCTGCTGCCTTGAGCAGGTATTTTCTCTCTGTGGCATGCCGGCTTATATTCACTCAGATCGGGGTCCATCCTTTATGTCAAGGGAACTCAAGGACTACCTCTCAGAACGGGGAATTGCTACAAGCAAAACAACACCATACCATCCCATCGGAAATGGGCAGGTAGAGAGGTATAACGGTATCATCTGGAATTCCGTACGTCTCGCTTTAAGATCTCGGGGCCTACCAGACCAGCAATGGGAAACAGTGCTTCCGGATGCATTGCACTCTATACGGTCCCTGCTTTCTACAGCCACAAATACTACACCTCATGAGCGGTTCTTTGGATTCCAGCGTCGCTCATCTCATGGGACATCACTCCCGTCATGGCTAACTACTCCTGGACCTGTATTACTCCAAAGATACGTTCGGACGTCTAAAAATGACCCTCTCGTAGACGAGGTCGAACTAACCGATGCCAACCCCACCTATGCAAACATACGATATTCCGACGGCCGAGAATCTACTGTATCATTACGGGATCTGGCTCCCTGCCCACCAGGACCTAGTGGGACATCGGGTGATGGCATTTCACCAGGAAACTCTTGGGACCTATCGGGTACCCCTCTCCAGGATCCTGATCGGACACCAACTAGCTTGGTGCCAGTAGAACCCCGTATTCAAGGTTGCGACCCTCCCAGTACCGCGCATGAAAGTACTGATCCGCCACAGACCAGCTCTGCACCTCCCTCTGAACAGAGGCAGTCCGACTTTGAACCTATTGGGGCTCGTACTCGAAGCCATGATCTCCCCGACCCTTCACAGGGCAATCCAGGCCACACAGACTCTGACCAATGGCCAACCGCATGTAAGCGGACCAGCGACCCTCTACGACGGGAATCCAAACGGGTGCGACTCTTCCTTGTTCGGCGGCTGCGGACCAAAAGGTAGACCACAGCCTCCTAATCCTGCAGGAGGGAAGAATGTGATAATAATAATAACTTCCGGGAAGTTATGTCATCACTTCCTGTGAACTGTGAACTATGAACTATGAACTGTGTACATACCTCACTTCCTGTCATATGTCACTTCCTGTTGGACTGGTATAAATACTGGTCTGTTCAGTATTGTAAGAGGCTTCTACCAGAGGCATGATAAAGACCTCTCTTGTATATAGTGTGTTTATAAGTTACTTAAAGCTTACTTTAAAGTTACTTGATGGTAAGACTCCTTTTTCTTACATCACAGAGTATTTCCTAAATGGTGAAAGATTGGGAAATGCAGATGCTCAAAGGGACCTGGGTGTCCTTGTACATGAGTCACTGAAAGTGAATGTGCAGGTGCAGCAAGCATTAGGAAGGCAAATGGTATGCTGGCCTTCATTACAAGAGGATTTGAGTACAGGAGTAAAGAAGACTTACTCCAATTATATAGGGCCTTGGTGAGACCACACCTGGAGTAATGTGTACAATTTTGGTCTCCTTACCTAAGGAAGGATATACTTGCCATAGATGAAGTGCAGCGAAGGTTCACGAGATTGATTCCTGGGATGGCGGGACTGTCATATGAGAAGAGATTGAGTAAACTAGGCCTGTATTCACTTGAATTCAGAAGAATGAGAGGGGATCTCATTGAAGCATACAAAAGTATTACAGGGCTTGATAGGATGGATGCTGGGAGAATGTTTCCCTTAGCTGGGGAGTCTAGAACCAGGGGCCACAGCCTCAGGATAAAGGGTAGGCCATTCAGGACTGAGATGAGAAGAAATTTCTTCACACAGAGAGTGGTGAATCTTTGGAATTCTCTACCCCAGAGGGCTGTGGAGGCTCAGTCATTGGGTATATTCAAAACAGAAGTCGATAGATTTCTGACTAGTACGGGCATCAAGGGATATGACGATAAGGCCAGTGAATGGAGTTGAGGCAGAAGATCAGCCATGATCTCATTGAATGGCGGAGGAGGCTCGAAGGGCCGAATGGCCCACTCCTGCTCCTATTTCTTATGTTCTTATTCCAGATTTATTTAATTAACTGAATTTAAATTCCCCACCTGCCATGGTGGGATTTGAACTCATGTCTCTGGATCGTTCGTCCAGATCTCCGGATTACTAGTCCAGTAACATAACCACTATAAAGTAGTTAATTTACTTCAAGGTATACCAATGAGAAAACAGATACAGAGACGATGACGTACAGAGCCCTCACCTTCAATCACTATAGCGTGCTTTCAGTTACCTAGCAACTGTCCAGTCTAACTGAGCTCAGAACTAAGCCGGGTTTTATTTCGGTTGTATAGGTCGCACTATAACTGCATCTGCAGGGACATAACAGTGTTAAATGGACAGATGGCTAAAGACAGGTAGTGTTAAGAAGAACACACAAAGTATCAGTGATGAGAAGCGAAGTCATGAAATTTGTCTTGCCTGTATGAGTGCACTTGCTGAAATCGCTGGTGAATCAATGACTACAGACTCAACATGCGAATCTCAGCCTGTGAATCGAAACGTTGACACCAGGCACAAAATAGGATCTATATCAAAGAATCACAAATATGATGAAAAGTACATCAAAATGGGATTTACTTGGATTGGCGTCAGTGAATACCCTCAGCCTCAGTGTGTGCTATGTGGTGAGTCCTGTCGAATAACAGCCTAAAACCATCTCTTCTATGCAGACACTTGGAAATAAAACATAAACACCACAAGGACAAGCCACCAAAATTTTTCAAGCGGATGCAGGCGCAATTAATCGCAAACAAGACAGTTTTGCGCTCTGCTGCTGCTGACAATATTAAGGCCCTTGAAGCCTCATACTTAGTGAGTTACAGAGTTGCAAAGTCAGGAAAACCTCACACTATAGCAGAGGAACTAATACTACCTGCGGCTGCAGACATGATAAGCACTATGCTTGGAGAGAAGGCCCAAAAATTAATTCAGTTAATGCCATTATCAAACAATACAGTGTCACGTTGAATTATTAACATGGCCAATGATGTCCTAACTTAATTAGTGAACTATGTCATTAGCAGCCAGTACTTTGCTCTGCAGCTGGACCAATCCACAGACCTGCAGGCTTAGCTCACCTTCTGGTGTACAAGTAGGACATTTACGAAGGTGCAACACAGGAGGACATTTTGTTTTGCTAATTGCTGCCTACCAGAACAACAGCTGAGGAGATTTTCCAGTTGCTTGACAGCTTCATAAATCAATATGATATCGTCTGGTCAAAATGTATTGGCATCTGCACTAACGGAGCAAAGTCAATGCCTGGTAGACATAGTGGAGTAGTGACACGTATCGGAGCAGTCGCTCCCAATGCAATGTGGATGCATTGCAGTATACATAGGGAATCCCTCGCTGATTTAAATTGATCCACATATTGAGTTTCCAATTTCAAATCAAATCAAATCAAATCAAATCAACTTTTATTGTCATTGTTAGTGCACAAGTGCAGTACAACGAAATGTAGGCTTGCGGCTCCCGAGAGTGTACAATTTGGATTAGGACACTTAAACATTCAACATACATTTATACATTTGGCTTGCAGTATATTAGCATAAATATGACCATAATAAAGTGCATTGGCAGATGTGCAGGCTTTAGTGTTTATTTGTGGAGTTCAGTAGGATGACAGCCCTGGGAAAGAAGCTGTTCCTAAATCTGGTCGTACGGGTGCGAATGCATCTGTAGCATCTTCCAGATGGTAGGAGGGCGAACAGACTGTGGCTGGGGTGGGTAGGGCCTTTGATGATGGACCGTGCCCTCCGTAGGCAGCGTTTCTGATATATATGCTCTATGGTCGGTAGCAGAGTCATGGGGAACACAAATCAGAGAGCAAATGAAATAAAGATGTCAAAGTGAATGGAACATTTCTGCACTTTGCACATAAAATGAAACTACTCTGCCTCAACACCTTCAGAACAGCGCTCTAACTCAGAGTTTCCTAAACTTTACATATTGTGTACCCACTTCCAGATCTACCAGCTGCCCGCGTACAAAATGTACAAATTATAAGGTTCATGGGATTGGGGGCAAAGTATTAACGTGGATAGAGAACTGGCTGGCGGATAGAAAACAGAGAGTTGGAATAAACGGCTCGTTTTCGGAGTGGCAGGCAGTGACCAGCGGGGTGCCGCAAGGATCTGTCCTGGGACCCCAGCTGTTCACAATATATATAAATGATCTGGATCAGGGAATTGGATGCAATATTTCCAAATTCGCTGACGACACTAAACTAGGAGGAGGGGTGGGCTCTGATGAGGATGTCAGGAGGCTACAGTGTGATTTGGACAGGTTGGGGGAATGGGCGGATACGTGGCAGATGCACTATAATGTGGATAAATGCGAGGTTATCCACTTTGGGGGTAAAAACAGGAGGGTAGATTATTATCTAAATGGCAATAGATTGGGAGATGGGGAAGTGCAGAGGGACCTGGGTGTTCTTGTGCACCAGTCACTGAAGGAGAGCATGCAGGTGCAACAGGCGATTAAGAAGGCAAATGGTATGTTGGCCTTCATATCAAGGGGGTTCGAGTATAGGAATAGGGATACCTTACTACAGCTGTACAAGGTGCTGGTGAGACCGCATCTGGAGTATTGTGTACAGTTTTGGTCGCCCCATCTGCGGAAGGATGTTCTTGCCATGGAAAGAGTGCAACGGCGATTCACCAGGCTGATACCTGGAAAGGCGGGAATGACCTACGAAGAGAGATTAAATAGTTTGGGCTTGTACTCACTGGAGTTTAGAAGATTGAGAGGGGATCTCATCGAAACATATAAAATTATGGCAGGCCTGGACAGGCTGAATTCAGAGAGAATGTTTCCAATGGCCGGGGAGCACAGAACCAGGGGCCACAGTCTAAAAATAGCGGGCAAATCATTTAAAACAGAGATGAGGAAGAATTTCTTCACTCAAAGAGTGGTGAGCCTGTGGAATTCCCTGCCACAGAGGGCTGTGAAGGCTAATTCAATAAATATTTTCAAGAGAGAATTGGATATATTTCTGAAGGCTAAGGGGATTAAGGGTTACGGAGAAAAGGCGGGGACGGGGTACTGAACTGGTAAGATCAGCTATGATCTCAGACGAAGATCAGCCATGATCTCATTGAATGGCGGAGCAGGCTCGAAGGGCCGAATGGCCTACTCCTGTTCCTATCTCTATGTAACTATGTAACTATATAATACACATTTACCATTTACAGCTTAAACAATGGCTTAATACTGTAGTATTATGATACAGAATGGATGTTCTGTAAAGAATAACTTGAACTCGAAGTGAAGTTCAAAGAAACATACCATATGACAGCCATCGAACCTCCGTGTGGAGCCAAAAGCATGCCTACTAACTTGAAGGAGGAGCTGGGCAATGCTGTGAAGATGGTAAACTTTATAAAAGCTCGACCTTTGAATTCCAGAATATTTTCTGCTCTATGTAATGAGATGGAAAGCGAGCACGTCAATCTATTGCTACACATGGAGGTTTTATGGCTGTCATATGGCATGTTTCTTTGAACTTCACTTCGAGTTCAAGTTATTCTTTACAGACCATCCATTCTGTATCATAGTACTATTAAGCCATTGTTTAAGCTGTAAACGGTAAATGTGTATTATAATTTGTACATTTTGTACAATGCTTGGGTCTTAAAGGAGTTGAAATATTAAACCTGTATGCTGGTAGGGGTACGCGGGCAGCTGGTAGATCTGGAAGTGGGTACACAATATGTAAAGTTTAGGAACCTCTGAGTTAGAGTGCTGTTCTGAAGGTGTTGAGACAGAGCAGTTTCATTTTATGTGCAAAGTGCAGAAATGTTCCATTCACTTTGACATCTTTATTTCATTTGCTCTCTGATTTGTGTTCCCCATGACTTTGCTGAAATTGGAAACTCAATATGTGGATCAACTTAAATCAGTAAATTAGCTCAATGTTTGCATTAGACCAGTGTAAAGATCAACTCAGTGTGTGGACCAACTCCATGTATCCATAAACCTAGTTTTTGCATGTTTTATATTTGTTCTTGGGATGTGGGCAAAGCTGGCAAGGCCATATTTATTGACCATTCTTAGTTGCCCTGAAAAGTTGATGGTGGGTCTTCTCTTTGAACTGCTGCTTAGAGTGATGGCGGGGGTCAAGTTTGATCCTCTATAAGGGTTCTAGATTTCAGATGGAGAAAATCAGAAGGAGTATGCTATATATCCTACCAGGCCAGTTACCATCCACTCAGCCATAGGACATATGTTGTCTGGTGAGACTTTGGGTATGGGGCAGCAGAAAGTTATGCACTAAAATTATTAGTCTCGCTGAGTGACTACAAGGATGGCTGGTGTGGGAATAAAATCACACAGGTGCAGTGGATGGATGGCTTTTCTCAGGTAAGAATTAAACATTTTTGTATTAGCGTAGAGAGAGCTTTGCAGGGACTGGGACTGATTGATGTTAGTGCTGGGTGTAAGAAGTGAAAAGTGTTGCATTTCCCAGACTGACACGCCCTACCTTGATGAGCAAAAAACTCATCAACATTTTTACAAAAAGAAAATGAGTGTTTAACGTTCCTCCCACATATTGTTTTTCCTTATTTGTTACAGTACATGCAGCGGATACAGAGGATATTTAGTTGGGATTGAATCCCCATCTGTCTGTACAGATAGATGTTTGTGAATGATCCGAAAGCACTATTTGAAGAAGATCAGGAATTCTCCTGGTGTCCTGGCCAAAATTTATCCTTCAATCAGTACCACTAAAACAGAATTTCTGGACATTCATCTCATTGCTGTTTATGGGCCCTTGCTATGCATAAATTGGACACTGTGGCGGAGCCACTAAGGGACTCCAATCAATTGTATATAATTCCCTTTAATAATATGTTGGCTACAGCCTGAGTCTGTGGCCTAGAAATTCAGTGGACCTTGCGCCCACTTAGCGCCTAAAGAGGTCTTTTGCGGCGGCGGGGTGGTAGCGCTGAAATTGAGTGCAGCGCTATTGGCGGCGGTAGCCGTTAGCGCTGCGCCGGGACCGATGACATCATCGGTGTGCGCGGTGGCCCGTAACGCCCCGAAACCGCGCCGATCCCCATATTTATTTGCGCCCGCCTCCTCCGAAGCGGGCGCAAACAGCGAACAGAAAACGGGGCCGTCCTGCTGCCATAGTGGGGTGCTTTAAAGCTGAAGGTGCGGCCGGCCGCTTTTTCGGCGGCCACCTGCCCGCACCTCCTTCCCCGGCCTCCTCCACCCCCCCCCGCGGCATTGCCGGCTGGTTTCCGTGGAGCCCGGCACTTCTCCGTTGTGCCGGGCTCTTTTGCCGGCACTCGTGATCGGGGCTCCGGCCGTTGCAGGCACCTCCCCCTTAAGAGAAGGGGGAGGCCTGCAGTACCGCAGCCTGCCGCACCGCATCGGGTGGCGCTGCGGCAACTAGCGCGCCAATATTCAGTTGCAGCGCCCCAAACGGAGGCGGGCACACCCTGGTATAGCGCCCGCTTCCGAATTGGGGCGCAGAAGACGAATATACGGCGTGCGCTAATGCCTCCCCGCCCAGCGCTAACTTTTGGGCGCGAGCGAGCTGCCCGCGCCCAAGTGAATTTCTAGGCCTGTATCTTTGTTTTCACTGTTTACTTGTACAGAGCGCGATCACTTTAATAGCGCGGGTAAACACGATGACATCATGCCGTTCATCACGTGATCCCCCACCGGCGGGAAAAACGTGATGACGTCATGACGTCAGCCACAGGACCGCCCTAGCAGTCCTCGTGGAGCCTCCGAACTGACTAGACCTATACTTGATGTTCTCCTGTAGTTATCTGTTAAACTCTGTTACTTTTCATTAAACCTCGTTGATTTGATTGCCTGAGTGGACCTGTCTTTTGGATAGGAACTAGACATTCCTACATTGGTGACCCCGACTTTTGCGAACGGTTTTCACAGAAGTTACTGAACATGGAATCGAACGCCGTTGCTTTGAAGCTACCACAGTTCTGGGAGCAACAGCCAGCCGCGTGGTTCATCCAGGCTGAAGCCCAGTTCGCAATCAGGAACATCGTTGCGGATCAGACCCGTTACTATCACGTGGTCTCCGCCCTCAACAGCGCCACAGCCTCGCGGATCGTCAGCCTGCTTGGTAATCCACCAGAAGATCGCAAGTCTGGTACGATAAAGGCGTGGTTGTTACAGGTCTTCGGGCTCACGAAGTCGGAGCGCGCCCACCGGCTGCTCAATATGCCCAGCCTCGGGGACTCCAAGCCGTCCGAGCTCATGAGCCAAATGCTCACGCTCCTGGGCTCCGAACCGGAATGCTTCCTCTTCAGGGAGCTATTCCTCAGCCAGCTTCCGGAGCAACTGCAGGCTGCCCTAGCCAGGTCGGAAGTCACCGACTGCGCAGAGCTGGCTGCCGAAGCGGACAAGATCTTCGCAGTGACACAGCAGTACTGCGCTGCCACGAGGCGCCCATCCCCCACAGACACTGCTCCAGCCCCTCAACTTGCGAGGTTGTGCTTCAACCACGCCTGTTTTGGCGCGAAAGCAAGATGCTGCCGCCCTCCCTGCAGCTTTTCGCTCAAAAAAAAACAGCAGCCACCCTGTCGAAAGAGGACCGAGTATAAGGAGCGCCCCATGGCTGCGATGGCAATCGGTAATTCGGGAAAACTCCTCTTCATCAATGACTCCCTATCTGGTCAACGTTTCCTTTGCGACACCGGGGCGCAGTGTAGCATCCTACCCGCGTCAGATCTTGATCTACAAGTTGGGGGGCACGGCCTCTCCCTCGAGGTGGCTAATGGTGGGGCCATTCGGACCTTCGGAAGCCGGCGGGTCCAGGTGTGCTTCGGCGGCCAGCGGTTTTACTGGGATTTCATCACGGCCAAAGTCTCTCAAGCCATCCTCGGGGCTGATTTTTTGTGCGCCAACGGTCTCCTGGTGGATGTACGGCACCGCCGGTTGATCAATGTGGCCACTTTTCACTCCATTCCGTGCTACCGCGGTAACACCATGGCGCGCACTGTCTCCTGCGCGTCCCCACCTCCGGATGACTTCACTCGCCTCCTCGGAGATTTCCCAGACCTGACCAGACCCACTTTCTCTTCCACGGCCACGAAGCATGGTGTCGAACACCACATCACCACTACTGGCTCCCCGGTCTACGCACGGGCCCGGCGCCTCGAACCTGGCAAGCTAGCGGCTGCGAGAGCGGAGTTCGACACGATGGAGCAGCTAGGGATTATTCGCCAGTCAAATAGTCCCTGGTCTTCGCCTCTCCACATTGTTCCGAAACCTGGCGGCGGATAGCGGCCTTGCGGCGACTACCGACGCCTGAACAATGCCACTACTCCTGATCGGTACCCGATCCCTCATATTCAGGATTTCTCTGCACATTTGGCAGGAAATACAATTTTTTCAAAAGTCGACCTTGTCCGCGGCTACCACCAGGTCCCCGTACACCCGCAAGACATCCCGAAAACTGCAGTCATCACCCCATTCGGCCTGTTTGAATTTCTGCGGATGCCGTTTGGATTGAAGAACGCTGCACAGGCTTTCCAGCGCTTGATGGACTCCGTGCTTCGGGACCATAAGTTTCTATTCGTCTACCTTGACGACATCCTCATCGCCAGCCCTAATAAAGAGGAGCACATCTGCCATTTGCGCACCCTCTTTAGACGCCTCAGTCAACACGGCTTGATCATCAACCCGGCCAAGTGCCAGTTCGGCCTGCAGCAGATTGATTTTTTAGGCCATCGCATCACATCAGACGGCGCAATTCCCCTGCAACCAAAGGTGGAGGCAGTTACTTCGTTCCCGCGCCCGCAGTCCGTCAAGGCCCTGCAAGAGTTCCTCGGGATGGTAAATTTTTATCACCGGTTCATCCCTAATGCAGCTCTGCTCATGCAGCCCCTGTACGAGGCCCTCAAGGGCAAGTCCGGCAAGGATCCGATCAGCTGGACGGTCGACATGGACCGGGCGTTCGTCGACACAAAAGGCGCGTTAAGCCAACGCAACCATGCTGGCACACCCGCTGCCAGGTGCCACCATCGCCCTTACCACCGACGCGTCAGACTACGCCATCGGCGCAGTGCAGGAACAGTGGGTGCAGGGGACGTGGCAACCGCTGGCGTTTTTCAGCCGTCAACTACGGCGAAATGAACGAAAGTACAGCACATTCGACCGGGAGTTGCTGGCCCTTTTTCTGGCCATCCGCCATTTCCGGTTCTTGCTAGAGGGACGTCCGTTCACGGCTTTGTGGACCACAAGCCACTAACGTTCGCTCTGGCCAAGACCGCCGAACCGTGGTCAGCTCGGCAACAACGTCAGTTGACGTATATCTCAGAATTCACCACTAACATTCAGCATGTGTCCGGTAAGGACAACCTGGTGGCGGATTACCTCTCCCGCGCTACCGTTCATGCAGTCCAGCTCGGCATCGACTATGCCCTCATGGCTGCGGATCAAGCCTCGGATCCGGAGGTCCAATCTTACAGAACCAACCCCTCTAGCCTCCAAGCAGCCGACGTCATATTCCATGCCGCAGGCACTACGCTACTCTGCGACGTCTCTGTAGGAGATCCTCGCCCTATCGTCCCGGTCGCCTGGCGCCGAAAAGTTTTTGACGCCATCCACAGGTTGTCACACCCTGGCATGAAGGCCTTGCAACGGTTGATGTCGTCCAAATTCGTGTGGCGGGGCATGCACATGGATGTTCGCAACTGGGCCAACACCTGCGTGGTCTGCCAAAAGGCCAAGGTGCAGCGTCACGTCAAGGCTCCATTGGCCACTTTCACCGTTCCGGAATGTAGGTTTGATCATGTGCATGTGGACCTGGTGGGGCCACTTCCGCCTTCGCACGGGTTTACTCATCTTCTTACAATGGTGGACCGCACCACTCGATTGCCGGAGGTGGTTCCTCTGTCTTCCACCACTTCCGCAGATGTTGCCAGGACATTCATCTCCTCTTGGGTCGCCCGCTTCGGGGTACTGGCGGACATCTCGTCCGATCGTGGGCCACAGCTTTCTTCGGAGCTCTGGAACGCTGTGGCTCAGGGGCTCGGCGTCAAGCTACATCGCACCACCGCCTACCATCCACAGGCGAACGGCCTGTGCGAACGATTCCACAGGTCACTCAAAGCCGCACTGCGAGCCAGCCTTCAAGGCACGGGCTGGGTGGACAGGCTTCCATGGGTCCTTTTGGGTCTTCGTACGGCACCTAAAGAAGATCTTCAATCGTCCTCGGCGGAGCTCGTGTATGGCCAGCCGCTACACATACCAGGGGATTTCCTTCCGTCTCCAACAGAGCCATGGTCCGCATCCCAGCAGCTCATCAGCCACCAGGAGGCAGCCAGAAGTTTCGCTCCAGTGCCTACGTTGCATCACGGCTTGCAGAGTTCCCACGTCCCAGCTGAGCTGAAGAACGCTGACTATGTGTTTATCCGCCATGACGCTCATCGGGACTCGCTCAAACCCCCTTACACTGGTCCTTTCCGTGTGATAGAGCCGGGAGACAAATCTTTTTTGGTCAATGTCGGTGGTAAACCGGACCACATTTCGGTTGACCGGTTGAAGCTGGCTCACTTGGACCTTGGCCGCCCAGTCGAGATCGCACAACCGCCAAAACGTGGCCGACCGCCCACAGTCGCCGTGCCAGATCAAATGCAACCACCCGCCAGCTCGCCTGCCGTCCATCAGCTTCCACTTCAAGGCTACAGAAGTCGATCTGACAGGCTTGTCAGGCCTCCTCGCTGTTTTACTTTTGCTATTAAAGAAATTCTGGCGGGGCGCATGTGGCGGAGCCACTAAGGGACTCCAATCAATTGTATATAATTCCCTTTAATAATATGTTGGCTACAGCCTGAGTCTGTATCTTTGTTTTCACTGTTTACTTGTACAGAGCGCGATCACTTTAATAGCGCGGGTAAACGCGATGACGTCATGCCGTTCATCACGTGATCCCCCACCGGTGGGAAAAACGTGATGACGTCATGACGTCAGCCACGGGACCGCCCTAGCAGTCCTCGTGGAGCCCCCAAACTGACTATACCTATATTCGATGTTCTTCTGTAGTTATCTGTTAAACTCTGTTACTTTTCATTAAACCTCGTTGATTTGATCGCCTGAGTGGACCTCAGTCTTTTGGATAGGAACTAGACATTCCTACAACGCGATGTTTGCCTACATAGCAGCAATGACTCCCATCCAAGAATAATTCATTGGAACATCTCAAGGAGTTGAAAGATACTGTGGCGTTGCCACATTGGGGAAACACTGTGGGCTAGATTTTCAGTATAGGCAGTTTTGGGGCGCTAGCTTTAGCGCCCGCCCGAAGTTAGCGCCCGCCCCAAAGTAGCGCCCCGATGCCGGGAATTCAGTGGCTTCGCCCTAAGAGGTTGGTGGAGCGCTAAAAGAGGCGTTCCACTACTCTCTTTAGGCGCTAAGCCGGCGGTCCAGAGGGATAGCGCCCAGGCGGGGCGCAGCACGGGTGCGGTCATTTTTGCACTGACAGCAGACCCCGTGGTGCCGACCAGCTCTTAAAGGGGGAAGGGACGAATTGGTCTGCTGCCACGCCCTGCACACTGCAGCCTTGCAAAGAGGCCTCAACACTGCTGCTCAGCCCCAGGGAGTCATGGCAACGCCAGAGAAGGCCCGTCAGCGTGCCCTGCGCTTCTCAGAGGGTGATCTGGACATAATGGTCACAGCTCTGGAGGTGAGGCGCAAGATCTTGTTCCCAGAGAGTGGGAGGAATCCAACCCACCACGACTACACCAAAGCCTGGAAGCAGATCGCCCAGAGGGTGACGTTCACCGGCGAGGCCCCCAGGACCCACAAACAATGCCGTAAGAAATACAACGATCTGACCAGGATTGTGAGGGTGAGTAGCCTTTCCAGTCTCCTCCTCATTCTTGCATGTACACCTGACATGATGGGCAAAGGGACCTGAAAGTCCTTTTGGCCAGCCCTCAGCCAGCAGCATTGGGACAGTCATGAGCATCAAATGGCCATTCGGCACTCTACACTTTGGCCAAGCTATTCCACCATGGGAGGCAGTGCACACTACATCAGGGCTTCACTCTGTCCAAGCTATTCCACCATGGGAGGCAGTGCACACTACATCAGGGCTTCACTCTGTCCAAGCTATTCCACCATGGGAGGCAGTGCACACTACATCAGGGCTTCACTCTGTCCAAGCTATTCCACCATGGGAGGCAGTGCACACTACATCAGGGCTTCACTCTGTCCAAGCTATTCCACCATGGGAGGCAGTGCACACTACATCAGGGCTTCACTCTGTCCAAGCTATTCCACCATGGGAGGCAGTGCACACTACATCAGGGCTTCACTGCGCACTTACAGCCCGTCCTTTCTCTTGCAGGCTAAAGTAGCGTTTAATCGCCAGGCCCGTGCCAGGGGTGGCCGCGCCAAGCTGCAGAAGCTCACTCGGCTGGAGGAGCGCGTGTGTGTGCTCATGGGAGCCCGTGTGATTGTCCCCACAGCGTGCGGTGTATCCGACCCTCCACTGCCCGGCAATGGTAAGGACCTCGCCTTTTGGCCCTCTCGCGTCGCACTGGCCCATCCGAGCTACCTCCTTTGCCACTGTCCCACCAATGCGCTGAATCCCACCAGTCCTAACTCCCTCGCTGACGCCGTCTCCTCACTCTGAAGCTACTCTTGTGCATTCCTGCTTTCAGCTGGTGACGACCAGGACCCTGAGGCTGCCAGTGACAGCACCTCCAACCAGGAGGAGGAGGAGGAGCAAGCCGGACCTTCGGGGGAACAGTCACGTCCCGCAGGAGAGGAGGAAATGCTCGACACCTCCTCACTGGACGAGTGCCTGGAGGAACTGTCGCAGGGCAATGCAGCTTCTGGGACCAGTGGCGTCCAGCCACCCAGCAGCCGTGCGCGTGGCCCGCGGCCTTCCCCCCAAAGGGGGGAAGGATCAGAGGGGAGTGCTGCTGCTCGGCACACTCGCCGTCACCAACGCGGCAAGGGTCCCCTAGTTCGGCCCCCTCCTCCCCAGCGGGAGAGTCGCGACTCCAGTCCGGACACCTTCACTTCGGAGGAGGTGCGGAAGCTCGATCAGATGGCCGACGACTCGGACCGGCGCCACACGGAGCTCATGAGCGTGGTGGGGCGCATGCCTGAGGCCATCGAGTCGCTGGCGACCAGTGTGCGCGAGTTCGGGGCAGCAACTGCCGCGACTGGCCGCATGCTAACTGATGCCGTCAAGACCCTGGCGGATGTGATGCGCGCGCACACCAGGACCACAGGGCCACTCACTGCTGCCACACGCGCTGTCTCAGGCAGGCATCGCCAGGGCAGGCGCCGCGCTGGACCATCCCAGCAAGCCGGCCGTCGGCTGATTGCTGCGGATCCTGCAGTGCGGGCCCGGCCGAGTGCCACCGCGCCACAGCACCAGCCAGCGCATCCCAGACGCCAGCTGGCCCACATTGCGCCATCCGTCGCCGCCATTCCCCCTCTGGGGCGTCAAGGGCAAGCGGCTGCAGCTGATGGTGGCCAGGCTCAGGTGCGCCACTCAGGAGACGGCCCCTCGAGGCCCAAACGCCGTGTAGGCCGCCCCCCAGCGGCATCTGGCGGAAGGGCATCTGAGCCTCAGGCGCCTTCCCCCAGCCTCGCAGCAGCCACTGGGCAGAGCTTGCGAAGGAGCAGCAGGCAGGGCAGGGGAGGCAAAATGCTGGCCAAGGTCTCGCCCTCGCGGGCCACTCAGTAGAGGGTGTGGCCAGCTTTCCTTTAATATGGCGGTGGCCATCTTTATTTTGCCCATGGTTGTGCTTTTGGAGGGCTTTTTTTTTGCGTTAGGCCGACGTTGAGGCCCGGTTTCAATAAAGGTGGAGTGGCTCCTCCCCAGTTTGTGGGAGTGAGTCGTTTGTTGGGCTTTTTGTGGGGCCCGTTTATTGTTTTTGGGGATTCATGTGGGAAGGGCTTTTCATTTTTGTTTAATAAAAAATTATCTTTATTCATGCAGTCTCCATGGTTGTTCTTCTTAGTGTTTGTTGGCTTCGCCGGCTGAGGGCTTGCGGAGCGGCTGCATTCATCTTCCCTCATGGCCCCTGGCCATTCCCTGACAGGGGGCTTAGAAGTACCGTGTAATAAGGTGGCGTCGTGCGGCCCTTGGCCCTGGTCGCTCCCTCCTGGGAACGTACTCCTGCTCCTCCTCCTCCTCCTCCTCCTCCCCCTCATGCTCCTCCTGCTCCTCCTCCTGAGGTGCTGGTCCAACGTCAGGTGGCAGTGCCTGAGTCCTGCGGATAGCCAGGTTGTGTAGCATGCAGCAAACCACCACAAATTGGGAGACCCGGTCCGGCGAATACTGGAGAGCTCCTCCGGAGCGATCAAGGCAGCGGAACCGCTGCTTGAGGACCCCAATAGTTAGCTCGATGATGTTGCGGGTGGTTTGATGGCTCTCGTTGTAGGCCTCTTCAGCAGCGGTCCTGGGCGCGCGGAGCGGGGTCATGAGCCAGGTGCACAAAGGATAGCCTTTGTCCCCGAGTAGCCATCCTCTTGGGGGAGGCTGTGCCTGGAACATGTCATGCACAGTACTCTGCCGCAGGATAAAGGCATCGTGGCTGCTGCCTGGGAAGCTGGCATTGACTGCCATGATGCGCTGCTTGTGGTCACAGACCAGCTGCACATTCAGAGAATGGTAGCCCTTCCTGTTGCGATACTGCTCGCCATGCTCCAGAGGGGCCCGCAAAGCCACATGCGTACAGTCAATGGCGCCCTGCACCAAGGGGAATTCCCCGAGTCTGGAAAATCCCAATGCGCGCTGATGCTGGCTCTCCAGGGCCATGGGGAAGGAGATGAATTGGCTTCTCCTTCTGAACAGTGCTTCGGTCACCTGGCGGATGCAGCGATGCGCGCCGTACTGGGAGATGTTTGCTATGTCCCCAGCAGCGTATTGGAAGGAGCCGGTGGCATAGAAGTTCAATGCCACTGTCACCTTCACTTCCACCGACAGAGACGTCCTGCACCTGAGCTTTGGCCGCAGATCTCGGCGAAGCAGGTGGCAGATCTCTGCAATCACCCCCTTTCGGAATCGGAGCCTTTTAACACATCGCGCGGCACTCATGTTTAGGTAGGAGCGCTGCTGGCGGTATAGCCTGACTGGGTAAGGCCTACGTGGCCGACGCCTGTAGCCCCCTCTGCCTCTAGCCAGGGCTGCCCCTCTCACAATGCGTCTGCGAGCCCTACGGACATGGAGCTGCAGCTCCGCGTTGGCACCCCATGCAACCCCCATCAAATCCTGGCAAACACTCTAATTTCCAAATGGCCACTTGCAGCGCTGTTGCCTGAGTCCAAAAATACCTGGCTCTTGCTGCTTGAAACCAGTTAGCTATCCTCCTTGTTGTGTCTCCAGAAATGCGTTGCACAAGACTGTTTTCTGAAAAAAGGATGGCCTTTATACTGGAGAGGACGTTCCCTTTAATTAGCGCCCCCCGGGGCCCGCGCTGGTTGTGTTGCGTTCCTTTTTCCAAACGCTCCGGCCGCCCGCCGCACAATGGGGCGGTCCGACTGAAGTTTGCAATCGGGGCGGCCAAAGGGCGTTGCACGAGGATGTGACGTCATTTTCTGCGCGCGCATCCGGGCGGGCGCTAAACTTTGCGCCGGCGCTAACGGGCAACTTAATTTGGGGCGGGGCGCAAACTGCGCTGCGCCCGGGCGCTGCACGCATAGCGCCCGGAAATCACTTCTCTTAAGGCGCTAACTGCTGGCGCAAGCAACTGAAAATCTAGCCCTGTGTGTATGTAGATAAACCTGTATAATCCCCTTTTAACTGCTGTATTCCCCTCCCCCCGCAAGACAGTTGCAAGCTGAGAGGAATAAGGCACGTTCAGACTTGCCTGCTGCTGATAGAAGGAAAACCAATCAGGTTCCAGCAGGTGACCAATCCGTGAGTCATCACAGGTTCGCGGGCTTCACAAATTCAGTACTGTATTGTGAGAGTTGGAGTAAAGACCTATTTCTTGTAGCTCGCTGTGTTGCCTATTTCTTTACGCAGGAGACCGTAGTCCCCCACATTGGTGACCCCGAATGTCGGCGGCCGAAGCCCCCGACTCACGCAGCCCTACAGAGGCCAGCAGCTTGATGTCGGCCGGCGCCGCGTCCTTGAAGCTCCCCACCTTCTGGGAACACCAAGCACCAGCTTGGTTCGCGCACTCGGAGGCCCAATTCACCCTTCGCAGGGTTCAAGACGATGAAGAAAGGTACCTCCACGTAGTCTCAGCACCAGCAAGCTCTACCGCCGCCGAAGTTCTCGAACTGCTGGGGAACCCACCACAGACCGGCAAGTACTCAACCATTAAGGGCCGCTTGCTGCAGGCTTACGGCCTGTCCAAGGAGGAGAGGGCCCGCAGGCTTCTCTCACTACCAGGCCTCGGCGATTCTACCCTGACCCAGTTGATGAGCCGGATGCTTGCGCTCCTGGGCTCTGAACCGCAGTGCTTTTTGTTTCGGGCCCTTTTCCTCAGCCTGCTTCCTCAGCAGGTACAGACTGCCCTCGCGGGGTCCCCGATCACGGACTGCGTACAACTGGCAGCTGCCGCGGACAAAGTTTTCGCCGTCGCCCAACTCGGCTGTGCAGCTGCGAGGCTCCCCGACACCACCGAGCGCGCGCCGCCACGCCAGGCCGCAGAACTATGCTACTACCACGCGCGTTTCGGCCACAAGGCCCAACGCTGCAGAGCACCCTGCTCTTTCGATCAAACCAAGATGGCCGCCCGGCCCAACGCACCAGCCCCGCGCCGCCGCCTAGGCCCGCTTGACCGCACCCCCGCCGCCACGATGGCCATTGGCACCGCAGGTAAACTGCTGTACATAACCAACTCTCTTTCAGGGCGCAGATTCCTTTGCGACACCGGAGCCCAATGCAGCATAATTCCTGCCTCCCAGCTCGACATCCAGGCAGGCCGCAGCGGCCCACCCCTCGTGGCGGCAAATGGCGCAGCCATCGCTACTTTCGGAAAGCGACGGGCCGAGGTTTGTTTCAACGGCCAGCGATTTACGTGGGATTTCGTGACGGCCTCGGTGGCACATCCTTTGCTGGGCGCAGATTTTCTTTGCGCCCACGGACTCCTGGTCGACGTCTGCGACAGGCGCCTGATCGACGCAGCAACTTTCGCTTCACTGGCCTGCCAGCAGAGCAACAGCCCAGCCCTCATCGGGTCCTGCTCCGCCCCGGCGCATGATGACTACGCCCGCCTACTCGCAGATTTCCCGAGGCTCACACAACCGACCTTCTCAGCCGCGGCAGCCAAGCATGGGGTCGAGCACCACATCGCCACTACGGGACCACCAGTGTTCGCTCGAGCCAGACGCCTGGCCCCTGCCAAGATGGCGGTGGCCAAGGAAGAATTCACCACGATGGAAAAACTGGGCATCATCCGCCGCTCGAACAGCCCTTGGTCGTTCCCCCTCCATATTGTGCCCAAGCCGGGCGGTGGCTGGCGCCCCTGCGGCGACTACAGACGGCTCAACGACGCCACCACGCCCGATAGATACCCCATTCCGCACATCCAAGGCTTCTCGGCACACCTAGCAGGAAAGTCCGTCTTTTCCAAGGTCGACCTGATTCGCGGCTACTATCAGGTCCCCGTCCACCACGCAGACGTCCAGAAGACGGCGGTCATCACCCCCTTCGGACTGTTCGAGTTCCTGCGCATGCCCTTCGGGCTTAAGAATGCCGCACAGGCCTTCCAACGGCTCATGGACTCCGTCCTACGGGACCTGAGCTCCCTGTTCGTCTAGCTGGACGATATCCTCGTGGCCAGTACCAGCAAGGCCGAGCACATCGTGCATTTGCGCTCCCTTTTCCAGCGCCTCAGCCAACACGGGCTAATCGTCAACCCGGCCAAATGCCAGTTCGGAGCAGCCCAAATTGACTTTCTCGGCCACAGAATCTCGCCAAGGGGAACCATTCCCCTACCTTCCAAGGTGCAGGCGGTGGCGGACTTTCCCCAGCCCACCTCGGTTAAGGCGCTGCAAGAATTTTTGGGGATGGTCAATTTCTATCATCGGTTCGTGCCCAAGGCCGCCGCACTCATGCGCCCCCTCTACGAAGCCACCAGGGGCAAAACGGGCAAAGAGCAACTCACCTGGTCCAGCGAGATGGCGACAGCCTTCCACCAGACCAAAAGCACCTTGGCCAACGCCACACTACTGGCCCACCCCATCCCGGGCACCAAGACCGCCCTCACCACGGACGCCTCGGATTACGCTGTCGGCGCCGTCCAGCAACAGTGGGTCGAAGGCGCGTGGCAGCCACTGGCATTTTTCAGCCGACAGCTGCGCAAGAACGAGCAGGCTTACAGCACGTTCGACAGAGAGCTCCTGGCCCTGTTCCTGGCAATCCGGCACTTCCGTTTCCTTCTGGAAGGCCGGCCGTTCACCGCATTCGTGGACCACAAGCCACTCACTTTCGCCATGGCCAAAGTAACCGAACCCTGGTCCGCGCGCCAACAGCGCCAACTCAACTTCATCTCGGAGTTCACCACGGACATCCGCCACGTCGCCGGCAAGGATAATTTGGTGGCCGACTGCCTCTCAAGACCCTCGCTCCACGCAGTGCACCTGGGCGTCGACTACGCCAGCATGGCGAGAGACCAGGCTGCCGACGCGGAGATCCAGGCCCTCAGGACGTCAACTACCAGTCTCACCCTGGCCGACATCCACTTCCACACAGCCGGCACAACCCTCCTGTGCGACATCTCAGTCCCTTCGCCTAGGCCGGTCGTTCCATCTGCCTGGCGCAAGCGAGTTTTCGACATCATCCACGGCCTCTCACATCCAGGGATGCGTGCGTCTCAGAAACTTATGTCCGCCAAGTTCGTCTGGCCTGGACTCCACAAGGATGTGAGAGACTGGACCAACACATGCGTGCTGTGTCAGCGCGCTAAGGTCCAGCAGCACACCAAGGCGCCATTGGAGTGTTTCCCGGTGCCCGAGAGGCATTTCGACCACGTCCACGTCGATCTGGTAGGCCCCTTGCCGCCGTCGCACGGTTTTACACACCTGCTCACGATCGTCGACCGCACCACCAGATGGCCCGAGGTGGTTCCCCTCGCCTCCACCACCACGACCGACGTCGCGCGAGCATTCGTCTCGACATGGGTGGCCCGGTTCGGCGTGCCGACCGACATATCCTCGGACAGAGGCCCCCAGTTCACCTCCCACTTGTGGAATGCCATCATCGCCGGCCTCGGCACCAAGTTGCACAGGACAACAGCCTACCACCCGCAGGCCAACAGGCTCTGCGAGCGCTTTCATCGTTCTTTGAAAGCCTCTCTCCGCACCAGCCTGGTCGATACCAGCTGGATTGACAAAATACCCTGGGTTCTCCTGGGATTGCGTACCGCGCCCAAAGAGGACCTCCGCGCCTCTGCGGCCGAGGTGGTCTACGGCCAACCGCTCAGAGTACCAGGTGACTTCCTCTCCCTGACAACGGAGCCGTGGTCGGCCGCCAGACAGCTTTCCCTGCACCAGGACGCGGCCCAGCAATTCCGTCCAGTGCCCACTTCGCAACACGGCCCGCAGCCGTCCTACGTGCCTCGAGACTTACGACATGCGGAGTTCGTCTTCGTGCGCCGGATGCGCACAGAGGCCCGCTGCAGGCACCATACACCGGCCCCTTCCCAGTATTGGAGACGGGGGACAAAGCTTTTCTTATCGATGTCGACGGGAAGCCGGACCTTATTTCAGTAGACCGCCTCAAACCGGCGCACCTGAACCTTAGCTTCCCGTTTCGGCCGGCTCTTCCCCCACGGCGGGGCAGACCTCCCGCGTTGGCGGCGGCCCCACAAGAGGACCAAGACACGCCAGAACCTTACTTTCCGGCCGCCACCCCACCTTCGCCGGCAGCCTGTCCAGCCAGCCCACCGGCAGACCAGCCGCCAGACCAGCCGACGAACCAACCGGCCGACCTCCCAGACAGCCCTCCTCACACGCCAGATGGCTACTACAGCCGTTACGGCCGCTTGGTCAAACCTCCGCAGAGACTGACTTTTACAGTTAACGAGGATTCTGGGGGGGCATATGTGGTGTTGCCACATTGGGGAAACACTGTGTGTATGTAGATAAACCTGTATAATCCCCTTTTAACTGCTGTATTCCCCTCCCCCCGCAAGACAGTTGCAAGCTGAGAGGAATAAGGCACGTTCAGACTTGCCTGCTGCTGATAGAAGGAAAACCAATCAGGTTCCAGCAGGTGACCAATCCGTGAGTCATCACAGGTTCGCGGGCTTCACGAATTCAGTACTGTATTGTGAGAGTTGGAGTAAAGACCTATTTCTTGTAGCTCGCTGTGTTGCCTATTTCTTTACGCGGGAGACCGTAGTCCCCCACAATACTATATCATTGCAAGTTCTTTATTAATTAGAAACATTTTATTGCTTTAATAATAACTATTTAAAGCAATGCAGCATGTTACGCCACATTAAATCATGTGACTTACCTCTTGTAGTATAGTGATAAGTAAAACTGGGTTGAGGTTATTGCCATCTTGTGACTGAAAAGAAATAGCAATTTGTAATCTGGGGAAGAAGCGCCAGCTTGATGTGGAAGTGTCAGGGAGTGGGTACAGGTAGGAGGACACAAAAGTAAATGCCTTGTTGTTGCTTAGAGCTGCTGCCTTGTGTTTCTGATTTAAAGTAGTCCATGCATATATCAGAGTTAATACACCTCCCACCTCAATCCTAATGTGAATAGACAGTATTTTCAGAATCCACCAGCACAGAGGTAATGGTGCGGGTACCAGTGCAGGAAGAGAAGCAATTGCAGGGGGAGTCGGTGGTGTAGTGGTTATGTCACTAGACTAGTAAGCCAGAGGCTCAGTCAAATGCTCTGAGAATATGGGTTCAAATCCCACCATGGCAGCTGGTGGAATTTAAATTCAATTCAATTTAATTCTGGAATTAAATGTTAGTCTTAGTCTTAGTAATGGCGACCATTGTTGATTGTTGCAAAAACCCATCTGGTTCACTAATGTCCTTTAGGGAAGGAAATCTGCCGTCCTTACCTGGTCTGGCCTATATGTGACTCCAGACCCACAGCAATGTGGTTGACTCTTAATGCCCTCTGAAATGGCCTAGCAAGCCACTCAGTTGTAAACAACCGCTACGAAAAACAATAAGAATAAAACCGGACGGACCACCCGGCATCAACCTCGGCACCGGAAACGACAACGGCAAACTCAGCCCTGTCGACCCTGCAAAGTCCTCCTTACCAACATCTGGGGGCTTGTGCCAAAATTGGGAGAGCTGTCCCACAGACTAGTCAAGCAACAGCCTGACATAGTCATAATTACCGAACCATACCTTACAACCAATGTCCCAGACACCACCATCACCATCCCTGGGTATGTCCTGTCCCACCGGCAGGACAGACCCACCAGAGGTTGGTGGCACCGTGGTATACAGTCGAGAGGGAGTAGCCCTGGGAGTCCTCAACATTGACTCAGGACCCCATGAGGTCTCATGGCATCAAGTCAAACATGGGCAAGGAAATCTCCTGCTAATTACCACCCTCCCTCAGCATGTTGAACACCAATTGGAAGAAGCACTGAGAGTAGCAAGGGCACAAAATGTCCTCTGGGTGGGGGACTTCAATGTCCATCACCAAGAGTGGCTCGGTAGCACCACAACTGGCCGAGTCCTAAAGGACATAGCTGCCAGACTGGGTCTGCGACAGGTGGTGAGGGAACCAACAAGAGGGAAAAACCTACTTGATCTTGTCCTCACCAATCTACCTGTTTCAGATGCATCTGTCCATGACAGCATTGGTGGAAGTGACCACCACACAGTCCTTGTGGAGACGAAGTCCCATCTTCATGTTGAGGATACCCTCCACCGTGTTGTGTGGCAC
Source organism: Somniosus microcephalus (assembly GCF_052327205.1). Classification (NCBI taxonomy): domain Eukaryota; kingdom Metazoa; phylum Chordata; class Chondrichthyes; order Squaliformes; family Somniosidae; genus Somniosus; species Somniosus microcephalus. The sequence continues at coordinate 213,968,530 of NC_140988.1, forward strand.
TACCACTGTGCTAAATGGGACAGATTTCGAACAGATCTGGCAACTCAAAACTGGGCATCCATGAGGCGCTGTGGGCCATCAGCAGCAGCAGAATTGTATTCAACCACAATCTGTAACCTCATGGCCCGGCATCTCCCTCACTCTACCATTACCATCAAGCCGGGAGATCAACCCTGGTTTAACGAAGAGTGCAGGAGCGCATGCCGGGAACAGCACCAGGCATACCGAAAAATGAGGTGTCAACCTGGTGAGGCTACAACACAGGACTACCTGCATGCCAAACAACGGAAGCAACATGCGATAGACAGAGCTAAGTGATCTCACAACCATCGGATCAAATCAAAGCTCTGCAGTCCTGCCACATCCAGTCGTGAGTGGTGGTGGACAATTAAACAGTTAACAGGAGGAGGAGGCTCCAAAAATATCCCCATCCTCAATGATGGTGGAGCCCAGCACGTGAGCGCAAAAGACAAGGCTGAAGCATTTGCAACTATCTTCAGCCAGAAGTGCCGAGTGGATGATCCATCTCGGCCGTCTCCTGAGGTCCACAGCATCACAGATGCCAGTCTTCAGCCCATTTATATTCACTCCACGTGATGTCAAGAAACGGCTGAAGACACTGGATACTGCAAAGGCTGTGGGCCCTGACAACATTCCGGCAATAGTACTGAAGACTTGTGCTCCAGAACTAGCTGCGCCCCTAGCCAAGCTGTTCCAGTACAGCTACAACACTGGCATCTACCCGGCAATGTGGAAAATTGACCAAGTATGTCCTGTTTACAAAAAGCAGGACAAATCCGACCCGGCCAATTACCATCCCATCAGTCTACTCTCAATCATCAGCAAAGTGATGGAAAGCGGCACTTACTCAGCAATAATCTGCTAACTGACGCCCAGTTTGGGTTCCGCCAGGGCCACTCAGCTCCTGACCTCATTACAGCCTTGGTCCAAACATGGACAAAAGAGCTGAACTCAAGAGGTGAGGTGAGAGTGACTGCTCTTCACATCAAGGCAGCATTTGATCGAGTGTGGCATCAAGGAGCCCTAGCAAAACTGAAGTCAATGGGAATCAAGGGGAAAACTCTCCATTGGTTGGAATCATACCTAGCACAAAGGAAGTTGGCTGTGGTTGTTGGAGGTCATTCATCTCAATCAGATGACATTACTGCAGGAGTTCCTCAGGGCAGTGTCCTAGGCCCAACCATCTTCAGCTGTTTCATCAATGACCTTCCCTCCATCATAAGGTCAGAAGTGGGGATGTTCGCTGATGATTGCACACTGTTCAGCACCATTCGAGACTCGTCAGATACTGACGCAGTCCGTGTCCATATGCAGCAAGACCTGGACAACATTCAGACTTGGGCTGACAAGTGGCAAGTAACATCCGCACCACACAAGTGCCAGGCAATGACCATCTCCAACAAGCGAGACTCTAACCATCTCCCCTTGACATTCAATGGCATTACCATCGCTGAATCCCCCACTATCAACATCCTGGGGGTTACCATTGATCAGAAACTGAACTGGACCAGCCATATAAATACTGTGGCTATAAGAGCAGGCCAGAGGCTGGGAATTCTGCGGCGAGTGTCTCACCTCCTGACTCCCCAAAGCCTTTCCACCATCTACAAGGCACAAGTCAGGAGTGTGATGGAATACTCTCCACTTGCCTGGATGAGTGCAGCTCCAACAACACTCAAGAAGCTCGACACCATTCAGGATAAAGCAGCCCGCTTGATTGGCACTCCATCCACCTTCAACATTCACTCCCTCCACCACCGGCGCACTGTGGCTGCAGTGTGTACCATCTACAAGATGCACTGCAGCAACTCGCCAAAGCTCCTTCAACAGCACCTTCCAAACCCGCAACCTCTGCCACTTAGAAGGACAAGGGCAGCAGACGCATGAGAACATCACCAGCTACAAGTTCCCCTCCAAGCCACACACTATCCTGACTTGGACATGTATTGCCGTTCCTTCACTGTCGCTGGGCCAAAATCCTGGAACTCCATTGTGGGTGTACCTACACCATATGGACTGCAGCGGTTCAAGAAGGCGGCTCACCACCATCTTCTCAAGGGCAATTAGGGATGGGCACTAAATGCAGGCCTAGCCAGCCAGCGACGCCCACATCCCATCAATGAATTTAAAAAAAAGATTCTCTGGCTATGACTTCACCAAGTGAGGGCAATTCCACTGAGCTAGACAATAGAGAAGAGGCATTTGAGGAGGATGGTGTGGTCGACTGTGTCAAAGGCTGCAGACAGGTTGAGGACGGATAGTGCACGTTGTCACCTTCATAGAGGGTGTCATTTGTGGCTCTGATTATGGCCATTTCATTACTGTGGCAGGGGCGGAAACCTAATTAGAGAGATTCAAACAAGAAGTTGCAGGAGTGATGGGCACGGATTTGGAAAGCAATGACAAGTTCAAGGACTTTGGAAAGGAAATGGAGGTTGGAGATGGGGTAAAAACAGAAAATGCTGGAAATGCTCAGCAGGTCAGGCAACATTTGTAGAGAGAGAAACAGAGTTAACATTTCAGGTCGATGACCCTTCATCAGAACTAGAAAAAGTTGGAGATGTAAAAGGTTTTTAAGCAAGTGTAAGGGCAGGGAGAGGGGGGAGGAGAGGAAAGAACAAAAGGGGAGGTCTGTGTTGGATGGAAGGCAGCAGAGATTAAGAGACAAAAGGGATGATGGTGCAAGGCAAAAGGAGATGGTCATGGAACAAGTTAAGGAACAAAAGATGAGTCTAGAAGAGGTGTAAATGGGAATGACAGAATCATCAACAGCTGTCATGTGAAAAAAATAGGGTTATGGTCTGAAACTGTTGAACTCGATGTTGAGTCCAGAAGGCTGTAAAGTGCATAATTGAAAGATGAGGTGCTGTTCCTTGAGCTTACGTTGAGCTTCATTGGAACAGTATAAGAGGCCAAGGACGGAGAGGTGAGAGTGGGAGTGGGGCAGAGAATTAAAGTGACAGACGACCGGAAGCTTGGGGTCACCCTTACGGACTGAACAGAGGCAATCTGCATTTGGTCTCCCCAATGTAGAGGAGACCGCATCGTGAGCAGCGAATACAGTGTACTGAATTGCAAGAAGTACAAGTAAATCGCTGTTTCACCTGGAAGGAGTGTTTGGGGCCCTGGACAGTGGAGATGGGGTAGTAGTTTGTAAAGACAGAGGGGTCAAGGTTTATTTTAAGGAGGGGGTGCTGACAACAGTTTTGAAAGGGGGGGGAGAAGAGTACCTGAGGAGTGGGCAACAGGGAAGATAGGAGAGAAACTAGAGAACGATGCAGGTTCAGTTGTGCACCAAGACTGCCCCCTTGGACTCAAGGGAGTAAAATGGGGACCATACCAGGAGAAACAACAAGGATTTTAAAAAATTCATTCCTGGGATGTGGGCATGCTGGCAAGGCCAGTATTTATTGCCCATCCCTAATTGCCCTTGAGAAGGTGGTGTTGAGCCGCCTTCTTGAACCGCTGCAGTTCTTGTGGTGAAGGTACTCTCACAGTTCTGTTAGGGTGGGAGTTCCATGATTTTGACCCAGCGACAATGAAGGATCAGCGATATATTTCCAAGTCAGGATGGTGTGTGACTTGGAAGTGGTGGTGTTCCCATGCACCTGCTGCTCTTGTCCTTCTAGGTGGGAGTGGTTGCGGGTTTGGGAGGTGCTGCCGAAGGAGCCTTGGCGAGTTGCTGCAGTGCATCTTGTAGATGGTACATACTGCAGCCACAGTACGTCGGTGGTGGAGGGAGTGAATGTTTAAGGTGGTGGATGGGGTGCCAATCAAGCAGGCTGCTTCTTCCTGGGTGGTGTTGAGTTTCTTGAGTGTTGTTGGAGCTGCACTCATCCAGGCAAGTGGAGAGCATTCTATCACACTCCTGACGAGTGCCTTGTAGATGGTGGAAAGGCTTTGGGGAGTCAGGAGGTGAGACACTCATCACAGAATACTCAGCCTCCGACCCGCTCTTGTTACCACAGTATTTATGTGGTTGGACCATTTAACTTTCTGGTAATGGTAACCCCCAGGATGTTGATGGTGGGGGTTTTGGCGACGGTAATGTCATTGAATGTCAAGGGGTTAGACTCTCGCTTGTTCGAGATAGTCATTGCTTGGCACTTACGTGATATGAATGTTAATTGCCACTTATCAGCCCAACCCTGAATGTCGTCCAGGTCTTGCTGCATGTGGGCATGGACTGCTTCATTATCTGAGGAGTTGCGAATGGAACTGAACACTGTGCAATCATCAGCAAACATCCCCACTTCTGACCTTATGATGGAGGGAAGGTCATTGATGAAGCAGCTGAAGATGGTTGGGCCGAGGACACTGCCCTGAGGAACTCCTGCAGCAATGTCCTGGGGCTGAGTTGATCACCTCCAAAAACCACAACTATCTTCCTTTGTGCTCGGTATGACTCCAGCCAGTGGAGAGTTATCCCCCCAATTCCCATTGACTTCAATTTTACTAGGGCTCCTTGATGCCACACTTGATCTAATGCTGCCTTGATGTCAAGGGCAGTCACTCTCACCTCACCTCTGGAATTCAGCTTTTGTCCATGTTTGGACCAAGGCTGTAATGAGGTCTGAAGCTGAGTGGTCCTGGTGGAACCCAAACTGAGCATCGGTGAGCAGGTTATTGGTGAGTAAGCGCCGCTTGATAGTACTGTCGACGACACTTTCCATCACTTTGCTGATGATTGAGAGTAGACTGATGGGGCGATAATTGGCCAGATTGGATTTGTCCTGCTTCTTGTGGACAGGACATATCAGAGTAATTTTCCAAATTATTACGTAGATGCCAGTGTTATAGCTGTACTGGAACAGCTTGGCTAGAGGCGCGGCTAGTTCTGGAGCACAACACTTTAGCACAACAGCTGGGATGTTGTCGGGGCCCATAGCCTTTACTGTATCCAGTGCGCTCACGTGGAGTGAATTGAATTGGCTGAAGACTGGCTTCTGTGATGGTAGGGACCCCACATGCAGCAAGATCTGGACGACATTCAGACTTGGGCTGATAAGTGGCAAGTAACATTCATATCACGCAAGTTTTTTAATGCAGTGAGTTGTTATGATCTAGAATGCAGTGCCTGATAGGGTGGTGGAAGCAGTTTCAATAATAACTTTCAAAAGGGAATTGGATATGTACTTGAAAAGGAAAAATTTGCAGTGCTACAGGGAAGGAACAGGATAGTGAGACTAATTGGATAGCTATTTCAAAGCGCCGTCACAGGCACGATGGGGCGAGTAGCCTCCCTCTGTGCTGTATTGCAGCCTGGCATCTTCCTACCTGTCATCCAAGAAGCAAAGTTAAAAGGCAGTTCCAAATAGTAAAGGTATTGTGCCCTATCTAGAATGTGGATTGGAATGGCAGACTCTCAGAAAATGGCACAAAGGCAGATGACAAAATAGTTATTATTCTATTATTAACTATATATCTATTCTTCTTCTTCCAAGGAAAGCAATAAAAACGTAACCCTTAATGCTATTCTAAACAGAATGCTCCAATGGCATATTGTCAATGTGAAAGTATCTGAAGATACTTATTCGCTTACGGGATCTGGGTGTTGCTGGTAAGGCCAGCATTTATTGCCCATCCCTAATTGCCCTTGAGAAGGTGGTGGTGAGCCGCCTTCTTGAACCGCTGCAGTCCTTGTGGTGAAGGTACTCCCACAGTGCTGTTAGTTAGGGAGTTCTAGGATTTTGACCCAGTGACGGTGAAGGAATGACGGTATATTTCTAAGTCAGGATGGTGTGTGACTTGGAGGGAAACTTGGAGGTGGTGGTGTTCCCATGCGTCTGCTGCCCTTGTCCTTCTAGGTGGGAGAGGTCACGGGTTTGGGAGGTGCTGCCGAAGAAGCCTTGGCGAGTTGCTGCAGTGCATCTTGTGGATGGTACACACTGCAGCCACGGTACGCCGGTGGTGGAGGGAGTGAATGTTTAAGGTGGTGGATGAGGTGCCAATCAGGCGGGCTGCTTTGTCTTGGATGGTGTCGAGCTTCTTCAGTGTTGTTGGAACTGCACTCATCCAGGCAAATAGAGATTATTCCATCACACTCCTTACTTGTGCCTTGTAGATGGTGGAAAGGCTTTGGGGAGTCAGGAGGTGAGACACTCGCCGCAGAATACCCAGCCTCTGACCTGCTCTTGTGGCCACAGTATTTATGTGGCTGGTCCAGTTAAGTTTCTGGTCAATGGTGAACTTAGAAGCTGTGTAGTGTGAAACTGTCTGTAGGTAAAGAACAGGAGCTTGATGCTACTGTAATTTGATTATTCACAATGTAGTAATATACTGATTGCTTAGCTTGGATATGCTTCCATTTGAATGTGTAATGTTATTATTCAACGAAATGTCAGAGCTTAGGTAATGTTACTCCTATGCAGCATTTAATAAACAACAGAAATGGGTGGAAAATGGCTCTACAAAAAGCATTGCGAGTAGAATCCATAAATGACACCAGCTCTTGGACTCATTTCAATAATTCATAAAATGTGCCACCGTGATTTCAATAAAATATACATTACTGCAAAGACACTACTGCCTGGCTCATCCAGTATGTGTTAATGTCCCTGACATAATAAAACTCACTCCGCACTTGGTTTGAGCATAAAGCAAGGCTTTAATCAACTTGTTTCAGAACATGGAAGTCTAGTTGTATTTCACTAGCTCCTTGTCTTACAAAATGTCCCTGGATAGCTGGGGCCCATGCCTGAGTATTTATACTCCTTGGATGGCGCCACCAGCTGGCCGTCCAGCGTTATTTCATAAGTAGTTTCTTGATGATGAGATTTATAACATTCTTCCTGCCTAAAAGATTTGGAAGTCCGACGACTTCCTCTTAACGGATTAGGCGGACCACGAATAGCCGCAGTCTTTTAGATTTTTGTTTATGGCCAGAAGGCACGTATCCCCGGACCGTGTCTTGGTCCCTGGGCTGTTTGATCCGTACCGGTGGATTGACAGGGCCCGTGTTGCTCTGATCGACCCGAGGGAGGCTGGGGAGATGGTGACTCCGGGTGCGGGTCCCCACAGGTGCAGAACTGGCTTCGTCCCATTGGTTAGCCGGGGATTGACCAGCATCCTGGCCCGGGGTGGCCATCCCACGGGGAGCGCTCGGCTCCCCGAGTGGATCCGGTGAGGCAGCCGGCAGATCCCTCGATGTCCTAGGTAGGGCGTCATCCTCGGGGAAGTGCAGAGTGTCGGCCTCATCCCCGTGGGTCCCTCCATCAGTTGGGTCCACGGAACTGGCCGGACAGGGAGCCAGATCCTGGAGCGCAACGGTGGACTCCCGGCCATCCGGGTACCGCACGTGTGCATACGTGGGGTTGACGTCCGTAAATTCTACCTCGTCGACTAGAGGATCGGTTTTCGACGATCGGACGAATCTTCAGAGCAGCACGGGGCCAGGAGCTGCCAACCATGACGGTAGAGGCGTCCCATGGGTGGAGCGACACTGGAAGCTGAAGAATCGTTCGTGAGGTGTGACATTGGTAGAAGTAGAAAGGAGAGACCTGATGGAATGCAACGCGTCAGGGAGCATAGTTTCCCATTGCTGGTCTGGTAGATTGCGTGACCTCAGCGCAAGACGAACAGCATTCCAAATTATAGTGTTGTATCTCTCAACCTGTCCATTACCAATGGGATGGTACAATGTCGTTTTACTTGTGGTGATTCCCCGTTGGGAGAGATAACTTTTGAGTTCGCTTGACATGAAGGAGGAACCCCAATCAGAATGGATGAAATTGGCCATACCAAGGGAAAAGACTTGATCAAGGCATTTGATCACTGTGGAAGTAAGCATATTGGGACAGGGGAACGCAAAGGGAAAGCGTGAATATTTTTCCACCATAGTCAGTAAGTAGGTGTTCCGCGTTGAGGAAGGCAATGGCCCTTTAAAGTCAATGCTGAGTCGCTGCATAGGCTGCATAGCGTGTATGAGCGAGCCATCCGATGGATGGAAGAATTGCGGTTTTAACTCCGCACAAATTTTACAGGAGGAGCATGTTCTTTTCACATCTTCCGTAGAAAATGGGAGATTTTTAGATCGCACAAAGTGCAACGCCAGGATAGCATAAGTCAGTATGAAGATCCGCCAGAGTCGAAGTTGACATAGAAGAGCAGAATGCCTGCGTGAGGGTATCCTGGGCCACATTCACTTTGCCGGGTCGATAATGTATGATGTATCCAAAGGCAGCCAATTCCATCCTCCAGAGTTGTATTTTGTTTTTCTTGATCTGAGTGCGTTTCCGGTTATCCAGCATAAAGGTGATGGAGCGCTGATCGGTTGTAAGTGTTAAATGGCAATGAGCGAGAAAATGACTCCATTTACGTACCGCTTCGATGATGGCCATAGCCTCCTTCTCGACAGGAGGATAATGGAGCTCGCTACCCTGCAAAGTTCTGGAGAGAAATGCAACGGGTCGACCACCTTGATTCAAAGTAGCAGAGATCACCACATCTGATGCATTGCACTCGACCACGAAGGGAAGATTTTCATCAATGGAACGAAGCGTAGCTTTTTCCAGTTGTCGCTTGAGGAGGTTGAAAGCTGAAATAGCCGTTGTCTCCAATGGAAATGACTTAGCGTGAAGCAGGGGCTGGATCTTGTCAGAGAAGTGGGGTATCCATTTCGCATAATAGGCGAACATGCCGAGTGCCCAATGAAGACAGCCGAGATTCGTAGGGGGAGGGAGTTCCTGAAGCGGATGAAGTCGCTCCGGATCCGGTTTGATGACACCGTTGCCCACCCAGTAGCCAAGGATGTTGACTAATGGTACTGATTTCACAGATTTTGACTCATTTAAGGTTAAGTTGCGACGACGGAGAACGTCAAAAAATTTCTGGAGGTTGGCATCATGCTCCTTCTGGTCATGACCAGCAATGGTGATATTATCCAGATATGGAAAAGTGTCCGTTAAGTTCTCCTGTTTGACTAGGCTATCCATTGCCCATTGAAAGACGGCCACCCCATTGGTGACCCCAAACGGAAGGCGACAAAACTGGTAAAGCCGACCATTTGCCTCAAAGGCTGTATACTTTTTGTCAGAGTCCTTTAACGGTACTTGATGATATGCGCTCTTTAAATCAAAAGTTGAAAATACCTTGTAGTTGGCAAGGTTATTGACCATGTCATCGATGCGTGGTAGTGGGTAGGCATCCAGGTCGGTATACTGGTTAATAGTTTGCGAGTAATCGATGCAAAGGCGTTTCTTGTGTTGCTTCAGAGGATTTTTAACAATAACAACTTGAGCCCGCCAGGAAGATGAACATGGCTCAATGATACCATCAGCTAGAAGGTGTTGAATCCGTAAATCTTAAGGTATGGTGTTCTTCAATAACTAGACGGAGGCTGTAGATGAACAATCAACAGGTGTTTACTGGAGGAGGGTATGCCTGCTCAAGGCTTATATACAGGTGTGGTCACTGCCGGTACTACAGTATACAGGAGCTGTAAAAGTAGTTCTCTCTTAAAGGTACATACACTACAATTCCTCCCCTTTTAGATTAACAGTACCCATAACATTCAAATAACAGTTAACGCTTTAACATGCACATTTAACTGAAATAGTACATTTATAGATTCAGTCTTTGGGGCGGCTTCCTGATCCTTTCTGGATAGCGCCTTTCCTGAGTGTCTTGTTCTTGGTGCGGAGGCGATTCTGGCCCCCTTTCGTCGGTTAGTTCATCAGTTTCCGCTGCTATTGTTTCTGGGGTAGATGCTACCGGTATGTCGGGTTCATCCCCAGGTACGCGAGACATGGGGTTGACTCGTTCCTGTGACGCTAGGATCTGGTCGACGTGGCGTCTCACAATGTGCTCCCCGACATCCACTGTGTACATTAGTGGCCCCTGCCGTGTGCATTTCGTTCCGGGTTGCCATTTCTCTGTTCGGTAGTCATGGGCCAAGATTGGTTCTCCTACATTGAAGCTCCTTGTTGGCTTCTCATTGATGTGCTGGAATTGCTTATCCTCAACATTTCTTCGCACATTCGAGATCTCAACCTTCGGTTAAAGAACATCATGGCCGGGGTCTGGTTGGTAACTGCATGTGTCGCATTTCTGTAGGCTAACAGGAAATTGTCCACCTTATGCTGTAGTGGAATGTCATCATCGCACTGGCCCTTATTGCCTTTTTAAAGATTTGTACGAACCTCTCAGCCAATCTATTTGTGGCTGGATGATACAGGGCGGATGTGTAATGCCTTACCCCATTCCTTCTCATAAATTTCCGAAACTCTTCGGACACAAACTGTGGTCCGTTATCAGAGCAAATCTGCTCTGGCAAGCCGTTCCTGGCAAACATGGCCCATAGGACTGCAATCGTTTTCTCTGCAGTTGTGGAGGACATTTTGATCACCTCAGGCCATTTCGAGTGCGCATCCACTGCTATTAAGATCATTGAGTCTATGAATGGACCAGCAAAATCAATATGTACCCATTGCCATGGAGAGGAGGGCCACTCCCATGGGTGTAGAGGGGCATGTGGTGGTGCATTTTGGACCTTCTGGCATCCTGAGCAGCTCTTTGTTAGGTCCTCGATTTGTTGATCGATCCCCGGCCACCACACATAAGCCCTAGCAAGGCTTTTCATTTTCACCCCTCCCAGATGGCCTTCGTGAAGCTCATTGAGCACTCTCTCCCTTAACTTGGGTGGAATTACCACTCGGGATCCACACATCACTGTCCCCTGGCATACTGACAGCTGTTCTCTTCTGGATGAGAATGCTGGCAACAGTGAGTCGCCATGTGTTGGCCATCCCTTCACCGTCAAATCATATACCCGAGACAGTGTCGGATCATTTCGGGTCTCCTTCTCTATATCCGCGTTAGTTACTGGCAAGCGTTCAATTATCGACGAATAAAATATTTCGATAGGGTCCACTGCTGGTGCTTCCTCCACAGTAGGCAGTGGCAGGCGTGATAGCCCATCAGCATTTCCATGTTGTTTCGTGCCCTTATACTCTATTTCATATTGGTTCGCCCCTAGAAAAAAGGACCATCTTTGTAGCCGTTGTGCAGTCATCATCGGAACGCCCTTCTTTGGATTAAAGATGGAGACAAGTGGTTGGTGGTCAGTCAGCAAGGTGAACTTCTGCCCATTGTATAGTGGTTGAATTTTTTTACTCCCCATACTAGGCTGAGGGCCTCCCTGTCAATCTGGGCGTAGTTGCGCTCGGCTGAGGTTAGTGACCGAGACGCAAAGGCTACTGGCCTCTCCAACCCATCTGGGAATTTGTGCGACAGCACCGCTCCAATATCATGGGGTGATGCATCACACGCCAACCGAATTGGTAATGCTGGGTTGAAATGGGCCAACACCTCTTTTGATGTGATCAATTCTTTGCACTTCTGGAAAGCTCGTTTACATTCGTCATTCCACTTCCATGGTACCCCCTGTTGCAGTAGGGTGTTCAGTGGGTGTAATACTGTAGACAAATTTGGTAAGAACTTATGGTAGTAGTTCACTAGCCCGAGGAACGATCTCAGTTGTGACACATTTTCCGGTGCTGGAGCCTTGACTACTGCCTCAATCTTTTCAGGGGACTTATGTAACCCCATTTCATCAATAACGTGGCCACAATACGAGATCTGCTTCTGGAAAAACTTGCACTTGTGGCGATTAGCTCGTAGCCCATATTCCTTTAATCTAGTGAGCACCTTCTCCAGGTTGGCGAGGTGATCACTGTCATTTTCGCCCGTGACCAGGATGTCATCCAAATAACACTGGGTCCCTGAAATCCCTTGCAGGACTTGATCCATTGCCCTTTGCCAAATAGCCGGAGCCGATGCTACCCCGAACACCAGCCGGTTGTATTGGTAGAGACCTTTATGAGTGTTGATCGTGAGGTATTGTTTCAAGGCTTCTTCTACCTCCATTTGCAGGTACGCCTGGGCCAGATCAATCTTAGTGAAGCGCTTACCTCCAGATGGCGAGGCGAAAATATCTTCAATCCGTGGAAGCGGATATTGTACCGTGTGAAGGACTGGGTTCACTGTCACCTTAAAATCCCCACAGATGCGGACCTTCTTTGGTTCCCCAGGCGTATTACTCAACGACCTCTTCATTACAGGAATGATGGGTGTAGCCCACTCGCTCCAGTCCACTTTGGACAGTACTCCTGAACGTTCCAAACCTTCCAGCTCTGCTTCGACGGCTGGTCGGATTGCATAAGGCTGGCCTTAAAAAACATTGGGCTTGCATTTTCCTCTATTTTAATCGTCGCTGTTATGCCTTTTAGTGTTCCGAGTCCCTCCTGGAACACTTCTTGTGCGTCAGTTAGCATTTTTGACAGTCGTCCAGGTGTGACGTCATCATCCTTTTTGGCCTCAACCTTCAGTGCCTGTATGAAATGCCAATCTAATTGTATCTTCCGGATCCATTCACGTCCTAGTAGTGGTGGTCCTCCACCTGGCAATACATATAGGTCCATTTTTGGTATTTCCTGGCCTTTGTATATCACTTTCACCCTTATTTTTCCTTTGGGGTAGACTTTTTGCCCCGTGTACGTCTTCAAGACAATCTCTGTAGCTTTCAAGGGTATATGTGAGAATAGCTGCTTGTAGTCCCTTCGGTTTATGACTGTTAGTGCTGATCCTGTGTCCAATTCCATTTTCACTTGGACTCAGTCTATCTTGAGCGTGACCCAGATAGTCTGGTGATCTTCCATTTTGATTACATTATGTAGTTTCGGACAACCCAGCTCCTTGCTTCCGGAGTCTGTATCACTTTTCTGTTCGTCTGAACTACTGTCCATCACCTTATGTACCTTTTTGTACTTCTCCTGTGGAGATTTCTTGCTGCTGCTTTTCTTCCCTGACCTGCAGACTCTTGCTATGTGTCCTGCTTTTCCACACTGTCTGCACACTTGGTCTTTGAACCAACAATCCTTCTGGTCGTGTGTTGTTCTGCCGCAGTGATAACACTTCCCTGCTCCATATGACATTTCATTGGTGCCATATTCTTGCGGTCTCCGTTGTATCTCTGCAGCGCCCCGTACGGCTGCTTCGTGTGATACTGCCATGCTGAAAGCCTTGTCCAGCGTAAGATCCTTTTCTGATAGAAGCCGTTTCTAGGTTCCTTCACTTTGAAGCCCACACACAAACTTGTCCCTTAACGTATCTGCTAGTCCCATTCCAAACTGGCAGTGTTTCGATAGCTTGCGCAGTTCCGTTAAACACTCAGCATTACTTTCGTCTTTCTGCTGGTTCCTTTTGTGGAACTTAAATCTTTCTGCTATCAGCAGCGGTGTGGGGTTTAAGTGGTCCTGTAGGATTTCCACTATGCTTTTGAAATCCTTATCCACTGGCTTCTCTGGGGTTATTCTCATGGGTTTTTGCACCCATGGGGTTCAACAAAACCAATGCTTTCCTGGCATCTGGCACTTCATTCGCCTTGCAGTACACCTCAATGCGTTCCACATATGTCGCCCAATCTTCGACTTCATTGTCGAACGCAGTGACACTGCCACTCTTCGGCATCCGTGGGTGTGGTTAGACTTTCTAAAATGGCGTCTCCCGCCCTCTCCCTTCTTCTCCGCTGGCTCAAAATGGCGTCTCCCGTGCTTTCCTTTCTTCCCGCGCTCGCCCTTCTTCTCCGCTGCGGCTTCAAAAATGGCGTCTCCCGCACTCTCCCTTCTTCTCTGCGGCTCAAATGGCGCGCTCTCCCTTCTTCTCCATGGCTCAAATGGCATCTCCCACGCTCCCTTTCTTTCCCCTTGAGCCCTGGCTGCGCTCTGTGCGTTCTCCTGTGCGCCTCTCTCGTTGCCGCCGCTCGGTCCTGAACCCCGGCTGTGCTTTACCCTCTCTCTCTTTTTGTTTTCCGTCGACGCCGCTCGGTCTTCAACCCCCGGCTGCGCCCTGTGCGCGCTACCCTCTCTCTTACCCCGTCGACGCTGCTCGGCCTTTTCTGTGCCGTTGGTCGGCTCCAGCCGCCGCTGTCCGGGAAGGGTCTGCGCTGTACCTGTTGCCAGTCTGTTGTTGGATCGTTGTGGCTGGAGAACCAAGCCCAGCTCTCAACAGCCTCCCCTGCGATGTTCACTCTCTCTGCCGGAGGCCTGGGCGGTTGCTCGTGGTCGACGCCCGTGCTTCTGGCCTCGACTTTCTTCCACCGTCCTCCCAGAGCGAATCCTTGGAAGGAAATGCAGAGTTGCAGGTAGATTCGAATCGACCTCGTCGCCACTGTTGAATCCGTAAATCTTAAGGTATGGTGTTCTTCAATATCTAGACGGAGGCTGTAGATTAACAATCAACAGGTGTTTACTGGAGGAGGGTAGTCTAAAGACTAACAGTACAGATGCCTGCTCAAGGCTTATATACAGGTGTGGTCACTGCCGGTACTACAGTATACAGGAGCTGTAAAAGTAGTTCTCTCTTAAAGGTACATACACTACAGAAGGCGAGAGATTTCTGCCTCGATAAAGGCTCGATCATCTTGGCTGAAACGTCGTGATTTAGTGACTATGGGCTTACATCAGTGGGAAAGATTGGCAAACAAGGAGGACTCGTCGAACGAAGCCACCGAAAGAGCACAAAACGGTATTTTGGAAATAGTAAGCTCTGGCTTTGACCCTCTGTGGTGATTATTCCTTGTTTAGTAAAAGTATTGTGATTGGTTGTTTGTTAACTGCCTTGGGATATATGTTGTAATCTCATTGGTAGTTGATGATCACATGATGTGTTGTGGCCACCTTAAATTCAGTTCTTTTCCAGCTTTGGTTGGGACTGGATGTGGGAAGATGTGCTGCAGATTTTAAAGTTAATAAAGCCTAGCTTTGGAAGGCAAATCTAATCTTTATTTCAATTTATTAACTTTAAGTTAGAATGGAGCGATATCTTCAACCAGAACGATTCAAGGCTGACCCCAATTCTGCTGGAGTGGATGATAAATGGAAACATTGGTATTGTACATTTAAAAACTTTTTGGGCGTGTTGGATCAAGAGTCTCTAAATAAGCTGAATATGCTGATCAACTACATTGCTCCGGATGTATATAAATATATTTTGGACTGTAAAACTTATGAAGTGGCTATTTCTACATTGGAAAAGATTTTTGTTAAACCAAAGAATGAGGTATTTGCACGTCACCTTCTATCTGCCCGTAGGCAGCAGGTGGGAGAATCTTTGGATACTTATTTACAAGCACTTCGGTGCCTTAGTGTTAACTGTAATTATAAGGCCGTGACGGCTGAAGAATATAAGGAAGAATCGGTACGGGATGCTATTATTAATGGATTACTGTCTAG
This sequence comes from Somniosus microcephalus, assembly GCF_052327205.1. Lineage (NCBI taxonomy): Eukaryota > Metazoa > Chordata > Chondrichthyes > Squaliformes > Somniosidae > Somniosus > Somniosus microcephalus. The sequence continues at coordinate 213,983,781 of NC_140988.1, forward strand.
ATCAATTCGTCAGCGGTTGTTAGAAAATAAGACTTTGGATCTTAAAAGTGCTTTTGAGCAAGCTTCTACATTGGATGTGGCTCAGAGAAGTTCGGATTCTTATGCTCTTTTTAATCGGCCTGCGACTGTGGTTTCGGCAGTTTCGGATGAAAAGGAATTATGTGGACTTAATGGGAGTGGTTTACAAGATTCTGAAACAGTTTCTACTTCGGCGGCTGTTGCCTCTAGGATTCAGAAGTGTTACTTTTGTGGGAATATCCGGCACCCTCGTCTGAAGTGTCCTGCTCGGGAGGCTGTGTGTACTAAATGCGGCAAGAGAGGTCATTATGCACGCGTGTGCAAATCATCAGGTTCAATTACCTCCTCCGCTCCTGGTGTGGGAGGGCCCTCCTCCACTACCTCCTCTGTGACTATTCAGCCTTTAGATAGGGCGTTTATTGCATCAATTTCTGCTGCATTTCCTCATGGCCTAAACAAAGCTATAGTTACGGCTCAAGTTAATGGGTTGGAAGTGAAGGTCCTTATAGATACGGGCAGTACTGAGAGTTTTATAAGTCTTCAGTTTGCGAAGGAGAAGCATTTGAAAATTTTGCCTGTTACGTATCAGGTGTGTATGGCTCAGACGACCCTTACTTCACAAATAGCTGGTTGTTGCTTTGTGAAAATGATTCTTCTAGGTAATACGTATACTGATATACGCCTATCTGTTTTGCCTAATCTCTGTGCAGATATTTTGATTGGACATGATGTGCTTCAGTTACACGAGTCTCTTAGTCTTTCATTTGGAGGGACTAAGCCACCTTTATCTATTTGTGGATTAACCTCTTTATCTATTTCTCCATTATCACTTTTTTCCAATTTGATGTCGGATTGTAAGCCAATTGCTACCAAGTCAAGAAGATATAGTAGTCAGGATAGAGAATTTATTAATTCTGAAGTTCAACGTCTCTTATTGGAAGGAATCATTGAACCTAGTTGTTCGCCTTGGCGAGCACAGGTAGTTGTCACGACTAACGAGAGACACAAGAAACGAATGGTGATAGACTATTCCCAAACTATTAATAGGTATACTCAATTAGATGCGTACCCTTTGCCTAAGATTGATGAGCTTATCAACAAAGTATCTCAGTATAAGGTTTTTAGCACTATTGATTTAAAGAGTGCTTATCATCAGATTCCTATTGTTAAGAAGGATCAACCATATACGGCCTTTGAGGCTGGTGGAAAGCTGTATCAGTTTTGCCGAATACCATTTGGTGTTACTAATGGTGTTGCTTGTTTTCAACGGGCAGTGGATGCTTTTATAAGTGATAACTCCCTCTCTGACACCTTTTCATACTTAGATGACATCACAGTGTGTGGCAAATCAAGGGTGGAGCATGATTCTAATTTAAAAAGATTCCTTCAAGCTGCGGAAAAAGTTGGTTTAACTTTTAACAAAGAGAAATGTATCTTTTCGACTACTGAGGTAAATCTATTGGGGTATATTATCTCGGGAAACAAGATTAAACCAGATCCAGAACGTCTGCGACCATTGATTGATTTATCTTGTCCTACTAATTCTAAGGCTTCGCAACGAGTTGTTGGACTGTTTTCTTATTATTCTAATTGGATTGCAAATTTTTCACAGAAGATCCGGCCTCTTATTCAGGTTACGACATATCCTCTATCATGGGAGGCCAGGACATGTTTTGAGAATTTTAAAAAGGATATTTTAGGAGCAGTTGTGCATTCTATTGATGAGCAGGTTCCCTTTGTGATCGAGACAGATGCTTCAGATTTTGCAATTGGGGCTACTCTGAACCAAAATGGAAGACCTGTGGCCTTTTTCTCACGTACTTTGAACAATAGTGAAAAAAGACATTCTTCAATAGAGAAAGAGGCATACGCAATAGTAGAAGCATTGCGTAAATGGAGACATTATTTATCGGGGCGACATTTCACGTTGGTAACTGATCAAAAATCTGTGTCCTTTATGTTTGATGTTAAACATTTTGGAAAGATCAAAAATGATAAAATAATGAGATGGAGGATTGAGTTGGCATGTTACCATTTTGACATAGTTTATCGTCCGGGGAAGGATAATGTTGCTGCTAATGCACTGTCGAGGGCTTATTGTTCTGTGATTCATGGAGATACGCTTATCAATCTTCACAATGCCTTATGTCATCCTGGGGTTACGAGGATGATACACTTTGTACGCAGTAAGAACTTGCCTTTTTCAGTTGAAGACGTCAAGCGGATGACTTCATCATGTTCTATCTGTGCTCGGTGTAAACCGAATTTCTTTAAGCCTCAACGAGCTCATCTTATAAAGGCTACTTCTCCTTTTGAACGTTTGAGCGTCGATTTTAAGTGGCCTCTTCCTTCAACTACTCAAAACCGATATATATTTACTGTTGTGGATGAGTTTTCAAGGTTCCCTTTTGCTTTTCCTTGTGCAGATGTATCAGCTGCTACAGTTATTAAATGTCTGACTCAACTTTTTGTCATCTTTGGGATGCCTGCGTATATCCATTCGGATCAGGGAAGTTCTTTTATGTCTTCCCAGTTGAAGGAATACCTTCAGAGTCGGGGAATTTCTACTAGTAGAACTACCCCGTATAATCCCCAGGGTAATGGACAGTGCAAATGATACAATGGGGTGATCTGGAAGGCAGTTATGTTGGCTTTGACATCCCGGAACCTTAAGAATACACAGTGGGAAATGGTACTGCCTGATGCCCTGCATTCCATTAGATCATTGCTTTCAACGGCTACTAATGTGACCCCCCCATGAAAGGCTCTTTAACTATCCGCGGAGATCTACTACGGGATATTCGGTACCTTCATGGCTTACTATGCAGGGACCTGTGCTGCTTCGACGCCATGTTAGATTGTCAAAATATGATCCTTTGGTGGAGGAGGTGGAGCTGTTGGAGGCAAATTCCCAATATGCTCATATTCGATTCCAAGATGGGAAAGAAAGTACTGTTTCAATTAAAGACTTGGCTCCTTGTGGGGGCCAGCCCTCTTCTGAGGATATTAACAATAGTCATGATTCAGATAATGTGGATGCTGTTACAGATACTACGAATATTTCTAATCCGATTGCAGATAATTATACTTCTATTAGTCAGCCCTTGATAGATGTTTATGACCATCCCAGTTTACCTTCTGATGGGATTTCTAATCTGGAAACCGTTGAAAATCGGGATATGGATAGCCTTCCTGCTGAAGATACTTCTGTGCCTTCTGGTGTGGGAGGGCAAGGAATTTCACCAAGGTTAAGAAGGTCGACACGAACAAGATATCCGGTCGGCCGATTGAAAATGGACTTTTAAATTGATAGTAATGTTTTAAAATTGTTGAAATATTATAGTATATTGTTTTAGTTGAGAGATACTTAATACTTATGTGCAATGTTACTATTTGTTGTTGTTCACTTAGTATTGTGTCATGTGAACAGCTTTATTCTTGTTGTGCATAGTTTTAGTTGTAAATAATTAATTATAAATTGTAACGGTTATTTAGGTTGGAGTATATTTTAAAAGGAGGGGTGAATGTGGTGATTATTCCTTGTTTAGTAGAAGTATTCTGATTGGTTGTTTGTTAACTGCCTTGGGATATATGTTGTAATCTCATTGGTAGTTGATGATCACATGATGTGTTGTGGCCACCTTAAATTCAGTTCTTTTCCAGCTTTGGTTGGGACTGGATGTGGGAAGATGTGCTGCAGATTTTAAAGTTAATAAAGCCTAGCTTTGGAAGGCAAATCTATTCTTTATTTCACCCTCCAAACTCGAAAGTGAGTCTTTTGTGTTGTTTCTGGAAATCCTGTCCTAGGAGCACATCACTGCATAGTTTTTGACCACCCCGAGCCGGGTGGAGAAATAAGTACGGCCATTGAGGATAAGGTCGACAAGACAAAAGCCGGAAGAATTGGTGATCAGTGTCGTTAGAGCCATTGCACTTTCCCTGTCCGAGGGGTAAATACGCAGTTTTAACTTACTGACAGCCCGTTCACTAATGAAGCTGTCAGAGCTGCATGTGTCGATTAGTGCACTCAAAATGTGTCCATTTACCGAAACCTTCATGGCTGCATAAGACAGACTTTGGGGAAAAACAGCTGTGATGGGAGGAGGGGCAGTTTTACCCTTGACAGCTGTAACCTTAGTAGTGGTTCTTGGGGGAGGAGCAGTTTTATAGATTGCAGCTGTAACCTTAGTAGTGGCTCTTGGGGGAGGAGCAGTTTTATAGATAGTAGCTGCAAAACTAACAGGAGCTCTCGACCGGTATACCTTAGAAAATTAGCCTTTCTTACTAACAGTGGCTCTTGACTGGCATACCTTAGAAAAGTGACCTTTCTTGCTGCAATGATTGCAGGTTGCGTTACGAGCAGGACACAATTTCCTTTAATGGAATGCACCTCCACAGAAGAAACACTTCCTTCCGGATTGCCAAGATGCCGCTCGGGTGTGGTTGTCATCACTGTAGGTTTCTAGGGTAGGGTTGCCATCAGCCAGGTTGGAGTCGTCATCCGTGAGGGCTTCCGCCCAAGGCCTATCGAAGGAGTCACTAAAAGTGATAGCAGCAGCCCGTGCACGCGGTGAAAGGTAGGTATCTGCATTCCTCTTTGCTAAGTCCAGAGAACATGCCTGGTCATAGGCAGCCTGTAACTTGAGGGTTTTATTCTCCAACAGACGCTGACGTATGAAGGGAGACGCAATCCCATTAATAAAGGAATCACGAATTAACTCCTCCTGGTACTGCTCAGCTGTAACAGCTTTAAGATTACAATCCTTGCTGAGCCTGTGAAGTTTCTGAAGAAATTTGTCAAGTGATTCCCCGGGTTGTTGTCGAGTTGTGGCCAGTAGATGCCGAGCAAAAATTTCATTTGGGGACTTGACATATAGCTGCTGTAGTATTTGGATAGCGGCGTCATAATCTACACAGTCTTCGATATAATCAAACACATGAGGGGATACATAATTCGCAAGTATCTATAATTTATCAGGAACATTTTCACCACACACCCTGAGGAAGTTGCTGAAAGTACAATATCAGTGTTTCCATACCTTAGCAGCTGTAAGTGAATTCGGGTCCAGGTCGAGATGGGCGGGGCTGATAGTTTCTCCATGATGGATCGATTATTTGTCTGAGTTCCCTTCTGTGGTTCGAGTCGTAGCTGGCTGTTCCCGAAATCACCCAAAGCGTGGAGTCGATGTCAAGTTGATTAAATTGACGTAATAAAACTCACTACGCACTTGGTTTGAGCATAAAGCAAGGTTTTAATCAATTTGTTTCAGAACATGGAAGTCTAATTGTATTTCACTAGCTCCTTGTCTTACAAAATGTCCCTGGAAAGCTGGGGCCCACGCCCGAGTATTTATACTCCTTGGACGGCGCCACCAGCTGGCCGTCCAGCGTTATTTCATAAGTAGTTTCTTGATGATGAGATTTGTAACAGTCCCCATACATTTACTGGTGTCTGTGGATTGTGATATGCTACCAGTTGTGATAATGCAGTGCTTACAATAATAAGCACTGCTCTGCATTTTCCACATAGGAGCTTAGAGTGGTGCTAATCAGTCAGGTGGCAGTGGAAAATGGGACTGAGATCCATGATGCCAGATGCCCACACAGTTTAGCGTTCACCTATTTTCCTCTATTACTTCTACCTCATTTGTGCTGATAACCTCATCAATATAAAATGGGTGTCCAGAGGTGCTCGGCACCACAGAAAAGGCAGAAGAGAATTTAAAAGGTCTAGATTCAACATTTACTTGTGAGTTCTCAGTCTTTTTTTTGCTGTTCTGTGAATTATTTTGTTATCTGCCTTTTCTGAGAGTCTGCCATTCCCATCCACATTCTAGATAGGGCACAATACCTTTACTATTGGGAGCTGTCTTTTAAGTTTGCTTCTTGGATGATGGGTAGGAAGATTCCAGGCTGGTCAGGCTACACTGGAATTGCACCCAATAGTACCCCACACCAATGTACACAGGCAGAGGCACAGGTACTTGTATTTGATCAAGCAGTGTCTGTGGAAGCTTTGCTTTCCAAAGGAAGTTGTCACTGAGTTATGTCACATGGTACAAGATGACTAAAGCCAACCTCCAGCATTAGCCATTAAGGTCACAACAACCCTTAACTTCTATGCCATTGGATTATTCTAGGCTGCCACTGGGGACATATGTAACATGAGCTAAACAGCTGTGCACAGATACATCAAGGAAGTCACACAAAACACTGTTCTCTGGAGCTATTAAATTCATCAGCTTACCCATGGGTAATTTGCAGTAACATGGCAGGGCATTGCAATTTTGCAGTGGCAGGCCTCCCAAGGGTCCAAGGAATCATTGATTTCACCAATGGGCCCCACATGCTCCCTTAATCAATGCCTATAGCTACGTCAACAGGAAAGGATTTCACTTTCTCAATGTGCAGCTCGTTTGTGCCTGGTAGCACACATCGAATATACATTCCCCTAAGGAATAAAAACCCCACGGGATTAGTAGTTCAACCGTGGCTAACAAGAGAAGTTAAAGGCAGTATTAGATTAAAGGAAGAGGCTTATAATGTTGCCAAACGAGTAGTAAACCTGAGGATTGGGAGGATTTTAGAATTAAGCAAAGGGTGACCAAGAAATTGAAAAAAAGAGAAAATAGAATATGAGAGTAAACTAGCAAGAGACAGAAAAACAGATTGTGAAAGCTTCTTGAAATATGTAAAAAGGAAGAGATTAGCAAAAGTAAACGTAGGTTCCTTAGAGGTAGAGATGGGTGATATTGAGGCTTTGGAAAGGGTGCAGAGGAGGACCACTAGACTAATTGCCTGTCTAAAGCATCTTAGTTATCAAGATAGGCAAAAAGAATTGGGACTCTATACCTTAGAGAAGTGTAGACTATGGGGGGATCTGATTGAGGTTTATAAGATAATGAAAGGAATAGATTGTGTTCCAGGTGACAGTTTATTTCAATTAAACAGGTTAGGAGGACCAGGGGTCAGAAAGTTGTATAAGGCTAGATCTAGTTTAGATATCAGGAGGTGGTTCTTTTCCCAGTGAATAGTGCACCTCTGGAACAGGCAGCCATCTCGTGTGGTGGACACGGACTCATGGAATTCCTTCAAACGAGAGCTGGATTTGTTTGTGGCTGGGGCAGAGATCACCTCTTACAGAAGGTAGGTACTGCAGGGAATTCAGGGCCAGAGTGATCTCCTGGACTAGTTTCGATCACCTACAAGGGTCGGAGAGGAATTTCCCAGATGTTTTTCCCAAATTGGCCTGGTTTTTTAACTTTTTTTGCCTCTCCCAGGAGATCACATGGTTTCAGGTGGGGTGGAGTGTATAGGTTGTGATACATGAGGTATCGCAATTGTGTGGGACAGGCCCGATGGACCAGATGGCCTTTACCTGTCCATCATTTTTCGTATGTTCATATATAGACAGGAAAAATTATAATGGGAATAAGGAAATGGCAGAGACATTAAATAAATACTTTGCATCTGTCTTCACGGTAGAAGACACAAATAACATTCCAGAAATAGTGGGGAACCAAAGGTCTAGCGAGAATAAGGAACTTAAAGAAATTAGTATTAGTAAAGAAATTGTACTGGAGAAATTAATGGGACTGAAAGTCGACAAATCCCCTGAACCTGATGGCCTACATCCTAGGGTTTTAAAAGAGAAAGTGGATGCATTAGTTTTGAACTTCCAGAATTCTCTAGATTCTAGAACAGTCCCGTGGATTGAAAGGTAGCAAACATAGAAACATAGAAGATAGGAGCAGGAGTAGGCCATTCGGCCCCTCGAGCCTGCTCCGCCATTCAATGAGATCATGGCTGATCATCCAAACTCAGTACCCTGTCCCTGCCTTCTCCCCATATCCCTTGATCCCCTTAGCCTTAAAAAATATATCTAATTCCTTCTTGAATATATTTAATGAATTGGCCTCAACTGCCTTCTGTGGTAGAGAATTCCACAGGTTCACCACTCTCTGGTGAAGAAATTCCTCCTCATCTCTGTCCTAAATGGCTTACCCCTTATCTTTAGACTGTGACCCCTGGTTCTGGACTCCCCCACCATCGGGAACATCCTGCCTGCATCTACAGGAAACTTTGTGCTATCCGGCACCGACGGGACCGAGCTGTTGCCGTTCCCTCAAAACTGCCGGACACACCAGCATTAATGTTGAAGCATACGGAGCTTTTCATCTCCGTATCTGACAACAAACACTGTTGCTTAGCAACAGCTTCTAAACAGTCGGCCCGTACCTTGGAAGCGTCTCTGTAGCTTAGCAACAGCTTCAGAGAGACTTTGCAGAGCCTGACTGTTGGAAAAAAAAGCCACGAGAAGAAGAAAAACCTAACAAAACGGCTCCTGATTTTTGCCGGTGGCTCGAGCTTGCCGGACATTTAGCCTCCGGATAACACAAAGTTTCCTGTAGTCTGTCTAGTCCTGTTAGAATTTTATAAGTTTCAATGAGATCCCCTCTCATTCTTCTAAACTCCAGCGAGTACAAGCCCAATCGACCAAATCTCTCCTCATACGTCATTCCTGCCATCCCAGGTATCAGTCTGGTGAATCTTTGCTGCACTCCCTCCATGGCAAGAACATCTTTCCTCAGATAAGGCGACCAAAACTGCACACAATACTCAAGGTGTGGTCTCACCAAGGCCCTGTACAACTGCAGCAAGACATCCTTGTTCCTGTACTCGAATCCTCTCGCTACGAAGGCCAACATACCATTTGCCTTCTTAACCGCCTGCTGCACCTGCATGCTTACCTTCAGCGACTGGTGCACAAGGACACCCAGGTCTCGTTGCACTTCCCCTTCTCCCAATCTATTGCCGTTCAGATAATAATCTGCCTTCCTGTTTTTGCCACCAAAGTGGATAACCTCGCATTTATCCACATTATACTGCATCTGCCATACATCTGCCCAATCACCCAACCTGTCCAAATCATACTGGAGTTTCTCGGCATCCTCCTCACAGCACACATGCCCACCCAGCTTTGTGTCATCTGCAAACTTGGAGATATTACATCTAGTTCCCTCGTCTAGATCATTCATATTGATTAGCTGGGGTCCCCCACTAGTCACTGCCTGCCACTTGGAAAAAGAGCCATTTATTCCAACTCTTTGCTTCCTGTCTGCCAGCCAGTTCTCTATCCAAGTCAGTACCTTGCCCCCAATCCCATGTGCTATAACTTTACACGCTAATCTCTTATGCGGGACCTTATCGAAAGCCTTCTGAAAGTCCAAATACACCACATCCACTGGTTCTCCCTTATCTATTCTACCAGTTACATCCTCAAAAAATTCCAGTAGATTAGTCAAGCATGATTTACCTTTTGTAAATCCATGTTAACTTTGTCCGATCCTGTCACTGTTTTCCAAGTGCTCTGCTATTACATCTTTTATAATGGACTCTAGCATTTTCCCCACTACCGATGTCAGGCTTACCGGTCTATAATTCCCCGTTTTCTCTCTACCACCTTTTTTGAATAGTGGAGTAACATTAGCTACCCTCCAATCCATGGGAACTGTTCCAGAATCTATAGAATTTTGGAAGATGACCAGCAATGCATCTACTATCTCTAGGGCCACTTCCTTAAGTACCCTAGGATGTAGATTATCAGGCCCTGGGGATTTATCGGCCTTCAATCCCGTCAATTTCCTAAACACCATTTCCCTACAAATACTGATTTCAATCAGTTCCTCCCTCTCATTAGACCCTATGTTCCCCGACATCTCTGGGAGGTTATTTGTGTCCTCCTTTGTGAAGACAGAACCAAAGTATGTTTATTTAACCCCGTTACATCAGTAGTAGGGAAAATGCTAGAATCTATTATTAGGGACGTGGTAACAGGTTATTGAAAAATCATAGTATGATTGGATAGAGTCAACACAAATTTATGAAAGGGAAATCGTGTTTGACAAATCGAATAGAATTTTTTGAGGTTGTAACTAGCAGAATAGATAAGCGGGAACTAGTGGTTGTGGCGTATTTGGATTTTCAAAAAGGTGCCATACAAGAGGTTATTGCACAAAGTTGGGGTCATGGGACTGGGGGGGTGGGGTACTATATAATAGTATGGATTGAGAATTGGTTAACGGACAGAAAACAGAGAGTAAGAATAAAGGGATCATTTTTGGGTTGGCAGGCTGTAACTAGTGGGGTACCGCAAGGATCAATGTTTTGGCCTCAGCTATTTACAAGCTATATCAAAGACTTAGATGAGTGGACCGAGTGTAATGTATCCAAGTTTGCTAATGATACAAAGTTAGGTGGGAAAGTAAGCTGTGAGGAGAACACAAAGAGGCTGCAAAGGGATATAGACAGGTTAAGTGAGTGGGCAAGAACATGGCAGATGGAATATAATGTGGAGAACTGTGAATTTATCCACTTTGGTAGGAAAAATAGAAAAGCAGAGTATTTTTTGAATGGTGAGAGGTTAGAAAATGTTGGTGTTCAAAGGGACCTGGGTGTCCATGTACACGAATCACAGAAAGTTAACCTGCAGGCACAGCAAGCAGTTAGTACAGCAAATGGTATGTTGGCTTTTATTACAAAGGAATTGGAGTGTAAGTGTAAAGAAGTCTTACTGCAATTACGTAGGGCCTTGGTGAGACCACACCTGCAGTACTGTGTATAGATTTTTGCCCCTTTACCTAAGGAAGGATATACTTGCCTTAGAGGGAGTGCAACGAAGATTCACTAGACTGATACCTGGGATGCGGGGATTGTCCTATGTGGAGAGATTGAGTAGACTAAGCCTATATTCACTAGAGTTTAGAAGTGTGAGAGGTGAACTCATTGAAAAATGTAAAATTCCTAAAGGGCTTGCCAGGGTAGATGCTAGGTGGATGTTTCCCCCGGCTGGAGAGACTAGAACTAGTCTCAGAATAAAGGGTCGGCCATTTAGGACTGAGATGAGGAGAAATTTCTTCACTCAAAGGGTTGTGAATCTTTGGAATTCTCTACCCTTCAGTCGTTGATTATATTCAAGACAGAGGTTGACAGATTTTTTGATACTATGGCCCGCAATTTGCGGCCCCAATGGGTGCATACGGGGCGTGTACTCGCCCGTAAGCGGCGTGCAAGTTCCGGGTATTGCATGCGCGACAACCCGGAACTTGCGATCTGTCAAGAAACTTCTTGACAGATCCAACGCATCCCCGGGAAAAGGGACTCCGCGGGTGGAGAGTTGGGCTACTCCTGTTCAGCGGATACCCGTGAAATTCTTACGCCTGCTTTTACCAGCATAAGAGTTTAAATAAACATAAAAATAATTTTTTTTCAGTCATTTAAACATTAAAAAACTGTGCAATAAGGTAAGGTTATTTTTAGCCCAATTAAAACATTAAAAAAAATTTAATTTAATTTTTGTTTTAAATTTTAATTAAATAGCTTTTTAATTAATTTTAAATATGTAATTTTTAAAATTTATTTGACGTGTACATGTATTTTTTGGGGTATTCCCTTCTTTCATTTGTTGGGCCAGCCTACGTGATCCCAGGGGCGCTTGCGAACCGTGTGTGTCCCGGGATACGTGGGCCTCTACCCACGGGTACCTGGAGAGGCCTGAAGAGTCTCCGTACCTCCTGGACCACCATGTACGCAGACATTTCATTTGCGGATCGGAGGCATTTCCCCGCGGGAAGCCTCTGACTGCAAATGCAGGGCCCAAGGGAATCAATGGATATGGGGATAGTACGGAAAGATGGAGTTAAGGTAAAAGATCAGCCAAAGTCTCGAAGGGCCGAATGGCCTACTCTTGCTCCTAACTCTTATGTTCTTATAATGCAAGTGAATGTTTGTTTTCCTAGGTGTCATGCCAGCACTCTATCATTCAGAATGGCAAATATCTAAGTGAGATCAAGGCTATTCTCTACAGCCATATCTAATAACACCTCTGCATTTTCCCAGTATGCCAACAAAGCACTGTTATAATGTCCATTCATCAACCAGAGTCATAACTGAACCTACGTTTTGAATGCTGAAGGTACACTTCAGGTGCTTGGATCAACCTAGTAGCATGTTGCAATACAGTCTTGGTTAGGATCTCAACGATTGTGGTGGTGTGTCGGATCACAGTTTTGCATTACAAGGAGGTCTTATTATGGAGGCACCAGAGGATAAAGGCTCCCATGGATGGTAAGGGAAAAAGGAAGGGGAGCAGAAGCAGGAGACTGAAGAGGATGCAAAGGACAATACAATACTTGCTGCAAGAGACATTCATGCCACAAAGTTGTTATGATTAGCCAATTTGTTGATATTAGCTTATCTCTGGTCTTTCAAATAATCAGGATCGACTGCAAACCAATATGGTGGGAATATTGGGGGAGAAATTCAGTATCGCCCCGTTTAGGGGCGGTAACTTTTGAAAGTTGGGAAACTTAGCACCAGGCACTGATGATTCCCAGCTTTTTGTAAATTCGGTGTTTGCGCTCCAGGAAGGAAGTGGAGCACTAAATCAAGTGCTCCACTTCCTTCCTGGAGCGCTAAAGGAGGCAGGCGGGGCGACAGAGGTGTAGTGCTGCACAATGTCCCATTGGGACCAGTTAGCTGGTCCCCGACGGCAGACGCCATCTGGCCCGATCAGCCCCAGCACTCCAGCAGAGTGCCGGGCTGATCATAAGAACAGATTTAGTCTGCTGGGGAGGCTTTTTCCTCCCTGAGGAATGGAAGAGCACCTCCTTATTTGATCTTGCTCCCTCCACCAGAGCTTGGAGGGAGGCCTAATCGAACCTTTGAGCACACTTTGGCTTACTGCTGGACATAGTTGCTGAATGAAGTGATCACAACAATGGGCATAAAGTTTAGAGTCTCCAGAAGAAGCAAGGCTGCTTGCAGGCCTTAAATCCAGCAGCATTGATGATGTCATCGGAGGCGACTTTCTGTATGAAAAGACTCATTGGGCCAGGGGTTTCCACACGCTGGAAATCAAGTGCCCAATTAGGGCAAAATCGCACTTTTTTCCTACTTCACATCGGAGTCGGGGTCCTGACACGAAAACCACCTGACACGCCCCAGCCCGTCCACACTGGCAAAATCGAGCCCTATGAATCTGCTTGTGTTTTGGTTCCCTGCGGATGTTATAACATTCTGCAGCATGACGGTCAAATATGACTTTGTTTCCAGGCTAGCTATCTGCTGTTTGTAAGTTAGGATTTCAACTTTGTTTTGTGTTTCTTTCATTTGACCAACTAAGCTCAATGCTTACGTTTCTTCCAATATTGCTAATAATCATATTTTAATGCTAAGTTAGAAATTGGAGTTCGCTTAACAAAACTACTTGCAAAGATAATTAAAAGTTAATTAGTATAAAAGATATAGAATAGAAGGAATTTATGGGAGTTAAGGTATCATCTCAGGATGAAACAGCCTGTTGGATCAAAGGGAGATAGTTTGGATAACGACAGGCTGAGCAGACAGCTTTAGCATGGGCCCCTGATTAAGAGGGCAGGCCTTGTACTAGTTGTACCAGGGAGGATAGGGACAAGAGAGAGATAAGACAAATTTCAATGGTAGAGTCTTCAGGATGTATAAACAAGAAAGATAAATTGGCAAAGAGAACATAAGACTGCTTTTTGGGGAGGGTTTTCCTCTGAGAGTAGAGACAAAGAACTCGACGTGCCATTGGGCACCTTGGTTTAGGAAGAACCCTTACAGTCAGATAGTCCTGTCCATATTGTACATCAGGCCCACCCCTAGAAAGGGAATAAAAGCAAGACGCTAAAAGTTCTTAACACAGATGGTGGAGGGGAAAGCCATACAAGAATGAGGCTGGTCTAACACTCTCCCAGGAGTGGACTCAACCCATTCTTGGAGGTTCTAGATGAGAGAGAGAAAGGCCATAAGCCGGAGAACTGTTCACGCACACCAGCTGTCTGTCCAATTGGGTCTGGTACCAGCTGCTTGTTACGGTCATATGTTTTTGCTGTATAACTAGTGTGTTATATTCTGCCTTAAACTCTGATGAAACACAATATTGGGCTAGAAATTGGCCTCCTTAGCACCTCCTGTTATCGCCGTCGGGAACACTTTACGCCACGGTCTCCTGCACCCGGAGATGATGACGTCATTGCCGTGCGCATCGCCCCAGTAGCGCCTCGGACCCGAACTTTGGTTCTGCCCCCTGCAGCCTCGCTGGGCGACAATACCGACAGCTGCAGGAGGCGTTGTTCAGGAGGCCGGGTGCTTCGGGGGCAGAAGTTAAAGGGGAGGTTGCCAAGGTAGGGAGCTGCAACCTCTGAGGGCATAGTGTCAGCAGAATTCAGCGCACCCAGCACTAGTACAGACACTCACAACCTGGTGGGACCTTCGCAAGATAGAGTAGAATTGTCCCCTGGTGTATCACAGCTCACCAGTGAGCATCAGCAGATGGTGGAGACAGGGACAGCAGTGGAGAGTCCTCGCTGGAGGCCACAGGACTCTGTCGGCTCGGCTCCGCTGCATGTCGACCTTGTGCCTCCGGGTCCATCCAGAACTCCAGGAACAGGTGCAGGAGTCTCTGGCAGGTTTTGTCTCCACGGTCGCTGAGAGTGTGGAGCGAATGGAGGAGTCCATCGCTAACATGAGCAGAGCCTTTGTGGAGGCATTGGCGCATGAACACATCACCACGGAAAGGATGGCAACCTCCATGGAAAGGATGGCTACGGTTGAGGAGAGGATGGCTATGGCCATGGAGGAGCGAAGTCACCAGAGTGTTGAAAACATGGTCATTGTTCAGAATAGGCTGGCATCTCTTGAGGAGCGATGGTCAGCTATTAAGCATAGAAACCAGACCTTCATGGAAGTCCTCTGGAGTAGGACTTCCAGTGCAGAAACGGGTCCTCATGGCCCCCCTGAAGTGCAGCAAGGTGCTGTCAAGCCACTTGCTAGCTCTGAAGTGGGGCTGACCCATGAGAAGGATGTTGGTGGCAGACAACAAGGAAGTGGGGGCTCCTCTCCAAGCACTCACACGACTATGCCACTGCAAAGCCCTCAGTCAGAGCCCCACCAGAGTCCTCACCCAACTGAGATGGGCGTCTCATCCTCTGCACAGCCGCAGGAGCAGCAGACTTTTGCCAAGACCTCACAGGTTCGCAACCCCAGAGGACGGCCGCCAAAGGTGTCGAGACAGGAGCAGCGAGAAAGTGAGCAAGGGGCCTCCACATCTGCTGAAGCCACAGGGGAAGCGCCACGTAGGAGCACGCGTAAGAGGAAGATAATGCACAAGTAGTCACAAGGATAGTCACTTGGGTGTTATATTGTGTTTATTTCTGAAATGCCATCAGTTGCTTGTTGTGATAAAAAAATTCTGATGGCAAACTGTTGCAGTCGTGGCCTGTGTCATTTCGCAAATGGGACTTCCACATTGAAGGCTTAGAGTGACTTGCAATTGTTAGCATGGTGGTCAGAGTGATAGGAATCCGTAGGTTCTTGTCCATTGTCAATGGTCTGATAAGAAGGTGCGAGGCAAAAGTGTTTGATTGTGCAGGCTAAGCAAATCTGGCCAAGATGAGTGCATCCCTTGCATCCCGGGCAGCAATGTGGTCGCACGCTGGCGCCTTCTGGCCTGTGCAGCTTCAGGTGGGTGAGCAGCAGCTTGGCGCTCCTGTTGTTGCTGCTGCTGTTGGTGCTGCTGTTGTTCATGGTTCTGCTGCTGCCACGGCTGGTCTTCATCCGAATCTGATGTCCAGGAGGAAAGGACATAAATGGTTCCCATACTTCTGGTATATGCCTCAGTTGAGGAAGTGCTCAGTCAAGGTGGGGAGAGGGGTTTCCCAGGAGGTCACACTGGAGATGGGTGTCAGGCTTCAAACTTCCACAACAATGGATATGCCTGCTAAAAGTTCCCCCAGACCTGAGACAACAAAGTTCTGCCACCTGCAAATGATGATTGCTGAAAACTCCTTTTTAATGGTAGAGCTGCAGCTGTTAGTAAGCAGTCCACTTGTGAGGCTGCCAGGATTCACTGGCGTGTTCCAGAGGAGACGTGCAGGATGTGGGAAAAGTGGGAAAATCAAAAAGGCCTCTCAAAATGGGATTATTGAGGCACTTAACTGGTTGTTAAGGGTCTTAAGGGCCTATCCCGCCTCTTGGAGACGGGATGGAAACGGGGTCAGAAAACACACATCGGAGGCGGGATGGAGGTGGGATCGGGCGCGCCCGCCATTTTTTGCAATTTTACCACCTCACACGCCTCCAATCCTGCCTCCTCGGGCCTGGCAAAATCGAGCCCTTTGTCTCAAGTTCTAATACAGTCATGTAAACACAGTCTTATTCGTGTCACAGTTTGATTCGCATAACCCCATATATTTTGGATACCCTAATTTCTAACAGTAGAGGAGACCTTCTGTTGACTACCACATCTGGCCACTGCGTTATCAGTCCTGTGTGCACTTTTCCTCTTACCATTGCCAATGTGCCATTGTCTATAGACCATTCTCTGTGCTTCCCTTCATGCCACCTTAATGAAAGCAATTTCCAAACATTGCTAAGGCCAACGTCTGCACACACAACGTCAATCAGTTCTGAGATGGACCTACTGCAGGCTGCACCTCTTGCTGTTTCAGTCATATATGTAGGCACTTGGGGTGGGGGGTGGGGTGGATAAGGGGTGCTGGCTAAAGGTCCAAAATGTCCTGCCATCCTGAGGGACTGCACTGTGAAAAGAATAAAGTATTTTTGTCTAGCTTTGGTTTGATGGCTGTTCCTTTAAATGCACAGTACATAAGCAGTCTACTAAAAAATGCCATTCAGAATCCTGCATCAAGTTTAACCTGATGCAATATTACAGGTTTTATTGCTTAAGGATTTAGAGAGGAATAATTCAGACTTAATACTGCATGATTGGTTCAGTCTATACACGACCAACAATTCCTTTTTAAATTTGAGTGCTCATTTATTCAAAATCCAGGAGATCTTAGTAACTTATTTTCTGGGATATAAAACAAATGATTCTCCTTGAATCCGATAGTCAGTTTGAAAATATCTAGAGAAAAGGAACTGGTCAGTTTAAAATTCACAAGACATAGTTTAGATTAGAACAGATTCTCGCAGTGGTGAGGAATTTAAGAAGGAAATAAATGGTGTGTAATATAAAAGTTATTTACAAAGGGTTAGCTTAGAACTTAGAGTTGCAATCTTTCTGTTGTTTTTTCTACTTGAGGAGTTAGGTGAAGGGATTTCTACTGTGAACATGTAACTCAGTATCTACTCCGTCCACCAATGGCACAATGTTGCTCCAATATGTATGATCTTCAGGATGCACTGCAGCAATTCCCCAATGTTACTTGAACAGCATATTC
This sequence comes from Somniosus microcephalus, assembly GCF_052327205.1. Lineage (NCBI taxonomy): Eukaryota > Metazoa > Chordata > Chondrichthyes > Squaliformes > Somniosidae > Somniosus > Somniosus microcephalus. The sequence goes on from NC_140988.1 coordinate 214,001,066, forward strand.
CTCCCCTGCGACCATGAAGGGGACCTAGAGACTTCTATTACCAAGGACAAGAGTGTCAATGTCATGGGAACAGCATTAGCTCCATGTTCTGCTCCAAATTACACCAATACCATCCTGGCTTGAACATATATCATCGTTCCATGGGCATATTACCAAAAGTTTATCTAGATCTCAAGGCTAGATGTTCACAATGGGTATGGGTGAGTTTATCTAGCTCTCAAGGCTAGATGTTCACAATGGGTTTGGGTGAGTTTATCTAGAACTCAAGGCTAGATGTTCACAATGGATATGGGTGAGTTTATCTAGATCTCAAGGCTAGAAGTTCACAATGGGTATGGGTGAGTTCGGGCTCACCAATGAGAGTGATCTAAGATTTAAGAGCCAAAATAATCGTGGGTAAATGTAGGAAAGACCTAAGAATGCAACAAGCACCATCATTCATGCCCAATCTTGCTGGGCCACTAGTAATGCCACTACCTCCACTGATGGCAACTGATTTGCAGGAAAGCGACAAGTGAGATCAATGAAGCTCCCCCTTTCCTTTAAGGACTGCTGATTTGTTTATGTAGTTTCCCTTATTAAAACTGCAGCAGATGAGGCACAGGGCTGCTTCCAAATATTTGTATCATTCCTGTGGCTGTTCCCAAAATGGTGAAGCTATCTACTATTAATATTACTATATAGTACTAGGAAAATAACATCATTATGTTTACCAAATTTTATTTTAATATTCTGGATCACAATTGTGATAAATCCATGTAGTGAAACAAGGAACTCGAAGAGGCGAGATATTAGAATTAGTCCGTATACTTTATTAAACAACTGCGTAACAAACATACAGGCCTGCATCCTCTCATTCCACCTCCCCTGACCTTAACTAGCAGCAGCACTAGCTACAGCACCACCTGGTGGATAACCTTAATCATAACATCCCAGATTACTATATTCCTCCCCCCTTAAGATTTCAGTATGAATTTCTTAACAACCATTCCTAAGGGTCACAAAAGAAGTCTCCATTCACTATGTTCAATACTTGATGAATCTAACATGTCAGTACCAATCTCTCTGGTGGCTTGCGAGTCCTTTGTGAACGTCTAACAGTAAAGTCCCTGCTTGTTTGTGGCGAAGCCACCAGCTGCTCCTGAGCAGTGCTCAGAGTATCTGACTCTGCAACGATGGTTTCCTCTTGACAAATGGGTTCCTGTGGAATTGTCTTTGTCCATGGTGGTGGCACCACAGATGCACTTGGGTAACTGGGGGCAAACCTGTCCTCAGCCATTGCATCTGGAACCTCAATTTCAATTTCCTCTTGTCTGGTAAGTATCTGATCTACATGTCTGCGTACTACCCTACCATCTCCCAACATGGTGTGGAGTTGCCGGAGTTGGACTGGGGTGGACAAATGTAAGAAGTCACACAACACCAGGTTATAGTCCAACAGCTTTATTTGAAATCACAAGCTTTCGGAGCACTGCTCCTTCATCAGGTGAAGTGGAGAAATGCATAAAGACACAGCTTATATAGTCAGAGAATCATGTCAGATGTTTACAGTTGGAAACATTACCTGTAAACATCTGACATGATTCTCTGACTATATAAGCTGTGTCTTTTTGCATTTCTCCACTTCACCTGACGAAGGAGCAGCGCTCCGAAAGCTTGTGATTTCAAATAAAGCTGTTGGACTATAACCTGGTGTTGTGTGACTTCTTACATTTCCCAACATGACCTTGTATGATACTGGACCTGTCATTGAGTCTATGAAGCCAGGAATCCACTTTGGTCCATAACTGAAATTCTTGGTAAGGACCGCATCTCCTTCTCCAAAATTTTGGCTCTTTGTTCTTTTGTCATGGTTCTCTTTTTGTTTGTTTTGTCTGTTTTCCATTTTCCTTTTTAGGTCTGGGTGGATAAGGTCAAGAGTGGAGCGTAGTCTACGACCTAATAACATCTCAGCAGGAGAGAGTCCTGTGGTGGATTGAGGTGTTATTCTGTAGCTGAACAGAACCCGTGACACTTTGGCTGCTAAACTCCCTTCTGCACTTTTTTTATCATCTCTTTAAATGTTTGTACGGCTCTCTCCGCAAGTCCATTTGAGGACGGATGATATGGAGCCGAGGTCACCTGCACTATGCCATTGTTTCTCATGAACTCTTTTGTCTCTGTACTCACAAAACAAGTGGCATTGTCACTTACCACGATCTCCGGTAGCCCTTGATTACTGAAGCTCTGACGCAGGCAGTCTATAGTAATAGTGGAGGAAGCAGAATTAACAGGATAAACATCCATCCATTTGGAATGTGCATCAATGATTATGAGGAACATCTTCCCCATGAATGTACCCGCATAATCTAAGTGCAATCTTCTCCATTGTTTATCCGGCCACTCCCAGGGGTGGAGAGGAGCCGCTGCTGGTGCCTTCCTGTGTGCCTGACAAGTGCTGCATGTCTTGACTAGATTTTCTATCTCCTCATCTAGCTTTGGCCACCACAAGTAGCTCCTAGCCAAGGCTTTCATATGCGAGACCCCAGGATGACACTGATGTAGTTGCTCTAGGATAGACTGTCATGCTGGCTATGGAATAATCACTCGTGCTCCCCACAACACGCAACCATCCTGCACACTCAGCTCTGTTTTCCTGACACTGTAGGGTGTGAAGTCAGTCCCTTCCGGATGCTGTGGCCATCCCCTCAACACATATTCTCGAACTCTAGACAGTACTGGATCTTTAACTGTCCATGTTCTTACTTGCTCTGCAGTCACAAGTGCCATGTCAGTGTCCTCCAACATCAAAACTCTGTCCTCTGGAGCTGCAAGGATAGGTGTGCCTGGCAGTGGAAGACGGCTCAAGGCATCTGCGTTCCCATGGTACTTGCCCGCCTTGTAGATGATGACATACTCAAATGCCCTCAACGTCACTGCCCACCTCTGGATCCGGGGTGACACCATCTGTGGAGCTGCTTTCATTTCATTGAAAAGAGAGAGAAGAGGTTTATGATCGGTGCATATGGTGAACTTCCTGCCATACATGTACTTGTGGAACCTCTGTAACCCAAACATGACTGCTAACCCCTCTTTGTCTAACTGGGAATAGTTTTTTTCCGCTGGTGTTAGAGTTCATGACATAAACCCTATTGGTCTTTCAGTTCCATCTTTCATGCAGTGTGAAAGAACTGCCCCCACCCCGTAAGGTGAAGCATCACAAGAGAGAATGATGTCTTTCTATTCATTGTAGTGAACCAGTACATCCAACGATAGCATCACTTTCTTGGACTGTTCAAATGAAAGCCCCTGTTCCTCTCCCTACTGCCACTGTGTCTCCTTGCACAGTAGTTTGTGAAGAGGTGCTAACACTGTTGACAAGTTTGGTAAAAACCTGTTATAATAGTTCAGCAGTCCCAGGTAAGCTTTTAACTCAGCCACATTGGTAGGAGCAGGGGCGTCCTGCAGTGCTTGTACCTTCTCCTTGATTGGATGGAGCCCGGTGGTGTCCACTCTGTATCCCAGGAACACTGCCTCATTCCCCAGGAAAGTGCACTTACTCCTCTTGAGCCATAACCCTGCCCTCTCCAATTTCTGTAGTACCTCTCTCAGAGTGCTCAGATGCTCCTGGTCAGTTCTTCCCATCACCAGAATGTCATCTAGATAGATGGAAACATGTGGAATCCCTTGCAGTACACCTTCGATTGTCCTCTGGAAGATAGCTGGACTAGATGAGACACCAAACGGTAAGCGGTTATATGTAAACAAGCCCTTGTGTATATTTATGGTAACATATTTCTTTGATTCGTCATCCAGTGTAATCTGCAAGTATGCATGACTCATATCCAACTTTGTGAATTTCTTTCCTCCGGCCAGGTTTGCAAAGAGATCCTCTGTTTTGGGAATAGGATGCTGCTCTAGTTTGGACACCCGATTGACTGCCAATTTATAATCTCCACAGAGTCTTACCGAATTGTCCGGTTTTAAAACAGGTACTATGGGAGCTGCCCATTCTGAACATTGCACTGGCTCCAGTATGTTCTCTCTCAATAGACGGTCAAGCTCACCCTCTACCTTTGGTTTCACGGCATTAGGCACAGGTCATTGTTTAAAAAACCTTGGTGGTGCCTCCTTGTCTACATAAATCTTAGCTGGGGGGCCATTAAATGTGCCAAGTTCCTCCTTGAACACATTCTCATGTTTACTCAACACTTCTTGCAAAGTCAACTGTTTGCCCTCATCTAGTTGATTTATTGCTCCCCAGTCTAATTTAAGTTCTTTTATCCAGCCCCGACCTAACAGGTTTGGTCCGGTACCCGATACTATAACTACAGGTAGCTGTTCCACTGTGTCCCTGTGTTGCACAGTTACATTAGCCACACCTAATGTCGCTACTCATTCACCTGTATATGTTTTAAGATGCAGAGAGCAAGACTTTAACTCTGGAACTTTTGCACTGTTCCACAATTTTGAGTACTCTGCCCTGTTCATTATGGTTACACTGCATCCTGTATCAACTTCAAAGTTCACCTTAGAGTCATTTACTGTCAGTCGCAATGTGATAGGAGCCACTTTTGGAATGTTCTCTAACATGCTATACATTATGAACATGTCCTCTTCTTCCTCAGCTTCCCCGCTGATGTGGTGTGCTCCATGTTTTTTCACTTCTCTTCCTTGGTTTTGCTTTCCTCCCCCTTTTAGTTTGGATTCCTCCACAGGTGATTTTGCCCTGCATGCTCATTTTATGTGTCCTTGTTTCCCACACTTGTGGCACTTTTCCTCCAGAAACCAGCATTCACTCGCCAGGTGATCGCCCTTGCATCTATAACATGCCTTCACATGCTCACGTTGTGGTTTCTGACGCATGTTTAACTTGTGCACAATAACCTGACCTGCAACTTGCTTAGCATTAGCCCTGTCTGAACACTGTATTTCTTTTACATCTCGGTTCGCTGTCTCTATGGCTTGAGCAAGTTCCAATGCTTTTTCATAAGTAAGCCCAGTCTCGGATAATAATCTACGCTGCATTCGGTCGTCCATTATTCCGCAAACTAGCCTATCTCTCAGCATTTCCTTCAGGTTGTTCCCATAATTGCAATCTTGTGCTAATTTACGCAACACCACTACATAGTCCATTACACTCTCCTCCTCTTTTCTGTGCCTTGAATTAAACTTGAACTGCTGTACAATCTCACTAGGCTTAGGGTTGAAATGTTCTTTTAGCAAGGCCACTAATTCAACAATTGATTTGTCGCCAGGCTTTTCAGGACTGAGCAGATTCTTCATCAAACTGTAGGTTTGGCTTCCCACTGAACTAAGCAGAATGGCTTTCCTTTTTCCGGCATAATTTATTTCATTTGCTTCGAAGAAATAACCCAACACTTCACAGTATTCCTCCCAGGTTTGTGCTTGAATATCAAAAGCGGAGACCGTTCCTACCATGGCAGCCATGCTCTCGTCCAATTGGTAGCTAACTTTAACTCGTGAGTGTTTTTTTTTAAGTCCTGGCAGACTTCTCTTCTTTATACAGTGTCCTTTTACCTCGTCGCCAAATGTGATAAATCCATGTAATGAAACAAGGAACTCGAAGAGGCGAGATATTAGAATTAGTCCGTGTACTTTATTAAACAACTGCGTAACAAACATACAGGCCTGCATCCTCTCATTCCACCTCCCCTGACCTTAACTAGCAGCAGCACTAGCTACAGCACCACCTGGTGGATAACCTTAATCATAACATCCCAGATTACTATAACAATACTTTTGCTTTAAACCATCACCATCCTCATGAAAATGTGTTTGGCAAACCCTGTCTTTTAAATTTGTTTAAATACACATGATTCAATAATGTAAATTGCACTGAAACAATTCATTACGTCACTTGAGTGTAATGGCAATATAATGAAAATGATGCCAGGCTTCTCAGGTTCATCCGCAACAAACAAAAAGATTTGCCAAATGCTTTTTCATGAAGACGTTCCTTTTAAAAAATGTGCACCTTTACAGCATACTCATACTTATTCTGGATATTGCTAAGAGTTGCATGACATTAACATTAGTGATGAACATGTTTGGAAACATTGCTGTGTACCTTTTCAAGTTTAACTGCTCGTGTCATAATTAGCAATTTAAACACTGGAATGAGTGAGAAATTAATTTGTTGAAACTACATTGTTTAATGATATTCTGGTTTTCTTGATTCATTATTAATTTACCCTTGAAATTCATATTGGGAAGAGACTGTCCATCACAGTAAAAATCTGAATAATTTGATTACTGAGAAAAGTATTCCCAGTTTCTCAACGCCTTGAAAAAATTCTACGGCCTAGAAATTCAATGTTGTAAGGCCGGCCGTTAAGACCGGTTTTGTAGAAAAAATGGCAGCTGCCTCGCTTCTGCCCACTTCCGGCACAGGACACTATAGCTGCCATTTTGGTAAGGGCCATAGCGCTGCCGTTGACAGCACTGGCCTCTCAAATTTAAATAAACAGATCATGACATCAATCGGCATGCAATGCCTGATTTGACACACGACTGCTAATTTGGACGTTCTCGGTCTCCATAATGCTGTGTCCTGAATATGCACAGAAATACGTGCATTAAGCATCCCTTCAGAGACGCTGTCACTGCTTCTTAAAGGGGCACACACATCTATCAGGTAAGTTTGAATTTCAGCTTTTCGACTTTAAAAAAATATTCTATTGAACTAGTGGCTTGGTGCAATAGGTTTAAGGAGTTTCTAAGAGAGCAGGGAGTGCTGCTGGATGCTTTCAAGGCTTCAGATGCTAAGGGAAGGCCTCTGAGAAGATAGAAAATGCTGGAAATATTCAGCAGGTCAGGCAACATCCGTGGAGAGAGAAACAGAATTCACGTCTCAGGTCAAGATGTTGCCTGACTGGCTGAGTATTTCCAGCATTTTCTGCTTTTATTTCAGATTTCCATTTCCTTCTTATTTGGCCTCTAAGAAGACCACTTGCTCACAGTCCTGGGGGGCACATGGTGATGAAGTAGAGGCAGCAAAGGGGACAAGCTGCTCACAGAGGGAAGAGGAAGAAGCAGAAGAGAAAGAAGCAGAAGAGGAGGAAGCGGAAGGAAGGGTGCAACCCAGACAGCCCCCTTCTGGTTGGTATATCCAGGGTCGAATCATCCACCTACAATACCAGTGACCACAGCCCCAATTCCCCTTTCATCATTTGTCCCACACTATACCTTCCCTCTGCTACTGACCATCACAGCATCCTCTTGGCCATAATGCTGAAATAAAAGCCACCACAAAGCAAACTTTCCAATCCAACTTTACCCATATATGCATCCAATATGACATCAAGAAATCAACTAATCACCCTTGCGCTTTCCCTCAGTGACTGTCTTGTGTGTGCCTTTGCCTATCCTAGTGACGTAATGCAGTGCTACCCCAGTGGCTGCAGCATGGCTGGTGGAAGGCGGCTGACTTTTAATGGGTGAGACTACAAATGGCCTTGCAGGACGACCTCGAGGAGCTGGTGGCTGGGAGTGTCAAATTGAGTGATGGTGTTTCTTATTATTTTTCTTCTTCTTCAACCACAGGCTGGGCACCCATTTCTTGGGTGTCTGAAATGAAGAAGGCACAAGGGTAGAGTTGTGGTGAGGGGAGGGTGGGAAAGCAAGTGCTGCATGCTTACACCATGCACACCTTGTAAATCAGAAGATATTGTGAGATGAGGCGGATGTGGGATGTGAGAAGGAGGATAACGTAGGAGGATACCAGCATCTAGTATCCTTTCAGCCCCGTCGCTAGCCAAGTGCTCAGCCATGTCCCTGCCAAAAATGGCCAACACCGTCTCTTCCAAAGGGGTGAGGTGAAGCTAGGAATGTGAGGTGCGCCTCATGTTTGGTACAGATTTTTGGTAGGTGAGTGATGGGCGGGGGTGTTGGGGGGTGATGGCGGCGGTCATGCAATGAGCAGTGTGTGAGGCTAGTGGTGCAGTTGGTAAGAGATGGCTTTTGAAGATGCATTCATTGACCTTGACCACTCGTCTGAGGTCATGAAACTTCTTTGGGCACTGGAGCCAGGTACTGGGGGGTGACACTGCTGGCAGTGATAGCCTCAGTGACCTGGCCCCACATTGTTCTTTCTGGATGGCCTCCTGGCCCCCTGTGGGTAGAGCACCTCTCTTGCAGTGTTGACCCCCTGCACAAAGCTGGAGTGCTGTGTGTGAGACCCTGGGTGCCCCTTCCCTGGCTTGTTGAGCCATTTGTGTTAGTGTTGAAGCACCTTTCCCTTATTTTAGATGTGGAGGGGAATTCAGGTTCAAGAGCTGAAGACTGCCATTTCAGAATTATTTTTTTTTTAAATTCCTCAGAAGGCAGTTGAGTTCTAAAAGCTAAAGACTGCTTATTTTTAAATGATTTTTATTTTTTTCATTTTAGAAGGCAGTTCCCCTTTAAAGGCTCGACACTGCTTTCTAAAATGACAGGCTAGCTTTAAGACAACACTGCCTTGCTCCAGGGACGCTACAGCTAGGCAACATTGGGCCTTCTGCTGAGACTACCACCTGAAACAGTGTGTTACACTGTAGGTTTTGTGCTCCAATCATTTAAATCAGCAAGCATCACCAAAATACTGGTGCTGCCTGCACTCTTTTTGCAGGTAGCCATTAACCTTGTCCTGCGGTGGCACTGCCCATTTTTGGGCTTAATCGAATTTCTCACCAATATCTTTTGAGCTGTTCAATTAGAGGTTAAAAACTGGAATTTGGAACTTATAATTTCTAAGAGGTCTTGCACATGTGGATGTCAAGCCAATAAATCAATCAAACCTTAGATGAGCCTATCAGCATTTCAGTGAAGAGCAGTACTGAGCAAGAAAATAAAATTGTGTGGCTGCACAGCGGGAAACAATCTAAAGAAGCTTCAAGGGCCTGTGGGAACATAGACTGAACTAGTGATGGTTTTGTGAACAAAGTGAGCTTTTTTTCATCTCACTGATGTTTCTTGATTGCTGCTGGTGCAATCTTTGGTAACACTACTACGTTCACTGCACTCTAAAAAGTAAGTCACTGTGAGAAACACTTTGAGCTGCTGAAACTCTCATCCATGCCTTTGTTACCTCTAGACTTGACAAATCTAATGCTCTCCTGGCCGGGCTCCCACCTTCTACCCTCCATAAACTTGAACTCATCCAAAAGTCGGCTGCCCATATCCTAACACGTACCAATTCCCGTTCACCCAGCACCCCTGTGCTCACTGACTTACATTGGCAAAGCTCAATTTTAAAATTCTCATCCTTGTTTTCAAATCCCTCCATGGCCTCACCCCTCCCTATCTCTGTAGCCTCCTCTAGCCCGGCAACCCTCCTCCAATCCTGGCCTCTCGCACATTCCCAATTTTAATTGCTCTACCATTCAGCTGCCTGGGCCCTAAGCTCAGGAATTCCCTTCCAAAGCCTCTCTGCCTCTATACCACTCTCTCCTCCTTTAAGATGCTCTTTAAAACCTACCTCTTTGACCAAGTTTTGGTCACTTGTCCTAATATCTCCTTATGTGGCTTGGTGTCACATTTTGTTTGATAACGCTCCTGTGAAGCACCCTGGGACACTTTACTACATTAAAGGTGCTGTTTAAATACAAGTTGTCATTGAGATGTTTTGATGTGATAAAGCATTATAAAACTGCAAGTATTTATTTCTTTTTGACTCAATAAATGAGCATGTGTTGTGCTATGCATCTTAAATGCTGCCACTATCTGAGAGGGTAGACTTAAGAGGGTACGGTAGCATAGTGGTTATGTTCACTGGACTAGTAATTCAGAGGTCTGGACTAATGATCTGGAAATATGTAAGTTCAAATCCCACCATGGCAGCTAGGGAATTTAAATTCATTTAATTAAATAAATCTGGTAATGAAAAAAAACTAGTAATGGTGACTATAAAACTATCAGATTGTTGTTAAAACTCATCTGGTTCACTAATGTCCTTTAGGGAAGGAAATCTGCTGTCCTTAACCAGTCTGGCCTATATATAACTTCAGACCCACAGCAATGTGGTTGACTCTTAACTGCCCTCTGAAATGGTGACTCACCATCACCTTCCCAAGTGCAATGTGGGACGGGCAATAAATGCTGGCCTTTGTCAGCAACACCCACATCCCATGAACGAATAAAAAGAGCACTAGGGCCCTGATCTTAAAGGGGGCAGGTATGGTATGCGTGAGCCCCGAAGTGGGCGGCGCACCCAGCCCGGGGACGTGGAGCATGGTCGGACCGCATTTGACCTGATTTTCCTGGAGGCTCACCTGACCTCGACTAGTTCCACTACCTGGCTGGTGGTCAGGGGTGGAAATTGAAATGGGAGCCGGGGGCCTAAGGGAATGGGCCTGGCATAAGGTAAGTGTGGGGGTTCCCAAACAGTTGCCGGTGTAGGCAGGGAAAGGGAGGGCCGCAGCAAGAGAGGCCCGAGGATTTCTTCCTGTTCCTCCAAGCAATCAAAAATGTAACTTATCTTGGCCACTCTGCTGGATTGCGGCAAGTTTCTCTCGTGGCTTTGACACCGGGTGGGCCTCTTCCTGAGTCATTGTGAAAAATTACGTCGCTGCACCAATGACATCATCGAGCCACAACCTTTATATTTAAATTAGGCCCTCGCTTGTCTGCATTGGGAGCCTCGGCAGACTTCATAGTCGATGAAGATAAGATGTCGCCGAGTGAGAACTGTGCGGCCTCAGGCACTTGACCTGATCTTAACCCCTCCCATGCACCATTCCCGCTGGGCAAGAGGGGGTTAACATCAACCCCATAGGATGGGTTGCAGACCCCTCTATTTTGGGAAAGGCTGCATTTGAGTGACAATGGTCAGCCATGTCATTCTCCTGTTGTTATTCAGTGGAAAAGAAAATGAAAGTACTGGGCATGCCGATGACCTATGTATCAGTCAATTGTTTGATACGTGTGTGAGTACTACATTAACTGATATTGCAAATGGCCCCAATACTAGCTTGGAAGGAGCTGGAAGCAAAAAATTGCAATTGGGGTCCTCTGACCAGTGCAGAACCCTGATTTGCATATTTAAACAGCTTCCTGCCTGTCAATTTACAAGTTCGTCTAAAAATCGTGTCAGTGGGGCAGCCAAGGTGCTCCCCCCTCCCGCCCCCACCCCCCCCCCCCACACACACAATTTTCATTTGCCTGACACCCATTTATCAAGTGACAAACACAGTTGAAAATGTGTCAATCCTTTTAGCTGTATGAGGCTATGATAATATCCCCATTGCTTTGGCTGAGGTAATGTTACATATATTCATCAAAATGTAATTTTCCAGAAACTCAGTATGGCAGAAACCAAGTTTTTCATGCTTCTCATTAATTCTGGTGCAACATAAATCTGTCTAGTGAGTGAATAATTTCAGCTCATACTGCAGTTTAATCTCGGGTGATTCACTTCAGCTCACAGTGGTCTGATCCCAGTGATTAATTCAGTATAGTTCGCAGTACAGCATGGTACTAGTGACTGATTCACTTCACAGTACAGTTTGATCAATGTAATGTGCAATCACATGATTTTGTTGTCATTGTACTAAATGGGCGTTCATTGCTGGCTGGTGAGATGTTACAGAACTGAGCTCAGGTTTTTAAATTAAAATATAAAGCTTTGATCTAACTGTGTGTGTGAGGAATCCACAAAATAGAGGGTGATTCTTGTTTCCCTACAGCCCTGATTTTAGGCATGAGCGGGGCAGTAGTGGGACAAAAAGTTTAAAAAAAATCTTGTATAGGATTGCACCCAAGGCCCACCAGACATGATTTTTGAGCTGGCCACAAAATGGGTTGCCAGCATTCTTGTCAGAAACAGGCCTTACTTAAATATTTAAATTAAGGTCCTATGCTGTTTGTGGGACCCCTATGTTTGCATCTAAAACTTGGTTAATTCGGCTTCTGAAAGGCGTTCATGTTTAGTTCACTCAATATAGAGCAAAATAAAGTGATTGGCATCATTGTCATCATTGGAAAGAGAAAGAGAGAAAGAGATGCAGATTTAACTTAGCAACAGTCAGTTTGGTCAAGTAACCATTTTCAGGCCTGGACAGGAACTGGGATTCCTGCCAAAAGGATGTTCGGCAAGGACATTGCAATCTACACAAAGGGATATTGACATGCGAATGTGTAAAGGAATGTAAACTTGTGTGCGTAAGAATCGGCTGAAGGATTGTGCATTGACTATCGACTACCAAATAAGGCAAGACTACTTCCAGTTTGAAAAATAAATCAATGTATAAAAAAGAGGCTTTTGTGTTAAGTTGAGAAGGAAAGAGAGAAACCTTTTTGAGTGCATGCCTACACTCAGAACTGCTGACGTAACTTCGCTTGTAAACTGTGTTATACTCTGAAGAAATTATACACCGCTTTGAGATTGTTTATTATGTTAAAGTAGAAAAAATAAAGTGATTATAACCATAAGACTGAATTCTTTACTACTCAACTGAACAACAGAAGATTTTTTTTAAATAACATTGGCGAGCCAAGCGAAGGACCTGAACTTATTGCTTTTTGAAAACCAGAGGCATCAAGGCCGGACTGAAGTTGAACCTCAACCATCAAGAACTCATCACAAACGAGCTCTTGGGCAGGAGGTAGACTACTTCCACCGTCGACAAATCAAGGCGACACAGTAGGACTCAGGATGAATAATACATACACGTGTGAGTAGTATCATTATCCAATTTGATAAGGGAGCACAGCAGATACCAAGTTATATGATTTTATAACATGACAGTGGCTGGGAGATCACTGTGCGAGTCATATAGTCCTCAATCTCCTATAGGCTCATAGAAAAGGGGAGGTTGTTGTAAGTGGGGTGTAGTTGCGCTTCTTAGTTTCCAAACAGGCAGGCCACTGGGCTGTGGGGCTTTTAACATCGAGTAGACGCGTGTCGAAATAAAACGTTCCCAAACGTAGCTTTGTCTTTTAAACGGTTTACTATAACACTTAACAAACAGAATTACAAAACAAACACGTATAAACGAACACGGTCAAAAACTGTACCGCTCCAAACCTCACAGCTTCTGCCTCTTTCACCACGTGCAGTTTAAAACTGTAAGATGGCTGCACCCATGTGTGGCTTAGGGACTGTTCCATTGTGGCAAGAGTGAAGGGGGTGTCGGACTATACTACTGGAGCAAGAAAATAGGGGGTTTCTTAATACAATAAGTCGTTCAGGTAAATTAACTGTATTATGCCATTTAGCCACTATTTTAAAGTATTTTCTTAAGTTTTATGGCTCTTACATTCCGGCCCCTAATTGACTAGGCACATGAAGCATATCAATTACTCAAACATTAAGAGTCATAAACTAATGAGTTCAACATATTTACAATACAAGTGTCCACTTTTTTCTTTCGTTCAGGAGCTTTTCACGCTGCTTCTTGTAGCAGGCAGAGCTTTGTGATCGGTCTCTCCAGGGTACTGGTCTTGGTTTGCAAACAGAAGCGACGAACGACGCCTCTGGAGTCTGGCATGGTCTTAATTATTTTTCCCATCAACCAAGAATTTCTAGGGGCTGAATCATCCACAATTAAGACAATGTCTCCGACGATGAAGTTCCTCTTTATTTTGGACCATTTTTGACGCTCCTGTAGCAGAGGTAAGTATTCTCTTGTCCATCTGGTCCAGAAGAGGTCTGACATATACTGAACTTGCCTCCACTTCCGACGGGCATACAGATCTTCCTTTTTGAAGACTCCCGGGGGCATGGCTGGCTGTGTTTTCAACAACAACAGGTGGTTCGGAGTCAGGGCTTCGAGGTCATTGGGATCATCTGATGTCTTAGTTATCGGTCGGTCATTAATGATGGCTTCGACCTCGCACAGAACGGTTTGGAGTCCCTCGTCGTCCAGCGCTTGCTGCTTCAGTACAGAACTGAGTAGTTTTCTTACGGTGCGTATCTGTCTTTCCCAGACACCTCCGTGGTGGGATGCAGCCGGAGGATTGAAGATCCACTTAATTCCTATTTGCATCATGGCTTCCTGTATTTTAAGCTGATTCCAACCTTCAATAGCTTCCCGTAGTTCTCTCTCCGCTCCGACGAAATTAGTGCCATTATCAGAACGCATAATGGACACCTGTCCTCTTCTACAGACAAAGCGCCGCAAGGCGTTAATACAGGAATCAGTGTCAAGCGTGTGTGCCACCTCAATATGAACTGCTCTGATGGTCAAACAAGTGAAAGCACACCGTATCTCTTGACAAGGCTCCGTCCTCGCTTTACCTCGAAAGGCCCGAAATAGTCCACCCCTACGTTTGTAAATGGGGGCTTGTCTGGTAACAAACGGTCTTCAGGCAGGTCTGCCATTTTCTGCTCCCCAGCTCTAGCGTGTAACCGTCTGCAAACAATACATTCAGAGAGTATTTTTCTTATTACGGAGTTAGCTCCTGGAATCCAGTATCTTTGTCTTAGCTTCGCAAGCACGTGATTCCTCCCACTGTGTCCAATACTCTGGTGTATATGCTGAAGAATGAGAGTAGCAATCCGGAGGTCCTTAGAAAGGATAGCAGGATGCTTGGCCTCCTCTGGCATAGCAGATTTGTTTAGTCTCCCTCCCACCCTCAGTACTCCATCTTGCAGTGTAGGGTCCAGCTTGTAGATATGACTACCTTTCTTGATTGGAGTATTTTGCTGTAGAGCTTCGGTTTCTTCTGGGTATCTTTGTCTTTGACTGAAGCAAACTATCTCCTTCTCAGCCTTGGCCAAATCCTCCACGGTCAATGAATTCTTGCTCAATGTGGTCTTGTGCTGATGCATATACTGCTGTAGAAGCATTCTCTGCTTATCAGGGTTACTTTCAGACTGACTGATAGTGGCTCGGTACTCTTTTCTCTTACCGCTCAGGTGTAGCAGCAACTCTTTCAACCTTAGAAACCATGCAACTGCTTTCCTCAACTGGTGCCATCCTGAGAAATGGTTAACAAGCTTGTTCACTGTGTCAAAGTTCTCTTTCGTAGTTATGAAATTTACTGTGACTGATCTCTTGACTTCGACGTCGTCTTCAGTAATCTGACTTGGCATATCTGGTCTTTCTGGCCATGATCTCTCTGTTTCCAGCAGATAACTTGGGCCTTGTATCCAAGTTTCACTCCTCATGAAGTTTTCAGCCTTCAATCCCCGTGAGGCTTGATCTGCTGGGTTTAATGAGGTGTTTACATACCTCCGTTGAGATGGTTGTGTAGCTTCTCTAATGGATGAGATTCTGTTTGCTACGAAGGTCTTGAAGCGTATCTTCTCATTCTCTATATACTTCAGCACCGTCGTGCTATCCGTCCAGAAGACAGATTCTTCTAATGGGAGCTGTAACTCTTTACGCATCACCTGGTCAACTTTAACTGCAACAACCGCTGCCGTCAATTCCAGTCTCGGGATGGTGACCTGCTTCAGCGGAGCCACCCTGGATTTTCCCATGAGGAAGGCACAATGTTTCTGGCCCTGTTGATTTGTCAGCAAGAGGTAGGTAGCCGTGCCATAGCCGTCCTCACTGGCGTCCGAGAAATGATGTAGTTGAGACGTCTTTGTAACTCCAAGACTCGCGGGCTTGATGCAGCTACTGACGTTGAAGCTAGAAAGTTGTTGCAAATCTGTCAGCCATCTGTGCCATCTCTGAGCTTGACCTTCTGGGATATCTTCATCCCATCCTCTCTTGTCTCTACACAGCTCTCGTAGCATCAGCTTCACCGGCAGAATGAGTGGTGCCAGGAATCCGAGAGGGTCGTAGATGGAACTGACCACGGAGAGAATCCCTCGTCTTGTGGATGGTCTTTCGTTCACCATTATCCTGAAGTTGAACGTGTCTGACTCGATGCACCATTGTACACCAAGAGCTCTCTCGATAGGAAGGACATCGTGGCTCAGGTCCAGATCTTTGACTTCAGTGGCTCTTTCCTTTTCTGGGATAGAAGCTAGAACTGCTCTGCTGTTGCTTATCCACTTAGTCAGATGGAATCCTCCATTCGAACACAGAGTTCTAAGGTCTCTTGACAGTGCGATGGCATCGTCTTCTGTTGACACGGACTTCAGACAGTCATCGACATAAAAGTTTCTGAAGATTGTCTCCACAGCCTCGGATGGTGCTTTGCCCTTGCCATCTTCTGCAGTTTTTCTGAGAGCATAGCTTGCACAGCTGGGAGATGATGTGGCTCCAAACAGGTGTACGGCCATTCTACATTCCACCATCGCTTCACTAACGTCGCCATCTGGCCACCAAAGGAAACGCAGAAGATCAGCATCTTCGTCAGGGATTCTGACTTGGTAGAACATTGATTCTATGTCTGCCATCATGGCAATGAGCTCTTGTCTAAACCTAGTCAAGACGCCAATGAGGGTATTAGTAAGATCAGGACCTTGAAGCAGCTGGTCATTCAATGAAGTTCCTCTGAATGAGGCGGCGCAGTCAAACACTACACGGATCTTTTTCTTCTTTGGGTGATACACCCCGTGATGAGGAATGTACCAGACCCTTCCATCGTCTCTGTTCAACTGTTCTTCGGGCACTTTTACAGCATAGCCTTTCGCTATGATGTTTCTCATGAAGTCTTTGTAGTCTTCGTGAAAGTCGGGGTTCTTGTTCAGCTTTCTCTTTAGACTGATGGCGCGTTGCTCTGCTATGCAGCGATTGTTCGGCATCTTCGCGGTCTGTCTTCTCAGTGGCAAACCAATGTGATAGTGGCCATCAATGAACTGTGTAGACCTTGTCATCAAACCCATGAACTGATGGTCTTCTTGTGACATCTCTGTCTTTTCCTCACAGCTGCGTTCTGAGAAGCCTGCGTTGAACTGCTGTATCAACAGCTCTTCAATGCTTGCGATAGAGATGCGATTAACTGTGACGTTTTGTCGTTCCTCCTTGTTCGACTTGTGGCCATCATCTCTCCTTACCGGTCCATTGATTACCCATCCAAGGGCTGTCCTGACGGCGTAGGGTCCGTCATCCTTGCTGTTTATCACCTGCCATGGCTCCATAGTTTTGTAGGCATTGGTTCCAATTAATAGGCCAATTTCTGCTTCAATGTATGGGAGACGCACCTTTTCTAGGTAGGGCCATCTATCCACATCCTTCTGCAGGGCTAGGTTCCCTATTCTAACAGGAATCTCCCTCTGTGTGAAAACATTAGGCAGGTCTATGAAGTCCTTCTCTTCAAGTCCACACACTTCTAGGTCTGACAGGATATAGCTTTGCATTGACTTCTCATGACCCATGGTGCGTAATAGGATTTCTGTTCTTCTGCCTCTAACGTTCAGCTGTCGCATGAGTGATTCTGTGCAGAACGTTGCTGAACTACCTGGATCCATGAAGGCGTAAGTCTCCACAACCTTCTCACTCCTCTTAGACTTGATCCTTACTGGTACAATGGCAAGAATACAGTCACTGTCACCGGCCCCAGTGCGTCCACAAGTCTCTGGTTCTAGCGACACCAGAGCACTTGAAACAACCTTCTCGTCGGTATTGTTTTCTTCACTCTTCTTAGAGACTTGTTCTTCTTTATGGATATGCAGCAGACTGGGATGTTTCCGAGTGCACTCTCTGCATGTTGTTCTTTGCTTACAGTTTCTACTCAGGTGCCCCTGAGAGAGACATCCAAAACATAGGCCGTTGTACTTCAGGAATTCGATTCTGTCCTTATGTGGCTGTGCTTTGATGTCGCTGCAGAAATCCAATGTATGATTCTTCTGGCAGAATAAGCATGGCTTCTGAAAGGCATTAGCAGGCGTCACTGTGCTGCTCTTTTTGGGAGATGAGTTCTGGGGCCTTTCTTCCTCGGCCTGAGTGACGATAGTTGCAAAGCTGCTTCCCCTGGAACCACCTTTCCTGAGAGTCTTTGATTCAGCAGGCTTGGCTTTCACTCTTCCATCGGTGGTCGGGCTGACATCCTGGATGTTTCCAAACAATGGGTCCCTAGCAATTTTAGCCTGTTTGTCTATGAAATTCGCTAAGTCTGCAAACCTGGCTCTACTTTTCCATCTCTCCATTATCTCAAAGGCTGTTCTTCTCCATTGTTCTCTCATCCTGTAAGGAAGCTTAGAGATGACGATTCTCATAGTCGTAGGATTGTCCATCTCTTCCATGAATTCAACATCCTCCATGGTGTTGCGACATCCTATGAGGAAGAGAACATATGCGTTCAATGCCTCTCCGTCTTCCGATCTGATCTGTGGCCACTTGGTAGCCTTTTCGATATATGCAGTGGCTATCTTCAGCTCGTTACCATAGTGCTCCTGCAGCAACTTCCTGGCTTCTATGTATCCCCGGTCCGGTCTCATGTGTTCACAGCTTCTGACCAGGTCTTGTGGTTTACCACTGGTGTACTGTCCCAGGTAGTACAACTTATCACTGCTGCTCTCTGTCTTGGAGTCAATGGCTTGTTCAAAGGATCTGATGAAGGGCTTATACTTGAGTGGGTCGCCTTGGAACACTGGTATGTCTCTTTGAGGGAGTCGAAACAGATTCTGTTGTTTTACAAGCATCTCTGTAATTTCGTTCTGACATTGCATCACTCGGTATAGGCTTCTCCCTGTGTCTTCAGGCCTCTGGTGGTCATCAGCAGGGTCTAGTCTAGACAGTCTGACGTCTGGGGTAGCATCACGTGCTCCTGTTAGTGGAGAGGCCACTCTTCCACGCTGTAATGCCGGGGAATTGCTTTCGGGCTCTGTTGTAACTCTTGAAGGTGCCCTGGATCCAACTCTATGTGGCAACGTTGACTGGCAGTGGCTCCCGCCGTCCCGTGAGCCTTCATAATCTTCGTACGCACTCAACCTGGCATCTGAGACCTCGATAGTTGTTTTCATCTCCAGCCGTTCTTTCTTTGCCTGCACCTGGGCCCGCTGGGCCTGCACTTGGGCCTGTTGGGCCTGCACTTGGGCCTGCAGTTGGGCCTGTTGGGCCTGCAGTTGAGCCTGCAGTTGGGCCTGTTGGGCCTGCAGTTGGGCCTGCAGTTGGGCCTCTTGGACCTGCAGTTGGGCCTCTTCCCGTTCAAGAGCTTGCTTCTCATCTAAAGATGCTGCGCGCGCCATCAACGCCGCCCGTTCAGCCTCCGCTCTCATGCGTCGCGCCGAGCTTGTGGTAGAAGCGACTGACCTGCGTCCAGAAACAGAGCTACCTTCTTTTCGATTTTTGCTCGGTCTGGCGGAAGTCTCTGAAATGCTATCGTCTGGTCCGACTTCATCGTCAACCTTATCTTTCTCTGCTGTATCAGCATCTTGACGAATTTTTAACATCCACTGCTCCGTGGCCTTGATATAGTCCTTAATGCTGGTTGATTTAAGATCAAACCAGTCATGCTGATCAGTGTTTCCCTCTTCTTCAGACAGAAGTGCTAATACATCTTCATTGAGTATATTAAATTCTTCATGCAGCTTGGAGAAATCGTAATACATCATGTCTTCAGCTTTCTTAATATTAGCATTATCTTCCATGAGACGATCAATTATCTTCATTTTTCCAGTTATCTGAACTAATTTAGCCTTCCTTGCACCTATGCTTCTATGTAACTTCTCTTCCCTTGCCTTTGGGGTGAGCTTTATTTCCCTCTTTTGGCCAGCAATCCTTCTGGCTGGGGGAAGCTCCTGGCTCCGTAAGGCCTCGGCCATTTTACCCGCAGCTCTTATTTAGCTTCTCAACAGAATGAACAAAGCAAGTAACAGTCACTGTACCTTCGCTTTCTTAAATTGTCGTCTGGCTCCGTGACCATTCATGTATACGTTCGCCGACGATTCCGTCCCTTCCTTCTTAGGGAGCTAGTTTTTGACTAATGTAGTTGCGCTTCTTAGTTTCCAAACAGGCAGGCCACTGGGCTGTGGGGCTTTTAACATCGAGTAGACGCGTGTCGAAATAAAACGTTCCCAAACGTAGCTTTGTCTTTTAAACGGTTTACTATAACACTTAACAAACAGAATTACAAAGCAAACACGTATAAACGAACACGGTCAAAAACTGTACTGCTCCAAACCTCACAGCTTCTGCCTCTTTCACCACGTGCAGTTTAAAACTGTAAGATGGCTGCACCCATGTGTGGCTTAGGGACTGTTCCATTGTGGCAAGAGTGAAGGGGTGTCGGACTATACTACTGGAGCAAGAAAATAGGGGGTTTCTTAATACAATAAGTCGTTCAGGTAAATTAACTGTATTATGCCATTTAGCCACTATTTTAAAGTATTTTCTTAAGCTTTTATGGCTCTTACATGGGGAAATTGAGACTGATCACCTCTAACAAAGGCCGAGTCCAAGAAGACGAGGGCCAAACCGAGAACAGCTGTAAAAATAAACGACAATAAAGGAATAGTATCATAGATGTTGTGGACAGAAAGTTACGTCCAAAAGCACAATAGGGAAGGACCTTTTGAGGAGTGTAACAGTGACTCTTATAGAGATCTTACAATGAAGTGTGATAATTGAAATGTAAATGAAAAAGATAAGGCAAAAAAGGTCAACTGCATAATGGCAATGGTGCAGATAATAAATAGTTTGAATGATGAATTCACTAAACAGAGTAGCCAGGTTCAGACTCTTCAGGCAGAAGTAGAGAGATTAAAAAACGAATTGGGTGCTGTACAGGCAGAACATCGATTAACCGCCAACCAACAGTTGGAGATGTGCCAAGAAATAACTCAGTTATGTGCTCAGCTGCAGAGTTCTTCAGAAACAACAGTTAAAACACAGGGAAAATTTCATGATACCAAAATAGCTTATCGAGAATCACAGAATTTCTCCTAGGAAAACAAGGAAAGAGAGGTGGTAAGGCGATGGAGAGAGGAGAGATGGGGAAGAGCAGAGGACAAAAAAAAGATTAAATAATTAAAAGTTAGAATGGCAGCCTTGTCCTTCGACACTCATGAGGAGGAATCCAATAGTGACGATGATGATGAGGATGTTACAGTCCTCCCAACAGCGCCCCCACAGTTTGAAAAACCACTGAAGGTGGAGGCTTCTAATGCCGAGCAATCCTTTAGTGCCTCTCCTTACTGTGCC
The DNA here is from genome assembly GCF_052327205.1 of Somniosus microcephalus. Lineage (NCBI taxonomy): Eukaryota > Metazoa > Chordata > Chondrichthyes > Squaliformes > Somniosidae > Somniosus > Somniosus microcephalus. Next base: position 214,022,026 of record NC_140988.1, read on the forward strand.
TTTGCCAACTCTAGTGCTCCTATGACATGTTGGCCCAGTGGCTGCAGCAGGGCTAGTGGAAGGCAGCTGAGTGTCCGTGCGGGAGACTTCAGATGGCCTTCCAGGATGCCCTCGACCAGCTCTGGGCCTGGAAGGCCCGGCTGTAGACTGCACCACCTCAGCATGGGCGGCAGCAGTCTGGGATGGCTGGATGGCAGGCAGTGACAAGGGCAATGGTGAAGTGCCAGTGGAGGGAGCAGGAATGCTGTCATCCTGAGAGAGGAGAGCAGGTTCCTGCTCCACTGACCCACTGACACTCCGCAGGGCAGCACCTCAGCATCCCTCGCAAAATGTGTTGCAGCACAGATTGCTGACCTGCTGCGGCACCGTGAAAGCCCTGGTCGATGGTGGTAGACCTAGCCACGATGGCAGCAGTCAGAGCTTGCATGGCATCAAACTGAGACTGCATGAGAGCAGTGGGAGATTGAACGGCACCAACTATACACTGAATTACAGCACTAAGATGTTGCGTTGCTTCCAACTGTGCTGCAATGGAAGCTGCAAGATCGCCCATCATACGTGGCATCAGGTCTGGGTCACCACAATCTCTCTGGGAGTCGACCATCCTTTGCAGACTGGAAATGATGGGCTCCATAGTGTGCGCAGAGCTTTGTGCAATGTTGGACTCCTCCACGCTCCTTACCATTGCCGACAGGCTCTTGGGCACCCTTGCCATTGCATCTATCATCTCCGTGTGCATGCCCATCACCCTTCTTCTAAATACCTCCCCATCAAGGTCCTCATCTGAGTCCTATGCAGCAGAACTCACGTACAAACTCGCCCTCCAGGGAACTAGCCCCCGAGCTACCCTTTCCCCCTGGCCTTGCTGCAGCCCGCTCGTTCCCGGTGCATCACCCTGTGCTGATCCCACTATTATACTAGCCTCTAAAGAATGCGTAGTGCCACTATCTGAGCTGGTGCCTGCGGGTGAGACAGGCAGTGACACAATGTGTTCTTCCTCCTCCTCTTCTCCTGCCTCGCTCTCAATGGTGCCCTCAGGGACAGGCTGTTCAGGTGCTTGCTCATTATCTGAAAGCATAAAGGCACAATAGTCGGGTTAAGGTGAGGGGAGAGGGGCGGGAAGGGAGAAATGCATGGAGACAGCATGATTAGCTGGAAAGTGCGAAAGGTTTGTGGGGTGAGGGGGAAGTGGGATGTGAGAAGAAGGAGTAGTGATCAACATACCGTTGTTGTCCCCAAGGGGGTCAACGTCACCAGTAGCCACGGTGCCCATCACGTGGTGCCCAATAATCTCCAGCACTCTATTTTCCAGTGCAGACAGTGGTTGGGTGTCAGCTTGTCCCCCGCCTGTGCGTTCCTGCTCCCTCCTGTTGTGAACCACCTTGGCCTGCAAGAGAAAGGAAAGTGTGTGAGTGAGTGGAGCAATGTGTTTGGGTGAAGTGCCTGCCATAGTTGAATAGCTGTGATTAGGTGCAAGGTGTGAGTGTTGGTAGATAGAGATTGTTGGTGGGTGAGCACTGGGGATGTGGTGCTTTGGGCAGTGTGTGCAGACTGTGGTTCAGACGGTGGTATGTAGCATTTGTTGAGGCATTGACTCACCCTGGCCACCCGAGTGAGGTCATTAAATTTCTTCCTGCACAGTGTGTGGGTCCTGGGGACCACAGTGCTGCCCGAGACCTGTTTGGCAACTTCCCTCCACATGGCATGGAAGACTTCCAGCGAGGGCCTCCTGCCACTTGCCGGGTAGAACACCACCCTCCGTTTCTCCACAGCGGACACCAACTCCTCCAATGCTTGGCCCGAAAATCTGTGGGCTCTCTCCCTGGGGTGTGGATCTGCCATCATGACACCTGCTTGAGTCATCCAGCTCCTTGGGCTTGGTCTGCTCCTGCTTGCTGACACAGGTTCAGAGCCAGCAATGAGTTTCTGTAGCATCAATGAAGCTCCCCTTTAAGAACTGGAAAGAGCCTGTGGCAATGATGGCTTGCGATTAGACTGCAGCTGAGTGTAGCACCACTGGGTTAGGCCATTAACGCTTGATTTAGCACTCCAATCCTTTCTTTGAGTGATGAGACTCAATTTTCCGTGCAGCATGATTCATTAGCGCCTGGCACTAAATCTCAAACTTTTCTGAAGTTAGCGCCCATTCCTGGGCTATAATGAATTTCTCCACCTAAGTTTCTTAATTTAAGTGGCTATTTCCCCATGGTGACAGAAGGAAATCATGAATTGACAAATTAACTCCTTGGGCTCGAAAGCAGGTTCTCTGCCTGGAATTTTCTTTACCTGGGCGAGTCGGGTGCGAGTGGTCGCCGTGGCGGGTCACAACCCCGTTGTTGCTTCCATCCCGCTCCAGAAATCGACTTGGCGCTAATGGGGCCTATTAAGCCCGTGCTACGCGTTACCCAGACCTATTAAATGGTGTGGGTCTGATGACATCATCCATGGCACATTTTCAGCCAGGATATTTAAAGGAGCCATGGCCACATTGCATTTGAAGGTTCATCTAGGAGTGTGCAGTTAGCACACTGGACAAATCAACTGCTGCAAACATTTCCACATGTCTGCACTGAGACAGAGGGCTGCACTCAGGTTCTCCGATGATTCCCTCCCTATGCTTGTGGAGGGTGTCAGAGCATGCAGGGAGGTCCTCTTCCCTTTCAATGGGCGGAGGAGACCTCCCCAGGAGACAAAAAGAGCCTGGCTCCAAATTGCAGAGGAGGCTAACAGCAGGGATGTGATCAGGAGCACCTGGGTGCAGTGCTGGAAATGTTTCAATGATCTCATTAGATGAGGAAAGGCACACTCAACTTCATCCTGCTGTCCCTCTCATCGCATCCCCATCACTCTGCCTTCCCAACCTTACTCCTGCACATCCTTACTCACACCAGCATACCTTGCACGTCCACCCATCCCTCTCTCTCTAGCTACATTATCACAACCCCATCTAACTAGCCCACCCCCACTCACCCTCATCATACCAACTAACAACACAAGGAGGCCACTTGACATTGTCACCCCACTCCATTTTAGTCTCCCTCTAAAGATCTAACACTCAGTCCATCACTCTCACTCAAACATCGCTTCTTTCCCTCCTTGCAGGAAAAGAGAGCCCACAATAGGAGAGAGAGTCAGCGAACCGGAGGTGGCCTCCATCAATTACCACCCTTACAACAGCAGTGAAGAGAAAAAGATTGGAAAGTCAAGCGTAGGTCCCTTGCGGTCAGGATCAGGGGAATTTATAATGGGGAACAAAGACATGGCTGACCAATTAAAAACATACTTTGGTTCTGTCTTCACAAAGGAGGACACAAATAACCTCCCAGAGATGTCGGGGGAACATAGGGTCTAATGAGAGGGAGGAACTGAATGAAATCAGTATTTGTAGGGAAATGGTGTTAGGGAAATTGGCGGGATTGAAGACCGATAAATCCCCAGGGCCTGATAATCTACATCCTAGGGTACTTAAGGAAGTGGCCCTAGAAATAGTAGATACATTGCTGGTCATCTTCCAAAATTCTATAGATTCTGGAACAGTTCCCATGGATTGGAGGGTAGCTAATGTAACCCCACTATTTAAAGAAGGTGGTAGAGAAAAAACAGGGAATTATAGGCCGGTAAGCCTGACATCGGTAGTGGGGAAAATGCTAGAGTCCATTATAAAAGATGTAATAGCAGAGCACTTGGAAAACAGTGACAGGATCGGACAAAGTCAACATGGATTTACAAAAGGTAAATCATGCTTGACTAATCTACTGGAATTTTTTGAGGATGTAACTGGTAGAATAGATAAGGGAGAACCAGTGGATGTGGTGTATTTGGACTTTCAGAAGGCTTTCGATAAGGTCCCGCATAAGAGGCTAGCGTGCAAAGTTAAAGCACATGGGATTGGGGGTAAGGTACTGACTTGGATAGAAAACTGGCTGGCAGACAGGAAGCAAAGAGTTGGAATAAACGGGTCTTTTTCCGAGTGGAAGGCAGTGACCAGTAGGGTACCGCAGGGATCGGTGCTAGGACCCCAGTTATTCACAATATATATTAATGACCTAGATGAGGGAACTAGATGTCATATTTCCAAGTTTGCAGATGACACAAAGCTGGGTGGGCGTGTGTGCTGTGAGGAGGATGCCAAGAAACTCCAGTACGATTTGGACAGGTTGGGCGATTGGGCAGATGCATGGCAGATGCAGTATAATGTGGATAAATGCTAGGTTATCCACTTTGGTGGCAAAAACCTCGCCACAGGGCATAGGATGCTCCCAGCTCTGCTCAGCTGCATGCAGACACTAAGCCTTGGGGGCCATCCAGAAAGCGGGCATTCCTGGAGGTGCAGCAAGAAGTGCAGGAGGCTTTGACAGGTTTTGCGAGCGCGATGTCTGCAAATGTGCAGAGAATGGAGGAGTCCATCTCCAAATTTGCACCACCATGTCGCAGGCGATGGCAACTGTAGGCTCCACCTTGGATAGGATGGCCACCTGCATGGAGCAGCTAATGCCCCACTCACAGGAGCACATGGTATCTATGGAGAATAGATGGCAGAGGCTCATAGGCCTCCTCTCTAGGAGGGATGTCAGCGTAGATGTGGATCTTCATGGCCCCACTGATGTGCAGCAAGGTGCTTTCCAGCACCTTGCTAGCAGGGAAGTGCGGGTGGCCCACATGATGATGGTGAGAGGGGACATGGAAGTGGGGGCTCCTCTCAAAGTGCTCACACTTCTCCCCCATTGCCCCCCCCTCAGTCAAAGCCTCAGATGCCTCCTCAGACAGCGATGGCCGAGTCTGCCTATGCATAGTTGCAGGAGGAGCAGACTTTGGCGCGGCCCTCACAGGCTCAAAATCCCAGAAGACGTCCGCCTAAGCAGTTGCAGCAGGGAAGTGAGCAGGCTGCCTCTACCTCTGCTGTGTCATAGAGCAGACAGTGGGCATGCTGAAAATGCGCTTCAGATGCCTTGACAGATCTGGAGCAGCCCTTCAGTATGCCAATTCTTCATATGGCATATCTAACTCATCTCTTTACTCTCCCACATGTCCATCAAAAGTACCCCCACCACCCCCCCCCCGTACCCGCCCCCCCCCCCCACTGTCCAGGACGATGAGGAAGCCAGGGTCTCCAGAATCGTCGTGGTCTGCTGCGCCTTGCACAATATAGTGCAGCAGCAAGAATTAGTGCAGCATGAGGGGTAGCACCTCGTAGAAGCACACGTAAGAGAAAGATGACACACAAGTACATTCACAACGGTAGGCACTTGAGTGTTTTATTCAATGTTTATGTAAAGTTTCCGTTAATGTATCAAACATAAAAATCTTTAGTTTCACCACTCTCCCATCTTGGACAAATTTGTGCGCACCTGTGGAAGTGGCTTAGTGAGTTGCTGTGAATGGTGAGACATAACGGTACCTCCAGCAATGTCAGTCAGTGTGAAAGGAATGGCTTGGTCATTGTAGGGATCCTTTATGGTGTTACTACGGGGTGTTGCAAACCTGGCGCAGCATGTGGCAACCATATGGGTGTACTGTGAAATGTTAAGTGAATCTGGCCATGATAAGCCCATCCCTGGACTCCCGGGCAGCAATGTGCTTGGGTGCTGGTGGGGTCTGGCCCGTCGGTTCCTCCAGCTCCTCCTCCTCATCTTCCAGCTGATGCTCCTCCTCCTCTGAAAAGGATGTGAGCTCAGTGCCTTGCTCCTCATGCAGCACTAACCCTTGCTGCTGCGCTATGTTGTGCAAGGCGCAGCAGACCATGACGATTCTGGAGACCCTGGCTTCCTCGTCGTCCTGGACAGTGGGCGGGGGGTGGGGTGGTGGGGGTGCTTTTGATGGACATGTGGGAGAGTAAAGAGATGAGTTAGATATGCCATATGAAGAATGGGCATACTAAAGGGCTGCTCCAGATCTGTCAAGGCATCTGAAGCGCATTTTCAGCATGCCTACTGTCTGCTCTATGACACGTCTGGTGGAAATGTGGCTTTCATTATATCTGTCCTTGGCCTCAGTACTTGGCCTCCTCAAGGGTGTCATGAGCAACATCTTCTTTCGAGGAGTGAAGAGCTGAGGTGGGGTGGACTGGCGAAGGACAAAAGAGTCATGGCAGCTGTCAGGGAATTTGGCATACACATGCGTGATCATCTTCCTATGGTTGAAGACCAGCTGCACATTGAGGGAGTGGAAGCCCTTGCGGTTGACAAAGACTCCTGGGTTATGATGGGGATGCCTTGATGGCCACTTGTGTGCAGTCGATGACGCTCTGCAACCATGGGAAGCCAGCCAGAGTGGCAAAGCCAAATGCCTGCTCAGTAACACGCTTCATCAGTGGCAAAGTTGATATAATTGGATAACTTGTCAAAGAGGGCATCGGTGACCTGTGTGATGAAACTCTGGGCAGCAGACTGCGAGATGCCACAAATGTCTGCTGCAGATCCCTGGAAGGAGCCTGAGGCGAAGAAGTTGAGGGCACTGGTGACTTTGACAGCCACTGGTAAGGCATGCCCAACCACTCCTCTGGGCTGCAGGTCTTGCTCCAGCAATGTGCAAATGTCTGCGAAGATCTGGTGCAATAGCCTGAGCCTCCTTTGGCACTGCTGCTCAGTCATGTTGAGGATGCTCATCCTCTGCCTGTAAAACCTGTGTTGGGGGTATCACCTCTGGCATGTTGCAGCCCTGCGCTGATGCCCTCTGTCCTGTGGAGCATCAGGTGGTTGAGGAGAAGGTTGGTGGTGTTGTTGTTGGTGCTGCTGGTGTGCTTGGTGCTGCTGGTGTTAGGGCTCATCATGGTCCAGTTCTGAGGACCAAGGTGAGACAGTATAAACGGCACCCATGCTGATGGAATAGATGGCAAGTCAAGTAAAGATGACAGAAGTAATCTGTCAATGGTGCAATAGAAACATAGAAACATAGAAGATAGGAGCAGGAGTAGGCTATTCGACCCCTCGAGCCTGCTCTGTCATTCAATGCGATCATGGCTGATCATCCAAATTCAGTACCCGGTCCCTGATTTCTCCCCATATCCCTTGATCCCCTTAGCCTTAAGAAATATATCCAACTCCTTTTTGAACATATTTAATGAATTGGCCTCCACTGCCTTCTGTGGTAGAGAATTCCATAGGTTCACCACTCTCTGGGTGAAGAAATCCCTCCTCATTTCTGTCCTAAATGGCTTACCCCTTATCCTTAGACTGTGACCCCTAGTTCTGGACTCCCCGACCATCGGGAACATCCTTCCTGCATCAGTCTGTCCAGTCCTGTCAGAATTTTATAAGTTTCAATGAGATCCCCTCTCATTCTTCTAAACTCCAGCGAGTATAAGCCCACTCGACCCAATCTCTCCTCATACGTCATTCCTGCCATCCCAGGTATCAGCCTGGTGAATCTTTGCTGAACTCCTTCCATGGCAAGAACATCCTTCCTCAGATAAGGGTACCAAAACTGCACACAATACTCCAGATGTGGTCTCACCAAGGCCCTGTACAACTGCAGCAAGAAATCCTTGTTCCTGTACTGAAACCCTCTCGCTACGAAGGCCAACATACCATTTGCCTTCTTAACCGCCTGCTGCACCTGCATGCTTACCTTCAGTGACTGGTGCACAAGGACACCCAGGTCTCGTTGCGCTTCCCCTTCTCCCAATCTATTGCCATTCAGATAATAATCTGCCTTCCTGTTTTTGACACCAAAGTGGATAACCTCGCATTTATCCATGTTATATTGCATCCGCCATGCTTCTGCCCTATCACCCAACCTGTCCAAATCATACTGGAGTTTCTCGACATCCTCCTCACAGCACACACGCCCACCCAGCTTTGTGTCGTCTGCAAACTTGGAGATATTACATCTAGTTCCCTTGTCTAGATCATTAATATATATTGTGAATAGCTGGGGTCCAAGGACCGATCCCTGCGGTACCCCACTAGTCACTGCCTGCCACTCGGAAAAAGACCCGTTTATTCCAACTCTTTGCTTTCTGTCGGCCAACCAGTTCTCTATCCAAGTCAATACCTTGCCCCCAATCCCATGTGCCTTAACTTTACACGCTAATCTCTTATGCGGGACCTTATCGAAAGCCTTCTGAAAGTCCAAATACACCACATCCACTGGTTCTCCCTTATCTATTTTACCAGTTACATCCTCAAAAAATTCCAGTAGATTAGTCAAGCACGATTTACCTTTTGTAAATCAGTGCTGACATTGTCCGATCCTGTCACTGTTTTCCAAGTGCTTTGCTATTACATCTTTTATAATGGACTCTAGCATTTTCCCCACTACCGATGTCAGGCTTACCGGTCTGTAATTCACCGTTTTCTCTCTACCACCTTTTTTGAATAGTTGGGTAACATTAGCTACCCTCCAATCCATGGGTACTGTTCCAGATTCCATCGAATGTTGGAAGATGATCAGCAATGCATCTACTATTTCTAGGGGCACTTCCTTAAGTATCTAAGGATGTAGATTATCAGGCCCTGGGGATTTATCGGCCTTCAATCCCAACAATTTCCCTACAAATACTGATTTCTTTCAGTTCCTCCCTTTCATCAGACCCTATCTTCCCCGACATCTCTAGGAGGTTATTTGTGTCCTCCTTTGTGAAGACAGAACCAAAATATGTATTTAATTGGTCCACCATTTCTTTGTTCCCAATTAAATTCCCCTGATTCTGACTGCAAGGGACTTACGCTTGACTTCACCAATCTTTTTCTCTTCACATATCTATAAATGCTTTTACAGTCAGTTTTTATGTTCCCTGAAAGCTTACTCTCATATTCTATTTTCCCCTTCTTAATTAATCCCTTTGTCCTCCTTTGTTGAATCCTAACCTGCTCCCAATCCTCAGGTTTACTGCTTTTTCTGGCCAATTTATATGTCCTCTCCTTGGATCTTATGCTATCCCTAATTTCCCTTGTTAGCCATGGTTGAGTCACCTTTTTTGTTTTATTTTTATGCCAAACTCGGATGAACAAATTCTGTCGTTCATCCATGCGGTCTTTGAATGTTTGCCATTGCCTATCCACCGTCAACCCTTTGAGTGACATTCCCCAATCAATCCTACCCAACTCGTGCCTCAGATCATCGTAGTTTCCTTTATTTAAATTCAGGACCCTAGTCTCTGAGTCAACTACTACATTCTCCATCTTAATGAAGAATCCTATCATATTATGATCGCTCCGACCCAAGGGGCCTTGTACAACAAGATTGCTAATTAATCCTTTCTCGTTACATAATACCCAGTCTAAGATAGCCTGATCTCTGGTTGGTTCCTCGACATATTGGTCCAGGAAACCATCCCGTAAACACTCCAGGAATTCCTCCTCCACAGTATTGTTACTAATTTGGTTAGCCCAATCTATATGTAGATTAAAGTCACCCATGATGACTGCTGTGCCCTTATTGCACGCTTCTCTAATTTCCCTTTTAATGCCATCCCCAACCTCCACATTACTGTTTGGAGGTCTATATACCACTCCCACTAACGTTTTCTGCCCCTTGGTATTTCTCAGTTCTACCCATACAGATTCCACATCATCAGAGCTAATATCCTTCCTTACAATTGTGTTAATCCCTTCTTTAACTAGCAACGCTACCCCACCTCCCTTTACTTTTTGCCTATCTTTCCTGAATATTGAATATCCCTGGATGTTGAGTTCCCAGCCTTGGCCACCCTGGAGCCATGTTTCCGTAATCCCAATCAAATCATATTCGTTTACCTCTATTTGCACAGCTAATTCATCCACCTTATTACGAATGTTCCTCGCATTAAGACACAAAGCCTTCAGGCTTGTTTTTTTAACGCTCTTAGAATTATTATTTACTGTGGCCATGCTTGATTTAAACCGTTGATTTCTCTGACTGCCACTTTTGTTTTTCTCCTTCCTATCTTTTGCTTTTATCCTTGTTTCCCTTTCCTCTGTCCTCCTGCTCAGGTTCCCAACCCCCTGCCATTTTAGTTTAAACCCTCCCCCAGAGCACTAGCAAACACTCCCCCTCGGACATCGGTCCCGGCCCTGCCTAGGTGCAAACCATCCGGTTTGAACTGGTCCCACCTCCCCCAGAACCAGTTCTAATGTCCTAGGAATTTGAATCCCTCCCCCTCGCACCATTCCTCTAGCCACGTATTCATCTGAAAAATCCTTCTATTTCTACTCTGACTAGCACGTGGCACTGGTAGCAATCCTGAGATTACTACCTTTGAGGTCCTATTTTTTAATTTACCTCCTAACTCCCTATATTCAGCTTTTAGGACCTCATCCCGTTTTTTACCTATATCGTTGGTACCTATATGCACCACGACAACTGGCTCGTCACCCTCCCCTTCCAAGATGTTCTGCAGCTGCTCTGAGACATCCTTGACCCTTGCACCAGGGAGGCAACACACCATCCTGGAGTCTCGTTTGCGGCCGCAGAAACGCCTATCTATTCCCCTTACAATAGAATCCCCTATTACTATAGCTCTACCCCTCTTTTTCCTCCCGTCCTGTGCAGCAGAGCCACCCCTGGTGCCAGGAAGTTGGCTGCTGCTGCCTTCCTCTTATAAGCCATCCCCCCCAACAGTACTCAAAATGGTGTATCTGTTTGAGAGGGGGATGTCCACAGGGGACCCCTGCACTACCTGCCTGTGCCTAGTACTCTGTCTGTTGGTCACCCATTCCCTTTCTGCCTGTCCAACCTTTGCCTGCGTTGTGACCAACTGATTAAACGTGCTATTCACGACGTCCTCAGCCTCGCGAATGGTCCAGTATGTATCCAGTCGCAGCTCCAGCACCGCAATGCGGTCTGCCAGTAGCTGCAGCTGGACACACTTCCTGCACACATAGTTGTCAGGGACACAGGAGGTGTCCCTGAGTTCCCACATAGCGCAGGAGGCGCATACCATGGCACCGGGCTGTCCTGCCATGACTTACCCTTTAATTAATTGCAATTAAATTAAATCAAATCAATCCCACCAATTACACTACAGTTAAATGGTATATTTAAGGGCCCTGGTTTACAAACCGCTCCGAGATTCCCGCCGCACTGAGGCCTACCTGGTCTCCGCCGCTTTAAATACTCGCCGCTGCCGCTCCGAGATTCCCGCCGCACTGAGGCCTACCTGGTCTCCGCCGCTTTAAATACTCGCCGCCGCCGCTCCGAGATTCCCACCGCACTGAGGCCTACCTGGTCTCCACCGCTTTAAATACTCGCCGCCGCCGCTCCGAGATTCCCACCGCACTGAGGCCTACCTGGTCTCCGCCGCTTTAAATACTCGCCGCCGCCGCTCCGAGATTCCCGCTGCACTGAAGCCTACCTGGTCTCCGCCGCTTTAAATACTCGCCGCCGCCGCTCCGAGATTCCCACCGCACTGAGGCCTACCTGGTCTCCGCCGCTTTAAATACTCGCCGCTGCCGCTCCGAGATTCCCGCCGCACTGAGGCCTACCTGGTCTCCGCCGCTTTAAATACTCGCCGCCGCCGCTCCGAGATTCCCGCTGCACTGAAGCCTACCTGGTCTCCGCCGCTTTAAATACTCGCCGCCGCCGCTCCGAGATTCCCGCCGCACTGAGGCCTACCTGGTCTCCGCCGCTTTAAATACTCGCCGCCACCGCTCCGAGATTCCCGCCGCACTGAGGCCTACCTGGTCTCCGCCGCTTTAAATACTCGCCGCCGCCGCTCCGAGATTCCCGCCGCACTGAGGCCTACCTGGTCTCCACCGCTTTAAATACTCGCCGCCGCCGCTCCGAGATTCCCGCCGCCGCTCCGAGATTCCCGCCGCCGCTCCGAGATTCCCGCCGCACTGGTTCTCTGTCTATACTGGTCCTAACAACTGCCTGAGCACCCTAAATATCATCCCTGTGACCAGTTAACTACCCTCCCTGCCTGTACAACTGAACATTTTAATTTCTTCTATGCCTTCTGTCACCAAATAGTAAGCATGCATGCAAAGGTCGGTACACTTACCTTGGCAGGTTTCCTGATGTCACTGAAATGCTGCATTTGCTTTTCCAAGGCTGGGAAACCTCAAATAACTCACTCTGCTCCCTCCACCCATGCAATTTGGACCTATGATTTATCAGGAGGGTAGTCTGCTCCAAAGGTGCCACCAGCAGCTGCCACACCTCCTGCAGCAGACCCTTCACATTTTTTTATTCGCTTATGGGATGTGGGCGTCGCTGGCAAGGCCAGCATTTATTGCCCATCCCTAATTGCCCTTGAGAGAAGGTGGTGGTGAGCTGCCTTCTTGAACCGCTGCAGTCCATGTGGTGAAGGTACTCCCACAGTGCTGTTCGGTAGGGATTTTGACCTAGCGACGATGAAGGGTCAGCGATATACTTCTAAGTCAGGATGGTGTGTGACTTGGAGGGGAACTTGTAGGTGGTGGTGTTCCCATGTGCCTGCTGCCCTTGTCCTTCTAGGTGGAAGAGGTCGTGGGTTTGGGAGGTGCTGCCGAAGAAGCCTTGGCAAGTTGCTGCAATGCATCTTGTAGATGGTACACACTGCAGCCACAGTACACTGGTGGTGGAGGGAGTGAATGTTTAAGGTGGTGGATGGGGTGCTAATCAAACGGGCTGCTGTGTCTTGGATGGTGTTGAGCTTCTGGAGTGTTGTTGCAGCTGCACTCATCCAGGCAAGTGGAGAGTATTAGATCCCACTCCTTAATTGTGCCTTGTAGATGGTGGAAAAGCTTTGGGGAGTCAGGAGCTGAGACACTCGCTGCAGAATACCTAACCTCTGACCTGCTCTTGTTGCCACAGTATTTATGTGGCTGATCCAGTTAAGTTTCTGGTCAATTGTAACCCCCAAGATGTTGATGGTGGGGGAATCGGCGATGGTAATGCCATTGAATGTCAAGGGGCGATGGTTATACTCTCGCTTGTTGGAAATGGTCATTGCCTGGCACTTCTGTGAAGCGAATGTTACCTGTCACTTATCAGCCCAAGCCTGAACGTCATCTAGGTCTTGTTGCATGCGGGCATGGACTGCTTCATTATCTAAGGAGCTGTGAATGGCGCTGAACACTGTGCAGTCATCAGCAAACATCCCCATTTCTGACCTTATGTTGGAGGGAAGGTCGTTGATGAAGCAGCTGAAGATGGTTGGGCCTAGGACACTGCCCTGAGGAACTCCTGTAGCGATGTCCTGGGGCTGTGGTGATTGACCTTCAATCACCACAACCATCTTCCTTTGTGCTAGGTATGACTCATCCAGGCAAGTGGAGAGTATTCCATCACACTCCTGACTTGTGCCTTGTAGATGGTGGAAAGGCTTTGGGGAGTCAGGAGGTGAGACACTCGCCGCAGAATTCCCAGCCTCTGACCTGCTCTTGTAGCCACAGTATTTATATGGCTGGTCCAGTTCAGTTTCTGATCAATGGTAACCCCCAGGATGTTGATAGTGGGGGATTCAGCGATGGTAATGCCATTGAATGTCAAGGGGAGATGGTTAGAGTCTCGCTTGTTGGAGATGGTCATTGCCTGGCACTTGCATGGTGCGAATGTTACTTGCCACTTGTCAGCCCAAGTCTGAATGTTGTCAAGGTCTTGCTGCATATGGACACGGACTGCATCAGTATCTGCCGAGTCTCGAATGGTGCTGAACAGTGTGCAATCATCAGCGAACATCCCCACTTCTGACCTTATGATGGAGGGAAGGTCATTGATGAAACAGCTGAAGATGGTTGGGCCTAGGACACTGCCCTGAGGAACTCCTGCAGTGATGTCATCTGATTGAGATGAATGACCTCCAACAACCACAGCCTTTGTGCTAGGTATGATTCCAACCAATGGAGAGTTTCCCCCTTGATTCCCATTGACTTCAGTTTTGCTAGGGCTCCTTGATGCCACACTCGATCAAATGCTGCCTTGATGTCAAGGGCAGTCACTCTCACCTCACCTCTTGAGTTCAGCTCTTTTGTCCATGTTTGGACCAAGGCTGTAATGAGGTCAGGAGCTGAGTGGCCCTGGCGGAACCCAAACTGGGCGTCAGTTAGCAGGTTATTGCTGAGTAAGTGCCGCTTGATAGCACTGTCGACGACGCCTTCCATCACTTTGCTGATGATTGAGAGTAGACTGATGGGACGGTAATTGGCCGGGTCGGATTTGTCCTGCTTTTTGTAGACAGGACATACTTGGGCAATTTTCCACATTGCCGGGTAGATGCCAGTGTTGTAGCTGTACTGGAACAGCTTGGCTAGGGGCGCAGCTAGTTCTGGAGCACAAGTCTTCAGTACTATTGCCGGAATGTTGTCAGGACCTTTGCAGTATCCAGTGTCTTCAGCCGTTTCTTGACATCACGTGGAGTGAATTGAATGGGCTGAAGACTGGCATCTGTGATGCTGGGGACCTCAGGAGGAGGCCGAGATGAATCATCCACTCGGCACTTCTGGCTGAAGATAGTTGCAAATGCTTCAGCCTTGTCTTTTGCACTCACGTACTGGGCTCCACCATCATTGAGGATGGGGATATTTTTGGAGCTTCCTCCTCCTGTTAACTGTTTAATTGTCCACCACCACTCACGACTGGATGTGGCAGGACTGCAGAGCTTTGATTTGATCCGATGGTTGTGAGATCGCTTAGCTCTGTCTATCGCATGTTGCTTCCGTTGTTTGGCATGCAAGTAGTCCTGTGTTGTAGCCTCACCAGGTTGACACCTCATTTTTTGGTATGCCTGGTGCTGTTCCCGGCATGCTCTCCTGCACTCTTCATTAAACCAGGGTTGATCTCCCGGCTTGATGGTAATGGTAGAGTGAGGGATATGCCTCATTGTCGGATAGATGCCAGTGTTGTAGCTGTACTGGAACAGCTTGGCTAGAGGCATGGCTAGTTCTGGAACACAAGTCTTTAGCATGATAGCAGGATGTTGTCAGGGCCCATAGCCTTTGCTGTATCCGTTTCTTGATTATCATGTGGAGTGAATCGAATTGGCTGAAGACTGGCTTCTGTGATGGTGGGGACCTCAGGAGTAGGCCGATATGGATCATTCACTCGGCACTTCTGGCTTAAGATTGTTGCAAACACTTCAGCCTTGTCTTTTGCACTCACATGCTGGGCTCCACCATCATTGAGGATGGGGATATTCATGGAGCCTCCTCCTCCCGTTAGTTGTTTAATGGTCCACCACCATTCACGACTGGATGTGGCAGGACTGCAGAGCTTTGATCTGATCCATTGATTGTGGGCTCGCTTAGCCCTGTCTATAGCATGCTGCTTCCGCTTTTTAGCATGCATGTAGTCCTGTGTTGCAGCTTCCCCAGGTTGGCACCTCATTTTTAGGTACGCCTGGTGCTGCTCCCAGCATGCTCTTCTACACTCCTTATTGAACCAGGGTTGGTCCCCTGGCTTGGTGGTAATGGTAGAGTGAGGGATATGCCGGGCCATGAGGTTACAGATTGTGGTGGAATATAATTCTGCTGCTGCTGATGGCCCACAGCGCCTCATGGATGCCCAGTTTTGAGCTGCTAGATCTGTTCTGAATCTATCCCATTTAGCATGGTGGTAGTGCCACACAACACAATGGAGGGTGTCCTCAGTGTGAAGACGGGACTTCATCTCCACAATGACTGTGTGGTGGTCACTGCTACCAACACTGTCATGGACAGATGCATCTGCGACAGGTAGATTGGTGAGGACGAGGTCAAGTAGGTTTTTCCCTCGTGTTGGTTCTCTCACCACCTGTCGCTGGCCCAGACTGGCAGTTATGTCCTTCAGGACTCGGCCAGCTCGGTCAGTAGTGGTGCTACTGAGCCACTCGGTGATGGACATTGAAGTCCCCCACCCAGAGTACCTTCTGTGCCCTTGCTACTTGACGTAAGAAAACTACTAGGCACTTGGTCTAAGTGTTAAACAAAGCTTTAATCAACTGTTTTACAACATGGAGGTTTAGTTGTGTCCTTCACTAGTTCCTGTTAAGAATGTCCTGCGCAAGCTGGGCCCATGCCCGAGTATTTATACTCTCCCTGGACAGCGCCACCCGCAGGCCGCTCAGTTGTTTCACAGAAATCACAGAAACCCCACAGTGCAGATAGAGGCCATTTCGGCCCATCGAGCCTGCACCGACACATATCCCACCCGATCCCCGTAACCCCTACACCAACACATATCCCACCCTATCCCCGTAACCCCACGTATTTAATCCCCCTAACACTAAGGGTCAATTTATCATAGCCAATCAACCTAACCCGCACATCTTTGGACTGTGGGAGGAAACCGGAGCACCCGGAGGAAACCCACGCAAACACGGGGAGAATGTGCAAACTCCACACAGTCACCCGAGGCCGGATTCGAACCCGGGTGCCTGGCGCTGTGAGGCAACAGTGCTAACCACTATGCCACTAGTAGTAATGTCACTACTCTCAGTGCTTTTTCCAAGTGGAGTTCAACATGGAAGAGTACTGATTCTTCAGGTGAGGGAGGGCGGTAGGTGGTAATCAGCAGGAGGTTTCCTTGCCCATGCTTGACCTGAAGCCATGAGACTTCATGGGGTCTGGAGTCAATGTTGAGGACTCCCAGGGCCACTCCTTCCCGACTGTATACCACTGTGCCGCCACCCCTGGTGGTTCTGTCCTGCTGGTGGGACAGGACATACCCAGGGATGGTGATGGAGGAGCTTGGGACATTGGCTGGATGGTATGAGTCTGTGAGTATGACTATGTTAGGCTGTTGCTTGACTCGTCTGTGCGACAGCTCTCCCAATTTTGGCACAAGTCCCCAGATGTTGGTGAGGAGGACTTTGCAGGGTCACCTGAAAAGGATGGAATCTTCCACACTCTCATTGTACATATCAACCAGTCACACTATGCACATCTCCTCATGGCACTGACACTCCTTCAGGTTCATTGACAATCCTAATTTGCTCCCTTTTAATGGCAAGCAACAGCCCTTTAACAGTTGCTGCCATGCCCAATTTTGCACCTCCCTGGCATATTTTCCATGTGCAGGGAGCATATAGAAATTAAGGCGTGGGTCTTGCCTTGCAGAATTTGTCACAATCCAGCCACCCCTGCTGCCAGCACAAATGCACATGAGTCATGGGTGAGCACAGCACTAATTTTGCCAATCATGCAAAATCAGGGCTATAGTGTTAGCTCTGCAGCTGTGACCAACAAAAATTAAGCTCTGCACAGCTGTGTAAGAATGTATGCCTGGCACCCAAATGCTGGATAAATTTTAATTCTAATAAAGAACCAACAGGACAGTTGGCTTTCTGATAATATTAAATGGGCATGCAGTGATGCAGTGGGTTAGACACTGGCCTTTCATCTCTGGAACCTGGGTTCAAATCTAGCTGTAAGGGTTCCATAGAACTGCTGGCAGTAGAGTCGTATGTGAAATTAGTTTCAGCAGTCACAACCCAGTTCCTCCTGGCATGGACCTGCAGCACAAAATAGCCTCTCATTCAGTTATTAAATGCCACTAAACTGGTAATCTCATTCAGAAAGGCCATATGATGGCTGATGTGAGAAACGGAAACAATGTCACACCATCGAAGCACGCTGTGCTCTGTTATCGTTTGGGCTCTTTTCCCACCATGTTCACTCAGGCAAATGAAAAAAAACAACAGTTTCTATAGGAAGACCAATCTTCTATGATCTTAAACCTATGTCTTTATTCTCTGTTGTGCTTGAGTCAACATAGGCCCTCGGTCTAACAATTAACCCTGAATAGTGGTAAATTGCTTATTGGAAAATACATAGAATGCCCATCATGTTGTCCTGTAACCACAGATGGTACAAAATATCACAACATTAGACCAGTGTGTACAAACTAAAACTACTGTCTAGATTTATATACAGATAAAATAATGGCCCAGAAATTCGGGTCTCCACGGGTGAGTACGCACGGGGTACTCATCCGTAGGCCGAATGGAAGTGTCGGTTTCCTGCATGCACTGCGCATGCGCGGGAAACCGGCACTTCCGATCCTCTGAACGAAGGGGTTCAGAGGTCGAACGCGCGCACAGGGGAGGCTGCGCGTGCGCTTTGAACTTAGTTTTTTTTTGCAGGTTTTCACGCGAGGTTAAGCCTGCAGGATTTACACATTTAAAAAGCAGGCGTAAGGCCTGCTTTTTACAAGGTAAATAGTCAATTAATTAAAATTAAAACTTTTTTCCACAGGTTTATTATTTTTAAATACTTTAAAGCAAGGTAAGTTTATTTTTAGCACCATTAGAATATAAAATTATTTTTTTCAAAAATTTAAATTATTGTTTAAAATAGTTATTTAATGTCATTTATAGTTTATTTAAAAAGTGTGAGTTTAAAAAAAAATTATTTGAAGGTTTACTGCTATTTTGGGGCCCGTAGTATTTATAAGTTTTGACAGGTCTTCCTGTCAATCTTATGAATGGGCTTTTCCCTCCTCCGATTGGCTGCCCATGGCTCACGTGATCCCAGGGGACGCATCGCACTAACTACGCCCCTGGGACACGCAAGCACAGCGCGCCGGCAACTGGGCCAGGCCCCGGAGCGGAATTCCACGGGGCCCTACAGCTCAACTGCCGGCGCGCAAGCTAAGTGCAGGTCGGGGGCTTGCACCCGCGGGAAGCCCCCAACCCGAATTTCTGGACCATTATACACACGCTAAATGACATTTAGCAAGATACTATGCAGTAAAATAATCAAACTCACAGAACATACTGAATGGATTGACTGCACAAAATAAAGAACTCCTTCCAGCTTCTCTTGGCAAGTTCTTTTTACAAAACTCTATCCGCCCGATCCTTGTAGTAACACAGTGAATAGAAAACTGAAGAACAGTAGAAAATTTCCTGCTGTTATAAAGAAATTTTCCTTTAGAATTCAAACAATTTCTTTTCAGCTGTCAGGCAATCAAAATATTAACAGTTATAACACCTTATTTCACAGTAGAAAACGGGATTGTAATAGTTGTATTTCTTTTCCCATAGTTCAAGTGGACTGTATTCATATATGGAACACAACAGAAATTCAAGCTCCAGTTATCAAACAACATACTAAGTAGGGCCCAAAAGCCCGCAATGCCACACTGCGACCATAAACTTGGCAGAGCAGTAATTGTGATCCGCTACTGACATGTGGTCCTGAGCCTGCTGGAGTATCTGGTGTCACGGTAGGGTTGCCTCATTTCAACAATTCCAGTATGGATGCATCTTGGGCACTCGCTGGAAGTGGGGGAGGAGCACAGCCGCTCAGGGGGCAAGCCTGGCAAAAGTTTGAAATATCGATGGAAATTGGCCCCTTTTATAAGATGGCTGATTCTATTGTGCTATAATTTCTAGGGCGTTCCAGGCCTGAGTCCAGCCCTGAACACCCCTGTTATCCCCACTTGAACCCCTCTGCCTGGAAGAGGTATCTTTTCAGCGTCCAGGCTGTTGGGTGCACAGGAGGTGGGTGTGGGGTAAAATCCATCTCACTGACCTTATTAACTTTTCAATGCCAGACCATCTATAGCGCAGACAGAACTCTGCCCGCCCCACCACCCTTTGGGAAATCCCATTCTACACTCTCACTTTGATTTGGGAGACTTTTCACCAATGCTACATTTATGTTATTGTGAACTGGCCAATTAGTTCTCACAATAGATCAATCACAGATTTAAACAGTCACTTTAAGGATGCTTATTTTAGAGTATTTGAAAAGAGTGTAATCCCTTTTTACTTCCTTTAAACTAAGTTTTTTTTTCCTTTAAACTTTTTGAAAGAGTTATATTTGGTTGATACCTTCCTTCAGATCAGGGTGAGTGACAGACACAATATACTATTGTGTATGTCACTGTAGGATGTGCTGTCTGAAGAATGATATAAAGATGGAATGATACATAGTTACAGTCTCCTCAGGTCACTTGCATTTTAAGTGGTGGTCTTGGAGCGAAAACAATAGTGCTATTCCACTTCATTTTAATGACATTTAAAAAAATAAAAAGTACATGTTATTGTTGCCACAGTTGTAATCTTTGCAACTTTTATTGCCAAATATGTCACCAAATGTAATCCCTTCAGAATATGCCAGGTATGGGTGTTCGGCATTTTCAAATTGAGCTTGACTTGCTTGCTGAGTACAATTTTTATTTGTTTTAACAATTCTAGGACTTACATGCACTGTTTTGATAGAATTAGCCCTCTGTTCGGATTTCTCAGGAATCAGCACTTGTATGCATTTAGGCTTCAAATATGCAACTCCTCTCTCGTACTTCTAAAGCAAATGTCTATCCTGCGTTAGTGATATAGAGAAGAACCCGATACAAGAGTAGTGCTGAATCTTGTCATGTGTTCAACTGCCCAACAGATAGTTGAAATTCCAAATAGACACTAATGAAATGCTGAAGATGCCCAAATTAGTATCCGGTCTAGCCAACATGTAACTCCAGCCCTACACTATGTGATTGACTCTAAGGGGGTAAAATTGGTCTTGGGCAGTGGCGCAAAACGGCGATAGCAAATCCGCAGCTCGTTTTACATCCTGTCCCATTTTCTTTTCCATTGGAAGTCAATAGCCAATTTCACCCCTTTAATTTCCTCATTGCAACTGGGGATCGGCAATAAATATGGTCTCGCGAGCATTGTCTGCATCCTAAGAACAAAAATATTAAAAAGTAAAGTTAGGTGCAATATTGATGCTCTACTAGTAGTTGCCACTAATATTTCTACTGTTTACTGTAATTCATTTTATTATGGTGTTCTGTTTATTGTAGTTGAAGAAATATTAATAGCTACTCTTGTAAAGACCAGTTATTCACTTGTTACCACATGTTCTTGTTACTTATAGATTGCATTCTGTTATTCATCCTATTAACTGACTCACTCATGCAAGTGCTTGTGTGAGGGAGACTATCTCTTCACAATCTTTTATATGAGTACTAGCTGGGGGTGCCCGGCGGTGCCGAGGCTTTTTCGAGGGCATGTTGTTGTTGGAAGAGAGAGAGAGAGCGAGAGACTGGGGGTAAGAGAGAGAGTGCGAGAGACTGGGGGTAAGAGAGAGAGCGACTGGGGGAGAGAGAGACTGGGGGAGAGAGAAAGCGAGTGGGGGAGAGAGAAAGCGAGCAGGGGGGAAGAGAGAGAGTGAGCGGGGGGGAAGAGAGAGAGCAAGCGGGGGGGAAGAGAGAGAGCGAGCGGGGGGGAAGAGAGAGAGCGAGCGGGGGGGAAGAGAGAGAGCGAGCGGGGGGGAAGAGAGAGAGCGAGCGGGGGGGAAGAGAGAGAGCGAGCGGGGGGGAAGAGAGAGAGCGAGCGGGGGGGAAGAGAGAGAGCGAGTGGGGGGAAGAGAGAGAGCGAGTGGGGGGGAAGAGAGAGAGCGAGTGGGGGGGAAGAGAGAGAGCGAGTGGGGGGGAAGAGAGAGAGCGAGTGGGGGGAAGAGAGAGCGAGTGGGGGGGAAGAGAGAGAGCGAGTGGGGGGGAAGAGAGAGAGCGAGTGGGGGGGAAGAGAGAGAGCGAGTGAGGGGGAAGAGAGAGAGCGAGTGGGGGGGAAGAGAGAGAGCGAGTGGGGGGGAGGAGAGAGAGCGAGTGGGGGGGAAGAGAGAGAGCGAGTGGGGGGGAAGAGAGAGAGCGAGTGGGGGGGAAGAGAGAGAGCGAGTGGGGGGGAAGAGAGAGAGCGAGTGGGGGGGGAAGAGAGAGAGCGAGTGGGGGGGAAGAGAGAGAGCGAGTGGGGGGGAAGAGAGAGAGCGAGTGGGGGGAAGAGAGAGAGCGAGTGGGGGGGAAGAGAGAGAGCGAGTGGGGGGGAAGAGAGAGAGCGAGTGGGGGGGGAAGAGAGAGAGCGAGTGGGGGGGAAGAGAGAGAGCGAGTGGGGGGGAAGAGAGAGAGCGAGTGGGGGGAAGAGAGAGAGCGAGTGGGGGGGAAGAGAGAGAGCGAGTGGGGGGGAAGAGAGAGCGAGTGGGGGGGAAGAGAGAGAGCGAGTGGGGGGGAAGAGAGAGAGCGAGTGGGGGGGAAGAGAGAGAGCGAGTGGGGGGGAAGAGAGAGAGCGAGTGAGGGGGAAGAGAGAGAGCGAGTGGGGGGGAAGAGAGAGAGCGAGTGGGGGGGAAGAGAGAGAGCGAGTGGGGGGGAAGAGAGAGAGCGAGATTGGGAGTGTGAGAGAGAGCGAGATTGGGAGTGTGAGAGAGAGCGAGATTGGGAGCGTGAGAGAGAGCGAGATTGGGAGCGTGAGAGAGAGCGAGATTGGGAGTGTGAGAGAGAGATTGGGAGTGTGAGAGAGAGATTGGGAGTGTGAGAGAGAGAGATAGGGAGTGTGAGAGAGAGAGATAGGGAGTGTGAGAGAGAGAGATAGGGAGTGTGAGAGAGAGAGAGACAGGGAGTGTGAGAGAGAGAGAGAGGGAGTGTGAGAGAGAGAGATAGGGAGTGTGAGAGAGAGAGATAGGGAGTGTGAGAGAGAGAGATAGGGAGTGTGAGAGAGATATGGAGTGTGAGAGAGATAGGGAGTGTGAGAGAGAGAGATAGGGAGTGTGAGAGAGATAGGGAGTGAGAGAGAGAGATTGGGAGTGAGAGAGAGAGAGATTGGGAGGGGAGGAAGGTGAGGGAGGGGAGGGAGGGAGGGGAGGGAGGGAGGGGGGAGGGAAGGGGGAGAGTCCCCGAGCCCCGCCCCCTCGATCTCCCGAGCCCCGCCCCCCCCGATATCCCGAGCCCCGCCCCCCCGAGCCCCCACCCCTGAGCCCCGCCCCCCCTTCTCAGGAACACAGCCCCCCCCCGATCTCCCGAGCCCTGCCCCCCCGGAGCCCCGCCCCCCCGAGACCCGCCCCCCCCCCCGATCTCCGGAGCCCCGCCCCCCGAGGGTGGCCCCCCCCGATCTCCCGAGCCTCGCCCCCCCCCGATCTGTAGTCCGGGGCCACGATCTCACAATGTCCCGCCCCGCGATCTCCCGATGGCCCGCCCCCCGATGTCCCGCCCCCCGATGTCCCGAGCCCCGCCCCCCGCCCTCCCGAGCAGCGGCGTCCCACTCTCCGGAGCCCCGCCCTCCCGCTCTCCGGAGCCCCGCCCTCCAGATCGCCGATTGCGGCTGAGAGCCCCGCCCTCCCGCACTCCGAGCCGGCTTGAAGTTTGTCGGTTGCCGGGGTAACCCTTCCCGCTCACCAAGGCCGAGATCCCGCCCCCCGATGTCCCGAGCCCCGCCCCCTGCCCTCCCGAGCAGCGGCGTCCCACTCTCCGGAGCCCCGCCCTCCAGATCGCCGATTGCGGCTGAGAGACCCGCCCCCTGCCCGAACCGAGCGCGGAACAGAGAGACTGCCGCGTCTCAGCTGCTCCTGCTGCGCGCGCACCCTGACCCTCGTGGCTGATGCCGATTGAGTTCGGGGACAGCCGTTTAAAAAAAAGCCAGAGCGGGCTCTCGCGGGCGGGCGGCGCATGCGCGGTTAGTGCCAGCGGCACGAGGCGGCCCGCGGGGAGTAGGCAGGGAAACCCCGCGGGCTGGCGGCCGTTAGAGCGGGGAGTAGGCAGGGAAACCCCGCGGGCTGGCGGCCGTTAGAGCGGCTCACTTCAGGCCCCGACACCGTCAAACCTGAGAGGGGGAAGTAGAGAGAGACAGAGAGGGAAGAGGAGAAGGAGAGAGAGGGAAGAGGAGAAGGAGAGAGAGGGAAGAGGAGAAGGAGAGAGAGGGAAGAGAGAGAGAGATAGAGAAATTTTTGGAGCTTCAGGCCTGCCTGCAGCGGGCCTGGAGACCAGCACCGAGTCCCCCCTGCGCGAGGGTGAGGAGGGGGGGGGTTGCTAAACACAATATAAAACTGAAATAAATTGTTAATTAATTCCCAAACACATAATTCAAATATTTACCTTAGTTCCCTAACACACAGAAAGTGTGGGGGAAAAAATCGTGAAAAATCAAGATGGCGGCCACTCACCTCGGTTCAGAAGGATAAGGCCCGCCCACACACGCACCGATTGGTCGACTGGTCAGGTCACCGAAGCGTAGGATTGGTCAATCGTCGAGTCACTCGACACTCAACTGTAGGAAGACCTCGACGTCACACGGTCGCTAATGAGATGCTAATGAGCGGAACGCTGAACGTTTTTGGGATACCGCGGGCGGGATTTTTGTCCGGCCGAAACGTAAATACGCCTATGACCGGTCCGGAATCGCAAGCTTTCTTTTGAGGCGACGCGCGCGTCGGTACGCTCTGTAACTTCCAAACGTATAGAGACCAGGCGGACAGACAGACAGACAGACATCGGGACAGATAATTGTTCAAGATGTATACACTATTCCTGATTGTAATGAAGGACTTGCATTTATATAGCACCTTCTCACCTCTCTTACAAACATTTCAAAGCACATCACAGACAATGAATTACTTTGAAGCACATTGATTGTTGCTGTGCACAAAAAATCCCACAATGAGACCGTAATCCGAAATAAAAACAGAAAATGCTGGAAATGCTCAACAGGTCAGACAGTATCTGTGGAAAGAGAAACAGAGTTAACGGGGGGGGCGGGGGGTGGAATTTGTGTTCACCAGCAAAGTTGCTGGTGTTACCGGCAACTACAGTTAATGGCCACTGGAAATGGCCACAATGCTAACCGAGTGAAATTGGTCTATGGGCATGGAGATAGGTGGTGCAGCGCTCACCTTCCATGCAACGTTGTCCTGGTGGCGTTGCTGGAGGGATTGGGACTAAGTTTCTGTCCAGAGCCAGCGTTGCAGCTTCCCACAGCCTCTTGTGAGCAAAGCTGTAGAGCTCGCAGTGAATCGTGGGCAATGAAGAGGTCTGAGAATTAAAGGGGCCATGCACACTGTAGCAATACAAAATAAAATGCAGTGAATCAGTACATTTTTCAGCCCATTCTGCCTTTTAAGAAATATTCAATATTTAAAAGAAGTTCCAAATGTGAATATCCAGCTGTTAAAGCTGAATTAACTTCCTAACCTCAACAAATGGGAAAACTGTCTCAGCACTAACACAAATAGCTCAGCAAACCAGGGAAGGGGCACCGAGGGTCTCACACGCAGTACTCTAGCTTTGTGCAAGGGGTCAACACTGCAAGAGCGGCCCTCTACCCACAGGGGCAGGAGGCCCTCCAGAAAGAAAGATGTGGGAGTACATCACAAAGGCTGTCACTGCCAACAGTGTCGCACCTGCCCCCCACCAAACCCCTCCACCTGGCTCCAGTGCCCAAAGAAGCTTCATGACCTCAGACCACTGGTCAAGGTCAGTGAATGCATCTTCAAAAAGCCGTCTCCTACCAACTGCATGACTAGCCTCACACACTGCTCAATGCACAACCCCCAATCACTCACCTACCAACAATTTGCACCAATGACGAGGCACATTTTCCATTCCTAGCCACACCTCACCCCTTGGAGGAGACGGTGCAGGCCATTCTTAGCAGGGGCATGGTTGAGCCCTTGGCTAGTGGCGGGGCTGAAAGTATACAAGATGCGGGTATCGTGGTACGTTATTCCTCCTTCTGGCATGCAGCTCTTGCTTTCCCGCCCTCCCATCAGCACAACTCCACCCTTGTGCCTTCCTCATTTCACGCACCCAAGAAATGCAGCCTGCCCAGCCAGTGTGTCAACAAGAAGAGGCAGCCTGCCCAGCCAGTGGGAATGCAGGCAGACGATTCCATCCCAGATATCCTGGTCACAAAGGGGCTGTCTGGGATGCATCGTTCCATCTGATTCCTCCTCTTCGACTTCCTCCTCTTCTGCATTTTCCTCTTCTGCGTCTTCCTCTTTCCTCTGCAAGCAGATGCTGTAAATGTAAAATGAGAGCATAAAATGCTGGAAATACTCAGTTGGTCACGCAGCATCTTGACCTGAGATGTGAACTCTGTTTTTCTCTCCACGGATGTTGCGTGACCTGCTGAGTATTCGCAGCATGTTCTGTCTTCTCAAAGGCCTTCATTTACCATCCGAGCCTTTGCAACCATCCAGCAGCACTCTCTATACACTTAAAAAACTTTTCACATCTATTGCAGCAAGCTACCACTTAAATAAAATCTAAAAAACCCAGTCCAAAATCTTAAATTCAAACTTACCTGAATGATGTGTGTGTCCCTTTAAGAGCTGCAGACATCGCTACTGTCAGCCTACTTGCATGCCAGGTTAACCTGGTGTTCTTAGGACTCAGTGCTGAATTCAGTGGCAGGGTTGAAGTTCGTGTTGGTCACGTTAAGTCGGCTTTGCACGCTGATTGACGTCACCACACCACCATTTTTTTCCCAGGGCGCTGCCACTTACCGGCAGCACAAAGGGGGAGCACAATATAGTGGCAGGAACCATCACCAGCTGGCAAAAGAGCGCTGGCTGCCATTTTATCGCCATTTCATGGCACTACGGAGTGGCGCTCAACAGATGAATTTCTAGCCCAACGTTTCAGGTCGATGACCTTTCGTCAGAACTGGAAAAAGTTGGAGATGTAACAGATTTTACGTAGGGAAAGGGGGTAGGGGAGGAAAGAACAAAAGGGTAGGTCTGTGATAGGGTGGATAGGGACCTTAATCTAGTTTTAGTTGAAGAAGCAACCTGACTAATTTTCTTCAAACAGTGCCATGGGATCTCTTTTGCCCATCTAAACAGGCAAGGCATAGGGCCTTGGTTTAAAGTCTCATCTAAAGGCAATTGTGGTTTCTACTGCTTATTGAGATATGCACTAGAAACGCCTGCTAATATTGGATATTATGAATAACAGTTATAAGCAGTACAAACTCAGAGAATTACCTACATGAAGCTGCCATTTTTTGGTCAATTAAAAAAAAATTGTTCTCCGGATGTTGGTGCTGCTGGGAAAGATACACTTATTGCTGGTGGTGGTGGTTCTTTTCCTTGAACTGCCACAGTCCTTGTGCTAATGGTGCTCCCATGACAGTGTTATGCAGGGAATTCTGGGATTTTGATCACGCAATATTTAAGGAACAGTGTTGTATGTCAAAGTCAGAATGGTGTGTGACTTGGGAGGGCCCTTGCAGCTATGTTCTGGGACTGTGATAATTGTTCCCATGATCTTGCTGCTCTTGTCCTTCTAGGTGGTAGAGGTCACAGGACTGGCAGGTGTGTTGAAGTAAGTTTGGTGAGTTGCAGTTGTGTATCCTGTTAATCATTTATACAGCAGCCAGTGTCAGTGGTGAAATAGATGGATATTGAGTTCAGTGGCAGGGGTGCCAATCAAGAGGTTCTGCTTTGTTCTGAATGGTGTCAAGCTTGTTGAATATTGTTGTGGCTTCACCCATCCATCCTAGTAGTGAATATTCCTGCACACGCCTGATTGAGACTTGTACCTGGTGGCGAGGCTTTGAGAGTTCAGATGAACCACTCTTTCCAGCCTTGGCCCTGCTCTTGTAGCCACATTATTAATATGGCAGTCCAGTTAAGCTTCTGGTTAATAATACCCCACCCCCCAACCCGGATAGCGATGGTGGTGCATTTAAGGTCAGGTGGAAGTGGTTAGTCTTTTTCTTTTTGAACATATTCATTACCTGGAATTTATCTGATGTGAAGGCTAGCTGTCATTTGCCAGACCAAGGCTGAATATTGTCCAGGTCCGAATGTAGGCTGGCATGGACTGCTTCATTATCAAAGAGGTGTGAATCGAGATGAGCATTGTAGAATCATCAGCAAACAGCACCATTCCTGATCATATGATGGAGGGAAAGTCATTGATGAAGCAGCTAAAATGGTTGGGCTGAGGACACTTCCCTGAGGAACTCCTGTAATGATGTCTTGGGACTGTGATATTGCCCTCCAACATCTTCCTTTGTATGAGGTAGGACTGCAGTCACTGGAAGGCATTGACCTCAGTTTTGCTATGGCTCCTTGGTGCCATTATGGTCCAATGCCTCTTTGAAGTCAAGGGCATCTTTCCAGCATTCAGCTCTTCCACATGGATTAAGGTTGTGATAAGGTCTGGAGCTCAGTAATACTGGTGGAACCCGAATTGCGCACCAGCGAGCAGGTTATTAGTGAAGTCTGAACTGAGAGGAGTCTGAAAGGGTGCTAATTGGCCAGATTAGATTTGTCCTGCATTTTATTGATCTGTCCCACTTAGCACAGTAGTGCCACACTACCTGATGGAGAATGTCTTCACTGCAAAGATGATACTTTGTCTTCATAAGGACCGTGT
Organism: Somniosus microcephalus; assembly: GCF_052327205.1. Classification (NCBI taxonomy): domain Eukaryota; kingdom Metazoa; phylum Chordata; class Chondrichthyes; order Squaliformes; family Somniosidae; genus Somniosus; species Somniosus microcephalus. Next base: position 214,049,992 of record NC_140988.1, read on the forward strand.
TGCGGTTAATCCTGCCAATGTTATCGTGGGCAAACATATTTGCAATAGGTAGGTAGGTGAGGATGAGGTTACTTCCACGTGCATGTTCCTTCACCACCTATTGCAGGCCCAGACTGGCAGCTATGTCATTCAGGACTCAACCAGTTCAGTAAGTGGTGGTACTTGTAAGAGTTAGTAAACCAGGTAGAATAGCTAGCATTATGTAGAGGGACAGGTTGTAGTAGTAGTAAGGGTTAAATAGGATTAAATCAGTCTCCGAACACAGAGATATGCAGCAACCAGCAATAAGGTGTAGGAAGATGCGAGTGTGGAATTTGAGTGTGAAAGGAGAATAAGGCTCACTGTAATAAATATCTAGATAAGATAAGGATGTGAAAGTTATAAAGGACAGGCATAGATGGAGAATATCCAGAGAATAATAAACAGATAGTAACACTAATGAGCATGCGCAGATAGGGGGAAGTGATCCATGCATCTGCTGACGTGATTATGTATTAGCTATGTGTACTTACGCATTAACTGCACGCCTAGAAATGCACTTACATGATTAATCATAAAAAAGGTACTGCACACTGTAGCACTTTAGGAACGCTACCTAGTCTTCACATGGCTACCGTGAGCGGTCTGTGGGGCACAGCTTATGATCCACCGATGAGTTCGCTGTTCATGAGTAGTATTGGCGCCGATCTGATGAGCACTACATATAATGGGTTGTATTAATGTTTATCAATAAAGAGTATTAATCAGACGTCACTTTTTCTCTTGAGTGCAAATGCTTGTAGCATAAGGGAAGGATAGTGAGTATTCTAAACCCAACAATACTACCAAGCCACTCTTGGTGATGGACAGTGAAATTGAAGTCCCCCGCCCAGAGTACATACTCTGCATTCAAATGGTATTCAACATGGTGGAGTACTGCTTCATCAGTTGGTGGCGGGGGTGGGAGGTTAGTAGGTGGTCTTGTTTGACCTGAAGTCATGAGGCTTCATGGGGTCCAGAGTCAATGTTAAGGACTGCCAAGGCCAAGCCAACCTGACTGTATACCACTGTATAGATTATACCCAGGGATAGTGATGCACGTGTTTGTGATGTTGGCTGATAGGTATGAGTCATTGAACCCTGACTGTCAGCTTATTGCTTCAACAGTTCTGATGAAAGGTCAGCGACCTAAAATGTTAACTGTGTTTCTCTCTCCACAGATGCTGCCTGACCTGCTGAGTATTTCTAGCATTTTCTGTTTTGATTTGAGAAATCCATAGAAGTAGTTTCCATTTGCTTGATGTGAGGAGACACACCCATTTAACTAAGCCCACAGAATTTAGGCACAGATTGCAAAGTTTATTTTTAAAAAACAAGTGCGTACAGGGGTCTTGCTGGAGTTACTGGTGAAACCATGCAGATTATCGGAGCAGAGAGTAGGTCAGCTTCCCATTCCTTGCCCAGTTAGGACCATTTTAGCCCTAAAAGCACTTGGAGGAATCTCTGGAGCTGAGTGGGAAGAATGCAAGCCTTCATTGATGGGTCTACCCCTCTGGGTTCCATTAGTGAACAAGGGTAGGTGTCAATCATCAACTGCACTTTGGAGAACTATGAATTTGCCTGGCTCAGGAATCAGGTTACTGAATCTGCCAGAGGTTCAATTTGTTTCTAATCTCTCACACAGGAGCAATCTGTCTCCAATCTCCTATCACCAGAAGTGTCACCGTCAGCCAATTTGTACCCAAAGAGACACTGCTTATCTTATCCAGGTCAGCAGGTTGTAGGTGTTATGTTCATTAATAACTAGACATTCTTATTATGAACAGCTAGCATCTAGCTAGTCATTTATTCAGTACACGTTCTCTAGGTACAGCATCTGTAGAGATTCAGCATGTGTACTTCTGTGTGCAGGCAGCCATCTTGACTGCTGCCTTGTGGGTAGCCTAGTGCATCGTGGGTAGTGTAGTCTTAAACACATACAACTAAATATACAGCTCTATACAGCTCTATGGCTCCATCTAGTGTACCACTCTAGAATGACATGTTATTGATCATTACATCCCCCTTTCTTTGAGGTTAACAAAATCAATATCAATCAACTTTCAAGAAAAATGATAAAGATGGTGTGATAAAAATGATAACTTCCGGGAAGTTATGTCATCACTTCCTGTGAACTATGAACTATGAACTGTGTACATACCTCACTTCCTGTCATATGTCACTTCCTGTTGGACTGGTATAAATACTGGTCTGTTCAGTATTGTAAGAGGCTTCTACCAGAGGCATGGTAAAGACCTCTCGTGTATATAGTGTGTTTATAAGTTACTTAAAGCTTACTTTAAAGTTACTTGATGGTAAGTCTCCTTTTTCTTACATCAATTTAAGTAACTTAGTATTTACACTGACAAATACTAGACCTTCAGACAAACTCGGAAGTTAAGGATCCAGGGAACCACCCATCATGGAGAAAATCCTTAGACCTATTCGTCTGGACTTGGACCCGAATACACCAGCAGCTGGCAGGGTATGGAAGCATTGGTATCGTACTTTTGAGAATTTTCTGGATGAATGTAAAGCGGATGCTCCTGCTAAATTGAAGATACTTGTCAATTATGTGACCCCAAAAGTGTTCGAATATGTTGATGACTGGGATAATTACGAAGAGGTGATTCGGGCACTTAAGAAACTGTATGCGAAGACCCCAAATGAGGTCTATGCTAGACATCTACTGGCCACAGCCCGACAAGGGCCAGGGGAATCAATTGACGAATTCCTGCAAGAACTTCGCAGGCTCAGCGTAGATTGTAACTTTCAGGCAGCCTCAGCTGAGCTGTACCGCCAAGAAATGATTCGTGATGCTTTCATCTGCGGGATTGCCTCTCCATTTATACGCCAGCGTCTACTAGAAAGTAAAACACTTGAGCTACAAAAAGCTTTTGACCTAGCTTGTTCACTGGATTTGGCAAAGAGAAATGCAGACCTCTATCAGCTGCCCAGATCTCGATCTGCTGCTGTAGCTGCAACCAGACAATTCAAGCGGTCTCAGGTGAACCCTATCATGGGGGAATCTAATTCTGATAATTCTGATGAAGAAGAGGAGGACGACCCCACTTTAGCAGCCTCTTGGCAATCTAGGAAGGAATGCTTCTTTTGTGGAGATGCTTTTCACCCTAGGAAAACCTGCCCTGCTCGCAATGCAATCTGCAGTTATTGCGGGAAAAAAGGACACTTTGCTAAAGTTTGCCTATCAAGGGCCTCTACGAGGGCCAATCCAGCTAAGGCCTACCGAACTGCCCCAATTAGGGCCTATCAAGATGTTCCAGCTAGGACCTATCAAGCTTCCTCTCGAGCTCTCTCCCAAAGAAGCACACCGAGAGTTTTAGCCACTCTCTGTGCAACGACACCAATTACAGCTGCTTGCCCACAGAACCTGTCTCATGCAGCCACAAAAATTTCAATTAAAGGGCATACCTTAGATGCCTTAATTGACTCAGGAAGTACTGATAGTTTCATTAAGGAACAGATTGTTGCGAAATTGAAACTACATGTCTTCCCATCAGACCAGGCAATTGCGATGGCCCAGTCATCACTTAATACCAGAATCTCCGGCTTTTGTGTTGTTGATATGACACTTCATGGTCGTATGTATCCTTCCACCCGACTTTCGGTGCTCAAGGACTTATGTAGTGATCTCCTCTTAGGGCTGGACTTCCAAAAACAGCATAAGAAACTCACCATTGAGTTTGGTGGATCCAAACCCGGACTTACTATTTCTAATATACCGTCTAAATTACCATTTTGTGCATTATCAGCAGCTTCACTTGATGAACCCTCATTATTTGCCAGTATCCCGCCTCAATGCCAACCGATAATAACGAAATCGCGGCGCTTTAATCAGGAAGACCAATCTTTTATTGCGGCTGAAATCTCTCGACTTCTAGCAGAGGATATCATTGAACCATGTTCGTCGCCCTGGCGGGCTCAAGTCGTCATTGTCAAGAACCCTCTAAAACCTCACAAACAGCGACTATGCATCGATTATTCGCAAACCATCAATCAATATACCGACTTGGACGCCTACCCATTGCCACGCATTGATGATATGGTTAATAAACTGGCCGAATACAAAGTGTTCTCAACTTACGATTTAAAAAGTGCCTATCATCAGTTACCCTTGAAGGTCTCAGATAAGCAGTACACAGCCTTTGAGGCTAATGGACGGCTGTACCAATTTCGTCGCCTCCCATTCGGGGTTACTAATGGAGTGGCTGTCTTTCAATGGGCAATGGATGGCCTGGTTAAGCAGGATAACCTAAGGGACACGTTTCCCTATCTTGATAACATTACCATTGCAGGTCACGATCAACAGGAACACGACTCCAACCTCCAAAAATTTCGGGATGCCCTCCATCGCCGTAATTTGACCCTGAATGAATCCAAATCTGTTGAGTCGCAACCGACCATCAACATCCTTGGCTACTGCGTAGGCAATGGTATCATTAAGCCAGACCCAGAAAGACTTCGCCCGCTCCAAGAGCTCCCGTCACCTAAGAATCCGGCTTCTTTACGTCGGGCTCTCGGTCTGTTTGCATACTACGCTAAATGGATTCCTCATTTTTCGGACAAAATCCAACCCTTGCTGCATGCTAGATCATTTCCACTGGGAACAGTGGCTGTTGCAGCCTTTAACCTTCTCAAAAAACAGTTGGAGAAAGCGGCTCTTCACTCCATTGATGAGAATCTCCCTTTCGTGGTTGAATGTGATGCCTCGGAGGTGGCGATCTCGGCTACTCTGAATCAGGAAGGTCGTCCTGTAGCATTTATGTCCAGGACCTTACAAGGTGCCGAGCTACATTATCCTCCGGTTGAGAAAGAAGCCACAGCCATCATAGAGGCAGTACGGAAGTGGAACCATTTTCTAGCTTGCCAGCACTTTACATTGATCACGGACCAACGATCAGTCGCCTTCATGCTCGATAATCGAAAACGAACCAAAATTAAGAATAATAAAATACAACTTTGGAGGATGGAACTGGCCTCTTTTGGTTATACCATTCTCTATCGGCCTGGCAAGGAGAATGTGGCCCCGGACACCCTCACACGGGCATTCTGCTCCACTATGTCATCCTCCACTCTCATGGATGTCCACAATGGTTTGTGTCATCCTGGCGTTACGCGCATGCTACATTTCGTACGATCACGGAATCTCCCTTTTTCCACTGGAGATGTAAAGAAAATATGCTCAGAATGCCGGCTTTGTGCGGAATTAAAACCTCAGTTCTTCCGCCCCTCAGATGGTATACTCATACATGCAACCCAACCGATGCAACGACTTAGCATCGATTTTAAGGGACCAGTGCCCTCTTCAACTCGGAACACATATTTGCTCACCATGATCGACGAATATTCACGTTTTCCGTTTGCCTTCCCCTGCTCCAATATGCTGGCGTCCACAGTAATCTGCTGCCTTGAGCAGGTATTTTCTCTCTGTGGCATGCCGGCTTATATTCACTCAGATCGGGGTCCATCCTTTATGTCAAGTGAACTCAAGGACTACCTCTCAGAACGGGGAATTGCTACAAGCAAAACAACACCATACCATCCCATCGGAAATGGGCAGGTAGAGAGGTATAACGGTATCATCTGGAATTCCGTACGTCTCGCTTTAAGATCTCGGGGCCTACCAGACCAGCAATGGGAAACAGTGCTTCCGGATGCATTGCACTCTATACGGTCCCTGCTTTCTACAGCCACAAATACTACACCTCATGAGCGGTTCTTTGGATTCCAGCGTCGCTCATCTCATGGGACATCACTCCCGTCATGGCTAACTACTCCTGGACCTGTATTACTCCGAAGATACGTTCGGACATCTAAAAATGACCCTCTTGTAGACGAGGTCGAACTAACCGATGCCAACCCCACCTATGCAAACATACGATATTCCGACGGCCGAGAATCTACCGTATCATTACGGGATCTGGCTCCCTGCCCACCAGGACCTAGTGGGACATCGGGTGATGGCATTTCACCAGGAAACTCTTGGGACCTATCGGGTACCCCTCTCCAGGATCCTGATCGGACACCAACTAGCTTGGTGCCGGTAGAACCCCGTGCTCAAGGTTGCGACCCTCCCAGTACCGCGCATGAAAGTACTGATCCACCACAGACCAGCTCTGCACCTCCCTCTGAACAGAGGCAGTCCGACTTTGAACCTATTGGGGCTCGTACTCGAAGCCATGATCTCCCCGACCCTTCACAGGGCAATCCAGGCCACACAGACTCTGACCAATGGCCAACCGCATGTAAGCGGACCAGCGACCCTCTACGACGGGAATCCAAACGGGTGCGACTCTTCCTTGTTCGGCGGCTGCGGACCAAAAGGTAGACCACAGCCTCCTAATCCTGCAGGAGGGAAGAATGTGATAAAAATGATAACTTCCGGGAAGTTATGTCATCACTTCCTGTGAACTATGAACTATGAACTGTGTACATACCTCACTTCCTGTCATATGTCACTTCCTGTTGGACTGGTATAAATACTGGTCTGTTCAGTATTGTAAGAGGCTTCTACCAGAGGCATGGTAAAGACCTCTCGTGTATATAGTGTGTTTATAAGTTACTTAAAGCTTACTTTAAAGTTACTTGATGGTAAGTCTCCTTTTTCTTACATCAGATGGTATCAGTAACACTTTTGTTAGTGCTCTATAAACATAAACATTTTCACAACAGTCAATACATTTTCAATATAGTTTTTCTTTGTACTCAAAGATTAAGTCTATCAGGCTTTTTTACTACACGTGTGGGTCTTCTCAGCATGGGTAAGTCTGATGTGTTTTCATGAGATTGTTCTGGTGGTGAATGACAAGATTCAGTTGCGGCATTGTCATCAATCTGCTCTTGGATAGTTTCTTGTGTTTTCAGGAGGGAACGGCGGTTCCTCCTGAGAATCTGTCCTTCCTCAGTTCTAACAGTGTATGACCTTGGTCGTACTTCCTCAAGAACTGTAGCTTTCCTGTTCCATGCATCTGGATCCTCAATCCTGACAACATCATCCTTTGTCAATGGTTTTAGAGTTTTGGATGACTTGTCATAGTATGATTTCTGTTTCAGCTTTAACAGTTGAAGTCTCTGTCTCAGTTCCTTACTTTGCTGTTCTTTTGCACAGCAGGGTAGCGTGGTGCGCAACTTGCGACCCATTAGTAGTTCAGCAGGTGAAGAACCACAGTCTAAAGGTGAGGCTCGGTAGCTCAGCAGGGCGAGATAAGGATCAGACTTGCTTTCTGTCGCTTTCTTCAGTAGCTGCTTGAGAACTTGAACACCTTTCTCTGCCTTACCATTCGACTGAGCATATAGAGGACTGGATGTGATGTGCTGAAAGTCATAATGTGCTGCAAACTGTTGCCACTCCTTACAGTTGAAGCACGGACCATTGTCGCTAATGGCAATCCTGGGAATTCCATGTCTGGCAAAGATGGATTTCACATGCATTATGACACTGCTTGCTGATGTGCTTGAGAGCAGCGCCATCTCAGGATAGTTAGAATAGTAGTCAATCACTATTAGATATTCTTTACCATTTAAATGAAAGAGGTCCATACCAACCTTTTGCCATGGTGCTGTTGGTAAGTCAGCTACTATCATTGGTTCCTTTGTTTGTTTGTTTTGGTGTTTCTGACATGTCTCACATTTGCCTATCATGTTCTCAATGTCCTTATTTATGCCAGGCCAATAAACAGTGTCTCTTGCTCTCCTTTTGCATTTTTCAATTCCGAGGTGTCCCTCATGAATCCTTTTGAGCATGTCTTGATGTAGAGCCTGTGGAATGACTATTCTGTTTTGTTTTAGTAATAGTCCACTTGCGACACTCAATTCTGACCTTATGTGAAAGTATTTTGGGCAGGAACCTTTTGGCCAATCATGATGAATGTTTTCTATTACTGTTTGTAACACTGTATCTTTTACTGTTTCTTCTGTTATTTGCTTTGATTTTGTGTCTGACACGGGCAGCGCAGCAGTGACCATACTCACATGAACATCCATGTCTTCTTCAGTAGAGCTCACATGACTCATTGTGGGTGCTCAGGATAGTGCATCTGCTAACACTATGTATTTGCCTGGTGTGTAGATCAGTTCAAAGTCATATCTTTGCAGCTTCATCATAAGTCGTTGAATCCTTGGAGACATCTCATTCAGGTTTTTTTTTATGATGGCAACCAGTGGGCTGTGGTCTGTCTCAACTGTGAAGGTGGGAAGTCCATATATGTAGCCATGAAACTTTTCTAATCCAACTAGCAAGCCTAGACATTCCTTTTCAATCTGGGCGTATCGACACTCAGTATCAGTCATAGACCTGGAGGCATAGGCAACAGGCTTCCAATCTTCACCCTCTGCTTGTAGCAAGACCGCGCCTAGGCCACCTTTTGATGCATCCGTTGACACTTTGATTCTCTTTGTTGGGTCAAAGAAAGTGAGTACAGGTGTGGTTGTCAGCAATGTTTTGAGGTTCATCCACTCTTGTTCATGTCTTTCTGTCCATGCGAACTCATTTGTTTTATGTAGCAGGTCTCGCAGACAGGTTGTCTTGGCTGACAAGTTAGGAATGAACTTTCCAATGAAGTTTATCATCCCCATGATGCGTAGCACTCCTTTTTTGTCAGTGGGTCGGGGCATGTTGAGTATGGCGTTTACTTTTTCCATATCTGGCTCTATTCCTTTACCAGATAGATTATCTCCTAGGAAAGTGACTTCCTGGACGCCAAACTGACACTTGGCTTTGTTGAGCTCCAGTCCATTCCGGCGTATGCTCTGTAGCACTTTAGTCAGTCTCTCATTGTGTTCTTTCAGTGTGGAGCCCCAGATGATGATGTCATCAACATAGACCCGAACTCCTTCCAGACCTTCAATTATGTGTTCCATCGCTCTATGAAAGATTTCAGATGCAGATATTATCCCGAAAGGCATTCTGAGGGAACAATACCTGCCAAATGGTGTGTTGAAGGTACAGTATTTGGTGCTCTCTTCATCCAGTTTTAGTTGCCAAAATCCTTGTGAGGCATCGAGCTTTGTAAAGTATCTGGCACCTGACATTTCACTGGTGATTTCTTCTCGCTTGGGAATCTGGTAGTGTTCACGTTTTATGTTTGCATTTAAGTCCTTTGGACCCATGCATATTCTTAGATCATTGTTCTTTTTCTATACACATACCATGGAGTTAACCCAGTCTGTTGGCTCTTCGACTTTCCTGATGACTCCTAGTGTGGTCATTCTGTCCAGTTCATTCTTGAGCCGGTCACGCAGGGGTGCTGGAACTCTTCGTGGAGCATGTACCACTGGCTGAGCATCCTCCTTTAGCTGGATCTTGTAAGTGAATGGTAGAACTCCAAATCCTTTGAACACATCCTGGAAATTATTTACTACAGAATCCACTGAGTCATCTGGTCTGTTTATGGCACAGTTTATACGGTATACTCTCTTGACCAGTTCTAAGTCCTCACAAGCTTTGTCACCCAGTAGTGAATCAAGTCCTTCAGCCACAACAGAAAACATGAGATGATGCACTTTGTCTTTGACTGTCACTTTAAGTCTGCATACACCTAAGCTATCTATTTTCTGTCCATTATAGCTCTTCAGTAGTACTGACTTTTTCTGTATTTTGGGCTTTTCTTTCATGTTTTTAATATCACTTATACTGATTAAGTTTGCTTTTGCCCCAGTGTCTAGTTTCAATGTAACTAATGCTCCATTTACCCGCAGTGGGATCATCCATTTGTCCTCTTTTACTGCATTAACTTTATGTTCAGCATTGTTTATTCCTGAGGGCTGCACATTTTCTGTATCGTTTTCTATATTGTCACATGACACCATTCCTACAAAAAATGTCTCACTTAAATCAGTGTCCTCAATCACATTGACTTGGACTTGTTGCCCTTTCTTTGTTTTTACTTTTGAAAAGCATTGTTTGGCAAAGTGATTCTTTCCATGACATTTTGTGCACATTTTTCCAAATGCTGGGCATTGTCTTAACTGGTGTTTGTAACCACAGCGTTTACAATTAAAAATTCCTTCCTCCGATTGCTTTTCGTTTCTGTTCTGCCCATGTTTCTTCCCTTTGTAGGACACAGCACCGACAGCAGCGCTTACTACAATCGCATCATTATTGATTTCACTGAAAGTCTTCGCGTGCTGTCAAGCTAGCTCACTGGCGTGGCATATTTTCACAGCATTTTCCAATGTCAGTTCGGTTTCTCACAACAGACGTTTCTGACCTTTTTATCATGAATACCAAACACAATTTGGGCACGAATCATGGATGCTTTCAGCTCAGAGAAATTACATGTCTGTGCTTTCAGTTTCAGATCAGTCACAAAGCTATCAAAAGTCTCATTTTGCTGCTGTGTCCTTGAACAGAACACATACCTCTCATAGGTTTCATTCTTTTTGTGAGAACAATGTGTATCAAATTTCTTTAGCACATCGTCTAATTTGTTTCTGTTCTCCTCTGGATTAAATACAAATGTATTAAATACCTCTATCACCTGTGGGCCTGCAACTGTGATCAGCAACGCTATTTTCCTTGTGTCTGGCTTTGTACCGAACCCGATGGCAGCAATGTAGAGTTCGAATTGTTGTTTGAAAGTCTGCCAATTGTAGTCGACATTTCCCGTGAGATTCAAAAACTCCGGTGGCTTCAAATTCTCCATGTCGCATTTCACAATTTTGAGCAGATCTTCACCCCACTCCTGGTACCATGTTATGTTCATTAATAACTAGACATTCTTATTATGAACAGCTAGCTTCTAGCTAGTCATTTATTCAGTACATGTTCTCTAGGTACAGCATCTGTAGAGATTCAGCATGTGTACTTCTGTGTGCAGGCAGCCATCTTGACTACTGCCTTGTGGGTAGCCTAGTGCATCGTGGGCAGTGTAGTCTTAAACACATACAACTAAATATACAGCTCTATGGCTCCATCTAGTGTACCACTCTAGAATGACATGTTATTGATCATTACAGTAGGTTCAAGTTGCACTCCAGGATTTGATCACATAAACTAGGCTGACACTCAATGTTCCCTCTAATTTTTTTTTGGGTGTGCGTCCCCTTTAACGAGCTGTGTATCCCATTCAAATTTCCGCGCGTGCATGGTTTTTCCATTTAAAAGCTGGTGGTCTGGCTGCTTGGGACCTCTAGACCGCTGCGCGGCCACGCAGCTTAATGGGACATTGCTGACACTCCAGTGCAGTAATGAGGGAATGCTGCACTGTCATAAGTGTTGTCTTACGGATGAGACATTAAACCGAGGCCCCATGGTGGATGTAACAATCCCATAGCACTATTTGAAGAAGACCAAAGGTGTTCTTCTGATGTCCTGGCCAACATTTATCCATCAACCAAAACCATTAAAAACAGATTTATCTCATTGCTGTTAGTGGAACCTTGCTGTGTGCAAACTGGCTGCAGTGTTTCCCTACATTACAAAAGTCACGACACTTCAGAAGTACTTTTTTGACTGTGAAGTATTTCAGGACACCTTGAGGATGTGAAAGGCGCTATATAAATGCAAATTCTTCCTTTTCTCCCCCCTTCTCAGATGGTAATCTTTAGTTGAGCATGAGCATGCATGTGTTTCCTCATAGACTGATTCTTGTTAACTTAGTGCAGTGGTTAGTATTATTTAGTTGTCTGTGTGCTTTAATCAGGTATTGTTGCTTGTCCATTATAAATATACTGTACTTCTGCCCTTATCTGCTGTTTCTATGATGATGTCTGGGTTGCTTTTTAGTTCTGTCAGTGCCCTTCTCTCTTTTCTGGTAAGGATTTATTTTTATTTTTATGTTTTTTTCCTATTTCTCAATGTTTATCTAATGAAATTTATGATTTCAGGGTTGACCCGGTTATTTGTGGAGTCCATTCTGATGGTGGTGTGGAATGTTGTTTGTCTTAGTGGGGAGTTCAAGTAATCTGTCAGTTTTATTTTTCTATAAAATCTGTTTAAGTCTTCCTGAATTTGCTCTTTGATGTGTACAAAAGTGGCAGCTTTGTTGACACCAGTATTAGCTTTGGCTCCGTTGGTAGCACTCTCGCCTCTGTGGTAGAAGGTTATGGGTTCAAGTCCCACTTCAAAGATTTAAACACAAAAATCTAGGTCGACACTCCAATACAGTAGTGAGGGACTACTGCACTGTCATAAGAAATAGGAGCAGGGATATGCCACTTGGCCCCTCGAGCCTGCTCCGCCATTCAATAAGATCATGGCTGATCTAGGGCTCAAAGCCACTTCCCAGCCCACTCCCCATAACCCTTCACTCCCTTATCTTGCAAAAATGTGTCTATCTCCACTTTAAATGTATTTAATGACCCAGCCTCCACAGCTCTCTGGGGCAGAGAATTCCACAAATTTACAACCCTCTGAGAGAAGTTTCTCCTCATCTCAGTTCTAAAAGGGCAACCCTTTATTCTGAGACTGTGCTCCCGAGTTCTAGATTTCCCCATGAGGGAAAACATCCTCTCTGCATCTACCCTGTCGAGCCCCCTCAGTATCTTATATGTTTCAATAAGATCACCTCTCATTCTTCTAAATTCCGGTTGGAGGTGTTGCCTTTCAGATGAGATGCTAAACCAAGGCCTTGTCTGCTCTCTCAGGGGACATAAAAGATCCCATGGCACTATTTCGATAAAGAGCCCGGGGGGAGGGTTACCTCCGGTGTCTTGGGCAATATTTATCCCTCAATCAACATCACTAAATTATGTTATCACTAAATAACTGGTCATTATCACATTATTGTTTCTGGGAGATTGCTGTGTGCATCTTGGCTGCCATGTTTCCTACATTGACGCAGGGTCATCCAGACTTGAGTCGACATAGGCTTGTTCTCGCTACACAGATGCGGCCGGACCTGCTGTGATTTCCAGCAAAAAAAAAAAATGTTTTTTGTCTGTTTTTTTGTTTTTCATGCAGACCCCAGCATCTGCAATATTTGACCCCTTGTGACCCCATCTCATTGTTCTTTGATGTAATGTTTTCCTGACTGACCTGTTTGGACACCATTCACACCTTTGATTGCTGTGATTATCTCTCTGCAGAGGTGTGATAAATGGCAGTTGGCAAGATTACCTGTAAACATCTGACATTATTCTCTGACTATATAAGCTGTGTCTTTATGCATTTCTCCACTTCACCTGACGAAGGAGCAGCGCTCCGAAAGCTTGTGATTTCAAATAAAGCTGTTGGACTATAACCTGGTGTTGTGTGACTTCTTACATTTGTCCTACATTACAACAGTGACGATACTTCAAAAGCAGAATGGAAAAGTAGGGGGGGTTGCCCTGATAATAAAAGATGACATAAGAACAGTAGTAAGAAAGGATCTTAGCTTGGAAGATCAGGAAGTAGAATCAGTATGGGTGGAGATAAGAACTATCAAAGGGCAGAAAACACTGGTAGGGAGTAGTTTATAGGCCCCCAAACAATAGCTATACCATTGGACAGAGTATTCAGCAACGAATAGTAGGAGCTTATAACAAAGGTAGTACAATAATCGTGGGGGACTTTAATTATCATAGAGACTGGGCAAGTCAAATTGGCAAAGGTAGTCTGGAGGACAAGTTCATGGAATGTATTCGAGACAGTTTCCTAGAACAGTACGTTGTGGAACCAACCAGGGAACATGCTACTTTAGATCTTGTACTGTGTAATGAGACAGGGTTAATTAGTAATTAGTAATCTCATAGTAAAGGATCCTCTGGGATCATAATGTGATAGAATTTCACATTGGGTTTGAGAGTGAAATAATTAAGTGAAAAACTAGAGTCATAAACTTAAATAAAGCCAATGACATTGGTAAAAGGGGCGGGTTGGCTAAGGTAGATTGGGAAATTAGATTGAAAGGTAGATAAGTGGCAAACAACTAAAGAAATATTCCCAAATTCTCAACAAATATGCATTCCATTGAGAAATAAAAACTCGACAGGAAACATGATCCATCCGTGGCTAACTGAAGAAGTTAAGTATTAAATTAAAAAAAGAGGCTTAAAATGTTGCAAAGAATAGCAGAAATCCTGAGGATTGGGAGAGCTTCAGAAACCAGCAAAGGATGACCAAAAAATTGATAAAAAGGGAGAAAATAGAATGAGAGTAAACTAACAAGAAACATTAAAAAATTGTAAGAGCTTCTACAAGTATGTAAACAGGAAGAGAGTAGCAAAAGTAAGCATTGGTCCCTTAGAGGCTGAGACAGAAGAAATTATAATGCCGAATAAGGAAATGGCAGAGACTTTAAACAGATATTTTGTATCTGTCTTCACAGTAGAAGATACAAATAGCATACCAAAAATAGGGGGGAACCAAGGGGCTAATGAGAGTGCGGAACATAAAGTAATTAATATCAGTAGAGAAAAAGTGCTTGAGAAACTAATGGGACTAAAAGCTGACAAATCCCCTGGACCTGATGGCCTACATCCTAGGGTTCTAAAAGAAGTGGCTGCAGAGATAGTGGATGCATTGGTTGTGATCTTCCAAATTTCCCTAGATTCTGGAACGGTCCCAGCTGATTGGAAGGTAGCAAATTTAACCCTGCTTTTCAAGAAAGTGGGGAGAGAGAAAGCAGAGAACTATAGGCCAGTTAGCCTGACATCAGTCATCGGGAAAATGCTGGAATCCATTATTAAGGAAATAGTAACAGGGCACTTAGAAAAACATAATGGCCCAGAAATTCAGGTCTCCACGGGTGAGTACGCATGGGCTACTCACCCGTAAGTCCAATGGAAGTGCCGGTTTCTTGCATGCACTGCGCATGCGTGGGAAACCGGCACTTCCGTTCCCCTGAAAGAAGGGGTTCAGAGGTCGAATGCGTGCGCAGTAGAGGCTGCGCGTGCGCATCGAACTTACGTTTTTTTTGCAGGTTTTCCCGGGAAGGTAAGTCTCCAGAAGTTAGACATGTAAAAAGCAGTCGCAAGGCCTGCTTTTTACAAGGTAAGTGGTGAATTAATTAAAATGAAAACATTTTTTCCACAGGTTTATTATATTTAAATACTTTAAAGAAAGGTAAGTTTATTTTTAGCCCCGTTAGAAAATAAAATTATTTTTTTCAAAAATTTATATTATTTAAAATAGTTATTTCATGTAATTTATAGTTTATTTAAAAAATGTGATTTTTAAAAATTTATTTGAAGATTTAGTGATGTTTTGGGGCTTATAGTATTTATAAGTTTGACAGGTCTTCCTGTCAAACTTATGAATGAAGCATTCCCTGCTACCATTGGCTCTCCATGGCCCATGTGATCCCAGGGGACACATCGAACTAACTGTGCCCCTGGGATACGCAAGCACTGCGCGCCGGCAGTTGGAGGAGGCCCAGGATCGCAATTCCACGGGGGCCCACAGCTCAACGGCCGGCGCGCAAGGTAAGTGCAGGTCGGAGGCTTACACCCGCGGGAAGCCCCCGACCCGAATTTCTGGGCCAATATGATTAGACAGAGTCAACATGGTTTTATGAATGGGAAATCATATTTAACATATTTATTAGAGTTTTTTGAGGATGTTACTATCAGGGTAGATAAAGGGGAACCAGTGGATGTAGTATATTTGGATTTCCAAAAGGCATTTGATAAGGTGCCACATAAAAGGTTGCTACGCAAGATAAGGGCTCATGGGTAATGTATTATCATGGATAGAGAATTGGTTAACGGACAGAAAACAGAGAGTAGGGATAAACGGGCCATTTTCCGGTTGGCAGGCTGTAACTAGTGAGGTGCCGCAAGGATCAGTGCTTGGGCCTCAGCTATTTACAATCTATATTAATGACTTAGATGAAGGGACTGAGTGCAATGTATCCAAGTTTGCTGATGATACAAAGTTAGGTGGGAAAGTAAGCTGTGAAGAGGACACAAAGAGCCTGCAAAGGCAAAGACACAGATTAAGCAAGTGGGCAATATGGTGGCAAATTGAGTATAATGTGGGTAAATGTGAGGTTATTCAATTTGTTAGAAAGAATAGAAAAACAATATGTTTTAAATGGTGAGAAACTATTAAATGTTGGTGTTCGGAGAGATTCAGGTGTCCTCGTACAGGAATCACAGAGTTAGCACGCAGGTACAGCAAGCAATTAGAAAGGCAAATGGCATGTTGGCCTTTATTGCAAGGTGGTTGGAGTACAAGAGTAAGGAAGTTTTGCTACAATTGTACAGGGCTTTGGTGAGACCACACCTGGAGTACTGTGCACAGTTTTGGTCTTATCTGAGGAAGGATATACTTGCCTCAGAGGCGGTGCAACAAAGGTTCACTAGATTGATTCCTGGGATGAAAAGATTGTCCTATGAGGAGAAATTGAGTAGAATGGGCCTATACTCTCTGGAGTTTAGAAGAATGAATGGTGATCTCATTGAAACATATGATATTGAGGGGGGCTGACAGGGAAGATGCAAGAGACTGTTTCCCCTGC
Source organism: Somniosus microcephalus (assembly GCF_052327205.1). Taxonomy (NCBI): domain Eukaryota; kingdom Metazoa; phylum Chordata; class Chondrichthyes; order Squaliformes; family Somniosidae; genus Somniosus; species Somniosus microcephalus. Next base: position 214,066,413 of record NC_140988.1, read on the forward strand.
TGGAGAGTCTAGAACTAGGGGGCATAGTCTCAGGATAAGGGGTAGGCCATTTAAGACTGAGATGAGGAGGAATTTCTTCACTCAGAGGATTGTGAATTTTTGAAATTCTCTACCCCAAAGGGCTGTGGATGCTGAATCGTTGAGTATATTCAAGGCTGAGATAGATAGATTTTTGGACTCTAGGGGAATCAAGGAATATGGGGATCAGGCGGGAAAGTGGTGTTGAGGTCCAAGATCAGCCATGATCATATTAAATGGCAGAGCAGATGCAAAGGGCTGTACGACCTACTCCTACTCCTAATTATGTTTTTATAAGGTGTGCGACTGGAACCTGTTTAGTTTGCTCTGTTGTCACGAAGAACATTCTCCCAGTTTCTCCGTCTCCGCCGCATCTGCTCGGACTATGCCACCTTCCATACCAGTGCTTCCGACATGTCTTCCTTTTTCCTCAACCGAGGATTCCCCTCTACCGTGGTTGACACGGCCCTCGACCATGTCCATTCTATCTCCCGCACTTCTGCCCTCACCCCTGCCCCTCCCTCCCAGAACCACGATAGGGTTCCCCTTGTCCTCACCTTTCACCCCACCAGCCTCCACATTCAACGGATCATCCTCCGCTATTTCCACCACCTCCAAAGTGATCCCACCACCAAACGCATCTTCCCCTCCCCTTTCAGCATTCTGTAGGGGCCACTCCCTCCGAGACACCCTAGTCCACTCCTCTATCACCCCCAGCACCACTTCCCCTTCACCCGGCACATTCCCGTGCAAGCGCAGGAGATGTAACACCTGCCCTTATACCTCCCCCCTTCCCACTGTCCAGGGCCCCAAACACCCCTTCCAGGTGAAACAGCGATTTACTTGTACTTCTTGCAATCTAGTATACTGTATTCGCTGCTCACGATGTGGTCTCCTCTACATTGGGGAGACCAAACGCAGATTGGGTGACCGCTTTGCGGAACACCTCCGTTCAGTCCGTAAGGATGACCCCGAGCTTCCGGTTGCCTGTCATTTTAATTCACCGCCCCATTCCCACTCAGACCTCACTGTACTCGGGCTCTTGCATTGTTCCACGGAAGCTCAGCGTAAGCTCGAGGAACAGCACCTCATCTTCCGATTAAGCACTTTACAGCCTTCCGGACTCAATATCGAGTTAAACAATTTCAGATCACAACCTCGGCCCCCATTACATTTTTACTTATTTTTTATCCACAGCTTTGTTTTGGCCCTTTCCCCCCTTTTTTTCTCTCCCACATGGCAGCTGTCTCTCATTCTGCCAGCGCATTTCACACCTAATCTAGAGCCGTCTTTTGTCTCCACTAGTCTTATCACCATCTCGTCTCGTTTTGAATACCTCTTAATGTCTCTTCACTTCTCTTGTTCTCTCCCAGCCTGGCCTTTTAATCTATTTCATTTCCTGTGCATTTTCAGTCTTGACAAAGGGTTTTGACCCGAAACGTTGACTCTATTTTCTCTCCACAGATGTTGCCTGGCCTGCTGAGTTTTTGCAGCATTTTCTGTTGTTACAAAGAACAAGTTGCATTATCATTTAAATAAATCTGAACTCTGCAAATGGCCCAATGTAAACAAAAAATACAAGTTGGTGTCATGACTGCATCCCAGGAACGACCCCGAATCAGCACAACTCACCGTCAAACGTGTGGCTGCTTTGCCCCCGCCCGAGCATGATGGACAGAGCCAACAGAGGGGGGAAGGAAGCCGCTTTATTTTTAAGAGCGACACAGATTACCCCCACCCCCAAAGAGGCCGTATTTTTACAAGCAGAATAAATACATTTGACGCTTCCACCGACGCCTCTGGCCAGATCCGCTAAAATTAGGAAGACGTGCTCAGCAGTGGCCAACATTCACTCAGCGGCTCCGAGCTGGCGCCCAGCCTGAAGCGCCGGCCCACCGAGCGCGTCCCGCTCCCCCGCCTGTCACCATAGAAACCGCGGGCCTGCCGCAACCGTGCGTGCTGAGGAGTCCAGCACAGAGATTTGAACAGCAGGACCCACCCATTATTGCATCAAAAGAAATCAATAAGGATATACAGTAAACATAAAAATAAGTATTTTATGGTGTTTAACGAGGGGGGGCGGGCGAGCGAGCTATTTGCAGTTGTGTGTTAGTGACGTGTCTGTCCTCTCACTGCCCCCCCCCCCGTTAATGCAGTGGAGCAGCCCACATTTGAACGATGCCGCCCGAGCGCTGAGCTCATCGACTCTCCGTGAGGAGGAGCGGAGGGGCCCCGCACAGCCCGCCCGCCCGCCCGCTTCACATGGAAGTTCATTCAGCCGCAGTTCGCAAACATCTCGGGCATCTGGACCACGGTAAGGATTTCAGCTACTGTAGTGAAGACATACTGTGCACCTGTTGCATGCAACAGCCGCAGCTGTTAAATCAAAGGGAAAGCTGCGGCGCAGTTACTGCTTCAAAAGAAGAGGGAGGGGGCATTTACTCTTCTATAAAACTTGCATTTTTCTTTGTTGACGAAAGTGAATTAACGTTTTTTATGCAGGGTTTAGTGTAAAAAAACTATGTTGTAAAAGTTTATAATTATATGTAAGTGACATCTGGGTAAAAGTTATGCGAACTTCGCTGAGATTTTATTTGTTCTCGGCGGTGGAATATATGCAGAATTATGTTCCTGTCCCATTGCCAGCAAGAGCTGTTAAATTCTCAAACTTGTGAAATTAAGATTTGACCCACCCTTGATCTCTGTCTTCGCTAACTATTGTCTCACCTCCAACCTCCTTTACCTCTCAAGTCCTTGAACGTGTTGTTGCCTCTTCGATCGGCGCCGATCTCTCTGGCAACTCCCTGATTGAATTTCTCCATTCAGGTTTCTCACCCTGTCACAGTTCAGAAATAGCCCTAACCAAAATCAGAAATGATATCTTCTGTGACTGTGACGGCGGTGCATTATCCCTCCTTGACCTCGATGCGGACTTTTGACACCGTCAATTATGCCATCCCTCCACCAACTGCTCTCCTCTGTTGTCCAACTTGAGCCAGAAGGTTTCTACCAAAGGCTTCTCTTCCCACCCTGCACTGTCACCTCAGCAGTCCCCCAAGGATCCATCCCTTCCTCTTATATCTAAATAATAATACTGCCCCTTGACTACACCATCTGCAGATGTGGGATCAGCTTACACCCACCCATCAGCTCTACCTTTCCACCATCTCTCTTGATCCCTCCACTACCTCTGTCACAATTTCATCCAGCTGAAGTTTGGGAAAGAAAGAAAGATATGCATTTATATAATGTCTTTCACAACCAAAGAGCTTTACAGCCAATGAAGTACTTTTTCAAGTGTCAGCCAGTGGCTCAGCTTGTAGCACTCTCACCTTGGAGTCAGAAGGTTGTGGGTTCAAGTCCCACTCCAGAGACTGGAGAACAAAAAATTAGTCTGACACTCCAGTGAAGTGCTGCACTGTCAGTGTTGTCTTTTGGATGAGACATTAACCTGAGGTCCTATCTGCTCTCTCAGGTGGATGGCACTATTTCAAAGAAGATGTTGTAATGTAGGATACATGGTCACCTAATTTGTGTACAGCAAGCTCCCACAAACAGAAAGTGATAATGACCAGATAATCTGTTTTAGTGATGTTGATTGAATAAATATTGGCCAGGACACCAGAGATAACTGCCCTGGCTCTTCTTCAAAATAGTGCCATAGGATCTTTTACATCCACCCGAGAGAGCAGATAGGACCTCAGGTTAACGTCTCATCTGAAAGACGGCACCAACAGTGCAGCACTTGAATATCAGACTAGATTTTTTTGTTCTCAAGTCTCTGGAGTGGGACTTGAACTCTCAAACCTTCTGACCCTGAGGCGAGAGTGCTACTGACTGAGCCACTGGAAGACTAAAGTCATTGTCTATGGCCCTCACCATTAACTTATTACCCTTGCCATTGATTTCCTCACCCCTGCCCCCCTCTCATTTCCTGCCACTGCTTTGGAGCGAACCAGACTGTTTGTAACCTCTATGTCTTATTAAACCCTGAACTGAACTTCTGACTCCCATATTCTCTCTATCACAAAGACTACCTACTTCTACCTCTGCAATTTTGCCCACATCTGCCCATGCTTCATGCATGCATTTGTTGCCTCCAGACTCTACCCCAGTTTTCTCCTAGCTGGCTTCCCATCCTCCATGCTCCATAAATGTCAGCTTGCCCCTAACTCTGCTGCCTGTATCCTATCTTGCACCAAGTCCTGCTTGTCTGTCACCCTTGCCATTGCTGATCTAGTTACGGTCTCTTAATGCCGCAAATTCTTATCCTCTTGTTTAAATTCCTCCATAGTCTTCTCCCTTTCTACCTCTAACATCCTCCAGTGCTAAAACCTCTCCTAACTCTGTTTCTCTGACTTTTTAAATATGTGAAAACAGTGAAATGCTGGTCAGCTATTGATTGGTGATGTAATGAAAAAGCTGCTACGAAAATTGGTTATTGTGACATCATAGGCAAAGTGGTGTTTCATGGGAAATAACTTTTTTATAGCTATTTTACAAAAAATAAACAGCTTGCATGCCTGAATACTACACACTAATGAAAATGTAAATAGAATGAGGGCAGGGTCCAGAGGCTTCAATGAAAGTGGTTTAAAGCACTAGGTATTTTTTAGTTTCAATAGCAGTTTTTGAGCAAAGATGCACAACTTGTAATATAACTTGAAGTTTATGTTGGTGTAAATTGATAATTTGCTTGACAATTCAAACAAGGTAGGAAACTTCTGTATTGTCAAGTTTTGTCAGTAAATAATGATTAAAAAAATCTAGCTATGAACATGTAAACTTATATGGAGATGATGAAATAACTGTAGGATGAACTCCTTTAAAAGGCAAAAACACAAGCTGTCTCAATGCCTTAGTTTATGCAAAGGAAAAAAGAAAGAACTTGCATTTATATAGCGTCTTTCACAACCCGAGGGTGTCCCAAAGCACTTTACAGCCTACAAAGTTCTTTTGAAGTGTAGGAAACACAGCAAGGCTCCACAAACAGCAATGGGATAATGAGTAGATAATCTGTTTTAGTGATATGGGTGGAGGGATAAACATTGGCCAGGACACCAGGGAGAGCTTCTCTGCTCTTCGAGATAGTGCCATGGGATCTTTTACATTCATCTGAGAGTGAAAATGGGGCAGCGGTTTAACGTTTCATCTGAAAGACAACACCTCCGACAATGTTGTATTTTCTCAGTACTGCACTAAGTGTCAACCTGGATTATATGCTCAAATCTGTGGCGTGAGACTTGAACCCACAACCTTCTTGCTGAGAGATGAAAGTACTACCACTGAGCCAAGGCTGACACTATGCACTGAATAGATGAACTATTTAGACTGGAATCAGGTTTTATCTGTGGTGTCCTTTGCAGTCAAATAACCTGTTGGTACTGCCAAGATGCTCACATGAATAATGGTTGCTTGGTTGAGGTACAAGAGCATGGTCAGCACCAATGGAACTATACCTTAATCAGAAATCAATATCTGCAGGAGAAAATCTAGTAGATAAAATTGGGAAGGAGGAATTTAAAAAGAAAAAATAGCAATAAAAACTGAAGTAGTAATCCACTGTGAAAGTAAAAGTTACACATACAGAATAAATTTTTCTGGTGATTATTTATGGGCAGTTTTTGTAAAGTTGTGTTTTCATGCCTGACTTACTCTGGTTAGTATAATAGTTATGTATTAAGTAGTGTTGGTTAGTTCGGTTCTGATAATTTGTTATCAGCTATATGAGTTTGCATTCTAATCTTTGCAGGGAAAGTGGAACTTGTTTGAATATTTCAGTCTGTCACCCAATTACAAGAGAGTTCAGAAATGCTGCATACAAAATGTGAAGCAAATTATTCAACTGAAATTACATCTGAGATCTCAAATCTTGACGAATTGACCATCTCGCGTAAGACACGTACCGGTGAGAAGGATGGCTACCCTGATTACGTCTACATGATTTCAGCTAACATATTTCAGAACATATATGTTGCGAAACCTCCTTCTAGAAGGCTTGTAAACTATGACAAAGATCCAGAATCGACTATCCCAGAAATCGGAGATGAGAAGTTCCAACGCTGGGTGTACGAGCTAGCCTTCAATGCCCTGAAGTGTAAGTAAAACAAATGGGTGGATTTTTCTTTAAGAGGTTGGTGGGGGGCAAAAAAAGAGGCTGGAAAAATACCAGAAAAGATTTGGATAGGAAATAAAAATGAAAGGAATAAAGTTACAAAGTGGAAGGGGAAAAATAAATGCAATTCAAGTAAGACACCCTCAATCTATATAGAACATTGGTTTGGCCACAGCTAGATTATTTATGCAGTTTTGGGTACCTCATTATGGAAAGGATATTGCAGCTATGGAGTAAAGTACAATGTAGAATCATAAGAACATAAGAACATAAGAAATAGGAGCAGGAGTAGGCCAATTGGCCCCTCGAGCCTGCTCCACCATTCAATAAGATCATGGCTGATCTGATCCTAACCTCAAATCTTCTATCACTGTGCATCCACCCGAACCCATGTGATCTCCCGGGAGAGGCGAAAAACCAGATAAAGACCCAATGGCCAATTTGGGAGAAAAAAATCTGGGAAATTCCTCTCCGACCCATCTAGGCGATCGAAATTCTTCCAGGAGATCACTCTGTCCCTATATTTTCTACAGTACTTACCTTCTGTAAAGGCGATCTCCACCCCAGCCAGGAACAGGAATAAAACCATCTCCTGAAATCTAACACAGAATTAGAACACAGTAGGAGCAGAACCAGGCTACACGGCCCCTGGGCCCACTCCACTACCCACAGGGCCATGACCATTCCGAACCTAGACTCGTGTCCAATTTCCTGCCCACTCCCCGTAACCCTTAATTCCCTTTACTTCTAGGAAACTATCTATTTCTGTTTTAAATTTATTTAATGATGTAGCTTCCACAGCTTTCTGGGGCAGCAAATTCCACAAACCTACCACCCTCTGAGTGAAGAAGTTTCTCCTCATCTCAGTTTTGAAAGAGCAGCCCCTTATTTTAAGATTATGCCCCCTAGTTCTAGTTTCACCCATCATTGGGAACATCCTCCCCGCATCCACCCGATCAAGCCCCTTCACAATCTTATATGTTTCAATAAGATCGCCTCTCATTCTTCTGAACTCCAATGAGTAGAGTCCCAATCTACTCAACCTCTCCTCATATGACCACCCCCTCATCCCCGGGATTAACCGAGTGAACCTTCTTTGTACTGACTCGAGAGCAAGTATGTCTTTTCTTAAGTATGGACACCAAAACTGTATGCAGTATTCCAGGTGCGGTCTCACCAATACCTTGTACAACTGCAGCAATACCTCCCTGTTTTTATATTCCATCCCCCTAGCAATAAAAGCCAACATTCCATTGGCCTTCTTGATCACTTTCTGCACCTGCATACTAACTTTTTGAGTTTCGTGCACCAGGACCCCCAGATCCCTTTGTACTACAGTACTTTCCAGTTTCTTGCCATTAAGATAATAACTTGCTCTATGATTTTTCCTGCCAAAGTGCATAACCTCACACTTTCCAGTATTGTATTCCAATCACTAGGAAAATGTAATGGATGAAATGAAATAGACATGAGGTTTTTTTTCTTTTTTTAAACAAGAGAAAAATAAGAACGCATTCATTGGAGCAGAGGAGGCTAAAGTGAGATTTAATACAGGCGTTCAAAGTTTGAGACTAAAAAATGAATGGTAACAGGGGGACGTAAACACCATAATAGCACCAGAAGCACAAAGGGGAAGATTTTTCATGCAAAGAATTAGGGGATGGAACACTTAGCCCCAAGTGGCTGTTGAAGCTCAATCATGGAAATTCAATAAACACCTGCAGAAAAAATATTCAAGTATATAAAGAGCAGGTTTGAGATTAGATAGTTCCAGTTAGGGCATAAGGGGCTCAATGACCTGTACCAAAATATCAATGATTCTAAATGTGCTAATTGAAGAATAATGACAAACTTGGGTAGCAGCATAACATGGACAGTGGTGTGTGAATAAGTAACAAGAGGAAAGAAAATTAACAATGTTACGAAAAAGGGAATGGGGTAGTACTAACACTGGCATGTTAAACTCGTAACTGAAAGTGTTCTCACAATAAAGTCTGAAATATTGTAGCATTTGGTTATAACAATCTGCAGGAGTTCCTCAGGGCAGCGTCCTAGGCCCAACTATCTTCAGCTGCTTCATCAATTACCTTCCCGCCATCATAAGGTCAGAAGTGGGGATGTTCGCTGATGACTACACAGTGTTCAGTGCCATTCGCAACTCCTCAGATAATGAAGCAGTCCATGCCCACATGCAGCAAGACCTGGACGACATTCAGGCTTGGGTTGATAAGTGGCAGGTAACATTCGCGCCACAAAAGTGCCAGGCAATGACTATCTCCAACAAGCGAGCATCTAACATTCAACGACATTGCCATCGCCGAATCCCCCACCATCAATATCCTGGGGGGGTCACCATTGACCAGAAACTTAACTGGACCAGCCACATAAATACTGTGGCAACAAGAGCAGGTCATTGGCTAGGTATTCTGTGGCGAGTGTCTCACCTCCTGACTCCCCAAAGCCTTTCCACCATCTACAAGGCACAAGTAAGGAGTGTGATGGAATACTCTCCACTTGCCTGGATGAGTGCAGCTCCAATAACACTGAAGAAGCTCGACACCATCCAGGACAAAGCAGCCCGTTTGATTGGCACCCCATCCATCACCTTAAACATTCACTTCCTCCACCACCGGCGTACCGTGGCTGCAGTGTGTACCATCTACAAGATGCACTGCAGCAACTCGCCAAGGCTTCTTTGGCAGCACCTCCCAAAACCGCGATCTCTACCACCTAGAAGGACAAAGGCACCTCCAACTTTCCCTCCAAGTCACACACCATCCTGACTTGGAAGTATATCGCCGTTCCTTCATCGTCACTAGGTCAAATTCCTGGAACTCCCTAACAGCACTGTGGGAGTACCTTCACCACACGGACTGTAGCGGTTCAAGAAGACTTCTCTAGGGCAATTAGGGATGGGCAATAAATGCTGGCCTTGCCATCGACGCCCACATCTCATGAACAAATAAAAAAAAATCGATTTGGGGTAGCCCCTTGTTGAATTGTTCCATCGTTTACAACTACTTATTGCATTGGTGCACTTCACTAATTGGACAGTCAATTGGAACAGATTTTATATAGTTTTAATTTGCTGAAAAACAGCAGTACAGTGCTACAAACACGAAATATGTAAACTCATTAGGCATGAATTAAAATGTCTAAAGTGGCAGGCTGTGTCAAGTATAGGAGTTTGTTCTCACCATCTGGGTCTTTACCATTATGTCTGTGTTTGCGTTCTGGGTTTAGATTGGTCAGCTGGTCATTTGTGATTTTATTCATGTGCACTGAGAGATGTTAGTATTTTGCCAGATTTTCAGCATTGTCTAAATGTGTTGCAAAACTCCACCTTGCTTCAGGAAGCATGCAGTGAGTTCAAACAGGCGTTTGAAATTGGCAAAGAAAGCTGTGCAAAGCATGTTATGGAGAAAAGGTACTCCATGCAAATTGGCATGACCAATTTTATCACTAAGATAGGTTCAAGCCAGTTCTAATTGACATTCTTCCTGTTTAACTTCTTTAGCTGAAGATGAGTTGTGCTCAAACAAGGTGCAAAATTCTTTCCTGCCTGTGAAACTGGAAGAAAATCACTTCTATTTGACCCGTAAAACTTAAAAAAAACACTGATAAGCACGGGCAAACACACTGGTACAAATGGAAAATGGGTTTCGATGGTAAAAATTCAGCTGTATGGCTGAATGATCACTAAAAACAAATTCCACTGTATGTAAGTAATACCTTTGCACAATGTGTTTTTTTATGTTCTCATGAAGTCAACTGGCATTCAAGAACACTGAAAATATAAAATAAAAACAGAAACATTAACTTTGTTTCTCTCTCCACAGATGCTGCCTCACCTGCTGATTATTTTCAGCATTTTCTGTTTTTATTTCAGATTTCCAGCATCTGCAGTATTTTGCTTTTGTACTACTGAAAATATATATGTCTGTATTGAGGGTGTAGCATTTTATTGCCGTAAAGTATTTATATGGTTTACAGCTTGCAGTAGAATTTTTACTGCATTAGTTACTGAGGTAAATTTTAATACTCTGATTTGTATATTAGATAGTAAAACCAAGAAGAATAAAATCTCTCAAACCATCATGGAGTGATCGCATGTGTGTTCAAGGCAGTAAAAGTGCATTATGAGAGATGTGACTACATGTAGATATACTATTGGAGACCTCTACTTGGACCCTTTCTTTTCATTTTTCTTCTCTCCTTGCCTTTCCCCTGGACAATAGAAAGTGATGATGGGTTTCATATTGGCTTCCTCCAGGTAATAACATTTTTGCTGATATTGATCTCAAGGTAGATGCAAATAAGGAAGGCCATTTGTCCTATAGCTTATCGATCTACCTTAGTCTTTGTAGCATCTCCCTGCAATTGCAACATTCAACTATTTATTTAATTGATTTCATGGTTTTTGTCTCCATTATCTCATCCAGAAGTCCATTGTGTTGTTCACTCTTTTTACATAAATTTTCCTGACATCAGTCTTAAATTTGCCTTTTACTAATTTGAATCGATGTCTGTCTTATTAGTCTGATTATAATGTTTTGGATTTATCTTTTCTATACCATGTACTAGATTGTATACCTCTAAGGTCAGTTGCCAGAAGCCACCTTTTCAAGGTAGAAAAGCCCAGTAGTCTTCCTTCATTCCTCAGTCCTCTGATACAAAGAGTCAGTCTCTTTGCTCGTCTCTTTGCTCTTCTCTGAACTACCTCTGACGTTTGAATGTCTCCCTTGGTTCTCAGAGATCACAACCAGCTACACTAAGACCAGAACACTGTTCAGTTCTAATTTGCACTCTGCTATGTTGACTATTGCTGCTCCACAATAATTGGATATGTTGAGCTTCAATCTGCTAAAATCCCTAAATCTCTTTGTACTTCAACCCATAGCTCTTTCAACACCATTCATGGAATGCTTATGTCATTTTTTTCCCCTTCCTATGTGCAGTACTTGTCTGCATTACGTTTCATTTGCCATTACTCCACCCACTTGCATATGTGTATTTTGTGACATTGACCATGTCTGTGGAGATGCCTGCAGGCTGTATAGAATTTGTTTCAGTAAATCAGCTACATGTTAACCAGCTGTATTTTCATTGGGATTGACCTATCTTGCTCTAGGAGACTAGAAAATTTTGTGGCACTCATATATTATGGAAGAAATTCCTAATTTAGTTGGCTCTCATTTAGACACTGATGTGGATTCAGCAGCAGTAAATATTTCACATGTGTAGGAACTGGGGTTCCTAGCTGAAGAATTGAGATCGACTCAGAAAATCAAAAAACAATAACATTTAATGAACAAACGAAGCTGTACAGGAAACTGTAGGATACAATGCAAATAGGTCTGGTCTGCTTGAAAGCCTCTCTGGAAAACTGGTAGCAGGTTCCGAGCTCAACTGCTAGCAGGTTCCGAGCTCAACTGCTAGCAGGTTCCGAGCTCAACTGCTAGCAGGTTCCGAGCTCAACTGCTAGAAGGTTCCAAGCTCTGACGTCATGACGTCATCACGTTCTTCCCGCCGTTGAGAGATCACGTGACGGACGGCATGACGTCATCACGCGGAGTACAGGAAAGAAGCCCTAGTACAGTTAACAAATACATTAAAGGTGCAGCCCCCAGCTGTACTACATTGCTGTAAAAGGAATTATATACAATTGTCCGTAATCCTCTGGTGGTTCCGCCACATGCGCCCCCCCAGAATTGCTTTTAACAGAGAAGGTAAGGCGAGAAGGGGGTCTGACGAGTCTGTCCGACCGACTGCGATACCCCGGCAGCTGGAACGGAGCGCTAGAAGACGAACTGGCCGTTGGCTGTGGTTGGGATGACGCTGCAGGCGGAGGAGAAGAGGAGGCCGGCTGTGGTCGACCCGGTGAGGCGGGCACTGGCAACTCGGCGGATGACTGTGGCTGTACTGGACCGGCAGTCGACGGTGGACGACCATGACGAGGCGGCTGAGCGGTGGCGACTGGTTCGCTCAGATCCAGATGCGCCGGTTTCAACCGGTTGATGGAGATGTGGTCAGGCTTACCGCCGACGTCAACCGTGAAGGACTCGTCACCTGACGAGATGACGCGGAATGGACCTGTGTAAGGCGGTTTGAGCGGGTTTTTGCGAGCATCCTGCCGAATGAACACTTATTCTGCGCTCTTAAGATCCACCGGGACATGGGAGCGCTGCAGGTCATGATGCGACGTAGGCACTGGGATGAAATTCCTAGCCGATTCCTGATGGCTGTCGAGCTGCTGAGCTGGGGACCAGGGTTCCGTGTGAGGAGGAAGAAAATCGGCAGGCACTCTGTGGTTGGCCGTAAACCAGCTCTGCTGAAGAAGAATGCAGGTCGTCCTTAGGCGCCGTGCGAAGACCTAGCAGCACCCAAGGGAGCCTGTCCACCCAACTAGGCCCACGGAGACTAGCACGCAGTGCGGCTTTAAGGGACCTGTGGAATCTTTCACACAGACCGTTCGCCTGTGAATGGTAGGCGGTGGTACGATGAAGCTTGGTGCCCAAACCTTGAGCTACGGCGTTCCAAAGCTCAGAGGTAAATTGAGGCCCCCGGTCAGAGGAGATGTCAGCCGGTACCCCGAACCGAGCTACCCACGACGAGATGAAGGCTCTGGCGACGTCTGCCGCTGTGGTGGCAACCAAAGGAATTGCCTCTGGCCACCTGGTGGTGCAGTCTACCACGGTGAGTGTACCCGCGAGAGGAAGGGAGAGGACCAACCAGGTCCACGTGCACATCGTCGAATCGACGCTCCGGAACCGGAAAAGTGGTGACTGGGGCCTTAACATGGTGTATCTTGGACTTCTGGCAACTCACGCAGGTATTGGTCCAGTCACGGACGTCGAGATGCATGCCCTTCCAGACAAATTTCTTTGCCATGAGTCGTTGTGACGCTCTCATGCCAGGGTGTGACAACCCGTGGATAGTGTCGAAAATTCTCCTGCGCCATTCGATTGGACGTGGGACGCCCATCGAGATGTCACACAGGGGTGTGGTCCCTGCGGCCTGGAAACTGACATCAGCCACTTGTAAGCTGGATGGTGCGGTCCGGTATGCCTGCACTTCAGGGTCTGCCTTCTGTTCTTTTGCCAAACCAACATAGTTGACTCCCAGGTGTACTGCGTGGAGCTGGGCGCGGGAGAGACAATCCGCCACCAGGTTGTCTTTGCCCGAGACATGTTGTATGTCTGTTGTAAATTCAGATATGTACGTAAGATGACGTTGTTGCCGTGCCGACCATGGTTCCGCTGTCTTGGCCATCGCAAAAGTAAGTGGCTTGTGGTCTACAAAAGCCGTGAATGGGCGTCCTTCCAGTAGGAAGCGAAAATGGCGGATGGCCAGAAACAATGCCAACAACTCCCTATCAAAAGTACTATACTTGCGTTCGTTCTTCCGCAATTGGCGGCTGAAGAAAGCCAGTGGTTGCCATGTGCCGTCGACCCACTGCTCCTGTACTGCCCCGATGGCATAATCAGATGCGTCGGTGGTAAGGGCAATGGTTGCGCCCGGAAGGGGATGTGCCAACATGGTCGCAGCAGCCAAAGCGTTCTTAGTGTCGAGGAAAGCCTGGTCCATCTGGGGTGTCCAATCGATCGGGTCTTTGCCCGATTTACCTCCGAGGGCCTCGTACAAAGGTTGCATCAACAATGCCGCCTTGGGGACGAACCGATGATAAAAATTGACCATTCCCAGAAAATCCTGGAGGGCCCTGACAGTCTGAGGAAGAGGGAACGAGGTGACTGCTTCCACCTTCGTGGCCAGCGGGACAGTGCCTTCTGAGGTGATTCTGTGTCCCAGGAAATCAATGCTGTGCAACCCAAACTGGCACTTGGCCGGGTTGATAATAAGGCCATGTTGGCTGAGACGAGAAAAAAGGGTACGCAAGTGCGTAATGTGTTCTTTCGTGCTGTTACTGGCAATAAGGATGTAGTCTAGGTAGACGAAGATGAACGGCAGATCGCGCAACACGGAATCCATGAGACGTTGGAAGGCTTGTGCTGCATTCTTCAGCCCAAACCTCATACGAAGGAACTCAAGAGCCCAAAAGGTGTGATGACGGCAGTTTTGGGGACGTCCTGAGGATGCACGGGCACTTGATGATAGCCTCGGACGAGGTCTACTTTGGAAAAGATGGAATTCCCTGCCAGATGGGCCGAAAAATCCTGAATGTGAGGAATTGGGTACCGATCCGGTGTGGTAGCCTCATTCAGGCGTCTGTAGTCGCCACATGGTCGCCATCCGCCGCCCGGCTTAGGAACAATGTGTAATGGCGAGGACCAAGGACTATTCGAAAGTCGAATAATACCCAGGCGTTCCATTGTATGGAACTCCGCCTTGGCGGCCGCGAGTTTACCGGGTTCCAGCCTTCGAGCTCTCGCATAAACAGGGGATCCTGTCGTGGTAATGTGGTGCGCCACACCGTGCCTCGCGACTGAAGAAGAAAATGTGGGCCTGGTGAGCTCAGGGAACTCACTGAGAAGACGAGAGAACTCATTTGGAGATGGGACTGCACAGGCAACTGCTTCGGTGGCAGGGGACCGAGTGAAAAGTGGAGGCACTGATTAGCTGGCAGTGTCGGACGTCGATGAGAAACCCGTTTGCGCAGAAGAAATTTGCCCCCAGGATGGCCTGTGAGACTTTCGCCGTGATGAACTCACAAACAAAACGTTGGCCGCCAAAACTCAACTGGACCCTACGCTTTCCGAACGTGCGAATGGCCGCACCATTGGCTGCCTCGAGGTGGGGACCTTGACCGCCGGATTGAAGACCTAGCTTCGACCTGGTAGGATACTGCACTGGGAGCCAGTATCACAGAGAAAACGTCGCCCTGACAGGGAGTCTGTAATGTATAGGAATTTCCCTGCGGACCCGACGGCCATCGCAACTCCAGCGCGTCCCTTAGGCCTTATTGATCTTCTCAGAAACCGCTAGTTTGAGGTAGGTTTTTTTTTGGTGAGAAACTGCAGGGCAGACGGCAATTTCTGGCCTTCGCGCCGAAACGAGCATGGTATGCACACCAGCCTGCAAGAGGAGGAGTCGGATTCGCTCTTGTGGGGGATGGGCGCCTCGTGGCTGCACAAGATTGTTGTGAGACAGTGAATATTTTATCCGCTTCTGCGGCGAGTTCAGCACCATCCGTGATCGCGGAATTGGCCAAGGCCGTCTGTACTGGCTCTGGTAGTTGACAGAGAAACAGCTCGCGGAACAGAAAACATTGCGATTCCGAGCCCAAAAGCGTGAGCATATGGCTCACGAGCTCTGAGGGTTTTGAGTCCCTGAGGCTGGGCATGGAGATAGTCTGCGAGCGCGCTCTGACTTGGACAGACCGAAAATCTGCAGTAAACGTGCTTTTAAAGCTTCGTACTTGCCATCGTTCGGTGGACTCTCGAGGAGGCTGACGACCCGCGAGGCCGTGGCGCTGTCGAGGGCAGAGACCACGTAATAATAACGGGTCGAATCCGCTGCTACTCCCCGGATTGCAAATTGGGCTTCTGCCTGGAAAAACCACGCGGCCGGTTGTTGCTCCCAAAATTGCAGCAGTTTGAGGGTGACGGCGTTCGTGTCCATGATGTAACTTCAATGAAAATTGTTCGAAGAAATCTGGGTCACCAATGTAGGAACTGGGGTTCCTAGCCGAAGAATTGAGATCGACTCAGAAAATCAAAAAACAATAAAAATTTAATGAACAAACGAAACTGTAGGATACAATGCAAATAGGTCTGGTCTGCTTGAAAGCCTCTCTGGAAAACTGCTAGCAGGTTCCGAGCTCAACTGCTAGAAGGTTCCGAGCTCTGACGTCATCACGTTCTTCCCGCCGTTGAGAGATCACGTGACGGACGGCATGACGTCATCATGCGGAGTACAGGAAAGAAGCCCTAGTACAGTTAACAGATACATTAAAGGTGCAGCCCCCAGCTGTACTACATTGCTGTAAAAGGAATTATATACAATTGTTCGTAATCCTCTGGTGGTTCCGCCACACATGCACCATTGGTATAAAGTTGCATTTGTGACATATCAGGGAAGAGCCCTACCAGAATGATGTCCCCATCCCCCAGATCTAATTGGGCATTTTCCCTCCCTCCTTGGTCCTACCCCGTTTGAGAAGGTTTTCATGCTCATTTCTTACTTTCTCTGCCACTACCACGTCATTTATGTTGCCAACTTGCCTTGAGCGTTTCAATATCCACCATTTTTGCTCCGGGGATGGAGACATTGAGGAAGATCCTTACCAGATTGACAAGTCAAAATGCAACTTTGTATTAACTGTGTATGTGAAATATTTGCCAATGCTCAACTGTCTTGCAGACCCAGGCTTACACTGAGTCTGTTTAGCTCTACCGTTAAGCTTAAACTGCCTAGACTTTATTTGCCTCTATCAGCACACCCTTGACTTCCGACCCATTCCTTGTCCAGGGGTTGGTCAGTAGACCTGCCAATTAAATTGGCTGTAGGCACCCAAAAACTCAATTATTACCAGACACCCGCTGCTGTGTAAACAAGGATAAAACCATCTAGTGTGAATGTCCTACTGGATGTCTAAATGAGGTAATGAAATACCTATTGTATGAGGTCATTATGCGTAACTATTTCAATGGCTAGCTGATTAACATATCAATTCCCCTTATGTCTCAGTAGTACTAATCTGTCTCCTCTATTAAGATGACTGAAGGGATGCTTTGTAATTAACCCATAATAATTTTGAACCAGAGTTTATAACAAAAATTCTTACACAGAGACTCTCCGCTAGGTTCAAAAAGCCAATAATCCCTAGTTGTAGCAATTGGATAGACTGAATGTGACCTACATTTTGAAAATTTCTTCCTATATAATTTTGAAGTTTTATGTGCGTAGTAAGGTTTTCACTACATTTGTTTTCCGTTCTAAAAAGAAAACCAAAATGTGCAAGTTTTGCTATTTTTCTATTGTAACTTGAAGAGTTGACTTCCTAACTGTTGTAATAAATCACAAATGAAACATTTATGTTTGCTTTCAGAATTGTGATGAGTTTGGACTTGGGTATACATTGTACCATCATCATATCAACATAATTTTGTTTGTCATTGACTGTTTCCCTTTCAACAGATCAAGATGTCTTAGAAGAAATATTGATTAACAGTTGTTTTTACCCATCTCAGCCAATCGTAAGTAAGCACTCTTCAAACTGAAGAATCTCTTGCAAGACAAACATTTCTTTTAAAATTGTAATGTGAATGTTTGAAATCTAATCATGATCAATAGTATTTTAGGGTACCTTTGAAATAACTTTGCCTCTTCTGATGGCCTTGTTGGTAACACTAAGCTGTACACACCAGAAGATCCTGGGTGCAATTTGCGAACTGTGTTGAGTTAGTGGGCCAACAGCTTTGTTGCTACAATTGGCCTGCAACCTGTACTGGAGTGAGTGTGTGTATATAGACATCAGGTGGCAAGTGGCTACTGGTTTTAGTTCAGCTTTGTTGACAGGCGATTCAACTGTGGAGGCCAATGCTCCTTGTTTAGATTCACGCATGAAGAATGGCTGCTTGGACTAGATAGTGGAGAAAAGCTGGCACCCGTAGCACCATCCCTTGGCAAGAGCCATTGCTGTTAGGTGAGAAGGGGAAAGAATTGCTGAAAATGTTATTCTCTGTAAAATGTAGGCTAATGTATGCTTTATTGTATCTACTTTCAACTGTGTAGAATATTGTTGCTGTTGCTCATGGCCTCCCAGCATCATACTAACAGTCAGAAAAAGCTCTAAGAATCAAGATCATACTTTCCAAATGAATGTATAGCTGTGCTTCTTTTCTATGATGAAAATTGCTACTTGCACTCCACATCGGTGCCGACAACATAGGCAGAAAGAGGGATGAGGTCCTGCAGGCAGAGTTTAGGGAGCTAGGAGAGAGATTAAAAAGCAGGACCTCAAAGGTAATAATCTCCGGATTACTCCCGGTGCCACGTGCTAGTGAGTACAGAAATAGGAGGATAGAACAGATGAATGCGTGGCTGGAGAGATGGTGCAGGAGGGAGGGCTTTAGATTCCTGAGGCATTGGGACCATTTCTGGGGAAGGTGGGACCTGTACAAGCCGGACGGGTTACACCTCAACAGAGCCGGGACCAATATTCTTGCGGGGAAGGTTTGCTAGTGCTGTTGAGGGTTTAAACTAGCTTGGCAGGGGGATGGGCACCAGCATATAGGAGTAGAAAAGAGGAATAAGGTGCATAAAAGAGTGAGTGTGTTGGATAGTACTAGAGGCGGAAGTAGTACCATATTGGATAGGAGCAGACTAAGAAAGACTACAAAAAATTCAAGAATGGGTTTAGAATGCATGTACGTAAACACACACAAGTGTGGTGAATAAGGTTGGTGAGCTACAAGCACAATTAGCCGTGTGGCAATATGATGTTGTGGTAATAACAGAAACGTGGCTTAAAAACGGTGAGGTCCTGGGCACTTAATATTTAAGGATACAAGGTGTTCAGAAAAGATAGGGAAGGAAAAAAGGGACGTGGGATGGCAGTGCTGATTTAGGAAGACATTGTAGTATTGGAAAGGGAGGATGTTCTTGAGGGGACAAGGACAGAATCCATTTGGTTAGAGTTGAGGAGCAAAAAGGGTATAATCACGCTCTCTCGCTCTCGATCTCGCTCCCTCTCTCGCCCTCTCTCGCCCTCTCTCGCCCTCTCTCGCCCTCTCTCGCTCTCTCTCGCTCTCTCTCGCTCTCTCGCTCTCTCGCGCGCGCGCTCTCTCGCGCGCTCTCTCTCGCGCGCTCTCGCTCGCTCTCTCTCGCTCGCTCGCTCTCTCTCGCTCGCTCTCTCTCGCTCGCTCTCTCTCTCGCTCTCTCTCGTGCTCTCTCTCTCGTGCTCTCTCTCTCGCGCTCTCTCTCGTGCGCTCTCTCTCGCGCCCTCGCGCTCTCTCTCTCGCGCCCGCGCTCTCTCTCTCGCGCCCTCGCGCTCTCTCTCTCGCGCCCTCGCGCTCTCTCTCTCGCGCCCTCGCGCTCTCTCTCTCGCGCCCTCGCGCTCTCTCGCGCCCTCGCGCTCTCTCTCTCGCGCCCTCGCGCTCTCTCGCTCGCGCCCTCGCGCCCTCGCGCTCTCTCTCGATCTCACGCTCGCTCTCGCGCCCTCTCTCGCCCCCTCTCGCCCCCTCTCGCGCGCGCTCTCTCCCTCTCTCGCCCTCCCTCTCGCCCTCCCTCTCGCCCTCTCGCCCTCTCGCCCTCCCTCTCGCCCTCTCGCCCTCCCTCTCGCCCTCTCGCCCGCCCTCCCTCTCGCCCGCCCTCTCCCTCTCCCTCGCGCTCTCCCTCGCGCTCTCCCTCGCGCTCTCCCTCGCGCTCTCCCTCGCGCTCTCCCTCGCGCTCTCGCTCTCCCTCGCTCTCTTGCTCTCTCTCGCGCTCTTGCGATTTCTCACACTCTCGTCCTCTCGCGCCCACTCTCGCCCTCTCTCCCCCTCCCCCTCCCCCTCGCTCTCACTCTCCCTCTCCCTCTCGCTCTCCCTCTCGCTCTCGCTCTCGCTCTCGCTCTCACTCCCTCTCTGGCTCTCCCTCCCTCTCTGGCTCTCCCTCTCTGGCTCTCCCTCTCTGGCTCTCCCTCTCTGGCTCTCCCTCTCTGGCTCTCCCTCTCTGGCTCTCCCTCGCGCTCTCCCTCTCCCTCTCCCTCTCCCTCGCGCTCTCCCTCGCGCTCTCCCTCGCGCTCTCCCTCGCGCTCTCGCTCGCTCTCGCTCTCTCTCGCGCTCTCGCGATCTCTCACACTCTCGTCATCTCGCGCCCTCTCGCGCCCACTCTCGCCCTCTCTCGCCCTCTCCCTCTCGCTCTCGCTCTCGCTCTCGCACTCGCTCTCGCTCTCACTCCCTCTCTGGCTCTCCCTCCCTCTCTGGCTCTCCCTCTCTGGCTCTCCCTCTCTGGCTCTCCCTCTCCCTCGCGCTCTCCCTCTCCCTCGCGCTCTCCCTCTCCCTCGCGCTCTCCCTCTCCCTCTCCCTCGCGCTCTCCCTCTCCCTCGCGCTCTCCCTCGCCCTCGCCCTCTCCCTCGCGCTCTCCCTCGCGCTCTCCCTCTCCCTCGCGCTCTCCCTCTCCCTCGCGCTCTCCCTCTCCCTCGCGCTCTCCCTCTCCCTCGCGCTCTCCCTCTCCCTCGCGCTCTCCCTCTCCCTCGCGCTCTCCCTCTCCCTCGCGCTCTCCCTCTCCCTCGCGCTCTCCCTCTCCCTCGCGCTCTCCCTCTCCCTCGCGCTCTCCCTCTCCCTCGCGCTCTCCCTCGCCCTCGCCCTCTCCCTCGCCCTCGCGCTCTCCCTCGCCCTCGCGCTCTCCCTCGCCCTCGCGCTCTCCCTCGCCCTCGCGCTCTCCCTCGCCCTCGCGCTCTCCCTCGCCCTCGCGCTCTCCCTCGCCCTCGCGCTCTCCCTCGCCCTCGCGCTCTCCCTCGCCCTCGCGCTCTCCCTCGCCCTCGCGCTCTCCCTCGCCCTCGCGCTCTCCCTCGCCCTCGCGCTCTCCCTCGCCCTCGCGCTCTCCCTCGCCCTCGCGCTCTCCCTCGCGCTCTCCCTCGCGCTCTCCCTCTCGCTCTCCCTCTCGCTCTCCCTCGCGCTCTCCCTCGCGCTCTCCCTCGCGCTCTCCCTCGCGCTCTCCCTCGCGCTCTCCCTCGCGCTCTCCCTCGCGCTCTCCCTCGCGCTCTCCCTCGCGCTCTCCCTCTCGCTCTCCCTCTCCCTCGCGCTCTCCCTCTCCCTCGCGCTCTCCCTCTCCCTCGCGCTCTCCCTCTCCCTCGCGCTCTCCCTCTCCCTCGCGCTCTCCCTCTCCCTCGCGCTCTCCCTCTCCCTCGCCCTCTCCCTCGCGCTCTCCCTCTCCCTCTCCCTCGCGCTCTCCCTCTCGCTCGCCCTCGCCCTCTCCCTCTCGCTCGCCCTCTCCCTCTCGCTCGCCCTCTCCCTCGCGCTCTCCCTCTCCCTCGCGCTCTCCCTCTCCCTCGCGCTCTCCCTCTCCCTCGCGCTCTCCCTCTCCCTCGCGCTCTCCCTCTCCCTCGCGCTCTCCCTCTCCCTCGCGCTCTCCCTCTCCCTCGCGCTCTCCCTCTCCCTCGCGCTCGCGCTCTCGCTCTCCCTCGCGCTCTCCCTCGCGCTCTCCCTCGCGCTCTCCCTCGCGCTCTCCCTCGCCCCCTCTCCCTCTCCCCCTCCCCCCTCCCTCTCCCCCTCCCCCCTCCCTCTCCCTCTCCCTCACTCCCTCTCCCTCACTCCCTCTCCCTCACTCCCTCTCCCTCACTCCCTCTCCCTCACTCCCTCTCCCTCACTCCCTCTCCCTCACTCCCTCTCCCTCACTCCCTCTCCCTCACTCCCTCTCCCTCACTCCCTCTCCCTCACTCCCTCTCCCTCACTCCCTCTCCCTCACTCCCTCTCCCTCACTCCCTCTCCCTCGCGCTCTCCCTCTCCCCCCTCCCCCTCTCCCTCACTCCCTCTCCCTCACTCCCTCTCCCTCACTCCCTCTCCCTCACTCCCTCTCCCTCACTCCCTCACTCCCTCTCTCTCTCCCGCTCGCGCTCGCGCTCGCGCTCTCCCTCTCTCGCTCTCCCTCTCTCGCTCTCCCCCTCGCGCTCTCCCCCTCGCGCGCTCTCCCTCGCGCGCTCTCCCTCGCGCGCTCTCCCTCTCTCGCTCTCCCTCTTACTCTCTCGCTCTCTCGCTCTCGCTCTCTCTCGCCCTCCCTCGCGCGCTCTCGGTCTCTCTCTGGCGCGCTCTCGGTCTCTCTCTGGCGCGCTCTCTCTGGCACTCTCCCTCTCGCGCTCTCCCTCTCGCGCAGCCCACCGAATTTCTCCCCCATGGGTCTTTGTTCACTAAAAGTTACAGTCTCAAATTAGCATAACAGCACTCTACTAATGCTGGATTTAATTTATAGCAGTGTTCTGAAGTTGGGGCTGCAGCACCAGTTTAAGGCAAGTGAGGCACTTCTACTGCCAGTGGAGATAGAAGATCAGCCATGATCTTATTGAATGGCGGAGCAGGCTCGAGGGGCCAAATGGCCTACTCCTGCTCCTATTTCTTATGTAGACCAGCTTTGAAAGGTAAACAGCAGCTGCTGAAGCTCCATACCTCAGCCAATATTTTAGAAATCCAGTTTCATACCATCTCTGTTTGGTAATGTGTTTTGAAGATTAACAAGGCACTTCAGTAAGACAAAGGTGTAACATTTTCCATTCTCCCTTTTTCTTCCTCCTAACCCCAAATGCACACACTAGTTGACTTGCACACAGGCCATTCCTACACCAAAGAGGGGAAATGTCTAGCCAGCATTTCAAGTGGCTGCAATCAGGAATCTGCTTGGAATTGTGCATGTTAATCATAAACAGTACAAAATTAGTTATAGTATGAAGTGATTGTATTTCCCAGTAATTGTAGTGTCCGAGGATCAATAATACTCAGACTGCAGGAGAACAATAAAACAGGTATTTACTGAACAGAGAGTAATTCAAGACTGAAATACAGAAGCCTGCTATGGCTTTATATACAGGGGTGGTCACTGCCGGTACTGCAGTATAGAATCAGTTCTTCTCTTAAAGGCACATACACAACAGTAATCAACTATTATTTATTGGTCAATAAATTTGCAATGGCTAACCACATTTGTAGATTGCAACTCTGGCACATAATTGCAAATGAGACCTTTGCCGTCTATATCTTTTTATCTGTTGTAATCAAATAAAATGAGTGCTTGTATGTGCTGGAACTTGGCTGAGTCTTTCTATCATGATTAAGTGATCAGCAATTTGTGCTATCAAGTTATCTGTTTTTTAGTCAAATGCTGTCAGCATCTGTGTCTCTGTTCTCTAGCCAATGACTCCCCCCTCTCTTTAGCATCTGTCTGAGGCTGAACCAGACTCTTTGCAACCTTGGTGTCATATTTGACCCTGAAATGAGCTTCCGAACATACATCCGCGCCATAACCAAGACTGCCTATTTCCACCTCCGTAACATCGCCGGACTCCGCCCCTGCATCAGCTCAACTGCTGCTGAAACCCTCATCCATGCCTTTGTTACCTTTAGGCTTGACTATTCCAACACACCCCTGGCTGGCCTCCCACGTTCTACCCTACATAAACTTGAGGTCATCCAGAACTCTGCTGCCTGTGTCCTAACTCGCAGCAAGTCCCGTTCACCCATCACCCCTGTACTCGCTGACCTACATCGGCTCCTGGTTAAACGACACCTAGATTTTAAAATTCTCATCCTTGTTTTCAAATCCCTCCATGGCCTCACCCCTCCCTATCTCTGTAATCTCCTCCAGCCCCACAACCCCCCTAGATATCTCTGCTCTTCTAATTCCGGCCTCTTGAGCATCCCTGATTATAAACGCTCAACTATTGGTGGCCATACCTTCAGCTGCCAAAGCCCCAAGCTCTGGAATTCCCTCCCTCAGCCTCTCTACCCCTCTTTCCTCCTTTAAGACACTCCTTAAAACCTACCTCTTTGCTACTCTAATTTCTCCTTGTGTGGCTCGATGTCAAATTTTGTTTTATTATACTCCTGTGAAGTGCCATGGGACATTTTACTATGCTAAAGGCGCTATATAAATACAAGTTGTTCTTCTTGTTGTTGTCACCTGCTGCTGGCAACAAAGGGCTAAGTAGACTAAGAACAAGTATTATGACAGTTTTTTTTTAATTGCTTCTGAGTAAGTTATTTGCCTTTTGATAATCATGAGACCAATAATACCATGTGGTTCCCATAGACCAATCAAATGTGAGAACCAGTGCAAAGAAAATAGCTGGTCTCAGTCTAACTTTGAACCCAGCCTCATGTTGTCTCTGCCTGTTCTAAGTGCTCCTGACTTTCCTATTATCTCCCAGCACCAGACTTTTTTGCTTCCGAGGCTCACCTTTGATCTGCTCCCCATGAACAATGCTATGGGAAATTAAGTAGCTTATTATATATTACCCTGTAATACAAAAGGCAAAATACTGCAGATGCTGGAAATCTGAAATATAAACAGAAAATGCTGGAAATACTCAGCAGGTCAGGCAGCATCAGTAGAGACAGAAACAATGTTACCGTTTCAGGTCTGAGGAACTACTACATAAAAATTATTGCTTCATCATAATTTAGCACTGGTCATGAACTATTTATTATTTTGTATAAGATGAGCTTGCTAAGATTATTTGCTACTGCAAAAATAGTACTGTTCATTTATTCTTTCTATTACTGTTCAATAAATTGTCTGGCTAAAGTGCAAGTTAAAGTCGAGTGTAATACTTCTGAAGATGTGGAAGTGGCATAATAAAATAAATAACTGAAATAAATTTGAAGAGGGTTCCCATGCACCATTATATACAACTTAATGAGAAAATTCTAGTTTTGTCCGGTGCATGGAATCGGCATAACCTTAGTAGATGTAAACCTCAGTAGAATTTCATCCCTCTGTACTAACTATGTATCCTAGCATCTTGTTAGCTTTTTTAATTGCTTCTCTTTGCTATTTGGACATTTGATAGTGACAAGGGAATGGTAGCATAGTGGTTATGTTACTGGTCTAGTAATCCAGAGGCCTAGACTAATAATCCATGAACCTACCAGATTGTCGTAAAAACCCATCTGGTTCACTAATGTCCTTTAGGGAAGGAAATCTGCCGTCCTTTCCTGGTCTGTCCTACAGGTGACTCCAGACCCACCGCAATGTGGTTAACTCTTAACTGCCCTCTGAAATGGCCCAGCAAGCCACTCAGTTGTAACAAACCGCAAAAATAATAAGAATAAAAATAAGAATAAAACTGGATGGATCTCCTGTCATCGACCTCGGCACCAGCTTCGTCCACGACAACGGCACACCCAGCCCTGTCGACCCTGCAAAGTCCTGCTCACTAACATCTGGGGACTTGTGCCAAAATTGGGAGAGCTGTCCAACAGACTAGTCAAGCAACAGCCTGACATAGTCATACTAACAGAATCATACCTTTCAGCCAATGTCGCAGACTCCTCCATCACCATCCTGTCCCACCGGCAGGACAGACCCACCAGGGGTGGCGGCACAGTGGTATACAGTCGGGAGAGAGTGGCCCTGGGAGTCCTCAACATTGACTCTGGAACCCAGGTCTCATGGCATCAGGTCAAACATGGGCAAGGAAACCTCCTGCTGATTACCACCTACCACCCTCCCTCAGCTGATGAATCAGTACTCCTCCATGTTGAACACCACTTTGAGGAAGCACTGAGGGTAGCAAGGGCATAGAATGTACTCTGGGTGGGGGACTTCAATATCCACCACCGAGTGGCTCGGTAGCACCATTACTGACCTAGCTGGCCGAGCCCTAAAGGACATAGTTGCCAGACTGTGGCTGCAGCAGGTGGTGAGAGAACCAACACGGGGAGAAACCTACTTGACCTCGTCCTCACCAATCTAACTGTCGCAGATGCATCTGTCCATGCCAGCATTGGTAGCAGCGACCACCGCACAGTCATTGTGGGGACAAAGTACCGTCTTCACACCGAGGACACCCTCCATCGTGTTGTGTGGCACTACCACCATGCTAAATGAAATAGATTCAGGACAGATCTAGCAGCTCAAAACTGGGCATCCAGACGGCGCTGTGGGCCATCAGCAGCAGCAGAATTGTATTCCACCATAATCTGTAACCTTATGGCCCGGCATATCCCTCACTGTACCATTGCCATCAAGTCAGGGGACCAACCATGGTTCAATGAGGAGTGTGGAAGAGTATGCCAGGAGCAGTGCCAAGCGTACCTAAAAATGAGGTGCCAACCTGGGGAAGCTGCAACACAGGACTACATGCATGCTAAACAGCGGAAGCAGCATGCTATAGACAGAGCTAAGCGATCCCACAATCAACGGATCAGATCAAAGCTCTGCAGTCCTGCCACATCTAGTCATGAATGGTGACAGACCATTAAACAACTGACGGGAGGAGGAGGCTCCATAAACATCCCCATCCTCAATGATGGCGGAGTCCAGCATGCGAGTGCAAAGGACAAGGCTGAAGCGTTTGCAACCATCTTCAGCCAGAAGTGCTGAGTGGATGATCCATGTCGGCCTCCTCCTGAGGTCCTCACCATCACAGAAGTCAGTCTTCAACCAATTGGAGTCACTCCACATAATATCAAGAAACGGTTGAGCGCACTGGATACAGCAAAGGCTATGGCCCTGACAATATCCCAGCTGTCATGCTGAAGACTTGTGCTCCAGAACTAGCTGCACCTCTATCCAAGTTGTTCCAGTACAGCTACAACACTGACATCTACCCAACAATGTGGAAAACTGCCCAGGTATGTCCTGTCCATAAAAAAACAGAACAAATCCAATCCAGCCAATTACCGTCCCATCAGTCTACTCTCAATCATCAGCAAAGTGATAGAAGGTGTTGTCGACATTGCCATGAAGCAGCACTTACTCACCAATAACCTGCTCACTGCTGCTCAGTTTGGGTTCCGCCAGGACCACTCTACTCCAGACCTCATTACAGCCTTGGTCTAAACATGGACAAAAGAGCTGAATTCCAGAGGTGAGGTGCGAGTGACTGTCCTTGACATCAAGGCAGCATTTGACCGAGTGTGGCATCAAGGAGCCCTAGTAAAACTGAAGTCAATGGGAATCGGGGGGAAAATGCTCCACTGGCTGGAGTCATACCTAGCACAAAGGAAGATGGTTGTGGTTGTTGGAGGCCAGTCATCTCAGCCCCAGGATATCACTGCATAAGTTCCTCAGGGCAGTGTCCTAGGCTCAGACATCTTCAGCTGCTTCATCAATGACCTTCCCTCCATCATAAGGTCAGAAGTGGGGATGTTCGCTGATGACTGCAGTGTTCAGCTCCATTCACAACTCCTCAGATAATGAAGCAATTCATGCCCGCATGCAATAAGACCTGGATGACATTCAAGCTTGGGCTGATAAGTGGCAAATTACATTCACACCACACAAGTGCCAGGAAATGACTTTCTCGAACAAGCAAGCTCATTACCATCAACATCCTGGGGGGTCACCATTGACCAGAAACTTAACTGGGCCAGCCACATAAATACTGTATAAAGAGCGGGTCAGAGACTTGGTATTCTGTGGCGAGTGTCTCACCTCCTGACTCCCCAAAGCCTTTCCACCATCTACAAGGCATAAGTCAGGAGTGTGATGGAAAACTCTCCACTTGCCTGGATGAGTGCAGCTCCAACAACACTCAAGAAGCTCAACGCCATCCAGGACAAAGCAGCCTGCTTGATTGGCACCCCACCACCACCTTAAGCATTCACTCCCTCCACCACCGGTGCACTGTGGCTGCAGTGTGTACCATCTACAAGATGCACTGCAGCAACTCACCAAGGCTCCTTCGGCAGTATGTCCCAAACCCGCGACCTCTACCACCTAGAACAACAAGGGCAGCTGGCATATGAGAAAACCACCAGCTTCAAGTTCCCCTCCAAGTCACGCACCATCCTGACTTGGAAATATATCGCCGATCCTTCATTGTTGCTGGGTCAAAATCCTGGAACTCTCTAACAGCACTGTGGGAGTACCTTCACCACGCGGACTGCAGCGGTTCAAGAAGCCTGCTTACCACCACCTTCTTGAGGGCAATTAGGAATGGGCAATAAATGCTGCAATAAAAAAGGACCACTATTGGCGCTCAGCCTACACTAATTCTATTCCACTTATTTAGTACTTGCGTCGCGCATTATTTACCCCCACGTGGAGCACTTTGCATGTTGGTCTTATGCTTCACTTGCCATCTGTCTGCTAATTTGCATAAACAATCCAGTTGCCTGGCTGCATTCTCTCTCTTTTGCGGTTTTTGGTATTTTAACATCATCCAGAAATTTGACAGTTTTGATGTTGGTTTTAGAGTCCTGATCATTTATGTAAATGAGAAACAGTGCTCCAAATACTGAGCTCTGCAGCACCCCACTCGGCACCTCAAGGCTCCTCTCTATAATGGGGCACCCAAAACTGCACAATGTACTGTGGCCTATCATTGTTTGTAAAAAATTATCATTAATTCTTTACTCTTATTTATACAGCTCAAAATGCTATTGGCCTTTTTACAGCTTTATCCACCTCTCTTTGTACTTTCAGGGTATTATGAAACCTTAGATTCCTGTACCTTTTAGCTTAATTGGAAGTCTTTTGTTAAAACCTTCTCAAAAGTCCGAGTAAATAATGTTGGAGGTAATTCCACCGTCAACGTTATCTGTAGTGCCCTCAAATAAGTCAAGGAATTTGGTCAGGCATGGCCTTCCTCTTCTAAAAGCTTGATTACTTAAAGTGATTACTGTTAGATCCGTGGTTCAGTGGATAAATAATCACACGGATGCTGTACATTAACAAATAACAGGTCTTTACTGGAGGAGGGTAATCTCTAGACTGGGGTACAGAGTCATGCGCACAGCTTATATACCGGTGTGGTCACTGCCGGTACTACAGTATACAGGAGCTGTAAAAAGTAGTTCTGACTTAAAGGCACATACACTACAATTCCACCCTTTTTAGATTAATAATACCCCCTTAATATTCAAATAACAATTACATTTTTACATGTACATTCAATAACAAAAGTCCATTTATAGATTCAGTCTTTGGGGCGGCTTCCTGACCCTTTCGGGATAGCGCCTTTCCAGAGGTTCTTGTTCTTGGTGCAGAGGCGATTCTGACCCCTTTTCATCAGGTAGTTCATCGGGTTCCACTGCTACTGGGTCTGAAGTAGATGCTACCGGTATGTCGGGTTCATCCCCAGGTACTCGAGACATGGGGTTGGCGCATTCCTGTGATGCTAAGATCTGATCGACGTGGCGTCTCACAATGTTCTCCCCGACATCCACGGTGTACATTAATGGCCCCTGCCTTGTACATATCGTTCCGGGTTGCCACTTCTCTGTTCGATAGTCCCGGGCCAAGACTGGTTGCCCTACATTGAAGCTCCTTGTCGGCTTCTCGTTGATGTGCTGGAATTGTTTGTCCTCAACATTTCTTCGCACATTTGGTCTGAGCAAGTCCAGACGAGATCTCAACCTTCGGTTAAAGAACATCATGGCTGGGGTCTGGTTGGTAACTGCGTGTGTTGCGTTTCGGTAGGCTAATAAGAAATTGTCCAGCTTATGCTGTAGTGGAATTTCCTCGTCGCTCATGGCCTTTATCGCCTTCTTAAACGTTGTACGAACCTCTCAGCCAATCCATTGGTGGCTGGATGATACGGGGCGTATGTGTAATGCCTTACCCCATTCCTTTTCATGAATTTTTGGAACTCGTCAGACACAAACTGTGGTCCATTATCAGAGCAGATCTGCTCTGGCAAATCGTTTCTGGCAAATATGGTCCGTAGGACTGCAATCGTTTTCTCTGTAGTGGTTGAAGACATCTTTATCACCTCAGGCCACTTTGAATGAGCATCCACTGCTATTAAGAACATTGAGTCCATGAATGGACCAGCGAAATCAATGTGCACCCGTTGCCATGGAGAGGAGGGCCACTCCCATGTGTGTAGAGGGGCATGTGGTGGTGCATTTTGGACCTTCTGGCATCCTAAGCAGCTCTTTGTTAGGTCTTCGATTTGTTGATCGATTCCCGGCCACCACACATAAGCCCTAGCAAGGCTTTTCATTTTCACTCCCCCCAGATGACCTTCATGTGGCTCATTTAGCACTCTCCCTTAACTTGGGTGGAATCACCACTCTGGCTCCACACATCACTGTCCCCTGGCATACTGACAGCTGTTCTCTTCTGGATGAGAATGCTGGCAACAGTGAGTCGCCATGTGTTGGCCATCCCCTCACCGTCAATTCATATACCCGTGACAGCGTCGAATCATTGCAGGTCTCCTTCTCTATATCCGCGTTTGTTACTGGCAATCGTTCAATTATCGACGAATAAAATATCTCGATAGGGTCCACTGCTGGTGCTTCCTCCACAGTAGGCAGTGGCAGGCGCGATAGCCCATCAGCGTTCCCATGCTGTTTCGTGCCTTTATATTCTATTTCATATTGATTCGCCCCTAGAAACAGGGACCATCTTTGTAACCGCTGTGCAGTCATTACTGGCACGCCCTTCTTAGGATTAAAGATGGAGACAAGTGGTTGGTGGTCAGTCAGCAAGGTGAACTCCTGCCCATGCAGATAGTGGTTGAATTTTTTTACTCCCCATACTAGGCTGAGGGCCTCCCTGTCAATCTGGGCGTAGTTGCACTCGGCTGAGGTTAGTGACCGAGACGCAAAGGCTACTGGCCTCTCCAACCCGTCTGGGAATTTGTGCGACAGCACCGCTCCAATGCCGTAGGGTGATGCATCACATGCCAAATGAATTGGTAGTGCTGGGTTGAAATGGGCCAACACCTCTTTTGATGTGATCAATTCTTTACACTTCTGGAAAGCTCGTCTCCGTTCATCATCCCACTTCCATGATACCCCTGTTTGTAGTAGGGTGTTCAGTGGGTGTAATACCATCGACAAATTTGGTAAGAACTTGTGGTAATAGTTTACCAGCCCGAGGAACGACCTCAGTTGTGACATATTTTCCGGTGCTGGAGCCTTGACTACTGCCTCAATCTTGTCAGGGGACTTATGTAACCCCTCTTCATCGATGACATGGCCACAATACGAGATCTGTTTCTGGAAAAACTCGCACTTGTGGCGATTAGCTAGTAGCCCATATTCCTTTAATCTGGCGAGCACCTTCTCCAAGTTAGCGAGGTGATCACCGTCATTTTCGCCCATGACCAAGATGTCGTCCAAATAACACTGGGTCCCTGGAATCCCTTGCAGGACCTGATCCATCGCCCTTTGCCAGATAGCCAGAGCCGAGGCTACTCCAAACACCAGCCAGTTGTATTGATAGAGACCTTTATGGGTGTTGATCGTAAGGTAATGTTTCGAAGCTTCTTCTACCTCCATTTGCAAGTACGCCTGGGCGAGATCAATTTTGGTGAAGCGTTTACCACCAGATAGCGAGGCGAAAATATCCTCAATTCGTGGAAGCGGATATTGCACCGTGTGAAGGACTGGGTTCACTGTCACCTTAAAATCCCCACAGATGCGGACCTTCTTTGGTTCCCCAGGCGTATTACTCAACGACCTCTTCATTACAGGAACGATGGGTGTAGCCCACTCGCTCCAGTCCACTTTGGACAGTACTCCTGAACGTTCCAACCCTTCCAGCTCTGCTTCAACCGCTGGTCTGATCGCATAAGGCACTGGTCTGGCCTTCAGAAACTTTGGGCTTGCATTTTCCTCTATTTTAATTGTTGCTGTTATTCCTTTTAGTGTTCCTAGTCCCTCCTGGAACACTTCTTTTGCGTCAGTTAGCATTTTTGACAGTCGTCCAGGTGTGACGTCGTCATCCTTTTTGGCCTCAACCTTCAGTGCCTGTATGGAATGCCAATCTAATTGTATCTTCCGGATCCATTCACGTCCTAGCAGTGGTGGTCCTCCATTTGGCAATACATATATATCCATTTTAGGTATTTCCTGACCTTTATATGTCACTTTCACCCTTATTTTCCCTTTGGGGTAGACTTTTTGCCCCGTATACGTCTTCAAGACAATCTCTGTAGCTTTCAAGGGTATGTGTGAAAATAGCCGCTTGTAGTCTCTTTGATTTATGACTGTTAGAGCTGACCCTGTGTCCAATTCCATTTCCACTTGGACTCCGTCTATCTTGAGTGTAACCCAGATAGTCTGGTGATTCTCCATTTCGGTTACATTATGTAGTTTCAGACAACCCAGCTCCTTGCTTCCGGAGTCTGTGTCACTTTTTTGTTCGTCTGAACCACTGTCCATCACCTGGTGTACCTTTTTGTACTTCTCCTGTGGAGATTTCTTACTGTTGGTTTTCTTCCCAGACCTGCAGACTCTTGCTATGTGTCCTGTTTTCCCACACTGTCTGCACACTTGGTCCTTGAACCAACAATCTTTCTGGTCATGTGTTGTTCTGCCGCAGCGATAGCACTTCCCTGTTCCATAGGTCATTTTGTTGGTGCCATATTCTTGCGGTCTCCGTTGTATCTCTGCAGCGCCCCTTGCGGCTGCTTCGTGTGATACTGCCATACTGAAAGCTTTGTCCAGCGTAAGGTCCTTTTCTGATAGAAGCCGTTTCTGGGATCCTTGACTTTGTAGCCCACACACAAACTTGTCCCTTAACGTGTCTGCTAGTCCCGCTCCAAACTGGCAGTATTTCGATAGCTTGCGCAGTTCCGTTAGGTGCTCAGCATTGCTTTCGTCTTTGTGTTGGTTCCTTTTATGGAACTTAAATCGTTCTGCTATCGGCAGCGGTGTGGGGTTTAAGTGGTCCTGTAGGATTTCTACTATGCTTTCAAAATTCTTGTTTACTGGCTTCTCTGGGGTTATTAGATTTCGCAGTAACCCATAAGTTTTTGCACCCATGGAACTTAACAGAACCAGTGCTTTATTAACATCTGGCACTTCATTCACCCTGCAGTACACCTCAATACGTTCCACATATGTCGCCCAATCTTCGACTTCATTGTCGAACGTAGAGATACTGCCACTCTTCGGCATCCTTGGTTGTGCGTTAACTATCACCAATGGCGCCTCCCACGCTTCCCCTTCTTCTCCGCTGGCACAAAATGGCGTCTCCCGCGCTTTCCTTCCTTCCCGCGCTCGCCCATCTTCTCCGCTGCGGCTTCGCAAAATGGCGTCTCCCGCACTCTTCCTTCTCCGCGGCTCAATGGCGCCTCCCGCGCTCTCCCTGCTTCTCCGTGGCTCAATGGCGTCTCCCCTTGCTTCGCCCCGCGGACCCTGCTCAACCCGTAATCCCTGGCTGTGCTCTGCGCGTTCTTCTCTTGATATTTGTCGACGCCACTCAGTCTAGAACCCGGCTGTTTCTTACCCTCTCTCTCTCCGGTTTGCAGTATTTTCCCTCGACGCCGCTCGGTGATCAACCCCCGGCTGCGCCCTGCTCTCTTCACCCTCTTTCTTACCCCGTCGACGCTGCTCGGCTCTCTCTGCCGTCGGTCGGCTCCAGCCGCCGCTGCTCGGGAAGGGTCTGCTCTGGACCTGTCGTCGGTCTCTTACTGCTCGTTGTGGCTGGGGAACCAAGCCCGGCTCTCCACAGCCTCCCCAGCAAAGTTGGATCTCTGCCTGACTGCTGGGCGGTTGCTCGCGGTCGACGCCCGTGTTCCTGGACTCGACTTTTTAAAAAAAAATTTTTTTATGTTGCAGGTAGATTCGCATCTACACTCGTCGCCACTGTTAGATCCGTGGTTCAGTGGATAAATAATCACACGGATGCTGTACATTAACAAATAACAGGTCTTTACTGGAGGAGGGTAATCTCTAGACTGGGGTACAGAGGCATGCGCACAGCTTATATACCGGTGTGGTCACAGCTGGTACTACAGTATACAGGAGCTGTAAAAAGTAGTTCTGACTTAAAGGCACATACACTACAATTACTATACAACTAGTCCTGCATTTTATTTTTCTAGGGAATGGTGTGCAGTGGGTTAGGAAAATCTATTTAAGCTAGGTTTGAATCCAGCTTTAACTGATGGGATGAAAGTCTCCGCTGGTTCTAATTTATAGCTTCATCCAGACCCCTCCATGACTGCTACAGGCAGAAAAGTGAAATGAGCCATTGTCGAATACAATAGTTATTATTGGGTGTTGGAAGTTCATGGTCTTGCCCCAGTTATTCTCACGAGTAGAGCATTACAGACACCCCTATAAGCGATCTGAACATCTTATAAGGGGTGTGTCCAAACTGCTCAATATGTAACTATATCATAACATAAGAAATAGGAGCAGGAAATAGGAGCAGGAATAGGCCATTTGGCCCTTCGAGCCTGCTCCGTATTTCAGTAAGATCATGGCTGATCTTCCACCTCGACTCCACTTTCCTGCACTATCCCCATATCCCTTGATTCTCTTAATATTTAAAAATCTATCGATCTCTGCCTTGAATATACTCAACAACTGAGCCTCCACAGCCCGTGGGTAGAGAATTCCAAAGATTCACCACCCTCTGAGTGAAGAAATTCCTCCTCATCTCAGTCCTAAATGGCCAACCCCTTATTCTGAGACTGTGACCCCTGGTTCTAGACTCCCCAGCCAGGGGAAACATCCTCCCTGCATCTACCCTGTCAAGCCCTGTAAGAATTTTGTATGTTTCAATGAGATGACCTCTCATTCTTCTAAACTCTAGAGAATATAGGCCTAGTCTACTCAATCTCTCCTCATAGGACAATCCCCCCCCATCCCAGGAATCAGTCAGGTGACTCTTCGTTGCACTCCCTCTATGGCAAATATATCCTTCCTTAGGTAAGGAGACCAAAACTGTACACAATACTCCAGGTGTGGTCTCGCCAGGGTCCTGACAGATTGGACATGCCGGTTTTCAGCGTATGTGCTTCGCATGCCTGAGTCCCAGGGAGCAGCGGCAGCAGAGCGGAGGTGAGCCCGGTATAAAAACCGGCGCGAAGACCGAGGCCCGACCAGTCCCAGGGAGCAGCGGCAGCAGAGCGGAGGTGAGCCCGGTATAAAAACCGGCGCGAAGACCGAGGCCCGACCAGTCCCAAGGAGCAGCGGCAGCAGAGCGGAGGTGAGCCCGGTATAAAAACCGGCGCGAAGACCGAGGCCCACCAAATCAACAGCAGAGGAGAGAGGTAAAAAGTAATCAGAGTGTGACGTCACCAGGGGGCAGGTAAGTGATTGGTTGGTGAGTATTTCTCTTTTTTAAACTTAAACTCTGTAGTTTATAGTTACTAGGGTCTTTTCTGGTGTAGCAGGGACTGTTGGTAGACTATACAAGCGCCTTAGAGATATTTTCAATTGGTGATAGTAAATTAATTTAAATTAAGTAAAGGGAAGGTCATGCCAGGTGAGCACAGCCCCGTGATATGCTCCTCTTGCTCTATGTGGGAATTCAGGGACACTGCCGGTGCCCCTGATGACCACGTGTGCCAGAGATGCATCCATCTGCAGCTACTAGCAGACCGCATTGAGGCGCTGGAGCTGCGGGTGGATGGGTTGTTGAGCATTCACGATGCTGAGAGGTTCGTGGATAACACATTTAGTGAGTTGGTCACACCGCAGGGAAGGGCTGCACAGGAAGATAGGAAATGGGTGACCACCAGGAGGAGCAATAGAAGCAGGCAGGTAGTGCAGGAGACCCCTGTGACCATTCCCCTCTCAAACAGGTATGCCGCTTTGGATACTGTTGAGGGGGATGACTCACCAGGGGAAGGCAGCAGCAGCCAACTTCCTGGCACTGCTGCCCAGGAAGGGGGGAAAAAGAGTGGGAGAGCAATAGTGGTAGGGGATTCTATAGTAAGGGGAACAGATAGGCGTTTCTGTGGCCGTAGACGTGAATCCAGGATGGTTTGTTGCCTCCCTGGTGCCAGGGTCAAGGATATCACTGAGCGGCTGCAGGGCATTCTGGAGGGGGAGGGTGAACAGCCAGAGGTCGTGGTCCACATTGGTACCAACGACATAGGTAAAAAGAGGGATGAGGTCCTGCAGCAAGAATTTAGGGAGCTAGGTGAAGGATTAAAGAGCAGGACCTCAAAGGTTGTAATCTCTGGATTACTCCCGGTGCCACGTGCTAGTGAGTATAGGAATGGGAAGATCGAACAGATGAATGCGTGGCTAAAGGGATGGTGCAGGGGGGAGGGCTTTAGTTTCCTGGATCACTGGGTCTGCTTCTGGGAAAGGTGGGACTTGTACAAGTCGGACGGTTTACACCTGAACCAGAGGGGAACCAATATCCTAGCGGGGAGGTTTGCTAGCACTGCTGGGGGGGGTTTAAACTAACTTGGCAGGGGGATGGGGTACAGAGTGGAGCTATAGCAGGGGGTGATTTACAGCCAAAGACAGAGAAAAAAACAAGGCAGAGCAAATATGTGAAGGCAAAAGGGAATATGGCAGGGCTGGAAGGCATTTATTTTAATGCAAGGAGTCTTGCAAATAAGGTGGACGAACTGAAGTTGTTGTTGAACACATGGGAGTACGATATTGTTGCTATCACGGAGACATGGTTGAGGGAGGGTCAGGACTGGCAGCTCAATATTCCGGGGTATAGAATCTTCAGGCGAGACAGAGGGGGGTGTAAAAGGGGAGGGGGTGTTGCAATATTAATTAAGGAGTCAATTACTGCTGTAAGGAGGGATGATATATTAGCGGGTTCCTCTAATGAGGCCATATGGGTAGAACTTAAAAACAAAAAGGGGGCAAGCACTTTGCTGGGAGTGTACTATAGGCCCCCAAACAGTCAGGGGGAGATAGAGGAACAGATATGTAGGCAAATCTCAGAAAAGTGCGAAAATAATAGGGTAATAATAGTGGGGGATTTCAACTTCCCCAATATAAATTGGGATAGTCAGAGTGTGAAAGGCTTAGAGGGTGCAGAATTCTTAAAGTGCATCCAGGAGAGCTTTTTGAGCCAACATGTAGAAAGTTCTACAAGAGAGGGGGCGATACTGGACCTAATTCTGGGGAATGTAGCCGGGCAAGTGGTGGAAGTGTCAGTAGGAGAGCATTTTGGCGACAGTGACCATAATTCGGTGAGATTTAAGGTGGTCATGGAAAAAGACAAAGACGGCCCGGAAATAAGGGTTCTAAATTGGGGGAAGGCCGATTTTAATATGATAAGGCAGGATCTGGCCAAAGTGGACTGGGAGCAGCTACTTATAGGAAAATCCACATCAAGACAGTGGGAGACTTTCAGAAGGAAAATAGAGAGAGTACAACGCCAACATGTTCCTGTAAAGGTCAAGGGTGGGACCAACGAGCAAAGGGAACCTTGGATGACAAGGGATATACAAAAATGCATTAGAAATAAAAGGGGGGCTTTTGGCAGTTACAAAAGACTAAAGACGGAAGAAGCCCTAGAGGAGTATAAAAAGTGCAGGGGCATACTTAAAAAAGAAATTAGGAGGGCGAGGAGGGGCCATGAAATAACACTGGCGAGCAAAATAAAGGAAAATCCTAAGATGTTTTATAAGTATATTAAGGGCAAGAGGATAACCAGGGAAAGGGTAGGGCCCATTAGGGACCAAAGTGGCAATCTGTGTGTAGAGCCAGATGATGTAGGCGGGGTTTTAAATGAATTTTTTGCATCTGTGTTCACTATGGAGAGAGACGATGCAGACATAGAAATCGGGCAAGGGGACTGTGACATACTTGAACATATTAGCATCGAGAGGGAGGAGGTGCTAGCGGTTTTAGCAGGCCAAAAAGTGGATAAATCCCCAGGCCCGGACGAGATGTATCCCAGGCTGCTGTGGGAGGCAAAGGAGGAGATTGCAGGGGCTCTGACACAAATTTTCAGAACCTCTCTGGCCACAGGGGATGCACCAGAGGACTGGAGAACAGCTAATGTAGTACCATTATACAAGAAGGGTAGCAGGGATAAACCAGGGAATTACAGGCCAGTGAGCCTAACATCTGTGGTAGGGAAATTATTGGAAAAAATTCTGAGGGACAAAATTAGTCTCCACTTGGAGAGGCAAGGATTAATCGGGGATAGTCAGCATGGCTTTGTCAAGGGTAAATCATGTCTGACAAATCTGATTGAATTTTTCGAGGGGGTGACTAGGGGGGTGGATGAGGGAAATGCTGTGGATGTGGTTTACATGGACTTCAGTAAAGCTTTTGACAAAGTCCCGCATAGGAGACTGGTCAAGAAGGTAAGAGCCCATGGGATCCAGGGTGCCTTGGCGCGTTGGATCCTAAACTGGCTGAGTGGCAGGAGGCAGAGGGTGATGGTCGAAGGATGCTTTTGTGACTGGAAGCCTGTGTCCAGTGGGGTACCTCAGGGATCGGTGCTGGGTCCCTTGTTGTTTGTGATCTACATAAATGATTTGGATGAGAATGTAAAAGGTATGATCAGTAAGTTCGCAGATGACACGAAAATTGGTGGGGTGGTAAATTGCGAGGAGGAAAGCCTCAGGCTACAGGACGATATAAACGGGTTGGTCAGATGGGCAGAAAAGTGGCAAATGGAATTTAACCCTGAAAAGTGCGAGGTGATGCATTTTGGACGGACAAATAAGGCAAGGGAATACACAATGAGTGGTAGGACCCTAGGACGTACAGAGGGTCAGAGGGACCTTGGTGTACATGTACATAGATCTCTGAAGGCAGCGGAACAGGTAGATAAGGTGGTTAAAAAGGCATATGGGATACTTGCCTTCATTAGCCGAGGCATAGAATATAAGAGCAGGGAGGTTATGATGGAGCTGTACAAAACGCTGGTGAGGCCACAGCTGGAGTACTGTGTGCAGTTCTGGTCGCCTCACTATAGGAAGGATGTGATTGCTTTGGAGAGGGTGCAGAGAAG
This sequence comes from Somniosus microcephalus, assembly GCF_052327205.1. Classification (NCBI taxonomy): domain Eukaryota; kingdom Metazoa; phylum Chordata; class Chondrichthyes; order Squaliformes; family Somniosidae; genus Somniosus; species Somniosus microcephalus. The sequence goes on from NC_140988.1 coordinate 214,104,778, forward strand.
ATTCACCAGGATGTTACCTGGGATGGAGCGCCTCAGCTATGAAGAAAGACTAAACAGGCTGGGGTTGTTTTCCTTGGAGCAAAGAAGGCTGAGGGGGGACCTGATTGAGGTGTACAAAATGATGAGGGGCGTAGATAGGGTAGATAAAGAGGAACTTTTCCCCTTAGTAGGGGGGTCAATAACAAGGGGGCATAGATTCAGGGTAAGGGGCAGGAGATTTAGAGGGGATTTGAGGAGGAACTTTTTCACCCAGAGGGTGGTTGGAATCTGGAACTCACTGCCTGAAAGGGTGGTAGAGGCAGGAACCCTCACAACATTCAAGAAGCATTTGGATGAGCACTTGAAATGCCATTGCATACAAGGCTATGGACCAAATGCTGGAAAATGGGATTAGACAGGACAGGGATGGATAGGCGGCGCGGACACGATGGGCCGAATGGCCTCTTTCTGTGCTGTAAAACTCTATGACTCTATGACTCTAATAATTCAAAAAACTGAGTGCGCTGCGCTTCTGCCTATCAGTTGGTTGACTTTAACAAACGCCTTCGAACTACCTGCTTGAATTCTGAACTTCTGAGTCTGGTAAAGGCTTGGTCTCGTAGCTTTAGATTTAAAAATCTATCATTCAGTATTTCTGTCTTGGTTTTTATCTTCCTGTGTCCATCACTCGAGAGGAGGGCCTGTGCGAGACAACCCCTGCTAAGTGCTCAACACAATGGGTCGAGAAGTTTATTGATACCAAGACAGGTTAACAAGTTGCTTATTATTTAGTGTCTGGGGAAACAACTTCAAAACCGGTATTGTTACCAAATGATTATGGCACAGAACTAGTAACCCAGAGGTCAGGACTTCAAATCCCATCATGGCAAGATATGAAATTGAATTAAATTAACTTGGTGCTTTGTGGGCTGGCACCAAAAAATGACCAAAACAGCTGTCAATTGCTTCACTAACGTCCTTCAGGGAACAGGATCTGCCACCAGTAACTGCTGTGGCCTACATTTGACTCTAGTCCCACACTACATGGTTCAATCTCTCAGCCTCTGGCAACTTGATATGGGCAATAAGAGCTGCCTTGTCAGTATCGCACACATCCGAAGAACCAATTAAAAGTACCCCTTATCCCTGGTGGTAGCCTGGTAAATCTGGGTTACATTATCTCTGGGGCTATTATGTCCCTTTTACAATGAGGAACCAAACTGCAAATGGTATTCCAGATGTGGCTTAATCATGGTTTTGTATGTCATTATGACCTTGATGCTTTTATTTTCATTCCCTCTTGATGCAAACCCCAGAATCCTATTTGATTTTTCAATAGCTTTTTTTCATTTGACCATTCATTTTTGGGAATTTATGTATCTGCCCACCTAAATTCTCAATGCTCCTTCACTGTATTGAGAAATGTACCATTTTAGGTATATTTCCATTCTTTATTCTTCTCCAAATGTATTAAATCTCATTTCCTATATTAAATTGCATATGATGCTTGTGACCTTCTGTAGTCTCCTGCATTCTTAATGAAAGTTTGTTACTACTCCTAGTTTGGTATTTTCACCAAAATCTACTATCTACCCTTGGGACTCGATTTTAATAGCCCTGAGGAGGTGGGTTTGGAGGTTGGTCGGCAGCGAAAATCGGAAAAAATGGCATCGGGCTGCAAACCCACCCCCACGCGATTTTCGTGAGTGTCAGGTCAGCCGCTCCCGAACTGACCCGATGGGAAATGGTGGGACAGGTAGTTAAGCCTGTTAACTGCCTTGCTAATCCTATTTTTATAGTAGTTTCTTCTTTTCGTGCTTTTGGTTCCTGTTTCCCATCTTGTCAGAAACACGCCAGCTGCAAGGAGACAAGTTTCGCGAGGACATGAATTGTAGTCATTGGTGCAGCAGTTTAAAAGTGCTCCTGTAACATGGCTGACATTCAAATGCAATAACTTTGTTGTTGGAGGTTTGGGATAAGATTTTGCACATCTACTGACCTTGTGCTGTTCAAGCTGACAGCCATCTCCAGTGTGACCTGATTGGAATAATTTCAGGCCACTTTGAGTGTGCACTTGCAAGCTACTTGCCTCAACTGAAATCTATAGCAACGGGATGGGAACCATTTACACCCCCTCATCCTGGTTGTCAGATTTGGAGGAAGAGCAGCCGCGGCAGCTCCACAACCAGACACAACAGCAGCACCAACCTCCTCCTCACCCACCTGATGATGCACAGGGCGGAGGGCCTCCGCGCAGGGCTGCACCTCGCCGCAGGAGATACCCCCAACACAGGGTTTACAGGCAGAGGATCAGCTTCCTCAGCATGACTGAGCAGCAGTGCCAAAGGAGGCTGAGACTTTCGAGAGAGGTAGTCGCTGACACCTGCGCAATGCTGCACCAACACCCGGAGCCCAGAGGAGCGGGTGGACACTCCTTACCAGTGGCTGTCAAAGTCACCACCGCACTCATCTTCTTTGCTTCGGGCTCCTTCCAGGGATCAGCTGCAGACATCAGTAGCATCTCCCAGTCGGCCACACACCTGCATCACGCAGGTCACCGATGTCCTCTTTGCAAAGGCCCACAATTACACCCACTTCTCCACGGATGACCCAAGTGTGACCGCGCGTGCGGTTGCCTTTGTCAATATGGCAGGCTTGCCAATGGTACAGGGCATCATAGACTGCACACATGTAGCCATTAGGGCCGCAAGGGATTCCACTCCCTGAACGTCCAGCTGGTGTGTAACCACAGGAAGATCATTATGCATGTTTGCACTAAGTACCCTGGCAGTTGCCATGACTCCTTCATCTCGCCAGTCTACTGTGCCTCAGCTCTTCCATCCACCAACCCAACTTTCCGGATGGCTTCTTGGCGACAAGGGCTAGCCCCTGAAAAAGTGGTTCATGACACCGATGAGGAGGCCATCAAACGAAGCTGAGGCGCGCTACAATCTGAGTCACTTATCCATCAGAAGCATCATCGAGCAAACCATTGGTTTGCTCAAAATGCACTTCTGATTCCTGGACAGATCTGGTGGAGCCTTGCAGTATGCACCAACCAGGGTGTCTAGAATCGTCGTGGTCTGCTGTGCCCTGCACAACATCGCACAGCAGCGCGGTTTAGTGCTGCCGGACGAACAAGTGGCTCAGCACACAGCCTCCTCTGAAGAGGATGAGGAGGAGAAGGATGGGGAGCAATGCCTTGCGGGGCCAGATGTGGCCAATCTAGCAGCATGCAACCACATTGTTGGCCGTCAGGCAAGGGATGCACTCATCCATGCCAGATTCGAGTAAGCTTACGCTGCAACCACAGGTGGCTGGCACATGGAAATTAATATAAGTCCGACAGTCTCAAACCCTCAGGCATCATCTGTCCAATAAATGGTGGTTTGAGCTCAGTGTCACTACCAACATTCTAAATGGAATTCTCCCTGAGCCCTCACTCTTGAACTTCCATTTCCCAGCACAGAGGCCACACTTTAGAAGATCTCAGCAGATCATTAAACCTTTTTCGCCACTGAACCCAAGTGTGTCTGCACACAGACCTCGAACTTACCTCCTCAGCAACTTGCAGCCAAGCTGCCTTGCTTTGCTGAGAAGGCCTCCTCCTTCCGTTTCCAGGGAAGAGGACCTCCTGACGTCCTATAACTCCCTCCACAAGAGCATTGGTGTGGAGATGCCGGAGTTGGACTGGGGTGGACAAATGTAAGAAGTCACACAACACCAGGTTATAGTCCAACAGCTTTATTTGTAGTCACAAGCTTTCGGAGTGCTGCTCCTTCGTCAGGTGAAGTGGAGAGATGCATAAAGACACAGCTTATATAGTCAGAGAATAATGTCAGATGTTTACAGGTAATCTTTCTAACTGCCATTTATCACACCTCAGCAGAGAGATAATCACAGCAATCAAAGGTGTGAATGGTGTCCAAACAGGTCAGTCAGGAAAACATTACATCAAAGAACAATGAGGTGGGGTCACAAGGGGTCAAATGTTGCAGATGCTGGGGTCTGTGTGAAAAAAAAAACAGACAAAAAACATTTTTTTTGCTGGAAATTGTGGTGTATGTAACCTGTTCCACCTTAAGAGAACTACCTTAAGAGATGTACTACTTTCTCTTGGCTGCTGTATACTGTAATACCGGTGGTGACCACACCGGTATATAAACGTTGTGTAGTGATTTGCTGGGCAGTTCAGCCCTGACCTCCGAATAGTAAAGACCTGTTAAAGTTATTCTTGTTGTCTGTGTCCAGTGATTTATAATAAGCATAACTGGGACACACAGACTCAACAGAAATCACAGCAGGTCCGGCCGCATCTGTGTAGAGAGAACAAGCCAACGACGACTCGAGTCTGGATGACCCTACGTCTGCAAGACATGCCAGATCATCAACACAGATACCATCATCACACGTGAGGACACCACCCACCAGGTACATGGTACATACTCATGTGACTCGGCCAACGTTGTCTTCCTCATACGTTGCAGGAAAGGATGCCCCGGAGCATGGTACATCGGCGAGACCATGCAGACACTGCGACAACGGATGAACAGACACTGCGCAACAATCGCCAGGCAGGAGTGTTCCCTCCCAGTCGGGGAACACTTCAGCAGTCAAGGACATTCAGCCTCCGATCTTCGGGTAAGCATTCTCCAAGGCGGCCTTCGAGACACACGACAACGCAAAATCGTCGAGCAGAAACTGATAGCCAAGTTCCGCACCCATGAGGACGGCCTGAACCGGGATCTTGGGTTCATGTCACGCTACATGTAACCCCACCTGACGTAGGGTCATCCAGACTCGAGTCGTCGTTGGCTTGTTCTCTCTACACAGATGCGGCCGGACCTGCTGTGATTTCCAGCAAAATAAATGTTTTTTTGTCTTTTTTTCACACAGACCCCAGCATCTGCAACATTTGACCCCTTGTGACCCCACCTCATTGTTCTTTGATGTAATGTTTTCCTGACTGACCTGTTTGGACACCATTCACACCTTTGATTGCTGTGATTATCTCTCTGCCAAGGTGTGATAAATGGCAGTTAGAAAGATTACCTGTAAACATCTGACATTATTCTCTGACTATATAAGCTGTGTCTTTATGCATCTCTCCACTTCACCTGACGAAGGAGCAGTGCTCTGAAAGCTTGTGACTTCAAATAAAGCTGTTGGACTATAACCTGGTGTTGTGTGACTTCTTACACAAGAGCATTGAGGGAGCCCTCATTGAATCTGGGTGCAGCCTTAGTTTTTGGCGCTGCCATTCCTGCAGCAGCCAGCACTTTTAACAGAAAAAAGCTAATACTTCTGCAAAGGGGACTTGGCCCCTTTAAATCTGTACTGAAACTGACACTCTGCAAGCTATTGCCTGGAGGGACCCGCGTGTCGGCCGTAATGAGGCCAATCAACCTAAAATCTCACCTGCGGGGCGGCAGTAACCGGGAGCAGGTCTGGAAGATGCTGAGCAGCGGGCCTGCCGTCAACCCGCCTCCTTCATAAAAATCGAGTCCTTGATGTTTAAAGGCAGGTCATTTCAAAATACAGGTAGAAGGAACAACAAAAGTAATCCTAATACAAAAGCAAAATACTGCAGATGCTGGAAATTGAAATAAAAACAGAAAATGCTGGAAATACTCAGCAGGTCAGGCAACATCTGTGGAGAGAGAAACAGAGTTAACGTTTCAGGTCGATGACCTTTCATTAGAACCGGAAAATGTTACAGATGTAGCAGGTTTTAAGCAAGTACAGAGGCACAGAAAGGGGGATGGGAGGAAAGAACAAAGCTCAGGGTCTGTGATGGTGTGGAAGACAGGAGAGATTAAATGACAAAAGGGATGATGGTGCAAGGCAACAGTGGGAGGTAATGGGACAAGTTTAAAAAAAATAAGATGGGTCTAGAAGAGGTGTAAATGGGAATAGCAGAATCATCAACAGCTGCCATACGAAAAAATAGGGGTAGAGGTTATGATCTGAAATTGTTGAGTCCGGAAAGTTGTAAAGTGCCTAATCGAAAGGTGAGGTGCTGTTCCTCAAGCTTCCGTTGAGCTTCGTTGGAACAGTGTAGGACAGAGGTCAGAGTCTGAGTGGACCGGAGAATTAAAAAGGCAGGAGACCAGAAGCTCAGGGTCACATTTGCAGACTGAATGGAGGTGTTTTGCAAAGCAGTCGCCAATGGTCTCCCCAGTGTAGAGGAGACCGCAATGTGAGCAGCGAATATAGTATACTAAATTGAAAGAAGTACAAGTAAATCGCTGTTTCACCTGGAAGGATTATTTGGGGCCCTGGACAGTGGGAAGGAAGGAGGTAAAAGGGCAGGTGTTGCATCTCCTGCACTTGCACGGGAAGGTACCGTGGGAAGGGGAGGGGGTGTTGGGGGTGATTGAGGAGTGGACCAGGATGTCATGGAGGGAACGGTCCCTTTGGAATGCTGAACGGGGAGCGGAGGGAAAATTGAGTTTGGTGGTGTGAATGGTGGAGAATGATCCATTAAATTTGGAGGCTGGTGGGTGGAAGGTGAGGACAAGGGAAGCCTATCATGGTTCTGGGAGGGAGGGGAAGTGGTGAGAGCAGAAGTGCTGGAAATAGAACAGACCCGGTCGAGGGCTGTGTCAACCACGGTGGAGGCAAATCTTCGGTTAAGGAAAAAGGAAGACATATTGGAAGCACTGGTACAGAAGGTGGCATTGTCAGAACAGATGCGACGGAGACAGAGAAACTGGAAGAATGGAATAGATTCCTTACAGGAAGCGGGGTGGGAGGAAGTGTACAACACTGGCATCTATCCGACAATGTGGAAAACTGCCCAGGTATGTCCTTTCCACAAAAAGCAGGACAAATCCAATCTGGCCAATTACCACCCCATCAGTCTACTCTCAATCATCAACAAAGTGATTGAAGGTGTCATCAGCAGTGCTTTAAAGTGGCACTTACACACCAATAACCTGCTCACTGATGCCCAATTTGGGTTCTGCCAAGAGCACTCTGCTCCCGACCTCATTACAGCCTTGGTCCAGACATGGACAAAAGAGCTGAATTCCAGAGGTGAGGTGAGAGTGACTGCCCTTGCCACAATTGATCAAATGATGCCTTGATGTCATCAAGGAGCCCTAGTGAAACTGAAGTCAGTGGGAATCGGGAAAACTCTCCACTGGCTGGAGTCATACCTAGCACAAAGGAAGATGGTTGTGGTTGTTGAAGGGCAATCAGCACAGCCCCAGGACATCACTGCAGGAGTTCCTCAGGGCAGTGTCCTAGGCCCAACCATCTTCAGCTGCTTCATCAATGACCTTCCCTCCAACATAATATCTGAAATGGGGATGTTCGCTGATGACTGCACAGTGTTCAGTGCCATTTGCAACTCCTCAGATAATGAAGCAGTCCATACCCGCATGCAACAAGACCTGGACGACGTTCAGGCTTGGGCTGATAAGTGGCAGGTAACATTCACGCCACAGAAGTGCCAGTCAATGACTATCTCCAACAAGTGAGAGGCTAACCACTGCCCCTTGACATTCAACGGTGTAAAGTCTGTGGGTTGTGCAGTTAATAACGACACAGACTTCAGGAGTAACAAACAAACAGGACTTTACTATTCGAAGGTCAGGGCGAATCTGCCCTATAAATCATGCCACAGCACTTATATACCGGTGTGGTCACCGTCGGTATTACCGTATACAGAAGCCAAACAAGTAGTGCCACACCTAAAATAGTTCTCTTAAAGGTGAACGGTTACATACAATAGTCTCTTAAAGGTAGACGGTTACATACACTACAATCCTCCCTTTTTAGCTTACAACATACGTATTCCCCATTAAACATAACATATATTCAACTTCATGTAAAACAATTTACAGATATAGTCTCTGCGGAAAACAGTTCACAGGTTCAGTCTCTGTGGGAACAGTTCACAGATTCAGTCTCTGGTCTTGACTAGGTCCGAACAACATCTCTGTGGTGTAGCCGGTTCACATTGCTAGCGTGACTCATCCAATAGTCTTTCCCTTGACGTAACAGCTTGAACTTCCGTCCTGCTGAACCAGCAGTGCTGACTTTTACAAACAGCTGGACTGCCTTCGTAATTTTTCCCTACTTTCCCATTAGAAGTAATAATGATTTAGATGGTTATCATCTTCGGCTTCGTCTTTTCCTTTTTTGCTTCTTGGAGACTCTCGGGGCTCCCTTATCAGCTGCCAGCTGTAGCGCCACCATCTCCCTATGTTCTTTAGACTTTAAGTGCTTCATCCTGATTTCTGCACTTTGGGAGTTTTCATCACAAGCTGGGCAGACCAAGTCCTTGTAATATTCCGTATCACTCAACAGGTCATGGTAATATTCGGTGTCATCCTGAGCTAGTCTAGCGAGAGGGCCTGCTACTTCTTCCTTACCCAACTGGACGTTAGCCGACTGTTGTTCCCTCCCTAGACATCTTTCCTGAAGAGACTTCTTTATGCGTTCATATTCATCCCACTCTTCCTGGGTTTCCTGCAAATCCTTCACTAATGACTTCAATACTTCCCCTTCCATCGGAGATTGATTGATCGGGCTATTCAATCCTTCTACTGGAGTATCTGTTTCAACAGTCTGTTGTTCCCATTGACGTGATTCAGCGTACTTTTGGCATCCCAGTAAAATCCGTGTTGCACCCTCAGCTATATCCGTAACTTTTGAGAGCTCCGAACTCCTTCCCTCTGAAGATTGAAGCTCGTGTTCAGATTGTTCCCATTGCAGAGTCTTGTCCCTCAACATATGAAGGAGTTGGCTGACCGTTAACTCTTCTGCGGGAACACTGTGAATCAGAGTCTTCTCCATTTCATCCACCTTTTCCTCCAATGCTTTCACCTTCTTTTCCTCCTCTATGGATGGAACTTCTACCGATGAGTCTGTCTTGGCCTTGAGCGCATCAAGAATTTCCTGCAGCCTTTGGACTTCTTTCTCATGTTCAACCTTTAGTTGCTCATATGCTTCTACTGAAACTAGCTTTTCGGAGGTTGCCGAGTTAACCCCCTCCAGAATTGTAGCCTGGGCCTGTTCATACTGTTCTTTCAACTTCTCACACTCTGCTTGTAAGGAGTCGTAGAGAAGAACTGGAATAAAATCCTGGCTTCCTGAAGATTCCTCTTCATTTGCTTCTTTCGCAATTTTCTGTTGGAGTTCAGCCAAGGCTGCTATGCTATCTGCCTCTCGAAGTCTCACTGCCATCAAATCTTCTTTATTCTTGCAGTCTATCTCAGCCATTTTCCCTTTACTTTCATTTAACTGAGTGAGTAGTCCCTTATTCTGGGCTGAGAGATATTGCACCTTCTCCTGTAGACCATTGCACTCCTTCTCTGCTCGACATAGCTGGTTACTGCTGATTTGGTTCTGTGTTTCAAGTTCCAACATCCTTTGCTTAGCTTCTTTCAGTTTCGCCCCTATAAGCTCCTCTTGCAACATGGCCACATTATTCTCATCAGGTAAAGAAGCGTTTCTCTTTTCTATGTCCAAGATTTTTTTCTGCATCTCTTTAAGTGCACACTGCGATTCAGCTTCTCTTAACCTTGCCTGCACTAGCTCCATCTCCAATTGCAGAACAAAATCCTCAGTGTAGCGTGGTTTGCCTTTATGCTGTATCTCTAGATCATGCAAATATTCTAACTCCTGAACATCATAAGGGAGATGTGATCGGTAATTGGTCACGATGGCTCTATGGTCGCTCTCTGCTTGAGCTAGCTGCTTCTGTTGTCTTTCCAGATTCTCCCATTCGGTGTCATAGAACTTTTTCATTGTTTTCATCTCTTGTACGAGACGGTAACTCAATTGTTCTAATTGTTGTCGTTGTTCGGTGGAGTTCTGTTCTGAAACTTTGTTCTTCTCTGGAGCATAAGCCTTTATGCATGCCTTCGTTTTTCCAACCTTCGTCGGCAAGTCCATTTCAGCCTTGTCTTTCATATTTGGGTTGGTCTTATCGTCATCCGTTTCAGAATCTGAGCTGCTTGTCTGCACCGAGTCCTCACTCGTTATGGCTTTTAGATAGTGCCATTCCATGTCTATTTTCTTGATCCACTCCCGTCCTAGAAGTGGTGGTCCTCCCTCATGTAGTACGTATAAGTTCATTCTTGGGTGTTCTTTACCCCATCTCTCACTTTGACTCTTATCTTTCCCATGGGGTATACTTTATGCCCCGTGTATGTCTGCAATACGAACTTGGTATCTCTTAAGGGTATATGTGAGAATAGCTGGTGGTAATCCCTTCGATTTATGACTGATAGAGCTGATCCAGTGTCCAACTCCATTTTCACTTGGATTCCAGCTATTTCCAGCATGACCCAGATAGTTTGTAGGTCAGCTTCCTTACTCACATTGTGAATTCTCAGACTACCCAGCTCCTGGCCATTTGGGTCTGAGTCTGAATTCTGTTCGTCTGAACTCTTCTCAGCCACCTTGTGTACCTTGTTGTACCTTTCCTGTGATGGCTTCCTTTGGTTGTTGGTCCTTTGGTTGTTGGTCTTCTTCCCTGACCAGCATACCTTAGCTATGTGACCCAGTTTGCCACATTTCCTACATTCCTGGTTCTTAAACCAGCATTGGTTCTGGTCGTGTGTTGTCTTCCCACAACGATAGCATTTTGTTGTTGTCGAGGTAATTTGATCCACACTTAGTGCTGCTGTCTTTAGCTGCATTTCCGCAGTTCCCTTCGCTGCGGCTTCGTGCGATGCTGCAATAAGGACAGCCCTGTCAAGTGTAAGGTCGTTCTCTTCGAGTAGTCGCTTTTGCGTTCCTTCCTTTGCCAACCCGCACACGAACTTGTCTCGCAATGCCTCTGTCAGATTCCCTCCAAACTGGCAGTATTTCGCTAGTCTACGCAGTTCGACCAAGTATTCTGCGTTGCTTTCGTCTTTCCGTTGCGTTCTCGCATAGAATTTGAATCGTTCAGCCAACATCAACGGTGTAGGGTTCAAGTGGTCCTTCAGGACAGCCACAATATCCTCGAAAGTCTGATCCGCCGGTTTAGCTGGTGCTAGTAGATGCTTCAAGAGCCCGTATGTCTTTGCGCCCATCGAGTTCAGCAAGGTTATAGCTTTGTCATCATCTTCTTATTTTATTGGCCTCACAATAGATCTCAATGCGTTCCACGTACGTGGCCCAGTCTTCTACCTCGGTATTAAAATCGTTGATGTTACCACGCTTAGGCATCTTCCTCTCTTTGGGAACAACACAAGTATTTCTTTAAATTATTATTTCTTTTTTTTTCTAAGATGGCGGCTTTTCCCGCGAAAATGGCGGTTTCCCGCTCTTTCCTTCTCTCCCCGCCCCTTCAATGGCGGTTTCCCGCGTCTGTCGTCTTCTCCGCCTAATGGCGGCTTCCCGCGTTTCTTCCCTGGTGGGAGGGGTACGCTTTCCCCACAGCGGACAGGTTCAGCCGCTGGGCTGGCTCTCGCACAGTTCCCCTTACTCGGCTCTGTCTCTCTCTCCCGCTCGCACGGCTCTACCGGCTCTGGGTACACCCCGTTGACGGAGAACAGTTCAGCCGCTGGACTGGCTCTCGCGCAGTCTCTCTCTCCTTGCTCGGCTCTGTCTCTCTCTCTCCCGCCCGCTCGGCTCTACCGGCGCTGGGTACTCCCGTTGGCGGAGAACAGTTCAGCCGCTGGACTGGCTCTCGCGCAGTCTCCCTTGGTCGGCTCTGTTTCTCCCGCACGCTCGGTTCCCATTCGCCTCCCAGCCCTCTCGCAGTCCGGTGCTTCCCTCCCTGGCTGCGGCTGAGTTTCTCTCTTCTCGCGCCTACGCTCCCGGTCTCAGCGCTTCGTGGCTTCGGTCGCTGCCCGGCTTTCCCACCGATCGCGGTCTGGCTGTCTCACGACGCCGTTGGACCCGACTTTCCGTCCGGCTCCTTTCCCCCTCGACCGTGGTCGAGTGCACAGCCCTTATCCTCCGGATATTCTTTACACTTTCCCTTACTCACAGTCTCCGTGGCCGCCTTGCTTCCTGCTGATCGGCTCACTCCGCACCGTGGCAGAAGGGACAGTCAGTGCCTGTTGCTGATGGAAGCTTTTTTTGCTAAAGTCTTCCTCCTTTCTATTGCTGCAGCCTCGCGTTTTTTCCCAGCAGAACGACGAGGGCGGTTGCCTCTCTTCGACGCTCTTTAGTTGCTTTGGTAGTCTTGCCGCAGGGTACGATCGGACTCGTCGCCACTGTAAAGTCTGTGGGTTGTGCAGTTAATAACGACACAGACTTCAGGAGTAACAAACAAACAGGACTTTACTATTCGAAGGTCAGGGCGAATCTGCCCTATAAATCATGCCACAGCACTTATATACCGGTGTGGTCACCGTCGGTATTACCGTATACAGAAGCCAAACAAGTAGTGCCACACCTAAAATAGTTCTCTTAAAGGTGAACGGTTACATACAATAGTCTCTTAAAGGTAGACGGTTACATACACTACAAACGGCATTGCCAAATTCCCCACCATCAACATCCTGGGGGGGTCACCATTGACCAGAAACTTAACTGGACCAGCCACATAAATACTGTGGCAACAAGAGCAGGTCAGAGGCTTGGCATTCTGCGGCGAGTGTCTCACCTCCTAACTCCCCAAAGCCTTCCCACCATCTACAAGGCACAAGTCAGGCGTGTGATGGAATATTCTCCACTTGCCTGGATGAGTGCAGCTCCAACAACACTCAAGACGCTCGACACCATCCAGGACAAAGCAGCCCGCTTGATTGACACCCCATCCACCACCTTAAACATTCACTCCCTGCAGCACCAGCGCACCGTGGCTGCAGTGTGTACCATCTACAAGATGCACTGCAGCAACTCTCCAAGGCTTCTTCGGTGGCACTTCCAAAACCCGCGACCTCTTCCAACTAGAAGGACAAGGGCAGCAGGCGCATGGGAACACCACCACCACCTCTAAGTTCCCCTCCAAGTCACACACCATCCTGACTTAGAAGTATATCGCTGATCCTTCATCGTCGCTGGGTCAAAGTCCTGGAACTCCCTACCTAACAGCACTGTGGGAGTACCTTCACCACACAGACTGCAGCGGTTCAAGAAGGTGGCTCACCACCACCTTCTCAAGGGCAATTAGGGATGGGCAATAAATGCTGGCCTTGCCAGCCCATATCCTCTAACCGAATTTAAAAAAAGTTAATGTAGCTGTGGGAGTCAGTGGGCTTGTAGTGGATATTCATCGATAGCCTATCCATAGAATTGAAGACCGAAAAGTCGAGGAAGGGAAGAGTCGGAGATGGACCGTGTGAAGGCGAGGGAAGGGTGAAATTGGAAGCAAAGTTGATGAAATGAATCCTAACTCCAGAGACTTGAGCAGATAATCCAGGCTGACATTCCAGTCTCCTCTTCTTAGGCAGTCCCTCGGAACCGAGGATGACCTGCTTCCACATTAAAAATGAGTTCGCAGGTGACTGATTAGTCCAATGCGGGATCTACAGTCTCTGTCACAGGTGGGGCAGACGGTGGTTGAAGGGGCGGGTGGGTGGGGTGCTTGGGTTGACGTGCGCTCCTTGCGCTGCCTGCGCTTGGCTTCCGCTTGCTCCCGGCGAAGAGACTCGAGGTGTTCGGCGCCTTCCCGGATGCTTCTCCACCACTTTGTGCGGTCTTGGGCCAGGGATTCCCAGGTCTCAGTGGGGATGTTACACTATTTCAAGGAGGCTTTGAGGGTGTCCTTGAAGTGTTTCCTCTGCCCACCTGGGGCTCTCTTGCCGTGCCGGAGCTCCGAGTAGAGCGCTTGTTTTGGGAGTCTCGTATCGGTCATGTGGACAATGTGAACCATCCATCGGACCTGATTGAGCGTGGTCAAAGCTTCGATGCTGGGGATGTTGGCCTGAGCAAGAACACTGACGTTGGTGCGCCTATCCTGCCAATGGATTTGCAGGATCTTGCAGAGGCAGCGTTGGTGGTACCTCTTCGGTGCTTTGACGTGCCTACTGTACATGGTCCATTCCAGTACAGTACTGAGGGAGTTCTGCACTGTCGGAAGAGCCATCTTTCAGATGAGATGTTAAACTGAGGCCCCTACTCTCTAAGGTGGACATAAAAGATCCCATGGCACTATTTCGAACAAGAGCAGGGTAGTTCTCCCCAGTGACCTGGCCAATATTTACCTTCAACTGACATCACTGGAAAAAAAGCAGATTATTTGATCATTATTTCATTGCTGTTTGTGTGCAAATTGGCTGTTGTGTTTCCTGTATTATAACAGTGACTACATTTCAAAAGTACTGTGCTTTGGGATGTCCTGAGGTCATAAGATGCTATATACATGCAAGTCTTTCTCGCTCTCTTTCTTACTCTAACACTTGCTTATCTACCTTTCAGCCATCTCTCTTTTGATAGCATCACTCTCCCTTTTATTCCATGGTCTCTAATTTTCTCACTCAATTCCATATGCCATATTTTATGAAATGTTTTCTGGAAGTCTATATAAATTATATCTACAGCAGTGTCCCTTTTCGTTATTCTCTCAAAAAAATGTATTTGGTTAGTCAAACATTACCTACCCTTCGCAAAACCATGCCCTTCTAAGTGTTTGCTTTATCTCTAATTATGGTTGCTAGTAATTTTCCTACTATTGACAAGGCTAACCAGCTGATAGTTGCCTGGTTTACCATTTGACACCTTCCAATCTTTTGCCGCTGATCCCATCTCTAAAGAATTTGGAAAAATCATAGTCAATCTCTGCTACTTTCTCACTAACCTGTATTCTGGGGTGCATGCCATTTGCTCCTGGATACTTGTTCATTTGTTTTTTTAGCACCTTCAGGCCTTTAAGAAACATTTCCTTATTAATAATGCATGTGGTTATTTTTAATGATCTATTGGTTGACAGCCCGCATCCTCATCCACAAGTCTTTGAAGACTTCCTTCACTGTCTTCTGTAAATACTGAAGCAAAGTATTCATTAAGAAACTGCCATTTCCTTATCTACCATTATAATCTCACCATGCTTATTGTTGAGTGGCTCCACCCTCAATTGTTCTCTTTTTTTCCTAATGTGTTCATAAAAACCTTTTCTATTTTTTTATTTTTTCATATATCCTCTTAGCTATCCTTACTCGCTTTTGCTTCTGGTTGTAGATTGTGGTATTTCTCATAACTCTTGTGTCACTAGCTTTAATTTTGTCATATGCTTCTTTTTCAACTTTTATTTTCAGCCCAATCTGACTAATTGTCCTTGAAATTTTGACCCTAGGTGCAGCCCTCTTTTTTTTCCCCTCCTTCCATTAGAATGTTTCCTAGACTCTTGTATCAATCTCGCATTAAATTTTCTTTTTGTCTTATAACACTCCTGTGAAGCGCCTTGGGACATTTTACTATGTTAAAGGTGCTATATAAATACAAGTTGTTGTTGTTATTTTCCAGTGTTGCTCTCCTCTATCTTACCAGTTAAATTTTCCTTCCAATTTATCATGGCTAAGCCCTCTTTCACCCTAAATAGTTTGCTCTTCTCCAAATGACTCTTGTTTTGCTTCTGTATTTTAAAATTAAACCTAATTGTTACAATTGTTCATCCTTAATTTTTTTTCTCCTTATTGCTTACCTGCCTAAGTTCATTAACCAGAACCACGCTCAGTATTGCATCTTTCCCTGTAGAGCTTGTAATGAACTGACTTGAATTAATGCTATAAATCTATAGATAATCAAGGGGCTATAGGAAGGGAGGAACTTAAAAAAAATGACTATCACTAGAGAAAAAGGTACTAGGCAAACTAATGGCCTGCATCCTAGGGTCTTAAAAGAAGTGACTGCAGAAATAGTGGATGTAATCTACCAAAATTACCTGGATTCTGGAAAGGTCTCAGTGGATTGGAAAACTGCAAATGCAACGCCCCTATTCAAGAAAGGAGGGAGGCAGAAAGCAGGAAACTAGGCCAGTTAGCCTAACATCTGTCATTGGGAAAATGCTGGAATCCATTATTAAGGAAGTAATAGCAGGACATTTAGAAAATGATAATACAATCAAGCAGAGTCAACATAGTTTTATGAAAGGGAAATCGTGTTTGACAAATTTACTAGAGTTCTTTGAGGATGTAACGAGCAGGGTGGATAAAGGGGAACCAGTAGATGTAGAGTATTTGGATTTCCAGAAGGCATTTGATAAGGTGCCACGTAAAAGGTTACTGCACAGGATAAGAGCTCACGGGGTTGGGGGTAATATATTAGCATGGATAGAGGATTGGCTAACTAACAGAAAAAGAGTCGGGATAAATGGGTCATTTTCAGGTTGGCAAACTGTAACTAGTGGGGTGCTACAGGGATCAGTGCTGGGGCCTCAACTATTTACAATCTCCACTACAGTCCTTTTGAATTGAATTGAAGGTCGGAAAACCTGAACTTCTCGACGCAGGGATTGGGAGATCCTTGTGCGGAGCGTACTTCGGGGCTAGCAGCGAACACCTTCACTTCGCTACTGACCACAAATTCCAGGCCATTCTGTTGTCCATCTACTTTGATCCATGTAAAAAAAGGTTTATCAACAGAAATGAGAACAAGTTTGGGCATGTTTGTTATAGGTGCAGCAAAGAGTAGTGTCCCTCATTGCAGAGTAAAATAAATAGATCACAGGTTCTTTGTACTTTTCATCACAAAAGTTTCTTTCATACATGGTTTAAAGTCACCATGAGCACTTGTTGAAAGGAGCTGTTTGGATTTGTGATTGTTTTTGAAGTTTATCCATGTTTATTCATGAATAATGCAATGTTTATGCATGTAGATTGCGAATATGAGAGAGCCCAAAATTAGGCAACAACTAATCTGAAGGTATATGTATTTGAAGTTTTACCATGCGACTGAAGTGAAGTGTTAAAACGTACACTCACCTGATAAAATTCAAACTTTTTTTTTTTACAAATGCACCTTCAGATCTATTTCAACTAATAGACTAAAGGGCTTTATCATTATATATTGATCAGATAATTTTTTCCCCTAAGCTAATAAATAGTAATCAAGTATTGGAAATATTTTGTATCCTCTGAGCTAGAATCTTAAAAATCAGCTCCTTGAGGGTGATGACCATCTGGCTGGAGTTTATTGTTGTCAGTTGGCCATTTTTACCTGCAACACAGTAAAAAATTAGCCAGTGAGGGAAAATTTAGCTACTAGTTTCAAACCACTAATCTAGCCAAAGGATAACAGAGCTGAAATTTCACGGCCCTTTCAGAAAGAACTTCTGGTGGTATCAATCCAGATGGCTATGCAATGAACACATATTAAACTCAAAACACCCAATTGTTCTCATCCCAGCTAGTTTGTCACTTAGTTAAATATACAGCTCTCAAAATCAGTATTTTCTTAAAATAAACCTGGTTTTAACTTTAAAGATACTATACCGAAAAGAGAGAACAAAAATACACCATAAACAAAATACTCCATTTTTGTCATTTAAATATTCTTAAAGGCACAGGTCAATTCCTGAAGCTGGAGAACTCCCAAGTTTATTACAAACCTGCACATTATGCTAGTGGTGCATTCTGGGAATGTAATGGTATTAATCTTGATCTCACATTTTCACATAGCAGTTGAGTACAACCATCAATAATTTCTCAGGTTTCATTTTCAGGATGTAAGTTACCAGTACAGAATCCTTTCTTTGTGCATTTTGCTGGACTCCCAGAGTCTTAATGAAATGCAAAATATTTTCGCTAACAGCTGTGCACCTACATCAGCAGGATATCTTAGTGTATATGTATCGAGATGACTAGTTAGTCTGAGCTTCCAGTTTGGACTCTGCCATGTGTGTGGTCCAGCAAATAATCTATGGCCCGGAATTTGCAGTCAGCGGTGAAGCAAAGGCATTCGCCGCTGGCCCCGAAGTAAGCTGCGCACAAAGATCTCATGATCTCTGTGTCGAGAAGTTCGGGTTTTCCAAGGCATAATTCAAATCAGTGGAGTTTAGTGGGAATTCCCTAGTGCGAGCTGCTGTGACCTCAACAAGCTGTCTAAGCAGCCAATCAAAACGTCGAAGCTTATTATGTGGCACTTTATCAAACGCCTTTTAGAAGTCCATGTACACCACATCAACCGCATTGCCCTCATCAACCTTCTCTGTTACCTCATCAAAAAACTCAATCAAGCTAGTTAAACATGATTTGCCTTTGACAAATCTGTGCTGGCTTTCCTTAACTAATACATACTTGTCCAAGTGACTGTTAATTCTATCCCTGACTATCGTTTCTAAAAGCTTCCACACTACCGAGGTTAAACTGACTGGTCTATAGTTGCTGGGTTTACCCTTACACCCTTTTTTTGAACAAGGGTGTAACATTTGCAATTCGCAAGTCCTCTGGCACCATCCCCGTATCTAAAGAAGATTGGATGATTATGGCCAGTATCTCCGCAATTTCCACCTTTACCTGGGTCAGCATCCTAGGATACATCCCATCCGGTCCTGGTGACTTATCTACTTTTAAGTACAGCCAGCCTTTATAGAACTTCCTCTTTATCAATTTTTAACCCATTCCATATCTCAACTACCTCCTCTTTCACTAGGACTTTGGCAGCATCTTCTTCCTTGGTAAAGACACATGCAAAGTACTCACTTAGTACCTCAGCCATGCCCTCTGCCTCCATGCATAGGTCTCTTTTTTGGTCCCTAAACAGCCCTACCCCTCCTCTTACTACCTGTTTATTATTTATATGCCTATAGAAGACTTTTGGATTCCCTTTTATGTTAGCTGCCAGTCTATTCTCATACTCTCTCTTTGCTCCTCTTATTTCCCTTTTCACTTCCCCTCTGAACTTTCTATATTCAGCCTGGTTCTCACTTGTATTCTCAACCTGACATCTGTCATATGCCTCCTTTTTCTACTTCATCTTACTCTCTATCTCTTTCGTCATCCAGGGAGCTCTGACTTTGGTTGCCCTACCTTTCTCCCTTGTGGGAATGTACCTCGACTGTACCCAAACCAGCTTCTCTTTAAAGACAGCCCATTGTTCCATTACATTTTTTTCTGCCAATCTTTGATTCCAATTTGCCCGGGCCAGATCCGTTCTCAACCCACTGAAATTGGCCCTCCTCCAATTAAGTATTTTTACTCTAGATTGCTCCTTGTCCTTTTCCATAGCTAATCTAAATCTTATGATGTTATGATCACTGTTCCCTAAATGCTCCCTACTGACATGTGCTCCACTTGACCCAGAACCAGATCCAGCAATACATCCTTCCTCATTCGGTCGGAAACGTACTGATCACGAAAGTGCACCTGAACGCACTTCAGAAAGTCTTCCCCCCTCTCTGCCCTTTACATTATTACTATCCCAGTCTATATTAGGATAGTTGAAGACCCCATTATCACTGCTCTATACTTGTTGCACCTTTCTGTAATTTCCCTGAAAATTTGCTCTCTATATCCTTCCCACTAGTTAGTGGCCTATAGAATACACTTAGTAGTGTAATGGCACCTCTGTTGTTTCTCAACTCTAACCAAATAGATTCTGGCCTTGACCCCTCCAGGATATCCTCTCTCTCCAGCACTGTAATATTCTCCTTAATTGGTACTGCCACCTTTCTTTCCTTCCCTAACTTTCCTGACCACCGTACCACTGGCGTACCGTGGCTGCAGTGTGTACCATCTACAAGATACAGTGCAGCAATTCACCAAGGCTTTTTCGGCAGCACCTCCCAAACCCACGACCTCTACCGCGTAGAAGGACAAGGGCAGCAGGTGCATGGGAACACCACCATCTGCAAGTTTCCCTCCAAGTCACACACCATCCTGACTTGGAAATATATTGCCGTTCCTTCATCGTCGCTGGGTCAAAATTCTGGAACTCCCTCCCTAACAACACTGAGAGAGTACCTTCACCACACAGACTGCAGCGGTTCAAGACGGCGGCTCAACACCACCTTCTCATAGGAACAAAGGAACAGGAGTAGGCCATTCAACCCCTCGAGCCTTTTCCGCCTTTCAATGAGATCATGGCTGATCTGTGACCTAACTCCATATACCCACCTTTGGCCCATATCCCTTAATACGTTTGGTTATCAAGAAGCTATCAATCTCAGATTTAAAATAACAATTGATCTAGCACCAATTGCCGTTTGCGGAAGAGAGTTTCAAACTTCTACCACCCTCTGTGTGTAGAAGTTTTTCCTAACTTCCCTCCTGAAAGGTCTGGCACTAATTTTTAGTCTATTCCCCAGTAGTCCTAGAATCCCCAACCAGCGGAACACGTTTCTCTCTATCTATCCTATCTGTTCCCCTTAATATCTTGAAAACTTCGATCAGATCACCTCTTAACCGTCTAAATTCTAGGGAATACAACCCTAATTTGTGCAATCTCTCCTCGTGACTTTAACTTTTGAAGTTCGGGTATCATTCTGGTAAACCTACGCTGCACTCGCTCCAAGGCCAATATATCCTTTCTAAGGTGTGGTGCCCCGAACTGCTCACAGTACTCCAGGTGTGGTCTAACCAGGGCTTTGTATAGCTGCAGCATAACTTCTACTCCCTTGTATTCTTGTCCTCTAGATATAAAGGCCAGCATTCCATTAGCCTTTTTGATTATTTTCTGTACCTGTTCACGACATTTTAATGATCTATGTACCTGGACCCCACAAGTCTCTTTGGACATCCATTGTTTTTAGCTTTTCACCATTTAGAAAGTACCCTGTTCTATCCTTTTTAGGTCCAAAGTGGATGACCTCACGTTTGCTTACATGGAAATGAATTTGCCGCAGTTTTGCCCATTCACTTAATCTATCAATATCCCTTTGTACTTTTATGCTTTCAATTACACTGCCTACAATGCCGCCTATCTTTGTGTCATCAGCAAATTTTGATATGTGACTTTCTATGCCACCAGGTAAGTCGTTAATAAATATTGTGAATAGTTGAGGCCCGAACACAGATCCTTGCGAGAGACCACTAGTCACATCCTGCCAATTTGAGTACCTGCCCATTATCCCTATTCTCTGTCTCCTGCCGCTTAGCTGATTTCCTGACCAGGTCAAAAATTAGCCCTCAATTCCGTGGGCTTCTACCTTAGATAACAGTCTCTTATGTGGGACATTATCAAATGCCTATTGGAAGTCCATATAAATAACATTCACAGACATTCCCCTGTCCACTATAGCCATCTTCTCGAGGGCAATTAGGATGGGTAAAAAATGCTGGCCTTGCCAGCGACGCCCACATCCCATGAATGAATAAAACAAAATGGGAATGCGTAAAGACTCCATTACCAAATTGGATGATTGTTGACTCGACTTTATTTTCCCATCTTCAATACTTTTAGAACTAATAAACAAAAGTTTTCAAATAAAATGAAGAAAACACTTTTTTTACTGCCCAATGATTTTTCTCCAAGGTTGCTCGCTGCAGTGTCCTGGAGATTCATCTTCAATTGCTGGAGAATCCAGGCCAATCCTGGAGGGTTGGCAATCCTACTTATAGCAGCTACTGTCTTTGTAGCTTGCAATATGCATTTGTTCCTCAGACTTCTCAGTTTCTGCTGCATACTGTCTTGTTCTGGATTTCTAAGGGGGTGGGTGGGGTGTGACCCAGAAGTGCTTGGCAGTCACATTCTTACAGGGGTTCCTTTCAGGCACCACCCCCATGATAGTGACACATGCACCACTATTGGCTTGTGGGGATTTATATCCAATCGTCATTTCACTTTCTGTAAAATTATAAAAAGTGAATGATAAAAACTGCTCATTACTTCCTGGTTTGCTGTCTGTGAGAATTCTTCAATGTGATTGGCTATTTAGCCTGCTTGATGACTTGATGACATCACTGTTGCTGGACACCACAGATCTCCTATAGATGCGCCAGAATTTAAAGGTGAAATCAACGCTATAGTGCCCGCTAAAAATTTGTGGGCTGCTTTCTTTGAGGTCAGCGGCGAGCAGCGTCCCTTTGCTGCTGACTGCAAAATCCGAGCCATTGTCAAACGATGTATTAATGGATGACGTGCTCCCTTACATCAGAAAAACCAGCTCTTGGGATGACTGAAAAAGTGTGCCTGGGATTAAGCTCACAACAAAGCTAGAAGTGTCATCACCACTCACTCACTATATGAGCTACAGACATGTTACTGTTATCACATTCGGCACAGAATGTTCATTGTCATTGTCTTTAAATGGAGTGACTGCTGCCAACGAACTGGAAGCTGATGCCAATAACCGGAAGCTGTGCAGAAGAGTTCTGCGCATTAGTCTGGAGATATCGATGATGTTTCTGCTTTTTTTCATAGAGCCCATGAGATCCGAAGGCCCGCTCCATGTTTCCGGCATTTTTCCCCAGGCCCCATGAGTCCCGAAGCGAACAACTAAAATAACACAGACTACGCATGCGCAACTACTTCCAGTTCGTTGGCAGCAGTCGCGTCCGTCTTTAAATATGATTGATTGAAAGTTCTTTTCTTGGGGGCTTTTGGAATGGGATAAATTCTCCCTATTTCTCTCAGGTCTTTGGTTTCTGCTCAGTCTAATCAACAGCTGGGCTGGGAGCATCATCCACATACAAACACTGCATCAGGAGGTATATTTCATTCTTGCAGATTAAAGGACTGTGTAAGAAGTACATTCACAACCGCTTATGGACTCATTTCTATCTTTTTTTCTAAGGCCCCGATATTAACTCAAAGGCACGCTGGGAGCGGGGGTGGGGGTGTCCAATAGCATGTGGGAAAACCAGACGTAAGTTCAGCGTGTCTGTCAATGGCATTTTAATGCAGCCAGCTCATTATCATTTTACATCGGGGTTTGGCATCGATTGCACGGCAGTTGGCGTGATGAGGACCTGCATGACACAATCTTAACTCCAATATTAAAAGGGCCAATCCAAAGATGGAATTTGGAGGAGTTGAGAGTTGAAAGCAAGAGAAGATGAGGTATGACAATAGATTCAGGACGTTCAAAGGCTGCGTCTCGCTTCAATAATGCCTCCCTTGATGTACTGCTGGGGACAGTGAGGAGCCAGAGAGAGATCCTCTTCTCCAGCAATAGGAAGAGGAAACCTGCTGCTGCTACAAAGAAGGGGTGGTTGGATTTGCCCAGGAGGTCAGGAGCAGCAGCATTGTGCCACACTCTTGGATTCAGTGCAGGAAGCACTTTAATGACCTAATCAGGCCAGGAAATGTGAGTATATTTGCACATTCACCTACATCCTGCTGTGCACATCATCCCCCCCCCACCCACTCTGCCTTGTCAAGCCTACTCCATCAAATCACACTTCACACCCACTTACTCTGCAAGTGCACCCATCCTTCTCATTCTATGCACTTCCTCAGATCTCCATCTATTCATCCGCCATTGACACTTGTCCTCATCCTTATGCAAATGATTGATGCCTCTCCCTCATAGTCACCTTCACTAAATGCACTGCATCCATTGGGGTGAATACATGCTATTACAGCCACTCATGGTTCTGTTCTTTTTTCCATTGCAGGAGAAGAGAGCACAGATCACTAGGGAGAGGGAGATCCAGAAGTGGTCCTGCACAGATTTCCCAGCTAACAACTGCAGAGGAGGAAGCACCGGAGATCAGTTGCGTTTCCGCGTCCCTGGCCATTAGAGATGGGGACCTCCCAGCTACCTGGTCATGCAATTAAAAATCAGCGACCCACATGTCATACAACACTCAGTCATGTTGACTTGATTTCAGCAGCAAGTGAAATATGATCATCTTCATGATAAGTTGCAACATTCTTACCTTGCAAGGACTAATTCATATCCATGGACCTCACGGATGATGAATCCTCAAATGAGCTGATTCCTTTTGAGGGTGCACCATCACCGGATTTATGCTTACCATCCACCAGTTCAGATACGCGCACTTCGGTGGGACCAGTTCGACAGATAGGTGGGTTTCCAGCTGGTGACTCACACTTCACAAGTGCGCAAGAACAGATGGTGGTGGCAGGGACAGCTGTGGAGAGACCGCGTTGGAGGGCACAGCCCTCTCCAAGCTTTGCTCAGCTGGACACAGATATTGTATCCCGGGGGCCATCGATGAAAAGGAGAAGCATTGAAGAGCAGCAGCGAATGTGTGATGCACTGACAGGCCTTCCATGCACAGTGACCACGATTGCATTGAGAATGGAGCAGTCCGCCTCAAAGAAGAAAGAAAGAAAGACTTGCATTTATATAGCACTTTTCACGACCACTGGATGTCTCAAAGCGCTTTACAGCCAATGAAGTACTTTTTGAAGTGGAGTCACTGTTGTAATGTGAGAAACGTGGCAGCTAATTTGCACACAGCAAACTCCCACAAACAGCAATGTGATAATGACCAGATAATCTGTTTTTGTTATGTTGGTTGAGGGATAAATATTGTCCAGGACACCAGGGATAACTCCCCAAACACGAGTGGGATGATGTCGCAAGGCATTGTGACGATGTCTTCTTGCATAGATAGAGTGACGAACTCCGTGGCACATCAAAAGTGGCAATCAGATGAGTCCATACATGCCTTGACCAATGCCGAGCACACTCTGGATGCCAACATGTCTACTGCCTTAAATAGGATGACAGATACCTTAGCATTGGCCTTGCAGCACCGCACTGATCTGCACCAAAGTGCTCTATAGCAGAGTGGTAGCAGTGAAGTGCGGCTGGCACATGAGAGGGATGATGGTAAAAGGGGACATGGGAGTGGCAACTCCACTCGGAGCACTTCCACTTCTCACCCGTTGCTCCCCTCCTCCCCCCCCCCCCCCAGTCAGTACCTGACATGCTGCCACATGTCCCGATGGCCAAGTCTGCCCCTGCACAGTGGATCAGTCTTTGGCGGGGCCTTTACTAGTTCCAAAACCCAGAGTTCATCGGCTAAGAGCACCTCAGCAATCCAATCAGGGACCTTGGCAGCCTGCCTCTACCTATGCTCAAGCCACAGGGGTTGCACAACGTAGGAGCAGTAGGAAAAGGAAGAATAAAGCTTTGTAGTTACATAAGGGTACGCACATGGACATATGACAGAAAGGTTATGTTGTGAAATTTTCATTCTTTAGTAGAATCGCATAAAATTAATTAGTTTGGACCAATGTACCCTCTAATTTTTTTTGGCCCTTGGAAGGATCCGGAAGCAAATAAGTCGAAGGCGATGGTCACTTTGACAGCCACTGGTAACGCGTGACCAGCAGGGAGCAAATAGTCTTCTAGGAGGCTGCAGATGTCTACCACCACCTGACGCGATAACCTGAGCCTCGAAGCACAGCTGATCCGGGAACATGTCAAGGACACTCAGCCTCTGCCTGTACACCCTGTGTCGTGGGTAGTGCTCCCTGTGAGCTGCACCCCTCTGCTTCTCCCCTTTTTGATGTCCAGCTGCAGGTCTCTCAACAGCAGTTATTGGTCATATTGCTCCTCGGCTGAAGTCCAATCTAAGGCAGCCAAGGTGCCACACATTCTGATGTGATTCAGAAAACCTCAAGTGTAGAAAGTAAACTCTCAGCAAAAGTATTGTGAACAAATCCTTTCCCACTAGTAGGTAAGAAAGCAGCTGTGAGTGTTGAGTATTTATTGCAGTATTTCCATGAGTTTTACTCAGCCCCCTCAATTGCCGTTGTGTTCTCGCCTTGCTTTCAATGGCGAGTTTCAGGAAGCCCAGGAAACCCGTGGATACAACTTTAAACTTAAAACTGTGTTGAAATATTGCTCCAATTGAGCGATGACCATATGTTAATAGATAACCCGCCTCTCCCGAGGGCGCAACCAGCTTAAAGCGCTTGAGTTAAACGTGGAGGTAATTTTTGCCTGATTTAAACCCCCACCTGCACGCAAACCCACTTGCTCCTCCAGGTTAAAATTCCCCCCCCCCCCCTAAGTATTTGCATAATTAGTGTCTTACTTAGAAATACTTTTGTTTTAGCCTGAGCTTAAATGATCTGACAGTTTGGGAGTTGCTACCTTTTGGAGTAGACTGGAGAATATGGTGGGCTTTTCATGTGGTATGTGAGACAATATACCAGTGTATGCCGCCTGCTATGGGAACTGCCTTTCTGCAATGAGGACAAGACAAAAGCCCAAATTTTATCATGAATGTTGAACTAAATAATAATCTACGTTAGTCCTCATGGAGAAAAATATTTGTTTGAAGTAGTTTTGACAATGTCGACACATGGGATTATAGGAATAGCAGCAAAATGATAAGTAAACTAAATAAAATGACATTTTTATGCACTTAAAGATAAATCTTTGTTCTTTGTATTGAGTAATAATATCTTTCAAGAAGCCTTCCACAAACAGTTATGCAGTAATGTCTTTCAGCCTTCTTGCTGGTGAGCACGTAACAGGAAAACATAATCACTGAAGCTGCTTTGTGATAACATGAATGACAAAACAATTATTATATCCACTGGCTGGTTACCAATGGCTCTCTCGAAAGGAACACAGAGAACCAATCAGTTGCCTCAAAAGTGACAATTTAAAATATATTTATATTTTCTTGTTAATGTGCTGTATTATCTTTGTGGCCTGTGAACATAGCAATAGCTGAATAATATACTGAACATGCTGAACCTCATAAACTGGAAGACATTTAACCTTGTAAAATATCAATATAGATTTATGTTTAGTGTGATTTGTTATCATGTTTTACATTTATTTTCTTATTTTTTTCCAGTCTATTGATTCAACAAGTCTGGTGGTTATTATGTTGTATGATTTCCAAAATCGCAAATTCCAGCCAAGAAACATCTCTGAAGCAGAGGATGTAATACCAGAAGTTAGAGAAGTAGAAAAGTGCCTTTGGAAGTATGTAAAGTGAAAATTGCTAAAATGTTTAACAGAATTGGTAATCAAGTATATGAAAATGATATTTCCTATTTATAATAGGAGAGTGTAACTCTATGGGTAAGTACTACTGATGATGGGTACTTAGCCCTCAAATACCCCCAGTCTTGTTTTTTTGTTGTTGCATAAAAGGAGTATTTAAAAAACAAAATCTTCCTTGGAGAACTGCATAAACCAGTGCTGCAAATTTTAAATTCCCTTCAGCTGATGTTGGTATGGATGCACTGGGGTGACGTGGCTAAGAAAGTTGAGGCTAGTGGAAACTGTCAGGATATTCTTTCAGCTCCATTAACTATTGACTAAGCTTTTTTTTTTTAAAAAAAGAGCATCCTATCTGGGTGTTGCTAATGCTGTAAAACTTGCGTTCCAAGGAGATGCCCATAGCCTAGTGCTTTCCAGGCCATCCATTTTGGTGTTTACTCAGGGAAATGGCCAACGCACTGAACTATCCTCTAGAGCCTTTTCAATGCAGTTTTTTACTTTTTAATACAAAACCTGCAACGGTGATTTGCAGATGAGCACTTACCATCCACAGAGTTACCTTCTCTGTTTAAGAACTTCATATTTTTCATATGATAACATTAAAATGATTATTTTGCTTTTAGCACTGAATATGTTTTTAGGGAAATGGGGTCAGGCTACAGCTGGGAGAGTGTAGTAACAGACATCTGCCACTTTTTGTATTCACCCAAAAAGCTGGTTTGGTGACAGACACGATTATCCATCTCTTGAATATGCTACATTTTTCTGAAAAGTTTATTATTTAAATTCCTTGCCAGTTACAATGCAATCTCTTTGAGGTAAAAAGTTCAAGATAGTGGTATGGGTACGTAAAAGGTGTAATGCTGATCTTCACTTGAATGACTTTAAAATGGATGACCCCAGAGGCAGATATCTTTCACTCTTTCTCAACAAAAGTTCAATTCCATAGCAACTGTGCTGCCCTGTGACCTTAATTGTGGTTTCTTTTTAATTCTGTTGGTTAGTATTGATTTTTATTTAACTGAAAAAATTGCACCTTAAAGAGAAAAAATTGACTCATTTAAACCGAGTATACACCCTTTTTTGAAAGTTGCCCATCTTGTTAGCTGGGAATGTATTAATGTGTGGAAAAATACTGCATTCCTAGACTGAGCTCAATTACTCCAGCTCAATCAGAAGTCATAATATTCCACTGTAATCTATGTTAGAATAGGGATCTACAACTAATTAACCCTTAGCTTGCTACATATAGATTTCACTATGATTCCAAGAGATTTTCAACAAACGAAAGCTAACAATGTCTACTGCTTTGATTGGATATTTGACCCATTGATACAAGTTTAGGGACCTGCCTTGGATATTCTCTTATGTGCAGCAGTACTGGCCATTCTTGTAAGTGATCTGAACATCTTGCCTTTAGGGGTATGCCCATACTGCCCAATGTCTAGTGTAACCCAGGGGTGTAACAATATTATCCCCTTTGTGATTTGAACTTAATATTTGTGTCTTTCCCGCATATGCTTCTTCAATCTCTTTGAAGGCAGAACAAGAAAATATTTGACAAGATGAGGCCAGATTTGGATTTGGGTACTTTATTTCACACTGAGGGAACAGACAGAGCAACAGTTATGATCGGATTCAATTAGTTCCAACAGTGCGCTTGTCTTTGCATAATCATACAAAATAATGAACGTTTTATGCTTCCCCACATACACGGACCAATCCTAGTTGACTTAAACAGAAGAGCTGCTAGCATTCTTGCATTCTCCTTACAGACCTGGCCAAAGTTTTCCCTTGTAACTTTCTGTTTCAGACCCGAGTACCACTTGGTTCACTTACTTCTTGTCCCAACAAGAAGTTGGGGTTTGCTTCCTGTCCCTTCCTCCTAATTGGACCTGTCCAGAGAACTGCTAATCCAGCTACTGTGCGCCCCCCCCCCCCCGCCTCCCGCTTCCTTGGGAAACTGGCATCATGGAAAGCTCAACAGGATGGGACGTTTTGATTCCCCTACTGGTTGAATGTTTGTTGGATGTCCGAGATAGGATCATAAGAACAGGAGTAGGTCATTCAGCCCTTCGAGCCTGTTCAACCATTCAGTTAGACTATGGCTGATCTATATCCTAACTCCATTCACCCGCCTTGGCTCCATATCCCTTTATACACTTGCCTAGCAAAATTCTATCAATCTCAGATTCAAATGTATTAATTGAGCTAGCATCTACTGCTTTTTGTGGGAGAGAGTTCTACACTTCTATCACCCTTTGCGTGAAGAAGTGTTTTCTAACTTCTCCCCTGAATGGCCTGGCTCTGATTTTAAGGCTATGTCCCATTGTCCTAGACTCCCCCACCAGCGGAAGAAGTTTCTTTCTACCCTATCAATTCCTTTCAAAATCCTAAAAACCTCAATCCAATCACCCCTTAATCTTCTCTATTTCAGTGAATACAAGATTGGTTTATGTAATTTCTCCTCAATCTAACCCTTGGAGCCCTGGTAACATTCTACTGAATCTACGCTGCACTCCTTCCAAGGCAAATATATCCTTCCTAAGTTGCAGTGCCTAGAACTGTACACAGTACTCCAGATGTGGTCTAACCAGTGTTTTGTATTGCTTTAGCAGAATTTCCTCTCCTTTATATTCTAGCCTTCTAGTTATAAAGGCTAACATTCCATTAGCCTTTTGGATTATTTTTATACTCTTTGGTGTATTTATATGTTTATAGTTTTAAAATTAAACTTGATGCTGCACTTGCTTGATGTTGGATTAAAAATTATGCAATCTCCATCAACTTAATGCTACATTTTAGTGATCTGTATACAGTACATGGACCCGTAAATCTCTTTGGACTTCCATTGTTCCTAGCTTTTCACCATTAATACACGGATCTATTTTTTGGTCCAAAATGGAAGACCTCACACTTAACCTGGCACAGTTTTGCCCACTCACTTAATCTATCAATGTCTCTTTGTGCGATAACGACTGCTCTATTATTTCTTATCACGATGGGTAACAGTATCAATGTCTGGCTTTAATACACTTTCTCCAAATGCTGCAACCTGTGGCATTTCTTTTTAAATCTGTGCAAATCATTTTGTTTTAAAATCCAATAATTAATCTTTTCCAAATCCTTTCTGTGGAAAAATGGTCAAAAATCCCAGAATGTAGCACCCATATTCCAATTTATAGCTTGCAAGAATTTTCATTTCAACCACTTGGATTTATATCGTGCCTTCAATGTTTCAAAAAAAAGTCCCAAGCGCATCACAGTTATTTAAAGAAATGGTTGGTTAGCCAGGAATGGAGAGGTTATCTTGGTCAAAGAGATGCGATTTGAGATGATTATTAAAAGAAGAGAGAGATGGCGAGGCAGAGAGCTTTAGTGAGAAAATTCCAAAGAGTAGGACCCAGGTGGAGGAGGAAGGCTGTGCCATCAATGGTACATGAAGGATGGGGGTGCACAAAAGGCAGATAAATGGAGAAAGGGCAAAGATGGTACTGGAAGAAATGCAGAGGTAGGCTGGGGTGAGGATGTTGAGGGATTTGAGGACCTGAATTTTAAATTTAATGTAGGCTGGGGTGATTGGCCCATAATGTGTACCTAGAGGAGTTGCATGCTAAATTAATACATGGTAACTGTTTTGAGAGGAAACCTCTTGCTTCTTCATCGAGTCTATTTGAAAACCAACTTCATGTATTCCCTTTGTTTATAGTTTTAAAACAAAACTTGCTGCTGCACTTGCTCGATGTCGGATTAAAAATGATGCAATCTCCATCGATTTAATTCTTCCTGAATCTGTGAGAAATCAAGAAAAACGAGCTTCTTCTTTGCCGCTGTATGCCTGGGTAAATGTATTAAAGACCAGGTAATCAATTAAAATGCTCTCCTCTTCATACATTATACTGTATAACGCAGATATAATTTGTTTTTCTGGCGGGGAATTAATAGGACACCGATCCAAACCTGCTACCAGTACTATCCATCAACAAGTGCACAGTAGTATCAAAGTGCTGTTAGTTGATGGCCATTAGATAACTACTGAATGGAAAAATATTTTTTTTTGTGGCACCCAGAGACTTGAGATTTACCTGACAGACAATAAAGTCATAGTTATTATAAATCCAGTACTAATACTGCCCTGGATTATTTTTACCGATAGATTACATTTGTGTACAAATGTAAGCTCAGAGATATCTCGAGCATTCTGGTTGACATAACTGTATTGTACTTTATAAACTTTTGATTGGTAAAAACTATTGATTAAAATCATATTGTGACTGGACAGCCTTGAAGATGTTACCAATTTACTGGAGAAGGATGGCTTTACAAAGGTGAAATGTGCCCGTGAGCTTGAGGGGCTGTCTTTTTGTGAGGATCGACACTGCCAGGATGTGCTACTTTTTCCGACTCAGCTAACAGCTAAGCTTTATGACATGGAACTTGTTACCAGCCACAAGATGGTAATCCAGGTAAGCAGAAGAATTGAAGGTACATCAGAATAAAAAGTAATATACAATTCAATTTTTGCTTCAAAAAGAATTTCCCGACTATGTTTTAAACTACGCAAATTTAAAGTAATTTTTGTCTTGAGCTTTTCTATATAAATGTAAGTGATGGTAATTTCCAGTTTCCATCCTTTCCCTCTAGGATAAAGGTCGAAGCCTCGCACCACACTCAGTGAAGGTCTTAATGAACATGGATGATGATATCGTTGTTACTAATGCAGGTTCACGGCTGACTGTTGCCCATATGTCTGCTCTAATTAATCAGAGCACATCTAAAGTCTATGTTTGTGGGGTGAAGACAGAATTACAACAAAGTGAACTGAGGAGCCTGTTTGAAAAAATGGGCTGTAAAAGTGCGTGTTTAAATGGTTAACTGTTCATTATCCATATCATTGCATTAGTTCACAGATTGTAAGTTATTAGTTGTATATAGAAAAATTTCATTGCAAAACACCAAAACATATGTTTTAATAGTAACCATCTTTCAAAAAGTCAATACAGCAGTAATAAGTGTTTGCATGAATGAACACCAAAAGGGAATTAGTAAAATTCAATGACCTTTTCAACTGACCAAGTTCACTTGTAGCTGAAATACAGGCTTCAATTAGAAATTGACTTTTTTTCTTTGAGGCTTGAAAGAACTGGCTTTGTACATCTGACTATATATTTGTCTAATAATATTGGATAATTTGAGAAACGGTTGAGCAACAAGAATATTTGTAATACCAAAAGAAAATACTGCAGATGCTGAAAATCTGAAATAAAAACAGAAAATGCTGGAGATACTCAGCAGGTCAGGCAGCATCTGTGAAGAGAGAAACAGAGTTAACGTTTCAGGTCGATGACCTTTCGCCAGAACATTTGTAGATGAATATTTGTAATTTCAGTAGATATGGAAGTACATGAAATAATGGGAAGCATAACTGTTAATTTTCACTTTTGTTTCTGGTAATGCTTATTTACTGTTCGTTTTCTAATATAGAAGAAATACGCAGAAAATGCATGCAAATTTGCAATATAACTGAAATAGTTAAAAATATAATTTTGGGGAACTGCTGCATAGTGTAGTGGGTTGGACACTGGCCTTTGACATATGCAACCTGGGTTCAAATCCAGCTCATTCTGATGGCATGAAAATCTCTGCTTGCTATAAAGATCCTGGCCTAGAAATTCGGTTGGTAGCGCCAGCGCTGAGCGCCTAAAGAGACCTAGAATTGGGGCGATACCCTATGTTGGGGCGGTCGCTATGAAGATAGCGACAACTCAGATATTGACTATACATTTAGCGCCTGCGCTAAGTGTTTGCGCGCGCCCGCGAGCGCAAGCAGATCATGACGTCATTTCAGTGTGCAATGCCTTTTAGGAGCGCCTGAGCGCATATTGGGTGGCGCCCGGAGCCTTAACGCCTAGCGCTATTAGTGACAGTTCGAGGGAGGGCTAGCAGGCCCTTCTCGGAGTAGGGGGCGCTATTTAAAGGGGACAGCTCTAGTGCAGAAGCTTCAGCCACTTGGCCTGCTCATTGCGATCGTTGCTGGATAGAGTTGGCGAGCTACTGTGGAGCGGAGTTTTGGGAATTTAGCTTTAGAGTACTTGGGACCTTCAAACCTGCCCGAAGCACTTGCAGCACTACACCTAAAAGCCTTTTGACCAACTGGCATCGGAATGGGAGCTTCTTTGGAGGGCGATGGCCTCATCGCCCAACACTGTGAAGGGGCAGAGAGACGGCGGGAGAGAGGGCCGGGATTGGCCAGAAGGAGGAGGGGCAATGGAGGTCGGCCAATCCGACGGGATGCTGCGAGGGTCTTTAGGCAGCAGGTGACGAGCCTTGACATGTCGGAGGAGCAGTGTTTGGGAAGGCTCCGATTCTGGAGGCACATTGTTACTGATCTGTGCCACCTGCTTGGTCAGGATCTGCAGCCGCGTGAACGGTGCAGAACCTCTCTGTCCGTGATCGCTAAACTGACTGATGGCCTCAATTTTTATGCCAACGGATCCTTTCAGTCAGCCATTGAGGACATTGCGACTGTCGCTCAGGTTGCAGTCCACTGTTGCATCCGGCAAGTTACAGATGCCCTTTATAGGCGAGGCCTCAATTCATGACCTTCCCTCTGACCCTGCACAGGGTATCGCTTCTATCACAGCAAGTGATTAAGAAGGCCAATGGAATGTTGGCTTTCATTACTAGGGGGGATAGAATATAAAAATAGGGAGGTATTGCTTCAGTTGTACAAGGTATTGGTGAGACCGCACCTGGAATACTGCATACAGTTTTGGTGTCCATACTTAAGAAAAGACATACTTGCTCTCGAGTCAGTACAAAGAAGGTTCACTCAGTTAATCCTGGGGATGAGGGGATGGACATATGAGGAGAGGTTGAGTAGATTGGGACTCTACTCATTGGAGTTCAGAAGAATGAGAGGCGATCTTATTGAAACATATAAGATTGTGAAGGGGTTGGATCGGGTGGATGCGGGGAGGATGTTCCCAATGATGGGTGAAACTAGAACTAGGGGGCATAGTCTTAGAATAAGGGGCTGCTCTTTCAAAACTGAGATGAGGAGGAACTACTTCACTCAGAGGGTGGTAGGTCCATGGAATATGCTGCCCCAAAAAGCTGTAGAAGCTACATCATTACATAAATTTAAAACAGAAATAGACAGTTTCCTAGAAGTAAAGGGAACTAAGGGTTACGGGGAGCGGGCAGGAATTTGGACATGAGTCTAGGTTCGGATCGGTCATGGCCCTGTGGGTAGCGGAGCGGGCCCAGGGGCCGTGTAGCCTGATCCTGCTCCTATTTCGTGTGTCTAATTCTGTTAGATTCAGGAGATGGTTCTGTGATAGTGGATTGGCGGTTAGGATCAGATCAGCCATGATCTTATTGAATGGCGGAGCAGGCTCGAGGGGCCGATTGGCCTACTCCTGCTCCTATTTCTTATGTTCTTATTGCGGACTTCCCCATGGTGCAGGGGGCGACTGACAGCGCACACGTGGCTTTGAGGGCGCCATGCCATCATCCTTAGGACTTCCGCAACCGCAAGGGATTCCACTCCCTCAACATGCAGCTGGTCTGTGACCACCGCCAAATCATCATGGCAGTCACCGCGCATTTCCCAGGGTGCAGCCACGATGCCTTTATCCTGCGGTTGACCTCAGTTTGTAACCTTTTTGAGGGGCTGGCTCGAAGACGAGGCTGGCTTACTGGGGACAAGGGCTATCCTCTCTGGCCATGGCTGATGACAACACTCTGTGTGGCCGACACCCCAGCAGAAGAGCTGATCAGCAGCGACCAGGCACAGTAAACAGCACACTATTGCTGTTCTCAAAAAGCGTTTCCGATGTCTGGAACATTCGGTGGGATCCCTGCAGTACTCGCCGCAGCAAGTGGGACACATCGTCGTCATCTGCTGCATGCTCCACAACTTGGCGAATCGACGCACCCAGCCAATTCCAGCTGTCCCTCCATGACCAGCAGAGCAGGCGGAGGAGGAGGAGTATGAGGAGGAGGAGTATGAGGAGGAGGAGGAAGAGCAGGCGGAGGAGGAGGAGTATGAGGAGGAGGAGGAGGAGGAAGAGCAGGCGGAGGAGGAGGATGAGGAGGAGGAATAGTAGGTGGAGGAGGAGGAGGAGGAGGAAGTGCAAGCGGAGGAGGAGGAAGAGCAGGTGGAGGAGGAGGAGGAAGAGCAGGTGGAGGAGGAGGAGGAAGCGCAGGTGGAGGAGGAGGAGGAAGAGCAGGTGGAGGAGGAGGAGGAAGAGGAGGAGGAGGAAGCGCAGGCGGAAGAGGAAGAGGAGGAGGAGGAAGATGGAAGGGCTGCTGAAAGTGGAAGGGCCATACGTCAGAGGCTCATCAGGACTCGTGTCGAGACCCCTGTGGCGGAATGATGAGAGTCTTACCTCATGCGCACTTTGGATGTTTGACGGCCTCTGAATGCCAGCATCACTGAAAGTAGTCACGTGCACCATGCCACATTGAAACTTCTGTTTATTGACACAAAAGTCTTTCATTTCAGCAAAACAACGTAATGTCAACAGAAACCATAAGTTACAAAATAACTGTGAACTCTTCGGCAAAGCCGCAAAACTCAACAAACCTTCTGCAAATATAACAACAGGTGAGGGTGTCCTTGAATTTGGACAAAGAAACGTCTCAGCATCTCCCTCTACAACTGGCCCCTTGAGGGAGAACGACTTCTCTTTCGCGCCCGGCCCCTTCCCTCCCTGCTGCTCCTACGTAATTGGACCCCAGTGGCGGGCTCAAGGCTGGGGGACGCCTGCTGACTGTGTGGAAGCGCAGAAGCCCCTGAGGTACGGCCTGGCCGACCTCTGGGCTTGGAGGGTGCGGACGCAGGATGCTTGATGTGACCATGGCTGGAAGCAGTGTGCCCTGCAGGTGGTGGTAGCTGCAATGCAGATGTCCCAGCGCTGGCATGTGCAATGGTCTCCTGCCGAGAGAGGACACCTGCACCATGGTCGGACAACACACTGGCTATCTGAGGGGAGCGGCTCAGCTCATCCGCCACAATCGCATGCTCCACTGATTCCTGGCCTTGTATGGGACTGGAAGGGCCCGGGGTGATCCTAACTGATGCAGAGAGGGTGGCTGCAGTGAGAGATCGCGTTGCCTCAATCTGGGTGTGGAGGAGCCCAGCAAGTGACTGCGTGGCAACAGTGAGGACCTGTGCGCCAGGTGCCAGTGCTTCGGAGAAGCCCTGGACAGTTCTTCCCATTGCATCGGACAAGGCAGGTGCCGACCGCTCCACTGCCTCGGACAAGCCCTGGACAGACCTTTCCAGGGATTGTCCGAAGCCCTGAACAGTCCTTTCCATAGCCGACTCAAAGCCGTGGACAGTCCTCTCCATTGTTGGGCCGAAGCCCTGGATAGTCCTGTCCATTGTTGCCCCGAAGCCCTGGATAGACCTGTCCATTGTTGTCCCAAAGCCCTGGAGAGTCCTCTCCATTGTTGCCCCGAAGTCCAACATACTCTTAGCCAATGAATCTATTGACTCAGGCATCTTCTCCACTGCAGCCATCAGCTCCGTGTGTCTGACCCGGGCCTGTTTGCTCATTTCAGCCAGGCGACGCACATCATCTGCACTCTGTGCAGCAGTCATCACTACCTGCCTTGCCCTCCAGGGAGACGGTGGCCGAACTTGCCTATCCCCCTTGCGTTGCTGCATGCCGCTTGGTCCGGCAACTGGTTCATCCTCAGAGCCCCCCCCCTCCCCTCCAGGGGACTACTATCCCCAGTCTGTAGATGTGTCCGCTCCCCGGATTCTGCAACGGCTGGTCCGGATTCATCCTGCTCCTCGCCTCCGGTGGCACCGGCACTGGCAGCTTCAGTGAGTTGAGCCCGAGTTGGTGCTGATTCATCTGAAAGTAGGGAGGTGGAAGAGTGGCTTTAGCAAAAGGACAGGTTTGCTGAAAGGCATGCCAGATTGCGGCAAGGCTCTGACATGGCTGCACACTGAGGATGCATGCTGGCGGGGGGACCAAGTGGAAGGCAACAGGTGAAAAAGGTGAGAGTCTTACCCTCGCTGTCGGAAATGGGGTCGGCAGATGCAGTGGTCACAGGACCAGACAGACATCCACCAAGAATCTGGTGCACTCTCTCCTCCAGATCCGTGAGAGGGACCACTTGTGGAGGTCCGCCACCGGTTCGACGCTGCTCCTTTCGGATCGTCGCCAGCTTGGACTGCAGGGAAAAGAAGGGGAAGTTCTGTAACATGATGCCTTGAGAGATAATCTCATGCCCCCCATGGTGCAAGAGCCCTTACATGATGCCTTGAGAGATCATCGCATGCCCCCCATGGTGCAAGAGCCCTTACATGAGGCCTTGAGACATCATCGCATGCCCCCCATGGTGAAAGAGCCCTTACATGAGGCCTTGAGACATCTGTCCATGTGTGTGCCCAGAAAGGGCCATGGGTGCTTGCTGACAGATGGCCATTGGGGCATCATTGCAACAGGGTGCCCGAAGTCAGCTGCAGATGGAGGGAATCAGAAGTTTGCTAAACCATCACTCACCCTAACGATCCGTGTGAGGTCGTTGAATTTCTTCCTGCACTGAACAGGGGTCCTGGTCACCATGCTGCTGGAGTTGACCCTCACAGCAACCTCCCTCCAAGATCGTCGGTAAGCCTTCTGATTCGGCCTCTTGCCATTGTCCGGATACAGGACATCTCGACGGCGCTCAACTGCAGCCACCATCTGGTCCAGAGCCTCAGTGCTGAAGCGCTCTGCTCTCTGTCTAACCTTCTCCATGCTGAACAAGTTTCTAACGCCAGAGAAGGGCGAGCGCCGATTCTGAGGCCTACAGGGCGTTGGGTGTTGAAGCTCAGGCTGACTGACCCACCCCTTTAAGAGCCGACCGGCGCCTGGAAGTCTCGTGGTTTCCCGTAATTGAGATCACCTGCGCTGCGCCCGTCCGCATCGATATTGAGTAGCGCCTGAACTTTTGCGCCTTAGGAGCACCGTGCAACGGCTGAATTAGCGCCTCAATCCCCTTTGGGGGCGATGCAACCCAATATCTCGCCAGGCAGCGATAAGTTTCGTCTGGCTATAAACTTAGCGCACCGCCAGTTCTAGCGCCTCAAGCGGGGCTATACCCAATTTCTAGGCCCCTATGTGAAATAACTGGACAGTGGCAATCCAGTTCTTAGGGACATGGGCCCTACAGTACAAAACTCACTAATTTAGCAATCTTACGCAGAGGCCACAGGTGGCTGGTGTGGGAAGTGGAAAAATATCTCACTGTTATAATTGGGGTCGGGGCTGAGGCATATTGGAGCAATGTAGAGAGAGCTTAATTCTGCAAATGGTTGTGCTATATCTGTCCTGCGGGTGTGTGATGCTTTCACTGGGTGACTGTAATAAGAAGGGTTCTATTCCCCAGCATAAACGTATCTTACCTTGACGAACATTAAAAACTTAAAAATGGGAAAAATAAAATAACTTGTTGCTTGTAGGAAAGAGAGAAAATGTACAGTTTGCCTAGTCAAGTAAAAGTAGCCTCATAAATATGTCTTGTCTAATTGCTTTACAGACATAAAACTGATACCTCAGAGATTCATTGACATTGAGCCGATAGATCCACGTTTACAGAAGGTTAAAGTTATTCTGCTTGTGCCTCAGTGTTCAGCATCAGGCGTCAGCAATCCAGTGGAGTTTATTTTAAATGAACGCGGAGGTAAATTTAACCTATAAATTTTCTAAGTGGCTATCACTGGGAAGCACCAACATTCAGTTCAAAAGACTGGAGGGAAGCAGATAAGAGCCCCCACTTCATTGAATTCCCAATTCCAGTCATGCTCAATGGCACAGCATGGAGGCCAGGCAGGCAGAAAGGAAGCTAGGTGAAGTATAGCCCTTAGGTCATTATTGCATGCATACAGCCAGCTGGGCAAAAGCGATATTGACAATGTGCAAACTAGGAAGGGACTTGGAAGGGCAGGGGAAATAAAAGAGGCGGGGGGGCGTTCGGAAATGGTTCATGCCCTCAATGGAAGATAATGTCCAGGAATTTCCTCAGAGCTGCTCCCGCTCAGCCGCTATAATTTCACCGGAAGTGCTGCACAAACCCCATTTACGCGCATAAATAGGGGTTTCTGCTACACTTCTAATGAAGTTACGGAGGCAGAGCGACTGGAACTCTGAGAAATGACCGCCCGATGTATTTTAATCAGAAAAATGAACTATTATTCCAGTATTTAATTTATGCTCAAAACAGATTCTGAATTATTTTGGTTGTCCCAGAGCACAGTTTAGGTTCAGCACTTTAGTGTAAATCCTGGTAAGCAGAAAAAAGATCCTCCCAAATTTTGCAGCTTTCCTTGATAGTGGTTCCTAATTATAATTTAGTTGATGTTGAGTAATTGTTTCATAACAACTGACTTTTTAGATCCTGTAGCAATAATTCATTCTCTTCTCTCAGCTGTATACATTTGAGTTGTCCCTAAAGGTACTCATTTTGACATTTTGTTTAAAAAGTAAAATTGAGCAGTTATCAGTAGTGGACTTGGCTTGCTTAGATTGAGTTAAGCTTATCCAGGGCCCCAGGATTTAAACTTAGTTAAAATTCCAGTTATAATTTTTAAATGGTTAGTTAAATTATATTAACTTAAACTTTCAATTGGGGTGGGACTATAATGACTGCTTACTGTCTTTGTTCTGGAGTATGATTATGAGATCAGACAGTCAGGGGGAACTCTATATTCACTCATTTTTACACAAGTTCTTTATGTAATTTATTTATAAATTTTTTATAGTACCTTCTGTGTCTTTTTCTAGACACAACACTGCTACAGGAACTTTCTCAGGGAAAAGTATCAGAACAGAAACTCAAAATACTGGCCCAGAAGCAAGCAGAGGAGCTGATGCATGCCATTAGATGTAAGTTTAAAAGAATACAGAAAGTGAAATCAGAGTTAATCTCGCTGGGGATATTATTTGTGAATTATGTTAATAAAAACCGGTAGTAATGAATGGGAAGCATTAATTTTTGTTAGGCTTTGCATATCAGAATCTATTGTAGCACCAGGTAAGACTAAATCCTTTTGTATTAAATCCAGATAAGTGCACTCTTTCCGATTATTTGTGCTTTTGAAATTATTTGTGCTTTTGAAATTATTGCTATCTGTTTGTTTTAATAAAATATTTCAAACTAGTAGATCTCCCGTGTCATATCTCACGGGTAGTCCAGGACCTGAAGTGTAGTTTCTGATGCCTACCATGGCCGTATACTTAAATGCAACAGCAGTTTATCTCCCTCAATAAAAGTAAGTTTACTGAGGCAATATATTATGTCACTAAAATGAGATTTAAAAATATTATTATACATTACTGATGGTGTGAGATGCATGCTTTACTGAAGAATAGCAGATATTCCTTGGCATTCTTCACGGTGAGTCAGAAAATAAGCTGTTTTATAATATTTACCAACAAAGTGCTCTGGGAAGTGAGTGTGACACACACAGACAGCGTGATCAATAAAGGACTTTAATATGTGCTAGACAGAATTCCCACTACTTTAGAAAACGTGCCTGATGTCCAAGCAACTTTATTTTACCCTCTCAAAGCCTCTTCTTCTCATTTTACCCTACCTCCCATGGTTGAATTGATGTATTTGCTTAAGGTGTAAGTGCTTCTTTGAAAGAAAGACGTGCAATTATATAGCACCTTTCACGACCACCGGACATCCCAAAGTGCTTTACAGCCAATGAAGTACTTTTGAAGTGTAGTCACTGTTGTAATATTGGAAACGCTGCAGCCAATTTGCGCACAGCAAGCTCCCACAAACAGCAATGTGATAATGACCAGATAATCTGTTTTAATGATGTTGATTGAGGGATAAATATTGGCCATGATACCGGGGATAACTCCCCTGCCCTTCTTCAAAATAATGCCATGGGATCTTTTACGTCCACCTGAGAGAGCAGACGGGGCCTCGGTTTAATGTCTCATCCGAAAGATGGCACCTCTGACAGTGCAGAACTCCCTCAGTACTGCACTGGAGTGTCAGCCTAGATTTTTGTTCTCAAGACCCTGGAATGGGACTTGAAGCCCCACAACCTTCAGACTCAGAGGTGAGGATGCTACCAACTGAACCACAGCTAAAACTGTTGTTTCTACTTTCCCTAATTTTTTTTCATGATTATTTACATAATTCCCCCCCCCCCCCCCCCGCCCCACAAATAGTCATGTTGCTCTTGTAGTTCATACTAAGGCTATTGTTGGTGTAGCACTATACCAAGGAGATTTTACACCCTGTTGAATTTCCAGTAACCAGGACCTTGAACAGGTGGTCATTTACCTTGGTCCACTGACTGACTCAAGTAGCAATTTCTGCAATAACAACAGAAAATGCTGGAAAAACTCAGCAGGCCAGGCAACATCCGTGAAGCGAGAAATAGAGTCAACGTTTCGGGTCGAAACCCTTCTACAGAACTGAGAGAAAAGGCAGGAAATGAAACAAAAGGCAGTTTGGGGGCTGGGAAATGGGGGAGGGGATGAAAGAAGAGACATTAAGAGATATTCAAGGTGAGACGAGATAGTAATAGGACAGGTAAAGAAACAGACAATGGCTCTAGATGAAGTGTGAAATGCGCCGGCAGTGTGAAAGACAGCTGCCATGTGGGAGAGAGAAAGAGAAAAAGGAAAAGTCACAAACCAAAAGTGTGGATAAAAAATATAAAAATATAATATGGGCCGAGGTTATAATCTGAAATTGTTGAACTCGATATTGAGTCCGAAAGGCTATAAAGTGCCTAATCAGAAGATGAGGTGCTGTTCCTCGAGTTTACAGTGAGCTTCCGTGGAACAATGCAAGAGCCCGAGTACAGTGAGGTCTGAGTGGGAATGGGGCGGTGAATTGAAATGACAGACGACCGGAAGCTCGGAGTCACCTTTACGGACTGAACAGAGGTGTTCCGCAAAGCGGTCACCCAATCTGCGTTTGGTCTCCCCAATGTAGAGGGGACCACATCGTGAGCAGCGAATACAGTATATTAAATTGCAAAAAGTACAAGTAAATCGCTGTTTCACCTGGAAGGGGCGTTTGGGGCCCTGGACAGTGGGAAGGGGGGAGGTATATGGGCAGGTGTTGCATCTCCTGCGCTTGCACGGGAAGGTGCCAGGGGAAGGGGTGCTGGGGGTGAGAGAGGAGTGGACTAGGGTGTCTCGGAGGGAGCGGTCCCTACGGAATACTGAAAGGG
The DNA here is from genome assembly GCF_052327205.1 of Somniosus microcephalus. Classification (NCBI taxonomy): domain Eukaryota; kingdom Metazoa; phylum Chordata; class Chondrichthyes; order Squaliformes; family Somniosidae; genus Somniosus; species Somniosus microcephalus. Next base: position 214,146,678 of record NC_140988.1, read on the forward strand.
GAGGGGAAGATGCGTTTGGTGGTGGGATCACGTTGGAGGTGGCGGAAATGGTGGAGGATGATCCGTTGAACGTGGAGGCTGGTGGGGTGAAAGGTGAGGACAAGGGAAACCCTACCGTGGTTCCGGGAGGGAGGGGCAGGGGTGAGGGCTGAAGTGCGGGAGATAGAACGGACCCGGTCGAGGGCCGTGTCAACCACGGTAGAGGGGAATCCTTGGTTGAGGAAAAAGGAAGACGTGGAAGGTGGCATCGTCGGAACAGATGCGGCAGAGATGGAGAAACTGGGAGAATGGAATAGAGTCCTTACAGGAGGCAGGGTGAGAGGAAGTGTAGCCCAGGTAGCTGTGGGAGTCAGTGGGCTTATAGTGAATGTTGGTCAATAACCTATCCCCAGAGATGGAGACGGAGAAGTCGAGGAAGGGAAGGGAAGAGTCGGAGATGGACCATGTGAAGGTGAGGGAAGGGTGGAAATTGGAGGTAAAGTGAATGAAATTGTCTAGTTCAGGGCGAGAGCAGGAAACGGCACCGATACAGTCATCAATGTACCGGAAAAAGAGGTGAGGGAGGGGACCTGAGTAGGACTGGAACAAAGAGTGTTCCACATATCCCACAAAAAGGCAGGCATAGCTAGGACCCATGCGGGTACCCATAGCAACACCTTTAATTTGGAGGAAATGAGTGGAGTCAAAGGAGAAGTTGTTCAATGTGAGCACAAGTTCAGCCAGGCGGAGGAGGGTGGTGATGGATGTTGACTGGTTGAGCCTCTGTTCAAGGAAGAAGCAGAGCGCCCTCAGGCCATCCTGGTGGGGGATGGAGGTGTCGAGGGATTGTATGTCCATGGTGAAAAGGAGGCGGCTGGGGCCAGGAAACTAGAAACTGTTAAAGTGGCGGAGGGCGTCAGAAGAGTCGTGGATGTAGGTGGGAAGAGACTGGACAAGGGGAGCAAAGATAGAGTCGAGATAGGAAGAGATAAGTTCCGTGGGGCAATTTCTGCATTCAGCATCAAAGTTCCTCGTAAATATCTCCTTCCTTCTTGATGTACACATCAGCCCCCTCAGCAAGACAAAAAAAAAACTCATCCTAAACACCTTCTAACTTTGAATTTTTATTTAATATCTTAACGGTTCAATACAATGAAAACAATTAAATCTATTTTTTTCCCCTCATGCCTCACTATTGCTTGTAAATTTTCTGCCTGTTTATTGTAACACAGGCTGTCATAGGAGTTTTAACTGCCTGGCCCAGTTGATAGCTTCTTTTCTACCTGGTTGGCATGGTGCACTTAGTAAAAACCACAACAATTATGAATCTCTCTCTCTCTCCCTCTCTCTCTCTCTCACCCTCTCCCTCTCTCTCTCTCCCTCTCCCTCTCTCTCTCTCTCTCTCTCTCACCCTCTCCCTCTCTCCCTCTCCCTCTCTCTCTCTCTCTCTCTCACACACACACACACTGATGCTCACATTCACACACACAATTTGCCCACTGAGCTGAAAATCTCCAGAACCTTGTGGTCTGGACTGAAGCAGAACTCAAGCCCAGGTCTCTGCTGTGAGAACTTCCTGTATGGACTTATAATACTAAATATAAATTTTCATGGGTATGCTTATGGATTTAATGTGAATTATTTGCCTTTATATGTCTTTCTTATTATAAATTTTAGTTATATGGCAACATATTAAGTCAGAAATCTGAAATGGCAGCTGGAGGCAATTTAAAAAGTAGAATGAACAATATATTTCAAATTGCAGTTGTTAGTACCATAGAAGTTTATGGCACTGAAACACGCCACTGTGTCCATGTCAGCTTGATGCTACAGCAATCCAAAACTAATCTCACTGCTCAATTCTGTCTCTATAGCTCTTTATCTTCCTCTGCTTCAAACATTTACCTAATTTCCCCTTAAATGGTGCAACAGTCTCTGCTTTAACCACTCCCTGTGGCAAAGCCAACCCTCTGTATAATGAAATTTCTGATAAACTCTTCCGTCCCACTCTAAGGCTGGGATTTTGCTCACCTCGGTGGGTCCGTGGCGGGCGACGTCGGTGGCAGGTCCCGACCCCACTGCTGGCTCCATCCCGCTCTGTGAAATGAATTTCCCTTGATTGGGCTTGTTAAGCCCGCCCAGCGCGTTTCCCAGCCAATTAGAGGAAGCTGGTCTGGTGACGTCATTTCATGATGCGTCATCAGCTGGTTTCCTTAAAGGGACCATGGCCACATTTGTCTTATTTGTGCTGTCAGTGTCCTACAGCATTGAGGTGCTGCAAACACTGACAATCACTGCACAAAGGCACAGGGTTGCACCCGAGTTCTCCCATGACCCCCTCTATATGCTTATGGAGGGAGTCACAGCACGCAGGGAGGTCCTCTTCCCTTCCCATGGGTGCAAGAGACCTCCCAGGAGATCAACACAACCTGGTTGCACATTGCAGAGGAGGGCACAAGCAGGGATGTGGTCAGGAGGACCTGGGTGCAATGCCACAAACGTTTCAATAATCTCAGTAGATTACAAAACGTTAGTACAAAGCCACACTCAACCTCATCCTGCTGTGCCTCTCATCACATCACCATCATTCTGCCTTCCCTACCCTACTCCTGCACACCCTTACTCACACCAACTTACCTTGGACCTCCACCCATCCCTCTCTATCTATATTATCACATCCCCATCTCACTAGCCACCCCTCACACTCGCCCTCATCCTAGTGCAATCATACCAACTAACAACACTCGAGAGTAGGCACTTGGGTGTCTTACACAATGTTCATGTAAAGTTTCTGTTAACATTCAGTCTGACCTTATTACCTCTCTCATCATTGAGAGATTGCTTCTGTCATCTCTACTTCACTTGCCACTTTGCATTCTTGGACAGATTTGTACGCACCTTTGGAAGTGGCTTAGTGAGTTGCAGTGAATGGTGAGACATAACGGTACACCCTGCAATGGTGATGAGTGTGAAAGGAATGGCTTGGGCATTGTAGGGATGCTTTATGGTGTTGGTGTGGTGTGGTGCCAACCTGGCGCGTCACGTGGCAACCAGGTGTACAGCATCAAGGGAAGTAAATCTGGCCATGGTGAGGCCATCCCTGACACCCTGGGCAGCAATGTGATCAGGTGCTGATGCCCTCTGTCCTGTGCGGAGAAGGTTGGTGGTGTTGTTGGTGCTGCTGGTGTGCCAGGTGCTGCTGGTGTTGGGGCTGATCGTGGTGGGATTCTGAGGATAAAGGTGAGAGAGTATAAAGGGCACCCATGCTGATGGAATAGATGGCAGGCGAAGTAGAGATGACAGAAGCGATCTGTCAATGGTGAGAGAGGTAATGAGGTCAGACTGGATGAAGTCTTGTGTAAAGACTTGCAGCATGGTGAACCGAAACGTTGACTCTATTTTCTCTCCATGGATGTTGCTTGGCCTGCTGAGTTTTTCCAGCATTTTCTGTTGTTAATTAGCATGGTGAATCTGTTGTGGAAATGCAGTGAGGAAGAGCTTGTGGCTGAGGGAAGATATCTCTGTAAGGTGGGAGCTTTTACTTTACATTTGAAGCTGTCAACTCAACAGCTGATTCAATGACCACTGAACTCCCACCTCAGCTTGACAGATGTGGTCCATGACCAGCGTGGACCCCGTGGGTGAGCTGTCAAATGCAAAAGGTAAGCTGAAAATCATTAAGTGGCTCTAAACAAGCCACTCATTACTTGAATTGGGTCCCCTGCTGTGAACCCGCCGCTGTGTGTCAGGTCTGCTCAGCGCTGACAGTTCCGACATTGGGAAAGGCGCGTGGCGGCGGGTTCACAGTGGGGTCCCAACCTGCTTTAATAAAAAACACTTTCCCACCCAACCCGCCACCGATCGTCCCTGCTGATCGCTGCAAAATTCCGGCCTTAGTGACAATTTTAAATTCATGACCTTTCGTCAGCGACTCTCCAACCAGAGTTATCTAATCACTATTAATTAAAAAGAAACTCTTATTAAATCTCCTCCATGGCTATATTTTGTATTTTAACCAAACAGAAAACAATGGAGTTTCTTTTCTGCTACAGCCCCATTTATTGTGGCACCCTACAGATTTAAGATATGCATAAAACTCTTAATTATAGGGCAGCTCAGCACTTTGCTGCTCCAACAGGTCTTTGAGGCTATTATGGAATAGCATCAATAGACCCTTGGTGACAGGTCTACAGTCAATGCTCTTAGCTAAGGGAGAATTTTTTTTTACGTTTATTTTCGCTGCGGTCCAATATCTTTACCAAATGACAGCAACAGCTTTGATTTAGAGCATTGAAAAGTTCAGAGGCAGACTCAAACTACACCTATTGTGGTTTTAAAGCTCTTTTTTTTAAAAAGTCTACCTCTGATGTAATTACAATATTTATCACAGATTCTAAGTTAGCTATATGGTATATACACATAATCATTGTAGTAGCAAAATGTATCTTTAAAGAATTTGATTTTATTAAACTTCATTAAAGTAGATTACATTTGCTTTCTGTGCTTAAGGAGATGAGAAAAGGTAACTCAAAGGGATGAGCCCTACAAACGATAGTAATTGAACATTCAAGACAGTATTTATTGCTCATCCCTATTTTCCCTGAGGGCATTGGGTCAACCACATAATGTGTGATTGGAGTCATGGTTCTCTTGCCTGAAGGGCATTAGTGAACCAGTTGTGTTTTTGCAACAATCCACTATGGTGTCAGCCCACACATTACCAAATTTATTGAATTCAATTTCACAACTTTGGGATTTGAACTGATGACCTTTGCTAGTCCACTCCCATAATCATTAGGCTACCATACCCTAACAGTGGATCTGAAGATTGTCCATTTATTCAGTAACAGTTCAAAAATAAAGTTATTTTGTGTTTTTAAAAATAAATTGTGGTACTCAAACCAAGTTAGCAATAAATAGTGCAATTAAAAATACTTTATTGCAAATTTTAGAAAGTAATGCTTAAAATACTAGTTTTGACATTACAATACAGAGCAACTTTATTTAATTTTTTTTCTATGTATAATTCATTTGTTTCCTCTCTGGCTAAGCAAGAATTAAGATGTTTTGCTCCCTATCCTGTTTGAAAAGATTGGGATTACTGCACCAATATTCAAAACTCCATTTGTCCAAGTAGCTAATATATTTATTTACTAAACACAAAATGACCAAAATTAGTTTATTTTAGCTGTTATATTTAATGCCTTTAAGGCATTGTGACATTTTTATTGTACACCACTTTGAATGTGTCCATGTTCTGTAACTGGAATTTCTGATAAGACGCAAAAAGCCAATATAAATGACAAACTGCAGACTTTGGGCCATTAATCAGGGTGCTTGAAATCAAATTCTTTGTTTGGTTCTTGTGTGTATAAGCTGTTCCATTTTATCTTGTGTCAGCTCTTGATGGATGACGGTTGTTGCTGTTTGTATAGTATGGGGGAAAAAACCAGAAATTAGTTTTCCATTCTGAGAGGAAAAATTTATGTCACAGATTTAACAACCTGGTTATAGGCACCAATAACAGAGCAAACTACAACGAAGAGAAGAGAAATCATTCTGGAGCTTGATAATTATTTTCATAGTACTGGGTTTTGTGCATTGCACTACAACATCCTTCCTACATTTGGGCATCTTGTGTATTTCATTGTTTTATCCACAACGGTGAGTTCAGGATGTTCCACTTATGATAAATTATCATTTGCTGGCCTCTGTGTTGCAGGTGAGGTTTGGATCTTTCACTGATGTCTGAGACAGCCCCTCTGTGTAGAATCATAGAATGGTTACAGCACAGAAGGAGGCCATTCAGCCCATCGAGCCCGTGCCAGCTCTCTGCAAGAGCACTTCAGCTAGTTCCACCTCCCCGCCCTTTCCCTATAGCCATGCAATTTGTTTTCCTTCAGATACGTATCCAATTCCCTTTTGAAAGCCACAATTGAATCTGCCTCCACCACTCTTTCAGGCCGTGCATTCCAGACCATAACAACTCGCTGCATAAAAAAGTTTTCCCTCATGCCGTGTTTGGTTTTTCTGCCAATCATCTTAAATCTGTGTCCTCTGATTCTCAACCCTTCCGCCAATGGGAACAGATTCTCTCTATCTACTCTGTCTAGACCCCCTCATGATTTTGAATACCTCTATCAAATCTCCTCTCAACCTTCTCTGCTCGAAGGAGAACAACCCCAGCTTCTCCAATCTGTCCACGTAACTGAAGTCCCTCATCCCTGGACCCATTCTTGTAAATCTTTTCTGCACCCTCTCTAAGGCCTTCACATCCTTCCTAAAGTGTGGTGCCCAGAATTGGACACAATACTCCAGTTGAGGTCGGACCATTGTTTTATAAAGGTTCATCATAAATTCCTTGCTTTTGTACTCAGTGCCTTTTTTTTTATTTGTTTTTTATGGGATGTGGGCGTCGCTGGCAAGGCCAGCATTTATTGCCCATCCCTAATTGCCCTTGAGAAGGTGGTGGTGAGCCGCCTTCTTGAACCGCTGCAGTCCATGTGGTGAAGGTACTCCCACAGTTCTGGAGCACAAGTCTTCAGCACAATAGCCGGGATGTTGTCGGGGCCCATAGCCTTTGCTATATCCAGTCCGCTCAGCCGTTTCTTGATATCACGTGGAGTGAATCAAATTGGCTGAAGACTGGCTTCCGTGATGTTGGGGACCTCGGGAGGAGGCCGATATGGACCTTCCACTTGGCACTTCTGGCTGAAGATGATTGCAAACACTTCAGCCTTGCCTTTTGCACTCACGTGCTGGGCTCTGCCATCATTGAGGATGGGCATATTCATGGAGCCTCCTCCTCCCGTTAGTTGTTTAATGGTCCATGACTGGATGTGGCAGGACTGCAGAGCTTTGATCTGATCCGTTGATTGTGGGATCGCTTTGCCCTGTTTATAGCATGCTGCTTCTGCTTTTTAGCATGCATGTAGTCATGTGTTGCAGCTTCCCCAGGCTGGCACCTTATTTTTAGGTACGCTTGGTGCTGCTCCTGACATGCTCTTCTGCACTCCTTATTGAACCAGGATTGGTCCTCTGGCTTGGTGGTAATGGTAGAGTGAGGGATATGCTGGGCCATGAGGTTACAGATTGTGGTGGGATACAATTTTGCTGCTGCTGATGGCTCACAGCGTCTCATGGGTTCCCAGTTTTGAGCTGCTAGATCTGTTCTGAATCTATCCCATTTAGCACGGTGGTAGTGCCACACAACATGATGGAGGGTATCCTCAGTGTGAAGACGGGACTTCGCTTCCACAGTGACTGTGTGGTGGTCACTGCTACCAATACTGTCATGGACAGATGCATCTGCGACAGGTAGATTGGTGAGGACGAGGTCAAGTAGGTTTTTCCCTTGTTTTGGTTCTCTCACCACCTGTCGCAGGCCCAGACTGGCAGTTATGTCCTTCAGAACTTGGCCAGCTCGGTCAGTAGTGGTGCTACCGAGCCACTTTTGGTGATAGATATTGAAGTTCCCCACCCAGAGTACATTCTGTGCCCTTGCTACTCTCAGTGCTTCTTCCAAGTGGTGTTCAACATGGAGGAGTACTGATTCATCAGCTGAGGGAGGGCAGTAGGTGGTAATCAGCAGGAGGTTTCCTTTCCCATGCTTGACCTGAAGCTGTGAGACTTCATGGGGTCCGGAGTCAATGTTGATGATTCCTAGGGCCACTCCTTCCCGACTGTATACCACTGTGCCGCCACCCCTGCTGGGTCTGTCCTGCCGGTGGGACAGGACATACCCAGGGATGGTGATGGAGGAGTTTGGAACATTGGCTGAAAGGTATGATTCTGTGAGTATGACTATGTCAGGCTGTTGCTTGACTTGTCTGTGCGACAGTTCTCCCAATTTTGACACAAGTCCCCAGATGTTGGTGAGGAGGACTTTGCAGGGTTGACTGGGCTGGGTGTGTCGTTGCTGTGTCTGTAGCCGGTGCCGAGGTCGATGCCGGGTGGTCCGTCTGGTTTCATTCTTTTTATTGAAGCCCAGGATCCCGTATGCTTTTTGAACCGTTTTCTCAACCTGCCCTGCTACCTTCAACGATTTGTGCACATATATCCCCAGGTCTCTCTGTTCATGCACCCCCTTTAGAATTGTACCCTTTGTACCACATTCTTCCAACCAAAATGTATCACTTCGCACTTTTCTGCGTTAAATTTCATCTGCCACGTGTACGCCCATTCCACCAGCCTGTCTGTGTCCTCTTGAAGTTTATCACTATCCTCTTCACTGTTCACTATACTTCCAAGTTTTGTGTCATTTGCAAATTTTGAAATTGTGCCCTGTATACCCAAGTTCAAGTCATATATATGAAGAAAAGCTGGGTAACACAACTGTGTACTTTCCTCCAGTTGGAAAAACAACTGTTCATCACTACGCTCTGTTTCTTGTCACTTAGCCAATTTTGTATCGATGCTGCAAATGTCCCTTTTATTCCATGGGCTTCAACTTTGCTGGCAAGCCTATTATGTGGCACTTTATCAAACGCCTTCTGGAAGTCCATGTACACCACATCAACCGCATTGCCCTCATCAACCTTCTCTGTTACCGCATCAAAAATCTCAATCAAGTTAGGTAAACACGATTTACCTTTAACAAAGGCTGGTTTTCCTCAATTAACCCACACTTGTCTAAGTGACTGTTAATTTTGTCCAGATTATCATTTACTTGCAATTCTCCAGTCCTCTGGCACCACCCTTGTATCTAAGAAGGATTGGAAGATTATGGCCAGTACCTCTGCAATTTTCACCTTTACTTCTCTCAGCATCCTAAGATGCATCCCATCCAGTCCTGATGACTTATCTACTTTAAGTACAGCAGCCAGCCTTTCTAGTACCTCCTCTTTATCAATTTTTATCCCATCCAGTATCTCAACTACCTCCTCTTTCACTATGACTTTGGCAGCATCATCTTCCTTGGTAAAGACACATGCAAAGTACTCATTTAGTACCTCAGCCATGCTTGCTTCCTCCTTGCGTAGGTCTCCTTTTTGGCCCCATCCCTCCTCTTACTACCCGTTTTCTATTTCTATGGCTACAGAATATTTTTGGATTCCCTTTTATATTAGCTGCCAATCTATTCTCATACTCTCGCTTTGCCCCTCTTATTTCCTTTTTCACTTCCCCTGTGATCTTTCTATATTCAGCCTGGTTCTCACTTGTATTCTCAACCTGGCATCTGTCATATGCCCCCTTTTCCTCTGCTTCATCTTACTCTCATATCTCTTTTGTCATCCAGGGAGCTCTGACTTTGATTGCCTCCTCGTGGGAATGTACCTTGACTGTACCCAAACCATCTCTTTAAAGGCAGCCCATTGTTTGATTACAGTTTAGCCTGCCAATCTTTGAATCGAATTTACCCAGGCCAGATCCATTCTCAACCCACTGAAATTGGCCTTCCTCCAATTAAGTACGTTTACTCTAGATTGCTCCCTGTCCTTTTACATAGCTAACCTAAACCTTATGATACTATGATCACTTGCTCCACTTGACCCACTTGACTCACCTCATTCCCCAGAACCAGATCGAGAAATTCCTCCTTCCTCATTGGGCCAGAAACATACTAATCAAAAATCTTCTCCTGAACACACTTCAGAAATTCTTCCCCCTCTCTGCCCTTTACACTATTACTATCCCAGTCTATATTAGGATAGTTGGAGTCCCCCATTATCACTACTCTATAGTTCTTGCACCTCTCTGTAATTTCCCTACAAATTTGCTCCTTTATATCCTTCCCACTAGTTAGTGGCCTATAGAATACACCTAGTAGTATAATGGCACCTCTATTGTTTCTTAACTCTAACCAATTAGATCCTGTCCTTGATTCCTCCGGGACATCCTCTCTCTCCAGCACTGTAATATTCTCCTTAATCAATACTGCCACCCCACCTCCTTTCTTTCCTTCCCTGTCTTTCCTGAACAGTATCCAGGTCTCCGTTATTGCCACAGCATCATATTCCCATGTGGCTATTTGCGCCTGCAGCTCACCAACCTTATTTACCACACTTCGTGCGTTTACACACATGGTCTGCAAACTTACCTTGGAACTTCTTCTATTCTCTCTTAATCTGACCCCACCTAATACCGTACTATTTCTTACTCTAGTGCTATCTGTCTCCCAATCCTTTAGGCACCTTGGCCTAGAAATTCAGTTGGTTGCGCCAGCCGCTAGCGCCTTAGGAGGAGTAGATGTCGGGCGCTAGGCGGCTAGCGCCCGGGCGCAGCGCGATCTGCGCCTCGCCCCAACTTCACTAGAGATTTAGCGGCGGCGCAAAGTCTTTGCGCGCGCTCAGCTGCGCGCGCAGATCATGACGTCATTTCCTCGTGCAACGCCCTTTGTGTGCCCCCAACCGGAACTTCAGTCGCGCCGCCCCATTTTGCGCCTGGCGCCCCTAGCGACTGTTAGAGTGGAACGGTGCTCAGCCGATGCGGGGCGCGGGGGGCGCAAATTAAAGGGCACTCCTCCTGCACTATAAAAGGCTGCCATTTTGCAGCACTCCTTCTTGACAAACGGATCTTTGGAGAGAGACCAAGGTAGAGAGCTTTCTGCTTTGGCCCAACACTAGGACATGTACTTCTGGCTTCAGGCCACAGCTTTCCAATTGTCTTTGCCTTCATTGACATCTCATTGTTTGCCAGCATATTATGGGGGCTGCAATGGGTGTCAACGCTGGCTTTCTCAATTACATCCAAAGGGCTCACAGACGCCGTGAGAGAGTGGCAGCCCTGGCTAGACGGAGAGGGGGCAACAGGCGTCGGCAAAGGAGGCCTTACCCACCCAGGGTATACCGCCAGCAGTTCTCCTATCTCAACATGTCTGAGGAGCAGTGTGTTCGGAGGCTGCGATTCAGAAGGGACGTGGTCACAGAGATCTGCCAGCTGCTTGGCGGTGATCTGCAGCCACAGCTGAGGAGCAGGACGTCTCTGTCGGTGGCAGTGAAGGTGACGGTGGCTCTCAACTTCTATGCCACCGGCTCCTTCCAATCCGCTACTGGGGACATTGCCAACATCTCCCAGTTCGCCGTGCATTGCTGCATCCGCCAGGTGACCAATGCCCTTTTCAAAAGGAGACGTCAGTTCATCTCCTTCTCCATGGCCCTTGCCAAGCAGCAACAGCGTGCAATGGGCTTTGCAGCATTCGCGGGCTTCCCCATGGTGCAGGGCGCCATTGACTGCACGCATGTGGCTTTGCGGGCACCTCTGGAGAATGCCGAGGATTACCGCAACCGGAAGGGCTACTATTCGCTGAACGTCCAGCTGGTGTGTGACCACAGGCAGCTCATCCTAGCTGTCAATGCCCGCTTTCCAGGCAGCAGCCACGATGCCTTCATCCTGCGACAGACTTCTGTGGCAGACATGTTCCAGGCACAGCCTCACCCACGAGGATGGCTTATCGGGGACAAAGGCTATCCTTTGTGTACGTGGCTGATGACCCCGCTCCGTGCGCCCAGCACCCCTGCTGAAGAGGGATACAACGAGAGCCATCAAGCGACCAGGAACATCATCGAACAAACAATCGGCGTCCTGAAGCAACGGTTCCGCTGTCTGGATCGTTCCGGTGGAGCCCTACAGTATTCGCCGGAGCGAGTCTCCCATTTCGTGGTCGTTTGCTGCATGCTGCACAACCTGGCTATCCGCAGGACTCAGGCACTGCCACCAGAGATTGGAGGACTACCTCAGGAGGAGGAGCAGGAGGAGGAGGAGGAGGACCAGCACAGGAGGGAGGTACAAAGTGCAAGGGCCGCCCGTCGCCGGCTTATTGAACGTCGGTTCTAGGCACCCTCTCAGGGAATGGCTTGTGCCAATGTCAGCAGATGAATGTAGCCGCTCCACAAGCCCTCAGCCGAGCAGGGCAACCAGGACTTAACCAAAAAACCATGCACACTGCAATTTAACAGCAATAATTTATTGAAAACCTCTGCCCTTCCCACATTACATGCTCATGTGGAGAAGCCCCCTCCAAAAACACAAAACTATCAGTCTCGGCCTTACAAAAAAACAAATCCACCCTCCCCCTTTAAGAGCTGACCGGCGCCAGAGTGTCTGCCGTCAATCAAGAACTCGCCGCATCTGCGCTGCGCCCGGCCTCGGGGGTATCGCTCAGCACCGCCGGCTTAGCGCCTAAAGATAGTCGTGCATCGCCTGTTTTAGCGCAGCAGCAACCTCTTGGGGCGATGCGACTGAATATCGGCGAAGGGGGCACGACTTTGCGCCGGGCGCAAACTTTAGCGGCCGCCCGACTTTACCGCCCCAAAAGTGGCTATACTGAATTTCTAGGCCCTTGTTTCTCCTTTCTAATGTTACATCCTGGTGCCCATCCCCCTGCCATTTAGTTAAAACCCTCCCCAACAGCACTAGCAAATCTCCCCGTGAGGATATTGGTTCCGGCCCTGTTGAGGTGCAACTCATCCAGCCTGGACAGGTCCCACCTCCCCCAAAACCGGTCCCAATGTCCCAGGAATCTAAAGCCCTCCCTCCTGCACCATCTCTCCAGCCACGCATTCATCTGCGCTCTCCTCCTATTTCTATACTCACTAGCTCGTGGCACCGGGATTTTTCTGGAGAATACTACCTTTGAGGTCCTGCTTTTTAATCTCTTTCCTAGCTCCCTAAAATCTGCCTGCAGGACCTCATTAATAAAGTGACAATGCTGGGGTGATAACACCATTTTGCAGAGTACTGAAACATTGATATTGACTGGGCTTAACAGACACAAGAGATTGTGCATCCAGCAGCAATAGTTCTTCTGTGCCATTCCCCTGCATTCAAGAAGCAGACTGGCAACTCGCTGACAAACTTGTTAATAAGCAAGTGCTGCTTGAGACATGTCTTTAAAATCAATTGAAAATTATAAGAAAAGTGTTTCATACAAATTGTGGGTAAGTTAAAAGGTTCAGCAATTGTTTTTGCTCTTACTGTGAGAAAATAAATTTTAGTGTCAGAATTTGCATGCACTGGATAAATTGTTTAAAAGCAGAACATTTTTCAAGGTGAAGCTGGATGCACTCTTAAAACTCATTCTGGAAACAATTCAGATCTTAGAATTAGGAATGATGAACATCAAAAATAAATTGTTTATAAGATCTCCATGATAATGAGATACTAATGTCCTTAAGCAACTATAAGGAAAGCATCAGCTCCCTAGTAACCAGTTTTTCCAAGTACCTAAATGGCAGTGACGTCATAAGAAAAGGTGACCATGACCTGAAACTTCCAGCAACTTGGCAGAACTTCAAAGCTTAATGTTTTTTTTAAAAAAGCTGACCTTGTGTTACTCAATACATTGGAAGAAGACCTTGGTGTTCAACGTGCTCTTTTTCCTAGAAAGCAATATATTTGCGATGTTATATCATAATGTGATCCTGGAAGTGATGGATTTGTGTACAGGGAAACACAGGCGCTAGCATTATTTTAGTTGATGTTGTCAGGTTTGGAAAGTGTCTTGACTTCTGTGGAGACTCAAAGATGATAAGAGGTTGAAGATTACTTTTGCAGCTAGCAATTAGGACGGTGATTACAAAGGATACATTTAGGAATTATTAACATCTTCAGAATAGACTGATGTACAGTGGAATTAGATCATTTGCATTCCATTGTTCTGACTTGTGTCTGTAAAACCTATTATGATGCCGTGTAACATTACAAATCTACCAAAACAATATGGCTGGAATTTGCGGTCAGCGGCGAAGCAAAGTTGTGGTCATTTTCAGAGGGGTAATAACGCCAAACGCTGTTAGTTCACCTTGATTACCCACAGCAAATTCCTGCCAATGACTGCATATTTCTTCAGTGGTTTTCAAATTGAGGGCCTTGCTGTTTTTCTATGAAGTTGCACCTATTATTGTATATTACATCACTTTCAGAAGTAGATAGAAATTTCTTCAGCAACAATTTACTGTCTTTTTTAACAGAACGTTCCAGACCTTCTGCTAATTTTTTTTTTCATTTTTACCCAAGACTGTTACTGCAGTAACAATCAATTTTAAATGTTGAGTAAGATGTGTCTCTCAGGTTTAGAGAGGTGGATTTTTTCATAAATTTGCCTTAACACTGATTCCAAAAGTTCAGATCAGGAGAAAGAAAGATTTATATTTGATCTATTTTGGAAACGTGTAAAAGCACTTACCACAAATTACTTTTGAAGTGCAATCACTGTTGTTATGTCAGTAAACACAGTTCTCACAGTGAATCAAAACAATGTACTGTAGAGAGGAAAGTCGAAGAGAGAACATGAAATAAATAGCATTTTTTAAATGGTGAGAAACTATGAGACGTTGGTGTTCAGAGAGATTTAGATGTCCTTGTACAGGAAACATAGAAAGTTCGAATGCAGGTACAGCAAATAATTAGGAAGGCAAATGGCATGTTGGCCTTTATTGCAAAGGGAGTTGGAGTATAAGAGTAAGGAAGTCTTGCTACAATTGTACAGGGTTTTGGTGAGACCACACCTGGAGTACTGTGCACAGTTTTGGTCTCCTTATCTAAGGACGGATATACTTGCCTTGGAGGTGGTGCAACGAAGGTTCACTAGAGTGATTCCTGGGATGAGAGGGTTGTCCTATGAGGAGGGATTGAGTATATTGGGCCTATACTCTCTGGAGTTTAGAAGAATGAGAGGTGATCTCATTGAAACATACAAGATTCTGAGGGGGATTGACAGGGTAGTTGTTGAGAGGTTGTTTCCCCTGGCTGAAGAGTCTAGAACTAGGGAGCATAGTCTCAGAATAAGGGGTCAGCCATTTAAGACTGAGATGAGAAATTTCTTCACTCAGAAGGTTGTGAATCTTTGGAATTCGCTACCTCAAAGGGCTGTGGATGCTGAATCGTTGAGTATATTCAAGGCTGAGTTTGATAGATTTTTGGGCTCTAGGGGAATCAAGAGATATGGGGATCGGGCAGGAAAATGGAGTTGAGGTCAAAGATCAACCATGATCTTATTAAATGGCGGAGCAGGCTCAAAGGGCCGTATGGCCTACTGCTGCTCCTAATTCTTATGTTCTTACATGTATCTCATTAAACTCAGCTTTCACTAAGATAGAAATCACTAAAGTGAAAGATGCCCGAGGACCTGGTAAGGCTGAATATAAAATCAGTAAGAGGATTTTTTGCTTATCATGGTAATCATTCTGTCACTAATGTAATTGGATTACTTGATAAGTGAGAAGTACATGGTTGGGCCAAGGACACTTCCATCTTCAGCTGCTTATCAATGACCTCCCTCTGTCATAAGGTCAGGAATGGGGCTGTTTGTGGGTTATTCCATCATGTTCAGCTCTATTCACAACTCCTCTAATAATGAAGCCTACAGCAGGACCTGGACAACATTCAGGCTTGGGCTGACAATTAGCAGGTGATTTTTGTGCCACATAAGTGGTAGGCAATGACTATCTCGAACAAGGTGACCTGTTAGAGGTGTTTAGAATTATGAAGGGATTCAAAAGGGTAGACGTAGAGAAGATATTTCCATTTGTGGGGGGGTGTCCAAAACTAGGGGCCATCAACATAAAATTATCACTAATAAATGCAATAAGGAATTCAGGAGAATTTTCTTCACTGAGAGAGAGATGAGAATGTGGAATGTGCTACCACATGGAGTGGTTGAGGCGAATACTATAGATGCATTTAAGGGGAAGCTAGAGAAGTACATTTGGGAGAAAGGAACTGAACCATATGTTGATAGGTTGAGGTGAAGTACGGTGGGAGGAGGAGGAGGAGGCTCTTGTGGAGTATAGCCTTGTTGGGCTGAATGGCCTGTTTCTCTACGTAATTCTATGTAAAAGTCCTAACCTCTAAGGGGCTGAGCACTACCCAACCTGCTGTGATCTGTTCGCAGTTAACCCTGACCTGCAGCTTGGACATCACTGCAGTACTGCAGGAGGAATTTGTACTCAACTATAATGCATCATACTGGTGAATCAATGTTGTATACTCCCTATGGCTTTAATGTCCTTCCTATAATGGATTCATATGACTGCACGCAGTAGTCTAAATGTGGCTTAACAATGGCCGTATACAAATTTATCATAACCTCTACTCTTGTATTCTATGCCCCTATTTATAAAATCTAAAATGCTATTGCCATTTTAATAGCTTTGTCTACTTGTACTCGCACTTCAAAAATTTGAACTTGTAGGTCTCCTGTTCCACCACACCCTTCAGCGTCTTTCCATTGATTTTATGCTCCCATTCCTTGTTTTTCCTCCTAAAATGCATTACATCATACTTCTCTGCATTAAATTGCATCTGCCAGTTGTCTACCCATTCTACTAATATATCTATATGCTCTAGAATTTTTATAACACCCCTCCTGCTGTTTTCCAAACCTTCTCCTTTTGTATCGTCAGCAACTTTCAATATTCCAATCCCAAAGTCCAAATTATCGAGAACAAAAGTGGACTCAACACTGACTCCTGGGCTACAACACTTGCAACCCTTCTCTAATCTTTGCAACAGCCGTTAATCATAATCCTTTGTTTCTTGTCTGACAATCAATCGGGTGCAGTGAAGGGAGGAATATTGGTTTAAAACTATGAAGAGATGTTGGAGAGAACTTTTTCACCAAGTGGCTAATAGAATTGTGGAATACCAGGTAAGCTGAAGTGGACAGTATAAATGGTTTTAAGAGAATTGTGTGCCTGTCTGGAGAGAAGGGGTTCAGAGATATGATGAGAAGTCAGGCAAGTGTTATTGATCAATGAAAAAGGGCAGACTTGTTGGCCCTAATGGTTTTTTCCTGTTTTCACTTTGCCAACACTCACATCTCACTCGCTCACTGTGTCAGCCGTGGCTCAGTGGTCATACACTCACCTCTGAGTCAGAAGGTTGTGGGTTCAAGTTCCACTCCAGAGATTTGAGCACAGAAATCTAGGCTGACACTCCAGTGCAGTACAGAGGGAGTGCTGCACTGTCTGAGGTGCCTTCTTTCGGATGAGACGTTAAACCGAGGCCCCTCTCAGGTGCTCTCTCAAGTGTGTGTAAAAGATCCCACAGCACTATTTCGAAGAAAAGCGGCGGAGTTATCCCTGATGTCCTGGCCAATTAACATCACTAAAAAACAGATTATCTGGCCATTATCACATTGCTGTTCGTGGGAGCTTGCTGTGCACAAATTGACTGCTGCGTTTCCTACATTACAACAGTGACTACACTTCTAAAGTACTTCATTGGCTGTAAAGGGCTTTTGGACATCTTGAGGTCGTATAAGGCGCTATATAAATGCAAGTCTTTTTTTCATTCATTCAATACCCAGCTATATTAAAACAGTTGTTAATGAAATTTTGAGTGTTGGCAGCACTTGTTTTCCCATAATTCATGTGCTTTGCGTCAATGTAAACTGTGCCAGCAAGTAATAGAAATAGCTTCTTGCCAAATATTACCCGCACTAATTTCTGATCTCATATTTCAGCAGAAAGCAACAGTAAACATTGACTAGGCACTTCCAAACAAAGAGCTCTTGCACTGCTCCTAGCTGAACTGAGTAGCAGCATTAGGAAAGACATAGAGATAGGCAAGCTGTAGCCTGCACCCTTATTCAAAGCATGGTCTGTGGTATAGCTGGAGGTTTGAGCAGAGAAAAAGCAACAATTAGGATTAAAAACACCACTCAAAGGTTCGATGATAATTACAATCTGAGCTCATTCTCATTCAGTGCCATTTGAACCTCTACTATTTAAATCTGTTATTAGGGACAGAGGCCTAGAAATTCGATTGGTTGCGCCAGCGATTAGCGCCTAAAGAGCCCGAGATTTGGGGCGTTACCCAATTTTCGGACGTGCGCAGTGATCCTAGCGCATCCGGCCATATTGAGTAGCCTGTTCGCGTTGGCGCTAAGTCTTTGCACCCGCTCGCGGGCGCAGCCAGATCATGACGTCATTTCATTGTGCAACGCCTTTTTGGCGCCCCGTACCGGAAATTCAGTGGTGCCCCCCTCCGTTTCGCCTGGCACTATTAGTGACAGTTGGATGGAACGTTACCAGGTCCATCTCGTACTCGGGGGGCGCGCTTTAAAGGGGACAGCACTACTATAAAACTGACAGCCATTTGGCCTGGCCATTCTGCTCGCTGCTGGAGAGAGTTGCAGACCTTCAGTGGCAAAGACTTGTTGTTATTGAGCCAGAGGAGCCTTGGGACCTTCAGCCCTGTTCAGAGCAGTTGGATCCAGAAAGCTGACTGCGTCTTATTCGTCGGACAGAATAATGGGAGCTGCTTTGGAGGGGCACATTATCCTTGCTGAACAGCTGGCAGGGGCACAGAGATGGAGGGAGAGAGGGCCGGGATTGGCCAGAAGGAGGAGGGCCAATGGACGTCGCCAAATCCGACCATACGCTGCCAGGGTTTTCAGGCAGCAGGTCTCCTACCTTACCATGTCGGAGGAGCAGTGTCTGCGACGCCTGAGATTTGGTAAGGATGTTGTCTCTGAGCTGTGCCACCTGCTTGCTGCGGATCTGCAGCCGCGGATACGGTGCAGGACCTCTCTGTCGGTGGCCGTGAAAGTCACTGTTGCGCTCAACTTTTACGCCAGCGGATCGTTTCAGGCAGCAGCTGGGGACATTTCTAATATCTCTCAATTTGCGGTGCATTGCTGCATCCGGCAAGTTACAGCTGCCCTCTACAAAAGGAGGCGCGATTTCATCACCTTCCCTCTGACCCTGGAGAAGCAGGGGGAGTGCGCACAGGGCTTCGCGGCTATTGCGGACTTCCCCATAGTGCAGGGGGCCATTGATTGTACACACGTGGCTTTGCGGGCACCATTGCAGAATCCGGAGGAGTACCGTAACCGAAAGGGCTTCCACTCCCTTAATGTGCAGCTGGTCTGTGATCACCGGCAGATGATCATGGCGGTGAACACACAATTCCCTGGCAGCAGCCATGACGCCTTCATCCTGCGGCAGACCTCAGTGGCTGACCTTTTTGAGGCCCCGGATCACCCACGAGGCTGGCTTCTGGGCGACGAGGGCTATTCTCTCTGCCCATGGCTCATGACCCCGCTCCGTTTGCCCACGACCCCGCTCCGTTTGCCCACCACCCTGGCAGAACAGCTTTACAACAACAGCCATCAGGCCACCAGGAACATTGTGGAGCACACAATTGGTGTGCTGAAGCAGCGGTTCCGCTGTCTAGACCATTCGGGGGGCGCCCTACTGTACTCGCCGGAGCATGTGGCGCGCATCATTGTTGTCTGCTGCATGCTCCACAACCTGGCCATTCAACGCACCCAGCCAATGCCAGCCGACCCTCAAGGTCCAGCAGAGCAGGCGGACGAGGAGGTGGAGGAGGAGGAGCATGCGGGCGAGGAGGATCAGGAGGAGGAGGAGGAAGATGGGAGGGCTCCAGAAACTGGAAGGGCCATTCGTCAGAGGCTCGTAAGGACTCGGTTCTAGGCCCCTCGGACGGAATGGTGGCTGTGAATCGAACAGCGCCTTCCGGTTTGCTGTAAGCCTATGAAGGCATCGATGATTGTAAATAGTGTACAGCTCGATTGTAAATAAAATGTTTTCGTTATTTTCAAACAAGTGCTTCCTTCCAGCATGACAACATAATGGCAACAGAAATCATAACTAACAAACTAACAGATAACTGTGTGGCAACCCAGCGAAACTAACCAAACCATAACAAACAAACACAACAGGTGTGGACTGCCTTAAAACCAGAAAAAGAGACGTCTTAGCACCTCCCTCTACTGGTGACCCCTTGATGGAGACCGACTCCTCTTACGAGGTCGGCCCCTTCCCTCCCTGCAGCTCCTCCGTAATTGTACCCCAGTGGCTGGGTCAAGGCTGGGGGACGCCTGCTGAGTGTCTGGAGGCGCTGAAGCCCCTGAGGGACGGCCTGGCCGACCTCTGGGCTTGGAGGTCCCGCAAGCAGGCTGCTCCAACTGGGCATGTCTGCTAGCAGTGTGCCGCGCAGGTGGTGGCAGCTGCTCTGCTGACGTGCCAGTGTTGGCATCAGGACTGGTCACATGCAGAGAGAGGACACCTGCACCGTGGTCGGCCGACACACTGGCACTCTGACGGTGCTGCACCGGATCATCCGCCGCTATCGACTGCTCCACAGATTCATGGCCTGCTGTGGTACTGCAAGGGCCTGGGGTGATCCTGCCTGATGCAGCTACGATGGCAGCAGTGAGTGTTCGCGTGGCCTCAATCTGTGTGTGGACGAGGCCAGCAAGTGACTGCGTGGCAGCAGTGAGGACCTGCGTGGCAGGTGCCAGTGCTTCGGAGAAGCCCTGGACAGTCCTTTCCACTGCTTCGGACAAGGCCGGAACAGTCCTTTCCACTGCTTCGGACAAGGCCGGAACAGACCTTTCCATTGCTGCCCCGAAGCCCTGGACAGACCTTTCCATTGCTGCCCTGAACAGTCCTTTCCATGCTGCCCCAAAGTCCACCACACTCTTTGCCAGAGTGTCGATGGACTCAGGCATCCTCCCCACTGCAGCCATAAGCTCAGTGTGCCTGAGCCGGGCCTGGGCGCTCATTTCTGCAAGGCTACACACCTCCTCTGCACTCTGTGCAGCAGTCATGGTGGCCTGCCTCGCCCTCCGTGGAGACGGCCCCCGAGCGTCTCTACCCCCCGCGCGTTGCTGCAGGCCGCTGGTCCCTGCAACTGGCTCCTCATCAGATCCCCCCCCCCTCCCCTCAAGGGAACCACTATCCCCAGTCTCCACATGCGGTGGCTCCCCTGAGGCTGGCACGGATGGTCCGGCTTCCTCCTGGTCGTCGCCTCCGGAGGCACTTGCACTGGCAGCTTGAGGGGCCGGCTCCCGAGCTGGTGATGCAGCATCTGAAAGCAGGGAGGTTGAAGAGTGGCTTTAGCAAAAGGACAGTTTGGCAGCAAGGGATGCAACAGTGCGGCAATGGTATGACATGGGTCCACATTGAGAAAGCATGCTGGCGGGGGAAACAACTGAAAGGTGACAGCTGTAATAGTTGAGAAACTTACCATCGCTGTGGACAATGGGGTCGGCAGCTGCAGTGGTGACAGGACCACTCAGACGTCCTCCCACAATCTGGTGGACTCTCTCCTCGAGATCTGTCAGAGGCTCCACTTGAGGACGGCCTCCTCCGGTGCGAAGCTGCTCCTTTCGATTCCGCGCCAGCTTGGCCTGCAGGGCAAAGGACGGGAAGTGATGTTACATGATGCCCTGAGTTATCATCTCATGCCCCCCATGGTGGAAGAGCCCTTACATGATGCCCTGAGTGATGTTCTCATGCCCCCCATGGTGGAAGAGCCCTTACATGATGCCCTGAGTGATGTTCTCATGCCCCCCATGGTGGAAGAGCCTTACATGATACCCTGAGTCAAATGTGGATGTGTGTGACCAGAAAGGGCCATGGGTGCTTGCTGACAGATGGCCATTGGGGTATCGCGCACCCTGTAGCCATAAAGTCAGGTGCTCATGGAGGGATGCATAAGTTTACATTAACTCCACTCACCCTGATGACCCGAGTGAGGTCGTTGAATTTCTTCCGGCACTGGACAGGGCTCCTGGTCGCCATGCTGTTGGAGTTGACCCTCGGAGAAACATCCCTCCAAGCTCGTCGGTAGTCCTTATGATTAGGCCTCCTGCCATTGTCTGGGTATAGGACATCTCGCCGCCGCTCCATTGTGGACACCAATTCCTCCAGAGACTCGGTGATGAAGCGCTCTGCTCTCTGCCTCACCCTCTCCATCTGCTCCAAGTTTGTTGCGCCAGAGAAGGGCCTGCGCCGATTTGTAGGTAATTGAGAGCACTCGCGCTGCGCCCGCCCGCCCCGATATTGAGTAGTGCCGGCATGTTAGCGCCTTAGGTGCCCCATGTAACGCCTGATTTCGCGCCTCAATCACCTTTGGGGCGCTGCAACACGATGGGCCGAAGGGCCTCTTTCTGTGCTGTATAACTCTAAGGCGCAGAGTGTGGATGCTGGAGCTGCCTGACCCACCCCTTTAAGAGCTGGCCGGTGCCGGGAAGTCTCGTGGTCATCGGTAATTGAGAGCACTTGCGCTGTGCCCGCCCGCCCCGATATTGAGTAGCGCCGGCATGTTAGCGCCTTAGGTGCCCCATGTAACGCCTGATTTCGCGCCTCAATCACCTTTGGGGCGCTGCAACCCAATATCGCACGAGGTGTCGATAAGTTGCGCCTGGCTATAAAATTTGCGCTCCGCCAATTCTAACGCCCCAAGCGGGGCTATAACCAATTTCTAGGCCAGAGTGACTAGCATTTGGACAAATATGAGCTGATCAGATAGAGGCAGTATGGATTTGTAAAGGGTAAGTCTTTTCTAACGAACCCAGTTGAATTTTTTGAGCAGGTAACTAACGTGGTAGACAGGGGTAAAAACAGAAAATGCTGGAAATACTCAACAGGTCAGACAGCATCCGTGGAGAGAGAAACAGAGTTAATGTTTCGGGTCAATGACCTTTCATCAGGTAACTTACCTGGTTCTGATGAAAGGTCATCGAACTGAAACGTTAACTCTGTTTCTCTCTCCACAGATGCTGCCTGACCTGCTGAGTATTTCCAGCATTTTCTGTTCTTATTTCAGATTTTTATTTCCAGCATCCGCAGTATTTTGCTTTTATGGTAGATAAGTGAGTGTCTATGGATGCAATTTATATGGACTTCCAAAAGGCATTTGACAAGGCTACACATAAGAAAGAGACTGTTAATAAAAATGAGAGCGCTTTGAATTGGAGGCTACCTATTAGTTGGGTAGGAAATTGGTTAGGAGGTAGGAGACAGAAAGTAGGGATAATGGCGATGTACTCAAATTGGCAGGATGTGACTAGTGGTGTGCCCCAGGGATCTTTACTGGGACCTCAGCTTTTCACTATATTTATCAATGATTTGGATGAAAGAATAGAGAGCCGTATATCTAAGTTTGCTGATGACACTAAGGCCGGAATTTTACCGGCGCTGAGAGGACAGGATCGGAGGCAGGTCAGCTGTGAAATTCAAAATGATTGACAGCAGGTTGGGACCCTGGTGTCAACCCGCTTCCACGCTAGTCTCCCAGGTGTCGGGTCTGTCAGCGCTGATCAAACCCGACACCAAGCGGTGGGGGAGGCAATTTACATCATTAGCTGGATTGTTAAGAGGCAATTAAGTATTATTTTAAGCTTACCTTTAGATTTTTAGAGTTCACCAACGGCTTCCCCGTTGCTCGGGGATCACGTTGGGTAAGGAGGTCATGTGTTGTGTCAGCATGGGATGATTTACTAACTTGACAGCTGCAAATAGTCTATAAAAGCTCCCGTTTCATAGGTCTTCACTTTCCAAGGTTAGAAGCTGTTGCTTACTGCATTTGGAAGCCAGATTGAGCTTTATGCAGCTAGCAAGTGTTTGGAGCAAACTCTCTATCCATGTCACCTGATTAGAACAACCTCTCTCACCATTGAAAGATCGCTTCTGTCATCTAAATGTCACCTGCCATCTATTCCATCAGCATTGGTGCCCTTGAAAAAAATCTCACCTTGATCCTCAGAATCCCACCTACCAGCCCCAACACCAGCATCACCGGGCACACTAGCAGCACCAACACCAACCTTCTCCGCAATCAACTGATGCTGCACAGGACAGAGGGCATCAGCACCTGACCGCATTGCTGCCCGGGACGCCAGGAATGGCCTCACCATGGCTACATTTACTTCACTTGACGCTGCATACCCTGGCTGCCACATGATGTGCCAGGTTGGCACCACCCCACATCAACATTATAAAGCATCCTCACCATGCCCAAGCCATTCCTTTCACACTCATCACCATTGCGGGGGGGGGGGGGTACCCTTATGTCTCACTATTCACTGCAACTCACTAAGCCACTTCCAAAGGTTCACACAAATCTGTCCAAGAATGCAAAGTGTTGAAAATAAAGATTTCAATGTTTGACAGCACATTACTAGAAACTTCACATGAACATTGGCTAAAACACCCAAGTGCCTACCCTTGTGTGTTGTTAGTTGGTATGATTGGACCAGGATGAGGGTGAGTGTGAGGGGTGGCTAGTGAGATGGGGAAGTGATAATGCAGATAGAGAGAGAAGAGTGGAGGTGCAAGGTAAGCTGGTGTGAGTAAGGATGTGAAGCAGTAGGGTAGGGAAGGCAGAGTGATGGGGATGTGATGTGACACAGCAGGACGAAGTTCATTATGGCTTGGCAGTAACGTTTCGTGATCTACTGAGAACATTGAAAGGTTTGCGCCACTGCAGCCTGATCCTCCTGACCACATCCCTGCTTGTGCCCTCCTGTGCAATGTGCAACCAGGCTGTGTTGGTGTCCTGGGGAGGCCTCTTCCACTCATTGGAAGGGAAGAGGAACTCCCTGTGTGCTGTGACTCCCACCATAAGCATAAGGAGGGAGTCATGGGAGAGCCTGGGTGCAGCCGTGCACCTTTGTGCAGTGCTTGTCAGTGTTTGCAGCACCTCCATGCTGTAGAACACTGACAGTACAACTGTCAAAGTAAATTTGGACATGGCCCCTTTAAAGAAACCGGCTGATGACGCGTCATCAAATGACGTAATCAGACCCGCTTCATTTTAATTCGCCGTGAACCTCTCTGGGCGGGCTTAACAAGCCCAATCATCGTAAAATCACTTCAATAGAGTGGGGTGGTGCCAACCTGGCACATCATGTGGGGGTACAGCGCAGATTCACCAGAATGATACCGAGGCTAAAAGGATTAAAAGATACTGGAATCTATACTAAAAGAAGTAATAGAAGAGCATCTAGAGACAGAAAATATAATAAAAATAGTCAGCAAGGCTAAGTCATGCTTAACTAACCTGATAGAATTCTTTGAAGAGGAAACGGAAAGTGTAGACCAGGGTAATGCAGTAGATGTCATATACTTGGATTTTCAAAAGGCCTTCGATAAGATACCACATGGTAGGCTCATGACAATGGTTAGGGCATGTTGAGTCAGGGGATAAATAACTGAATGGATAGCAAATTGGCTAAAAAAACAGAAAGCAGAGAGTAGGGGTAAAGGGAAGTTATTCAGATTGGAGAAAGGTAGAAAGTGGTGTTCCACAAGGATCAGTGCTGGGATCACTAATTTACATTAATGATTTGGACTCGGGGAACAAATAACTCAATATCAAAATTTGCTGATGATACCAAAATGGGGGTTGTAGCTAACACCGAGGGAGTATGCAACATAATACAAGAAGACATTAGAAAACTTGCAGAGTGGGCAGTTAAGTGGCAAATTAAATTGAACATGTGAGGTGATGCACTTTGGTCGAAGAAATAGAAACATCACCATAGAAAATAAAAAAAACTGAAGGGAGTGGAAGAGCAAAGGGATCTAGGGATACAGGTGAACAAATCATTAAAAGCAGCAACGCAAGTCAGCAAAGCAATTAAAAGTGCACTGGGATTTATTTCTAGGGGTATAGAATTCAAAAGTAGTGAGGCTAAGATAAACATGTATAGGACCCTGGTCAGGCCACACTTTGAGTACTGTGCACAGTTCTGGTCTCCATACTATAAAAAGGACATCGAAGCACTGGAGAAAGTGCAAAAAGATTTACAAGGATGGTACCTGAACTGAGAGATTACAGCTATCGGGAAAGATTGAACAGGTTGGGGCTTTTTTCTTCAGAAAAGAGAAGACTTAGAGGTGATCTGATCGAGGTCTTTAAAATTTAAATGGGTTGGACAGGGCAGATGGGGAGAGAATGTTTCCACTTGTGGGAGAATCCAAAACTAGGAGCCATAAATACGAGATAGTTACTAATAATTCAAATAGGGAAATAAGAAATGTCTTTACTCAGAGAGTGGTTAGAGTGTGGAATTCGCTACCACAGGAAGTGGTTGATGCAATTAGGTTAGATGCTCTCAAAAAGGAAACTAGATGAGTACATGAGAGAAAAGGGAATAGAAAGATATGCTGAAAGGCTGAGATGAGGCAGATAGAATTGTGTGCAGTATAAACAGCACATACTAGTTGGGTCGAATGGCCTATTTCTGTGCTGTATATTCTATGTAATTCTATGTAAAATTATGAGGTCAGGTTGCATAGACTAGGCTTGAGTATAGAAGATTACAAGGTAATCTAATTGAAGGATTTAATGGAGATGGAGTTAAGATAGATCAGCCATGATCTAATTGAATGGTGGAACAGGCTTAAGGGGCTGAATGGCTTACTCCTGTTCATATGTTCCTACTACAGAAACATGGGGTTTAAGATTACAATTGAAATGAATTCACAACAAGTGCATTTACAATATGCGGCACTTGAACGTTTCCACTGATTGTGAACTATGCAGTTGTCTTCCTCTTCTTCTCCTTCTTCTTCTCCTTCTTCTCCTTCCTCTTCTCCCTCTCCTTCTTCTCCCTCTTCTTCTCCCTCTTCTTCTTGGTCAACTACTGGCTGGGCAGGTTGCATTTCTTGGGTGTGTGAAATGAGGAAGGCACAAGGGTGGAGTTGTGATGAGGGGAGGGGGGTAAAGCAAGAGGTGCATGCAAGAAGGACGTTAATGTATGAGGATACCAGCATCTTGTATCCTTTCAGCCCCACCGCTGGCCAAGGGCTCAGCCATGCCCCTGCCAAGAATGGCCAGCACCGTCTGCTGTAAGGGGGTGAGGTGAATCTAGGAATGGGAGGGGTGCCTCGTGATTGGAACAGATTGTTGGTAGATGAGTGATTGAGAAGTGTGTGAGGCTAGTGATGCAGTTGGTAGGAAATTACTTTTGAAGATGCATTCACTGACCTTGACCAGTGGTCTGAGGTCATGAAGCTTCTCTGGAGAAGTCACTGGAACCATATGGTGGGGGCGACACGACTCGCAGTGACGGTCTCAGTGATCTGGTCCCACATTGTTCTTTCTGGAGGGCCTTCTGGCCCCTGTGGGTAGAGGACCTCTCTTGCAGTGTTGACCCCCTGCACAAAGCTGGAGTGCTGTGTGCGAGACCCTGGGTGCCCTTTCCCTGGCTTGCTGAGCCATTGGTGTTAGTACTGAAGCACTTTTCTCATTTTTTTAGGTGCAGAAAGGAATTCAGCTTTAAGAGTTGAAGACTCCCATTTGGGAATTTTTTTCCAAATGTTATTGGCCCAGAAATTTGGGTCTCCACGGGTGAGTACGTATGGGGTACTCACCCGTAAGCCCAATGGAAATGCCGGTTTCGTGCATGCACTGCGCATGCGCGGGAAACCGGCACTTCCGTTCCCCTGAAAGAAGGGGTTCAGTGGTCAAACGCGTGCGCTGGAGAGGCAGCGCGTGCGCATCGAACTTACGTTTTTTTTCCAGGTTTTTCCGGGAGGGTAAGTCTCCAGCAGTTACACTTTTAAAAAGCAGGCGCAAGGCCTGCTTTTAACAAGGTAAATGGTAAATTAATTAAAATTAAATCATTTTTTCCACAGATTTATTATTTTTAAATACTTTAAAGAAAGGTAAGTTTATTTTTAGCCCCGTTAGAAAATGTAATTAATTTTTTCAAAAATTAAAATTATTGTTTAAAATAGTTATTTCATGTCATTTATAGTTATTTTAAAAATGTTTTTTTTTAATTTATTTGAAGTTTCAGTGATGTTTTGGGGCTTATAGTATTTATGGTTTTGACAGCTCTTCCTGTCAAACTTATGAATGAAGCATTCCCTGCTACCATTGGCTCTCCATGGCCCACGTGATCCCAGGGGACGCATCGAACTAACTGCGCCCCTGGGATACGCAAGCACTGCGCGCCGGCAGTTGGAGGAGGCCCAGGGTCGGAATCCCACGCGGGCCCACAGCTCAACGGCCGGCGCGCTAGGTAAGTGCAGGTCGGAGGCTTGCACCTGCGGGAAGCCCCCGACCTAAATTTCTGGGCCAATGTTTTTTTTGAGAAGGCAGTTGAGCTGTAAGGGCTGAAAACTGCATATTTTTACATCATTTCAGCAGGCATTCCCCTTTTAAGAAAACGACAATGCATTGGCCTTTTAACATCCCACAATGCTTTGCGAAATCACAACCTTGCTTTCGGAGGCTGTGTGAAGCTGCAACGCTGCCTCTGGATGCCACCAGGAGGGCATTACACGGTCAGTTTAGCGCTGGGCTAATAATCAGCGTGAATTTTTGACTCCTACCGGCGCCACCATTTTCGGCGGCTGTTAACCTGCGGTGGCACCAACAGCTTTCATGGCGCACTCAAACTTTTAGACCTAAATGTTTAAAATTCCTCCTTATGACTCCTCCAGTTGTTCTGACCCCTGTGGCAAAATTTGCATCTCCCTGGTGTACGCCTTCAGTATGTCAGAACTTGCTATCTCGTGGATTTTGATAAAGTGTGTGGAATCTGTTAGA
Source organism: Somniosus microcephalus (assembly GCF_052327205.1). Lineage (NCBI taxonomy): Eukaryota > Metazoa > Chordata > Chondrichthyes > Squaliformes > Somniosidae > Somniosus > Somniosus microcephalus. The sequence continues at coordinate 214,174,914 of NC_140988.1, forward strand.
GAATGTGTTTGCATTATTATGTAATCAAAACAATCAATGGTTCACATACTGTTCAAGAATATCCCCAGCTTAACTGTACTGCAATAAATGCCCACAGAGCTCATATCAATACTGTGAGTTTCAATATGTGGAAGACACGAAGGCAGCGATTTTCTTTGAGGAGGCGGTTTGGAGTCGGGTTGCCTGATGGGCGGGTTTCGGTCCTGCTGCCGGTTTCAGCTGCTCCCAATTCATGATTTTAAATTAAGTGGGCTCATTAAGGCTGCCGTGTGTGTTACCCGGCCCAATGAGCGGGAGCGGGTCTGCTGCTCGCCTCTGATTACGTCATTCCTTCAGTTGTTTTTAAGGGGCCCATGTAGCCTTAGCTTCTCATTTCATTTGTGCTGCTGTGGAAATCGGCCCAGGTCACCATGACAGCTGCCAAAGCAAAGGCTACTCCACGATTGGATGAGGAGTCCCTACAAGCTCTTGTGGAGGGAGTAAAAGGGCGCAGGGAGATTCTGTTCCCTCCCAATGGCCAGAGGAAGCCTCCTCAGCAGACAAAGGCAGCCTGGCTGCAAATTGCTGAGGAGGTAAGCGCTAGGTCCTTATGTTCACGCACCTGGGTGCAGTGCCGAAAACGGTTCAATGATCTTCCGCGCTCATCAAAAGTGAGTATCACATCACACTTTCCTTCAATCTGCTTCCCTTCTCTTCTCATCACCAGCACTCTGCATTGTCAGCCTGCTCCTCCACATCCCACCTTACCCTTACTTCCCTTGCACCCTTACCTATCCCTCTCTCTCTATGTACTGAATCACTTCACCATCCTACCAAGAACCCCTCACACTCGCTCTCATTGTTATGCAATGACAGCAACCAACAACGCACAGGGAGGCACCTTTTGTCACCTCACTCCATCTTGGTCTCCCTCTAAACTTCTATGTTATGGATTCTTCACAGTCGCTCCATCAATCTCGCTGAAACTCCACTTGTGCTCCTTGCAGGAAAAGATAGCCCAGAATAAGAGGGAGAGAGCGACGACAGGAGGAGGGCCAACATCCCTCGCAAGTTTGACAAGCGTTGAGGAGGCTGCTCACGACATCGTGGGAGGTGGCGAGGAGCTGGAAGTGGGGGACGGAGAGACGGGCGCAGTAGAGGAAGCTAGTGACAGAATAGATTTTCAACCCTCTCATTTAGATTTCATGATTGACTGAAATGGCATATGATGTTCATAGAGATTGACTTTTGATCATCTGCACAATAGAATGTGTCTGCTACCTAAATATCAGATGTCTAACTCATGCCTTTACTCTCCCACAGGACCATCGAGAGTCCCCCTCCCCACTGTCCAGGAGGAAGAGCCGAACGACTCCTCAGAGGAACCTGCAGCCTCTGAGGGAGCAGCATCACCAGGACTCAGCGCACCCAGCATCAGCGCAGATATGCACACCTCGGTGGGTCCTTCGCGAGATAGAATAGTGTTGTCACCTGGTGTATCGCAGCTCACAAGTGAGCATCAGTAGATGGTGGAGACAGCGACAGCAGTGGAGAGTCCTCGTCAGAGGTCACAAGACTCTCCTAGCTCTGCTCAGCTGCATGTAGACGCTGTGCCTCTGGGACCATCCAGAAAGAGAGCGCTGCTGGAACTTCAGGAACAAGTGCAGGAGTCTCTGACAGGGTTTGCATCCACGGTAACTGCGAGTGTGCAGAGAATGGAGGTGTCCATCTCAAACATGAGCACTGCCTTGGTGGAGGCAATGGCACATGAATGTGCCACCATGGAGAGGGTGGCAACCTCCATGGAGGAGATAACTCACCAGACTCAACAGAGCATGGTGACTCTTCTAAATACATGGTCTGCTATGGAAGATAGATGGGCATCTGTTGAGGAGAGACACCAGAGGCACATGGATGTCCCCATTAAGAGGACTGTCAGTACAGAGACGGTGAAGTGCTGGTGACCCATGAGAGGGATGCTGGTGGCCGACAACAAGGAAGTGTGGGCTCCTCTCCAAGCGCTCACATGACCATGCCACTGCGGAGCCCTTGGTCAGAGACACAGATTCCGCACCCAACTGAGATGCCCGTCTCAGACCCTGCACAGCCGTAGGAAGAGCAGACTGTTGAACCCTCCCAGGCTCCCAAACCCAGAGGATGTCCGCCAAAGATGTCTATGCAGGCGCAGCATAAAAGTGAGCAAGGTGCCTCTACATCTGCTGAAGTCACAGGGGAAGCACCATGTAGAAGTACGCATAAGAGAAAGTAAACACACAAATAGTCACAAGCGTAGTCACTTGGGTGTTTTCTTGTGTAACAAAGTGGCGATTGTCATCCTGATTGTCATTTTATTAAACAAAAGTAATGGCAAAGAATTGAAGATTTGGCCAATGTGTGCTGAGAAATGGAAGTTGCACAGTGAGGGCTCAGGGCGACTTGCATTTGTAATGATGGTGGTGAGACTGATAAGAAAGTACTGTTTATTGGATAGATGATGTATGGTGTGTTAAGAAGGTCATCCAGACATTCATCTCCATCTGCCAGCCACCTGTGGTTGAAACGTGAGCTTACGCGAATATGGCATGGATGAGTGCATCCCTTGCCTGATGGCTAGCAATGTGGTCGCGTGCTGGTGGAATTGGCACATCCGGCCCCACAAGGTGCCCCTTATCTGCCTCCTCATCATCCTCCTCCTCCTCCTTAAGGCCACATGTGTGCAGTCGATGATGCCCTGCACCCTTGGGAAGCCTGCCATATTTGCAAAGTCAACCGCACGCGAGGTTATACTTGCTTCATCTGTGGAGAAGTGGATGTAATTGTGTGACTTTGCAAAGAGGACGTCGGTAACCTGCATGATGCAGGTGTATGCGGCCAACTGGCAGATGCCGCTGATGTCTGCTGCTGATCCCTGGAAGAAGCCCGAAGCAAAGAAGTTGATTGTGGTGGTGACTTTGACAGCCACTGGTAAAGCGTGTCCACCCGCTCCTCTGGGCTCCAGGTGTTGGTGCAGCATTGCGCAGATGTCTGCAACTACCTCTCATGAAAGTCTCAGCCTCCTTTGGCACTGCTGCTCACTCATGCTGAGGAAGCTCATCCTCGGCCTGTATACCCTGTGGTGGGGGTATCTCCGGCGGTGAGAGACAGCCCTGCGCTGCCGCCCTGTGCACCTGTGCATCATGATGTGACTGAGGAGAAGGTTGGCGCGCCTGTTGCTGATCCTGCTGTTCTGCCTGGTTGTGCTGCTGTCGCGGCTGCTCTTCCTCCAAATCTGACGACCAGCATGAGATGATATAAATGGTGGATATCTCAGTTGAGCAGTAGAGGTTGCAAGCGCTCAGTCAAAGTGGCCAGAGGGTCTTCCAAGGAGGTCACACTGCAGATGGATCTCAGCACTAATGTGTGCCATCTGAAACTCAGCCATGTTGTAGGACCGCTTTTAAGCTGCTGAAGCAGCTGCTAACAATTCAGCTCCTTGTTAAACCCGGCACAATGCAGCTGGTGTGTTTGTCTGACGATGGGCAACACGCAGAAAAACCTCAAAAATTGGAACAGGCAGTTAAAATAAGATTAGCAAGTGCCTCTCCTGCTGTTTGGTGTCGGGTCTGATCAGGACTCGCAGGCCCGATACTTGGCAAAGTAGCGTAGAGGCAGGGTGGCGGTGGGTTCGCAACCCGCCGTCAATCATTTAGATTTTTACTCCCGACCCGCCTCCAAACCCGCCCTCTGAGCGCCGGCAAATTTGCGGCCGAAGTTTGTTTTCATAGGATCCAAAAGCACTTGAAAATCTGTTTCCTTAAAGAGAATAAAAGGCACATTATTAAATACTCGTGTCACTAGATGACGCAGTGTGCAAAAATTGGCTTGGCTGAGTGAACAGTATAAGCAAAAAAGAAAAAAGAAAGGAAGACTTACATTTATATAGCACCTTTCACGACCACCAGACGTCCCAAAGCACTTTTACAACCAATGAAGTCGTTTTTGGAGTGTAGTCACTGTTGTAATGTAGGAAACGCGGCAGCCAATTTGCACACAGCAAGCTCCCACAAACAGCAATGTGATAATGACCAGTAATGACCATAATAATCACTGTTTTAGTGATGTTGATTGAGGAATAAATATTGGCCAGGACACCGGGGATAACTCCCGTGCTCTTCTTCGAAATAGTGCCATGGGATCTTTTACGTCCACCTGATACAGCAGATGGAGCCTCGGTTTAACGTCACATCTGAAAAACGGCACCTCCGACAGTGCAGCACTCCCTCAGTACTGCACTGGAGTGTCAGCCTAGATTTTTGTGTTCAAGTGTCTGAAAAGGGACTTGAAGCCCCACAACCTTCTGACTCAGAGGCAAGAGTGCTACCCTCTGAGCCACGGCTGACACAGCAGCATCTCTTATGGAAGGAATTTTTAGATCTAATCGACTGTGATTAAAAATTGGAGAGGAAATGTGCTTAACTAACAAAAGGTGATGAAATAGATTAAGTAGTTTGCAATAACAACAGAAAATGCTGGAAAAACTCAGCAGGCCAGGCAACATCCATGGAGCGAGAAACAGAGTTAACGTTTCAGGTCAAAACCCTTCTTCAGAACTGAGAAAAAAGCAGGAAATGAAACAGATTAAAAGGCCAGTTTGGGGGCTAGGAAATGGGGGAGGGGATGAAAGAACAAAAGGGAAGGTCTGGGAGGTGAAGAGACATTAAGAGATATTCAGACGAGATGAGATGGTAATAGGACAGGTAAAGAGACAAAAGATGGCTCCAGATGAAGTGTGAAATGCGCTGGCAGAATGAGAGACAGCTGCCATGTGGGAGAGAAAAAAAGGAAAAGGCACAAACCAAAGGTGTGGATAAAAAATATATAAAAATATAATAGGGGCCGAGGTTATGATCTGAAATTGTTGAATTCGATATTGAGTCCGAAAGGCTGTAAAGTGCCTAATTGGAAGATGAGGTGCTGTTCCTCATGCTTACGCTGAGCTTCCGTGGAACAATGCAAGAGGCCGCGGACGGTGAGGTCTGAGTGGGAGTGGAGCGGTGAATTGAAATGACAGGCGACCGGAAGCTCGGGGTCATCCTTACGGACTGAACGGAGGTGTTCCGCAAAGCGGTCACTCAATCTGCGTTTGGCCTCCCCAATGTAGAGGAGACCACATCGTGAGCAGCGAATACAGTATACTAGATTGCAAGAAGTACAAGTAAATCGCTGTTTCACCTGGAAGGGGTGTTTGGGGCCCTGGACAGTGGGAAGGGGGGAGGTATAAAGGCAGGTGTTGCATCTCCTGCGCTTGCATGGGAAGGTGCCGGGTGAAGGGGAAAGGGTGCTGGGGTGATAGAGGAGTGGACTAGGGTGTTTCGGAGGGAGCGGTTCCTACGGAATGCTGAAAGGGGAGGGGACGAGAAGATGCATTTGGTGGTGGGATCACGTTGGAGGTGGTGGAAATGGCGGAGGATGATCCGTTGAATGTGGAGGCTGGTGGGGTGAAAAGTGAGGACAAGGGGAACCCTATCGTGGTTCCGGGAGGGAGGGGCAGGGGTGAGGGCAGAAGTGCGGGAGATAGAACGGACATGGTCGAGGGCCGTGTCAACCATGGTAAAGGGGAATCCTCGGTTGAGGAAAAAGGAAGACATCGGAAGCACTGGTGTGGAAGGTGGCATCGTCGGAGCAGATGCGGCGGAGACTGAGAAACTGGGAGAACGGAATAGAGTCCTTACAGGAGGCGGGATGGGAGGAAGTGTAGTCCAGGTAGCTGTGAGAGTCAGTGGGCTTGTAATGAATGTTGGTCAATAACCTATCCCCAGAGATGGAGACGGAGAAGTCGAGGAAGGGAAGGGAAGAGTTGGAGATGGACCATGTGAAGGTCAGGGAAGGGTGGAAATTGGAGGCAAAGTGAATGAAATTGTCTAGTTCAGGGCGAGAGCAGGAAACGGCACCGATACAGTCATCAATGTACTGGAAAAAGAGGTGAGGGAGGGGACCCGAGTAGGACTGGAACAAAGAGTGTTCCACATATCCCAGGAAAAGGCAGGCATAGCTAGGACCCATGCGGGTACCCATAGCAACACCTTTCATTTGGTGGAAATGAGTGGAGTCAAAGAAGAAGTTGTTCAATGTGAGAACAAGTTCAGCCAGGCGGAAGAGGGTAGTGGTGGATGGGGACTGGTTGGGCCTCTGTTCAAGGAAGAAGCGGAGCGTCCTCAGGCCATCCTGGTGGGGGTGGAGGTGTAGAAGGATTGTACGTCCATGGTGAAAAGGAGGCGGTTGGGGCCAGGAAACTGGAAGCTGTTAAAGTGGCGGAGGGCGTCAGAAGAGCCGCGGATGTAGGTTGGAAGAGACTGGACAAGGGGAGAAAAGATAGAGCCGAGATAGGAAGAGATAAGGTCCGTGGGGCAAGAACAGGTTAAAACGATGGGTCTAGCCGGGCAGTCCTGTTTGTGGATCTTGGGAAGGAGGTAGAAGTGGGCTATGCGGGTTGGGGAACTATGAGGTTGGTGGCCGTGGGGGGAAGATCTCCAGAGGAGATGAGGTCAGTGACAGTCTTGGAAGCGGTGGTTTGATGTTCGGTAGTGGGGTCATGGTCCAGGTGGAGGTAGGAGGAGGTGTCGGAGAGTTGGCGTTCAGCTTCCGCTAGGTAGAGGTCGGTTTGCCAAACAACAACAGCACCACCCTTGCCAGGAGGTTTAATGACAATGTCGGGGTTGGATCTGAGAGAATGGAGTGCTGCAAGTTCAGAGGTAGGTAGGTTGGAGTGAGTGAGGGGAGCAGAGAAATGGAGACAGCCGATGTCACGCCGGCAGTTAGCAATGAAAAGATCTAGAGAGGGTAAGAGGCCAGAGGGAGGGGCCCAGATAGAACGAGAATTCTGAAAGCGGGAGAAAGGGTCAGCCGTGCGGGGGGGAAGACTGCTGGCCAAAGAAGTGGGCACGGAGACGAAGGCGGCGGAAAAAGAGCTCAGCATCCTGCCGAGCTCGAAATTCATTGAGATGGGGGCGTAAGGGAATGAAGCTCAGGCCTTTGCTGAGGACTGATCGTTCGGGGTCAGGGAGGGGAAGGTCAGAGCGGATAGTGAAAACGTGGCAGGGGGTGAGATTGGGAGAAGTGGGGTCAGAGGAATGTGAAGGGGAAGAAGGTTCCGGAGGGGCATTGGTGTTCAAGAGTTGATGAAGCTTGCGATCCTTGACATCGGAAAGGAAGAAAAAAAGTTTTTGTTGAAGCGTCGGATGAGTCGAAGGATGAAATGGAACTGTGGACCCGGACAGCTTTGAGATAGAGTGCATCGGTGCTGCTGAAGAGAGAGGTCGAGAGTGTTCATGTGGCGTCGCATGGCATTGAGCGTGGATCTCAAGATGCAGCGAGAGCAGTAGTTCAAGGAACGATGAATATCTTGGAGATATTTGTAATCCTGGGTGGATCCAAAACACGAAGGGTGGAAGTTTAGTTGGAATCCACGTGGAATAAGTCGGAACCGGAGATAGTTGCTGAGGAAAATGATGTGGCTGTGAAACCGAGTCTTGGCAGTAGTAGTTTGTATTCAGTGGTGTCAGCGATGGCCACTGGGGAAAAGTTTAATGAAATGCATCAGTAATTATCACAGAGATGATTGATGTTGGATGTCTGACATTGAATGTTGTTGAATAGGTGCTCAGAGATGTAGATGAACCATCTTTCCAAACAAAACAAAATGAAGTTCAATAGAGGAACATAGCTCCAGTGATGAGAGTGTTAAACCTAAAATTAATTTATCTTGCAGTCATCTTTGTAAGTTTGGAATGAATATTGATTTTTATTTAATTAAAGAAGGCATAAGCAGTCTCCAGTTCAATCCTGTGAAAATTGTTACAGTTGAAGAAATTTCTGACATCGGACCTCCCCTACCCGCCTCCCCCCCCCCCCCCCCCGGGTGTTAGGGCTCACATCTACCTGTGATTGCGGCCTCTTCTCCAGCGTTCTCCATGACTGGAAAAAAGCCTGTCAATCAGGATGACTTCCAGGCGGGGAACCTGTCCGTGATGTCACACGCATGCTGTGGAGTTAAAGCTTCACGGTGTCTGGGGAAACCCGCGCTCTACCGGTAATGATTCAGCCAATTCTCACTCTATGTAAGGCTGATTGCAACAAACAATACATCAGAAGATACTGAATAATTAAAAGGTATATAAAAACATGTGGTGTAATCAAATTCAATTACAAATCATCCCAGAGACACTTATAAATGTGCATTGATATCCATCGTGTTCTGTAGCACTACCACTGTGCTAAATAGGATTGATTCAGAACAGATCTAGCAGCTCAAAACTGGGCATCCATGAGGCGCAGTTGGCCATCAGCAGCAGAATTGTATTCCACCACAATCTGTAACCTCATGGCCCGGCATATCCCTCACTCTACCATTACCATCAAGCCAGGGGACCAACCCCGGTTCAATGAGGAATGTAGAAGAGCATGCCAGGAGCAACACCAGGCCTACCTAAAAATGAGCTGCCAACCTGGGGAAGTTGCAACACAGGACTACATGCATGCTAAACAGCGGAAGCAGCATGCTATAGTCACAGCTAAGCGATCCCACAATCAACAGATCAGATCAAAGCTCTGCAGTCCCGCCACATCCAGTCGTGAATGGTGGTGGATCATTAAACAACTAACGGGGGGAGGAGGTTCCATGATAATTCCCATCCTCAATAATGGCAGAGCCCAGCATGCGAGTGCAAAAGACAAGGCTGAAGCGTTTGCAAACATCTTCAGCCAGAAGTACCGAGTGGATGGCCCATCCCAGCCTCCTCCGGAGGTCCCCACCATCACAGAAGCCAGTCTTCAGCCAATTCGATTCACTCCACGTGATATCAAGAAACGGCTGAGCGCACTAGACACAGAAAAGGCTATGGGCCCCGACAACATCCCGGCTGTCGTGCTGAAGACCTGTACTCCAGAACTAGCCGCGCCTCTAGCCAAGCTGTTCCAGTACAGCTACAACACTGACATCTATCTTATTTAGCACACTGGTAGTGCCACACAACATGATGGAGGGTGTCCTCAGTGTGAAGACAGGACTGTGTCTCCACAAGGACTGTGTGTGGCCACTGCTGCCAATGCTGTCATGGACAGATGCATTTGCGCCAGGTAGATTGGTGAGGACGAGGTCAATTAGGTTTTTCCCTCGTGTTGGTTCTCTCATCACCTGCCACAGTCCAGTCTGGCAGCTATGTCCTTCAGGACTCGGCCAGCTCAGTCAGTAGTGGTGCTACCGAGCCACTCTTGGTGATGGACATTGAAGTCCCCCACCCAGAGTGCATTCTGTGCCTTTGCTACCCACAGTGCTTTTTCCTCCTGACTGTATATCACTGTGCCGCCTCCTCTTGTGGGTCTGTCCTGCCTGTGGGACAGGACATACCTAGGGATGGTGATGGAGGAGTCTGGGACAGTGACTGAAAGGTATGATTATGTGAGTATTACTGTGTCAGACTGTTGCTTGACTAGTCTGTGGGACAGCTCTCCCAATTTTGGCACAAGTCCCCAGATGTTAGTGAGGAGGACTTTGCAGGGTCAACTGGGCCGCATGTGTGCCTTTGTCGTGTCTGAAGCCGGTGCCTAGGTCGCTGCCAGATGGTCTGGCATTATTGTTTTTCGTAGTGGTTTGTTACATCTGAGAGCCTTGCTAGGCCATTTCAGAGGGCAGTTAAGAGTCAACCACATTGCTGTGGATCTGGAGTCATATGTAGGCCAGACATAAAAACATCGAAGATGGGAGCAGGAGTAGGCCATTCGGCCCCTCGAGCCCCCTCCGCCATTTAATGAGATCATGGCTGATCATCCAAATTCAGTACCCTCTCCCTGCTTTCTCCCCATATCACTTGATCCCTTTAGCCTCAAGAAATATATCCAACTCCTTCTTGAATATATTTAACGAATTGGCCTCAACTGCCCTGTGTGGCAGAGAATTCCACAGGTTCACCACTCTCTGGGTGAAGAAATTCCTTCTCATCTCAGTCCTAAATGGCTTACCCCTTATCCTTAGACTGTGACCCCTGGTTCTGGACTCCCCCGCCATCGGGAACATCCTTCCTGCATCTAGTCTGTGTAGTCCTGTTAGAATTTTATGTTTCAATGAGACCCCCTCTCATTCTTCTAAACTGTAGCGAATATAAGCCTAATCGACCCAATCTCTCCTCATACGTCATTCCTGCCATCCCAGGTATCAGTCTGGTGAATCTTCGCTGCACTCTCTCCATGGCAAGAACATCCTTCCTCAGATAAGGTGACCAAAACGGCACACAATACTCAAGGTGTGATCTCACCAAGGCCCTGTATAACTGCAGCAAGACATCCTTGCTCCTGTACTCGAATCCTCTCGCTATGAAGGCCAACATACCATTTGCCGCCTTAACCGCCTGCTGCACCTGCATGCTTACCTTCAGCGACTGGTGCACAAGGACACCCAGGTCTTGTTGTACTTCCCCTTTTCCCAATCTATTGCCATTCAGATAATAATCTGTCGTCTTGTTTTTGCCACCGAAGTGGATAACCTCGCATTTATCCACATTATACTGCATTTGCTATGCATCTGCCCATCACCCAACCTGTCCAAATCATCCTGGAGTTTCTCTGCATCCTCCTTACAGCACACACGCCCACCCAGCTTTGTGTCGTCTGCAAACTTGGAGATATTACATCTAGTTCCCTCGTCTAGGTCATTTATATATATTGTGAATAGCTGGGGTCCTAGCACCGATCCCTGCGGTACCCCACTAATCACTGCCTGCCACTCGGAAAAAGACCCGTTTATTCCAACTCTTTGCTTCCTGTCTGCCAACCAGTTCTCTAGCCAAGACAGTACCTTACCCCCAATCCCATGTGCTTTAACTTTACACGCTAATCTCTTATGCGGGACCTTATCGAAAACCTTCTGAAAGTCCAAATACACCACATTCACTGGTTCTCCCTTATCTATTCTACCAGTTACATCCTCAAAAAAATTCCAGTAGATTAGTCAAGCATGATTTACCTTTTGTAAATCCATGTTGACTTTGTCCGATTCTGTTTTCCAAGTGCTCTGCTATTACAACTTTTATAATGGACTCTAGCATTTTCCCCACTACTGATGTCAGGCTTACCGGTCTATAATTCCCCGTTTTCTCTCTACCACCCTTTTAAAATAGTGTGGTTATATTAGCTATCCTCCAATCCATGGGAACTGTTCCAGAGTCTATAGAATTTTGGAAGATGACCAGCAATGCATCTACTATTTCTAGGGCCACTTCCTTAAGTACCCTAGGATGTAGATTATCAGGCCCTGGGGATTTATCGGCCTTCAATTCCATCAATTTCCCTAACACCATTTCCCTATAAATACTGATTTCATTCAATTCCTCCCTCTCATTAGACCCTATGTTCCCCGACAGACCAGGTAGTTTCATGGTCACCATTACTGATACTAACTTTTTATTCCAGATTTATTTAATTAACTGAATTTAAATTCCCCAGCTGCCATGGTGGGATTTGAATTCATCTCTCTGGATCATTAGTCCAGACCTCTGGTTACTCGTCCAGTAACATAACCACTAAGCTACCGTTCCCGGTCATGGCTGAACTTCGACCTCAACCCCACTTTCCTGCCCGATCCCCATATCCCTTAAACCCCCTCGAGTCCAAAAATGTATCCATCTCAGCCATACTCAACGACTCTGCATCCACAGCCCTTTAAGGTAGAGAATTCCAAAGATTCACAACCATCTGAGTGAAGAAATTCCTCCTCATCTCAGTCTTAAATGGCCGACCCCGTTTCCTGAGACTATGCCCCCTAGTTCTAGACTCTCTAGCCAGGGTAAACAACCTCTCAGCATTGACCCTCTGAATCTTATATGTTTCAATTAGATCACCTTTCATTCTTCTAAACTCCAGAGAGTATAGGCCCAATATACTCAATCTCTCCTCAGAGGACAACCCTCTCATCCCGGCAGTCAATCTAGTGAACCTTCGTTGCACCATCTCTAAGGCAAGTATATCCTTCCTCAGATAAGATCAAAACTGTGCACAGTACTCCAGGTGTGGTCTCGCCAAAGCCCTGTACAATTGTAACAAGACTTCCTTACTGTTGTACTCCAACCCCCTTGCAATAAAGGCCAACATGCCATTTACCTTCTTAATTGCTTGCTGTACCTGCACAAGGATACCTAAATTTCTCTGAACACCAACATTTAATAGTTTCTCACCATTTAAAAATATTCTGTTTTTCTATTCTTCCTGCCAAAGTGAATAACCTCACATTTCCCTCCCAACTGCCACCTTATTGCCCACTCACTTAACCTGTCTATATCCCTTTGCAGGCTCTTTGTGGCCTCCTCCCAGCTTACTTTTCCACCTAGCTTTGTATCATCAGCAAACTTGGATACATTGCACTCGGTTCCTTCATCTAAGTCTTTAATATAGATTGTAAATAGCTGAGGCCCAAGCACTGATCCTTGTGTCACTCCTCTAGTTACAGCCTGCCAACCCGAAAATGACCCGTTTGTCCCTACTCTCTTTTCTGTCCATTAACCAATCCTCTATCCATTTTTTAAATTCATTCACGGGATGTGGGTGTCACTGGCACGGCCTTCTTGAACCGCTGCAGTCCATTGAAGCAGTTTTTTTTGATACGGCAGAGTGGCTTACAGAGGGCAGTTAAGAGTCACCCACATTGCTGTGGGTCTGAAGTCGCATATAGGCCAGACCGGGTAAGGACGGCAGATTTCCTTCCCTGAAGGCTATTAGTGAACCAGTTGGTTTTTTTTTACAACAATCCGATAGTTTCGTCGTCACCATTACTGATACTAGCTTTTTATTCCAGATTAACTGAATTTAAATTCCCCAGCCGCCATGGTAAGATTTGAATTCCTGATTCCCGATTATTAGTCCAGGCCTCTGGATTACCAGTAACATAACCACTATGCTACCGTACCCACTATGCTAATATTTTACCCCCAACAGCATGAATCCTTAACTTGCGTAGCAACCTTTTATGTGGCACCTTATCGAATGCCTTTTGGAAATCCAAATATACTACATCCACTGGTTCCCCTTTATCTACCCAATTTGTTGATTGATACTCTGTCCAGTGGTATAGCTACTGTTTGAGGGGCCTATAAACTAATCCCACCAGTGTTTTTTTTAAATTCGCTTATGGGATCTGGGCATTGCTGGCAAGGCCAACATTTCTTGCCCATCCCTAGTTGCCCTTGAGAAGGTGGTGGTGAGCAGCTTTCTTGAACCGCTGCAGTCCGTGTGGTGAAGCTACTCCCACAGTGTTGTTAAGTAGGGAGTTCCAGGATTTTGACCCAGCGACGATGAAGGATCGGCGATATACTTCTAAGTCAGGATGGTGTGTGACTTGGAGGGGAACTTGGAGGTGGTGTTGTTCCCATGTGCCTGCTGCCCTTGTCCTTCTAGGTGGAAGAGGTCGCGGGTATGGGAGGTGCTGCTGAAGAAGCCTTGTAGATGGTACACACTGCAGCCACGGTACGCCGGTGGTGGACGGAGCGAATGTTTCAGGTGGTGGATGGGGTGCAAATCAAACAGGCTGCTTTGTCCTGGATGGTGTCGAGCTTCTTGAGTGTTGTTGGAGCTGCACTCATCCAGGCAAGTGGAGAGTATTCCATCACACTCCTTACTTGTGCCTTATAGATGGTGGAAAGGCCTTGGGGAGTCAGGAGGTGACCTAGCCTCTGACCTGCTCTTGTTACCACTGTATTTATGTGGCTGGTCCAGTTAATTTCTGGTCAATGGTGACCCCCAGGATGTTGATGGTGGGAGATTCGGTGATGGTAACGCCGTTGAATGTCAAGGGGAGGTGGTTAGACTCTCGCTTGTTGGAGATAGTCATTGCCTGGCACTTCTGTGGTGTGAATGTTACCAGCCACTTATCAGCTCAAACCTGAACGTTGTCCAGGTCTTGTTGCATGTAGGCATGGATTGCTTCATTATCTGAGGAGTTGTGAATGGCGCTGAACACTGTGCAGTCATCAGAAAACATCCCCATTTCTGACCTTATGTTGGAGGGAAGGTCATTGATGAAGCAGCTGAAGATGGTTGAGCCTAGGACACTGCCCTGAGGATCTCCTGCAGCAATGTCCTGGGGCTGTGATGATTGAGATTCAATCACCACAACCATCTTCCTTTGTGCTGGTTATGACTCCAGCCAGTGGAGCGTTTTCCTCCTGATTCCCATTGACTTCAGTTTTACTAGGGCTCCTTAATGCCACACTCGGTCAAATGCTGCCTTGATGTCAAGGGCAATCACTCTCACCTCACCTCTGGAACTCAGCTCCTTTGTTCATGTTTGTCCCAAGGCTGTAATGAGGTCGGGAGCCGAGTGGTCTTGGCGGAACCCAAACTGGGCATTGGTGAGCAGGTTATTGGTGAGTAAGTGCCGCTTGATAGCACTGTCAACGACACCTTCCATCACTTTGCTGATGATTGAGAGTAGACTGATTGGGGGGGGGGGGCGGGGCGGTAATTGACCGGGTAGGATTTGTCCTGCTTTTTGTGGAGAGGACATACCTGGACAGTTTTCCACATTGTCGGATAGATGCCAGTGTTGTAGCTGTACTGGAACAGCTTGGCTAGAGGCACGGCTAGTTCTGGAGTGCAAGTCTTCAGCATGATAGCCGGGATGTTGTCGGGGCCCATAGCCTTTTCTGTGTCTAGTGCGCTCAGCCGGTTCTTGATATCATGTGGAGTGAATCGAATTGGCTGAAGACTGGCTTCTGTGATGGTGGGGACCTTGGGAGTAGGCTGATATGGATCATCCACTCGGCACTTCTGGTTGAAAACGCTTCAGCCTTGTCTTTTACACTCACGTGCTGGATTCCACCGTCATTGAGGATGGGGATATTCATGGAGCCGCCTCCTCCCGTTAGTTGTTTAATGGTCCACCACCATTCACGACTAGATGTGGCAGGACTGCAGAGCTTTGATCTGATCCATTGATTGTGGGATCGCTTAGCCCTGTCTATAGCATGCGGCTTCCGCTTTTTAGCATGCAAGTAGTCCTGTGTTGCAGCTTCCCCAGGTTGGCACCTCATTTTTAGGTACGCCTGGTGCTGCTCCTGGCATGCTCTTCTACACTCCTTATTGAACCAGGGTTGGTTCCCTGGCTTGGTGGTAATGGTAGAGTGAGGGATATGCCAGGCCATGAGGTTACAGATTGTGGTAGAATACAATTCTGCTGCTGCTGATGGCCCACAGCACCTCATGGATGCCCAGTTTTGAGCTGCTAGATCTGTTCTGAACCTATCACATTTATCATGGTGTTAGTGCCACACAACATGATGGAGGGTGTCCTCAGTGTGAAGACGGGACTTCGTCTCCACAAGGACTGTGCGGTGGTCACTGCTACCAATACTGTCATGGACAGATGCATCTGCGACAGGCAGATTGGTGAGGACGAGGTCAAATAGGTTTTTCCCTCGTGTTGTTTCTCTGGCAGCTATGTCCTTCAGGACTCGGCCAGCTCGGTCATTAGCGGTGCTACCGAGCCACTCTTGGTGATGGACATTGAATTCTCCCACCTAGAGTACATTCTGTTCCCTTGCTACTCTCAGTGCTTCTTCCAAGTGGTGTTCAACATGGAGGAGTACTGATTTATCAGCTGAGGGAGGGCGGTAGGTGGTAATCAGCAGGAGGTTTCCTTGCCCATGCTTGACCTGAAGCCATGAGACTTCATGGGGTCCGGAGTCAATGTTGAGGACTCCCAGGGCCGCTCCTTCCCGACTGTATACCACTGTGCTGCCACCCCTTGTGGGTCTGTCCTGCCGGTGGGCCAGGACATACCCAGGGATGGTGATGGAGGAGTGTGTTCTGCCCCTTGTTATTTCTTATCTCCACCCATACTGATTCTGATCTTCCGGCCAAGATCCTTTCTCACTACTGTCCTTACGTCATCCTTTATTATCACACTCTGCTTATCTTTACCCAAATCGCTACACTGCTCCATTACTTTAACTTTTTTCTCTAGATTTCTAAATTTCCCCTCACCTGACCCCTCACCCCCTTTTTAGTTTAAATCCTTAAGGTGACATAGTTTGAGGGATAAATGTTGGCCAGGACTCCAGGTGAACTCCCATGCACATCTTTGAAAATGCCATGGGAACTTTGACGGGACCTCAGTTTCACCTCAGATCTGAAAGACAATACTTCTGACAATGCAGCTCTCCCTCAATACAGCACTGGAGTGTCAAACATTATAAACATTATAAAGTATTCTTTATGTCAGCTAGGTAGTTGCTCCCAAAGCATTGTAACCTTTAAGATATTAACACTTCGTTTGGAACATGTCTTTGCCTTTTGAATGAGACTAATAAATGTACTGTATTGAAGAAACAAAATAAAGTATTAATTTAGCCCTTGCTCACTTTCCATTACATTCTCATTTATCTCCATGTTAACATTAAACTGTTATTCTTATCTTGGATGCTGCATGTGATGAGACTGATATAAATGATGAAAAACAAAATAGTAGCTATGGACTTTAGAGAACGTTTCACCTTGATAGATATGGAGTCTGAGGCAAGATATATGTAACAACATTAAAATTGGTAATGATTTTGGCTAATTAATTTTGTGATATCTTTTGTGAAACTAAGCTTGTGTATCTTTCAATAGTTCCCAAGGTCCAGGCCATTGTGTATTCTACATGCTCAGTTTACCCTGAGGAAAACGAGGAAGTAGTGAAGCCAGTATTGGGAAAGAGAATAGAAGGAGCCAGAGTACAACCTTACAGGTATATTATATACAAAATATCACTTGCATATGCACAAACAAAATTGCAACAAATCAAATATTTGCTAGAACAAAAATAAGAATCTATATTTATTTCTAAATGCTTTGTTTTAAGATCATAAGACTCCACGTGGCATTTACAATTCCCCAACATAATATTCACTCACTAGTGCAAAAATACTATATAAAGGACCATGGAAGGAACTGAGCTTGTGTGGTATTCATCGTTGGGTATAAATGTACAAGTTTCTTTTAGCATTTATCACTATAATTGGTGATTTATTCAGACTCTTTGGAGACTGTTTCTTGGTAAATATCTTGTGAAACATAAAGCCATGTTTGCAAACAGTGCCAGAAAATATTTTAAACAGGTCCTATTTCAAATCTTGTGATTTCAGGCAAGGCTCTGCCTACAGCATGCATCTCACCCATATAAAATGGGCACAAGGAGTCCTGGGACTTGGCAGTTCAAGCAGTGTGGAAAATTGCCCGGGCATGTCCTATCAACAAAAAGCAGGACAAATCTAACCTGGCCAATTACCTTCTTATCAGCCTACTTCCAATCATCAGCATAGTGATGAAAGTCAACAATAGTGCCTTCAAGTAACACCTGATCACCAATAACCTGCTCACTGGTGTTCAGTTTGGTTTTGGCCAGAACCATTTACTGTAACTCCAGACCTTGCCACAGCCTTAATCCAGAAATGGACACAAGCTGAATGCCAGAGGTGAGATTAACTGCCTTTGACAGGGCAGCATTCGGCCGAGTATGGCACCAAAGAGCTCTAGTAAAATTGAGATTATTGGGGTTGAAGAGAAAATCTTCCAGTGTTTGGAATCATATCTTAAAAAACTCGCCCTCAAGTACCTTACCACTGCACTTTCTAATTCCCAACTACCTAGCCTTTGGCCTACAATTCTTCATGTCATCTCTGCAGCTACTGACTTACTAAATCACACCCTCTCCACCACCTTTGAGGCCCTTCTCCCCACTAAAATCATGACAACAATCTCACCCTAGTCATTTCCCCTGATATAGCCCTCATCTCCGCTCCCTTTAGTCCAAGGGACACAGACTTGAATGTCTTTGGCAGACAACTGGTCTAATAATTCATCACCAGATTTGGCTAGATCATATAAAGCACTACCGGGTCCTGTTCTCCATCAGTAAAGCCACCCACTATTCTAAGGTCATCAAAGACGGCAAAAATAACACCAGGCTTCTCTTCACCACTAACCGTCTTCTCAAACCACCCTCCCCTGCCTCCTTCTCCGTCGCTTACATGTGAGGAGTTCATGGACTTCTTTGTTAAAAAGATCGACAATATCCATTCAACTGCTTCTGCTTTCAATTTTCTCCCTTCCCCTAACCCACCGGACCTCACTTCCTCTCTGTTTCCCCCCTGCCCTAATCCTAAATTTGCATATTTCTCTAATTTATCTCCCATCTCCCCACTTGCCCTTTCAAAGCTCATCTTGTCAATGAAACTGACCTCCTGCTCTCTCGACTCTATTCCTACTAAATTGCTGACAACCCAACTTTCCTTCCTGGCTCCCATGTTAGCGGATATTGTTAACGGTTTTCTCTCCTCAGGTATTGTCCCCCTTTCCTTCAAATCTGCCATCATCACCCCTTTCCTCAGAAAAACAACCGTTGACACCTCCGACCTTGCAAATTATCGCCCCATCTCCAACTTCCCTTTCCTCTCCAAAGTTCTTGAACGTGTTGTCGCCTCCCAAATCTGTGCCCATCTTTCCCAGAACTCCTTGTTTGAATCCCTCCAATCAGGCTTCTGTCCCTGCCACAGTACTGAAACTGCTCTTACCAAGGTCATAAATGACATCCTAATTGACTGCGACAAAGGTAATCTATCCCTTCTCGTCCTTCTGGACCTGTCTGCAGCCTTTGACACGGTTGACCACAAAATTCTGCTCCAATGCCTCTCCCCCGTCATCCAGCTGGATGGGACTGCATTCGTCTGGTTTCATTTCTATCTTTCCAGCCATAACCATAGTATCTAAGGCTTCTCTTCCCGATTCTGCACTGCCATCTCTGGTTGTCACCCGAGGATCTATCCTTGGTCCCCTCCTGTTTCTCATCTGCATGCTAACCCTCGATGACATCATCTGGCAACACAACGTGAGTTTTCACATGTACGTTGATGATACCCAGCTCTACCTCTCCTCCACCTCTCTCGAACCCTCCACCATCTCTATACTATCAGACTGCTTGTCCGACATCCAGCACTGGATGAGTAGAAATTTCCTCCAATTAAATATTGGGAAGACTGAAGCCATTGTCTTTGGTTCACGCCATAAACTTTGTTCCCTTTCCACTGATTCGATCTCTCTCCCCGGCAACTGTCTAAGGCTGACCAAGTCTGTTCACAACCTTGGTGTCATATTTGATTACGAATTGAGCTTACTACCTCATATCCATTCTATCGCTAAGACCGGCCATTTCCACCTTTGTAATATCGCCCGTCTCCACCCTTACCTCAACTTATCTGCTGCCGAAACCCTCATCCATGCCTTTATCACCTCTAGACTTGACTATTCCAGTGTGCTCCTGGACAGCTTCCCTAGTTCTACCCTTCATAAACTTGAGGTCATCCAAAACTCTGCTGCCCGTATGCTAAATCGCACCAAGTCCATTATGACTATTAGATCAAACCTATTAATTTCTGTCTGTGCTATTAATTCATCTATTTTGTTGCGAATGCTTCGCGCATTCAGATATAGTGCTTTTAGCTTAGACTTTTTTCTATTTTTCCCTGATGTCACCTTAGTCACTGATTGATGACCTATTACCTTTGTTACTCTCTCTGTCCCTTCCTGACCCACTCTGCTTATTTTCACCCAAAATTCTGCTCTGCTCCAGAGACATTTCCCTTGCTGCTTTTAAATTTACTCTTTCCTGAATCCTCCCACCACCTCCCTTCATTAGTTTAAAGCCCTGTCTACTGCCCTAGTTATTCGATTCACCAGGACACTGGTCCCAGCCCGGTTTAAATGGAGCCCCTCCCAATGGAACAGCTCCCTCTTTCCCCAGTATTGGTGCCAGTTGGCCCATGAAGCGAAAGACTTATGCCTTGTAGAGATGGAAAGTCTCTGGGGAGTCAGGAGGTGAGTCACTCACTGCAGAATATCCAGCCTCTGACCTGCTCTTGTAGCCACATTATTTATGTGTCTAGTCTAGTTACGTTTCTGGTCAATGGTGGCCCTCCCAGGATGTTGATGGTGGGGGATTGAGCAATGTTAATGCCGTTGAATGTCAAGGGGAGGAGGTTGGACTCTCTCTTGTTGGAGATAGTCATTGCCTGGCACTTGTGTGGCGAGAATGTTACTTGCCACTTAGCAGCCCAAGCCTGAATGTCGTCCCGGTCTTGCTTCATGCGGGCACAGACTGCTTCATTACCTTCATTATTCAATGGCGTTACTATCGCTGAATCCCCCCACATCAAGAGGCTGGGTATTCTGCAGCGAAGTCACCTCCTGACTCCCCAAAGCCTTTCCACCATCTACAAGGCACAAGTCAGGAGTGTGATGGAATACTCTCCACTTGCCTGCACGAGTGCATCCAACAACACTCAAGAAGCTCGACACCATCCAGGACAAAGCAGCCTGCTTGATTGCACTGCAGCAACTCGCCAAGGCTTCTTCAACAGCACCTCCCAAACCCGTGAACTCGGCCATCTAGAAGGGCAAGGGCAGCAAGCACATGAGAACTTCCAAGTTCCACTCCAAGTCGTACACCATCCTGACTTGGAAATATATCGCCACTGGGTCAAAATCCTGGAACTCCCTCCCTAACAGCACTATGGGAGTAACTTCACCACACGGACAGCAGCGGTTCAACAAGGTGGCTCACCACTGCCTTCTCGAGGGCAATTAGGGATGGGCAATAAATGCTGGCCTTGCCAGCGACGTTCACATCCCAGGAATGAATACAAAAAAAATTATCTGAGCAGTTGTGAATGGAACTGAGCACTGTGCAATCATCAGTGAACATCCCCACTTCTGACCCTATGTTGGAGGGAAGGTCATTGATGAAGCAGCTGAAGATGGTTGGGCCTAGGACACTGCCCGGAGGAACACTTGCAGCGATGTCCTGGGGCTGAGATGATTGGCCTCCAATAACCACAATCATCTTTCTTTGTGCTAGGTATGACTCCAGCCAGTGGAAAGTTTGCCCCTTGATTCACATTGACATCACTTTTACTAGGGCTCCTTGATGCCACACTTGGTCAAATGCTGCCTTGATGTCAAGTGCAGTCACTCTCACCTCACCTCTGGAATTCAGCTATTTTGTCCATGTGTAGACCAAGGCTGTAATGAGGTCTAGAGCCGAGTGGTCCTGGTGGAACCCAAACTGAGTATCAGTGAGCATGTTATTAGTGAGTAAGTGCCGCTTGATAGCACTGTCGATGATACCTTCTATCACTTTGCTGATGATTGAGAATAGACTGATGGGGTGGTAATTGCCCAGATTGGATTTGTCCTGCTTTTTGTGGACAGGACATACCTGGGCAATTTTCCACCTTGTCGGGTAGATGCCAGTGTTGTAGCTGTACTGGGACTGCTAGAGGCGTGGCTAGTTCTGGAGCACAAGTCTTCAGCATGACAGCCGGGATGTTGTCAGGGCCCATAGCCTTTGCTGTATCCAATGTGCTCAGTCGTTTCTTGATATCACGTGGAGTGAATCAAATTAGTTTAAGTTTGGCTTCTGTGATGGTGGTGACTTCGGGAGGAGGCCAAGATGGATCATCCTCTTGGCAGTTCTGCCTGAAGATGGTTGCGAATGCTTCAGCCTTGTCTTTTGCCCTCACGTGCTGGGCCCTGTAATCATTGAGGATGGCAATGTTCATGTAGTTGTTTAATTGTCCACCACCATTTACAACTGGATGTGACAGGACTGCAGAGCTTTGATCTGATCCATTGGCTGTGGGATCGCTTAGCTCTGTCTATAGCATGCAATTTCTGCTGTTTAGTATGTGTTGTAGCTTCACCAGGCTGCTACCCCATTTTTGAGGTACGCCTGGTGCAGCTCCTGGCATGCTCATCTGCTCTCCTCATTGAACCAAGGTTGGTCCCCTATCTTGTTGGTAATGGTAGAATGAGGGATATGCCAGGCCATGAGGTTACAGATTGTGGTGGAATACAATTCTGCTGCTGCTGATGGTTTACAGCGCCTCGTGGATGCCCAGTTTTGAGCTGCTAGATCTGTTCTGAATCTATCCCATTTAGCACAGTGGTAGTGCCACACAACATGATGGAGGGTGTCCTCAGTGTGAAGATAGAACTTCATCTCCAGTCCTGTATGGTGGTCACTGCTACTAATACTGTCATGGACAGATGCATCTATGCCAGGTAGATTGGTGAGGACGAGGTCAAGTAGGTTTTTCCCCTCGTGTTGGTTCTCTCACCACCTGCTGCATGCTCAGCAACTATGTCCTTCAGGACTTGGCCAACTCGGTCAGTGGTGGTGCTACCGAGCCACTCTTGGTGATGGTCATTGAAGTCCCCCACCCAGAGTACATTCTGTGCCCTTGCTACCCTCGGTGCTTCTTCCAAGTTGTGTTCAACATGGAGGAGTACTGATTCATCAGCTGAGGGAGGGCGGTAGGTGGTAATCAGCAGTAGGTTTCCTTGCCCATGTTTGACCTGATGACATGAGACTTCATGGAGTCCGGAGTCAATGTTGAGGACTCCCCGGGCCACTCCCTCCCGACTGTATACCACTATGCCACCACCTTTGGTGGGTCTGTTCTGCCGGTGGGACAGGACATACCCAGGGATGGTGATGGAGGAGTTTGGGACATTGGCTGAAAAGTATGATTCTGTGAGTATGACTATGTCAGACTGTTGCTTGACTAGACTGTGGTGAGACAACTCTCCCAATTTTGGCACAAGTCCCCAGATGTTAGTGAGGAGGACTTTGCAGGGTCAACTGGGCTGGGTGTGCCTTTGTTGTATCCGGTGCCTAGATTGATGCCGGGTGGTCTGTCCGGTTTTAATCTTAATAAACTTCTTTGTAGACATTTGGTACAACTGAGTGGCTTGCTAGGCCATTTCAGAGGACAGCTAAGAGTCAACCATATTGCTGTGGGTCTGGAGTCACATATAGGCCAAATCAGATAAGGACGGCAGATTTCCTCCCCTAAAGGACATTAGTGAACTAGCTGGGTTTTTTGACAATCCAGTAGTTTCATAGTCACCATTACTGATACTAGCTTTTGATTCCAGATTTATTAAACTAACTGAATTTAAATTCCCCAGCTGCCGTGATGGGATTTGAACTCATGTCTCCTGTTCATTAGTCCAGGCCTCTAGATTACTAGTCCAGTAACATAACTACAATGCACCGTACCCCTTCATTCCGTGATAGTCTATAGTGCTTGCATTTCTAGAAGGAAAAGAAGGCCAGGGCTACATTCTACATGCATGACTGCTGACCCCACCAGTAAACTCCTCACAGCAATAGACTACCTCAGCAATGTTTCATGGGCCCCACAAGAAATGTATACAAAAGTGACAATCACATTTTCCTTTGTCTTCTTCATTTGCAGCTAGGTTTGTTGGGTCTGGGTGATTGCATTGAACTCCCCCCACGTATCTTGCACCTTGATTTTACTAGAGGGTTGCCTTCAGCCCCAAATAGAGCCACCATCCTTTGGTAACCTCCTGTAGCATGACCTCCAACTCTTCAGCATCAAAGGGAGCAGTATTGCTCATATGCCTCCACTATGCCATTGCAAACAATTAGTTGACTTAACTGGTACAACTACAACTTATTCTTTAATGGCAAGCTGCAGTCCTTTTTAAGAATTGTTGGCTTGCTGGAATGTACACTCCCCAGCCATGTTCTATAGGCTAAGCTGGTGGAGCAAGCTTTTCCTGTAGCCTATTTATATTAGGAGGGACGCCAATCAAAAAATTGGTGCTGCCTGTGCTGTATGCCTGCTGAAACCCATTTTTGCCATTCTCACAAAATCTGGGCTTATTTGAGGATACCTTTGTAGGTGTGTGAAGGATAGGATGGAATATGCATGGAAAGGTATGGTTACTGGAACTGTTTGCTACTTATACCTTGAGATGTATTTGTATAATTTGTGAATTGATGCTGGTTGCTAACAGGGCACAGTGACTGGTATAGGCTGGTTATGGGATGGTTTGGGGATAATTAATGATCAAATATGCTTTGTGTTTGTTGGATGGATCACTACCAACCAAACGGAAACAAAACAAATAGAACAAAACAAAATGTCGCCACCTCTATTCCTAGACTAAAGAAACTTTCAGTAGCCCAATAAGCGATAGCAAAAAGTACATCTTATTAACTGCAAAGATTTTAGTCCAAAGGTTATACTAGTTTAAGTCGTATGTAAGTATGTATGGTATCTCCACAGGTTTACTTTAGAAAATAATTTTTTTTTAAACTTTGTATTATAGAGGAGTGTGACTCCATGGTCATATATAATAAATGGATGCATATCCATAGAGTCCTTCTCTGCTGATAAATCTTATTATTTTTAAAACAAGGTTCAAGCTCACCTATTTTTGTTTTCCACAGACTAAGTGCCCCGGTTATTCCTCTATGTTGTCCATCAGAAATAACCTGCGCAGCTGATAAATTCTTCAAGATTGAACCATCGGAACAAGTCAATGGCTGTTTTATTGCTGTATTAACTCGAGAGGTGGGTTCCATAGTTAGATTTTAGCAAATATTTTTGCCAATTTATCTGAACTGCAGTTCCAAATCATATACAGTACAGTCCACCGGTTAAACATTGACAGCAACATGAACTGTTAGAGTATTTGAACTTTAATGAAGCATATGTTTTTAATCAAGAACGCTGTAATAATAATCACTACATAGCACAGAATTTTGAAATTCAGAATTCAGCAGCAAGATATTTCTATCTCGATGAAATTGCATAATATATTTTACAGCAACTTTTTTTTAACATGGGCTATATTATGATAGGATCCCATTTGTATTCAGTGTAATCAGGAGATTATTGGTGGCTTATTGGTTAAATACTCTGCCAGGTATGATACATACATGAATCCTTTTCAAAAAAGGGGAGAAGGATAAACTACAGGCCAATCAGTCTAACGCCAACGGTGGAAAAACTACTAGAGACCATTGTCAAGGACAAAATTCATTCTCATTTGGAGAAGCATGAGTTAATAAGGGACAGCCAGCACGGATTTGTTAAAGGCAATGAAGTGTCTGACTGACCTGATTGAGTTCTTTGATGAAGTAACATAGACGGTTGATGAAGGTAGTGCAGTAGATGTATATATGGACTTTCAAAAGGTATTTGATAAAGTAGTACACAACAGACTTATTTGGAAAATAGATGCTCATGGTATTAAATGGATGGTGGTAACTTGGACACATAATAGGCTATGGGATAGGAAGCAAAATGTAGTGGGTAACATATATTTTTCTGACTGGAGAGAAGTATGCAATGGGATCCCCCAGGGATAATTATTAGGACCATTGCTTTTCTTATATATAAATGACCTGGACTTGTGTATAGGGAGTACAGTTTCAAAGTTTGCAGATTATACAAAACTTGGCAATGTAGTAAATAGTAAGCAGATACCAGCAGACTTCAGGAGGACGTAGACAGACTGGTGAAATGGGCAGACACGTGGCAGATGCAATTTAATGCAGATAAGTGTGAAATTATGCACTTTGATTCTATGGTTCTAAACATGTCAGGGAGAACCCAGGTCTGATCCCTTTATTTTTGCTTATGAGACCTTAGTCTAAGCAGCTTTGGGGTGCTGCAATCAGCCTCAGCATCTCTGGAGTGGGAAAGGGGAAAAAAACAAGGGTCACATAAGAACAGGAGTAGGCCATTTAGCCCCTCGTGCTGTTCCAACATGTTATTAGACTATGACTGATTTGTACCTCAACTCCATTTACAGGTCCTTACTCCATTACCCTGTATACCCTTAACTAACGAAAATCTATTGATCTCAGTTTTGACAATATCAATTGACTTAGCATCCACAGCCTTTTTGGGGGGAGAAAGTTCCAGATTTCCACTACCCTTTGTGTGAAAAATTCCTTCCTGATTTCACTGCTAAATGCTCTAACTCTAATTTTAAGATGATACTCCCTTGTTCTGGATTCTCCCTCCAGAGGAAAGAGTTTCTTTGTATCTAAGCTATTGAATCCCTTTTATCATTTTAAACAATTAGATCACCTCTCAACCTTCTAAATTCAAGGGAATACAAACCAAGTTTATGCAACCTGTCCTCATAATTTAACTCTTTAAGCCCTAGTTGTGAATCTGTGCTATATTCCCTCCAAGGCCAATATATCCTTCCTGAGGTCTGGTGCCCAAAACTGAACGTAGTACTCTATATGGGGTCTGACCAAGGCTCTGTACAACTGAAGTATAACTTCCTTGCTCTTTTATTCCAACCCGCTAATGGGTTTCTACTCCTGATTACTATTCAGTGATCCCTATTGTAAAATATGTGTTGAAATCAATTGAGAACAGAATAATGCTCAACTGTGTTGCCCCCAAGTTGAATAGCCTTCCAACCTGCCCTGTCAAGGCTCGTACATGAAGAATGATCACTTGGATGAAATGCTGGAGGGTGGCTGGCTCCTGCAGGACTTCACTGCAGCATGAATTATCAACTTCAGGAGAGGGGAAAACAGAGGAAAAATTATTCTGCTTAATCATTAAACAGGACTATTTTCTCCCTCGTTTTAATCAGATACTGAGTGTGAAAATATCTTCACTTTTTTGTTAGACCCACCGAAACAGTTGACAGTTCTAGTGAACTTGAGAAGATAATTCTGCCCAAGTAAGATTCACTTTCAATAATCCTTTTATGTTGTCATTCTGTTCATGAGGAAATTCAATTAGGCAATTTCGTGTAAAATAAAGTGGATTTATAGTATGCTACAAAGTTACACTACAGATTGGTGATTCAGATGTTATAATAGCTCATGCAATTGATATGAGTCATCAGATTATGCCATAGCAGTTAATGCACTCCAATATAATAACTTAAACTGTATTTTGGACTTGGCTATTTTCATACTTGAGAGTGCTTAGAGTGCTGTAAAGTCCACTGGGTCTGTGAAGTTGACCACTACCTGAAACTGTTTACCATGGCAGTCCTATAACTTGAGTTTTTCTGTGCTCTTAGCAATTACCAGAGTTAATTTCATGAGACAACCATACCTTTGATGGTTGTCTGCATCTGTACCCTGTTGTTAAGAAGATAGAATAGTTATTATACTTTGTGGTACCAGTGTCACAGTAATTATGACTGCAGTGATCAAGTACATCCCATCTTCTGACAGGAAGGTTAGGATTTATGTGAAAATATGGTACGAGGAGTTGCATTGCTGAAGGAAGTGAAGTATGGCTTGCTTGTAATGTTTTCAGCTTGTCCTGAAAGAAAGAAGGGAGTGTGTAATGGTAGCCCAGTGATACATTTTGAGGATGCATGTCTTCGGCGATTAGAGTGGATGTTGTGTGAAAAGTGGCAGAGGCGTGGAGAAGTGAAGGAAGTAATAGTGAGGACAGTAGCAGGTGTGGAGTGTGAGTCATAGCAGAAGGAGGGAGTGAAGTGTGGTGCAGTGAGCAACTCTTTGGCACCCCCTGGTGGGAACAGCACCTCACTTCTTCAGTGACCTGATGGTTTGATTTTATTATTACACGTTGGATTTTACACATAAATGGGATTATTTCAGGATAATAAACGCTCATCGGATGTTTACGTGTCTATTAATTCTCGGTTGAATATATTTATTTCTCAAACCAACAGGATCCCCAGGACAGTATCTGAAACCTAGGGACACACTCTTCTTCTTCTTAGGCAGTCCCTCGGAACCGAGGATGACTTGCTTCCACACTAAAAATGAGTTCTCGGGTGACTGATGAGTCCAATGCGGGACCTACAGTCTCTGTCACAGGTGGGGCAGACGGTGGTTGAAGGGGCGGGTGGGTGGGGTGTTTGGGTTGACATGTGCTCCTTCTGCTGTTTGTGCTTGGCTTCCACTTGCTCCCGGCGAAGAGACTTGAGGCATTCGGCACGTTCCCGGATGCTTCTCCTCCATTTTGTGCAGTCTTGGGCCAGGGATGTTGCACTTTTTCAAGGAGGCTTTGAGGGTGTCCTTGAAGCATTTCCTCTGCCCACCTGGGGCTCTCTTGCCGTGTCGGAGCTCCGAGTAGAGCGCTTGTTTTGGGAGTCTCGTAACGGGCATTCGGACGATGTGGCCTGTCCATCGGAGCTGATCGAGCGTGGTCAAAACTTTGATGCTGAGGATGTCGGGCTGAGCGAGAACACTGACGTTGGTGCGCCTATCCTGCCAATGGATTTGCAGGATCTAGCGGAGGCAGCATTAGTGGTACCTCTCCAGTGCTTTGAGGTGCCTGCTGTACATGGTCCATGTCTCTGAAGCATACAGGAGGGCGGGTATCACTACTGCTCTGTAGACCACGAGCTTGGTGCTGGGTTTGAGGTCCTGGTCTTCAAACACTCTCTTCCTCAGGCGACCGAAGGCTGCATTGGCACACTGAAGGCGGTGTTGGACTTCGTCATCGACGTCTGCCTTTGTTGACAGTAGGCTCCCGAAGTATGGAAAGTGGTCCACGTTGTCCAAGGCCTCGTCATGGATTTTGATAATTGGGGAGCAGTACTATGTGGCGGGGGCAGGTTGGTAGTGGGTCTTTGTCTTACGGATGTTTAGTGTAAGGCCCATGCTCTCGTATGCTTCGGTGAAGGTGTTGACGATGGTTTGGAGTTCGACATCAGAGTGTGCGCAGACGCAAGCGTCGTCTGCATACTGTAATTCGATGACAGTGGATGGGACGAGTTTGGATCTGGACTGGAGGCAACGGTGGTTGAACAGTTTCCAGTTTGTTCTATAGATTAGCTCCACTCCAACGGGGAGCTTACTGAGGGTGAGATGGAGCATTGCAGCCAGGAAGATCGAGAAGAGCGTTGGTGCGATGACACAGCCTTGCTTGACCCCGGTCCGTACGTGAATTGGGTCTGTGGTGGATCCATTGGTCAGGATCACGGCTTGCATGTCCTCGTGAAGCAGGCGGAGGATGGTGACAAACTTTTGAGGGCAGCCGAATTTGAGGAGGACACTCCATAATCCCTCATGGTTGACAGTGTTGAAGAGGTCAAAGAAAGCCATGTACAGCGGTTGGTGCTGTTCCCTGCATTTCTCTTGTAGTTGACGCGCGGTGAAGATCATGTCCATTGTGCCTCTTAGTGGGCAAAATCCGCATTGCGACTCTGGGAGGAGCTCTTCAGCCACTGGGAGAAGGCGATTGAGGAGGATTCTTGCGATGACTTTCCCTGTGGCAGACAGCAGGGAGACTCTTCTGTAATTACCGCAATTGGACTTGTCACCTTTCTTGAAGATGGTCACGATTATGGCATCTCTGAGATCCCCTGGCATGCTCTCCTCCTTCCAAATAAGAGAAATGCAGTTGTGTCAAGCATGTCTGAATTGTCGCCGGCAGATTCCAGTGCTCAGCAGCAAAAGTGCCCCTCCCATGTAAGAAGCTCATGCTGCCGTTAAATAGCATCAGGCACATGTCATTTTCAGGTCTCGGATTAGGCAAGCTGCCAATGAACAGTACAAGTAGTGGTGGCAGCCTGCCTGCTCAATGTTACTGAGCCACGGGGATCAGTTTCTCTATTTAATGGCACCCACGCGTACGCAGTGCTGATTTGGTGTCCAAAAATTGTCGCAGACCAAATTCTACACTGTAATGTGAATTTAATGTCACCACATCAGCCATTTTGAAACCTTTAAAAGGTAGCCTTGAGGACGAGTTCATAGAATGTATTCGGGATGGTTTCTTAGAACAATACATTGTAGAACCAACCAGGGAACAGGCTATTTTAGATCTGGTAATGTGTAATGAGATAGGATTAATTAGTGATCTCGTAGTAAAGGATCCTCTAGGGAAGAGTGATCATAACATGTAGAATTTCACATTCAGTTTGAGAGTGAGAAAATTGGGTCTGAAACAAGTGTCTTAAACTTAAATAAAGGCAATTACAAGGGTATGAAGACAGAGTTGGCTAAAGTGGACCGGGAAAATAGATTAAAAGGTAAGACGGTAGATAAGCAGTGGCAGACATTTAAGGAGATATTTCATAACATAAACTTTAACTCTGGTTTATAGTTTCTAAGGTCTCTCTGGTGTAGCAGGGACTGTTGGTAAATCAGGTAACTGTAGTGTAATTAGTGGGATTGATTGATTTAATTTAAATTCAATTAATTAAAGGGTAAGTCATGGCAGGACAGCCGGGCCCCGTGATCTGCTCCTCCTGCGATATGTGGGAACTCGGGGACACTTCCGGTGTCCCTGACAACTACATGTGCAGGAAGTGCATCCAGCTGCAGCTACTGACAGACTGCATTGCGGCGCTGGAGCTGCGATTGGACACATACTGGAGCGTTCACGATGCTCAGGACAACGTGAATAGCACATTTACAGAGTTGGACACACCGCAGGTAGAGGTTGGACAGGAAGAAAGGGAACGGGTGACCAACAGGCAGAGTACTAGGCGCAGGCAGGTAGTGCAGGGGTCCCCTGTGGCCATCCCCCTCTCCAACAGATACACCACTTTGAGTACTGTTGGGGGGGATGGCTTATCAGAGGAAGGCAGCAGCAGCCAACTTCCTGGCACCAGGGGTGGCTCTGCTGCACAGAATGGGAGGAAAAAGAGGGGTAGAGCTATAGTAGTAGGGGATTCAATTGTAAGGGGAATAGATAGGCGTTTCTGCGGCCGCAAACGAGGCTCCAGGATGGTGTGTTGCCTCCCTGGTGCAAGGGTTAAGGATGTCTCCGAGCGACTCCAGAACATCTTGGAAGGGGAGGGTGAAGAGCCAGTTGTCATGGTGCATATAGGCACCAACGATATAGGTAAAAAGCGGGATGAGGTCCTAAAAGCGGAGTATAGGGAGTTAGGAGATAAATTAAAAAACAGGACCTCAAAGGTAGTAATCTCAGGATTGCTACCAGTGCCACGTGCTAGTCAGAGTAGAAATAGAAGGATACTTCAGATGAATACATGGCTAGAGGAATGGTGCCAGGGGGAGGGATTCAAGTTCCTGGGACATTGGAACCGGTTCTGGGGGAGGTGGGACCAGTTCAAACCGGACAGTCTGCACCTGGGCAGGGCTGGAACCAATGTCCTAGGGGGAGTGTTTGCTAGTGCCGTGGGGGAGGGTTTAAACTAAAATGGCAGGGGGTTGGGAACCTGAGCAGGGAGACAGAGGAAAGGGAAACAAGGATAAAAGCAAAAGATAGGAAGGAGAAAAACAAAAGTGGCAGTCAGAGAAATCAACGGTTTAAATCAAACATGGCCACAGTAAATAATAATTCTAATAGGTCTAAGAGCGTTAAAAAAACAAGCCTGAAGGCTTTGTGTCTTAATGCAAGGAGCATTTGTAATAAGGTGGATGAATTGGCTGTGCAAATAGAAGTAAACATAGATACATAGAAGATAGGAGCAGGAGTAGGCCATTCGGCCCTTCGTGCCTGCTCCGCCATTCGATGAGATCATGGCTGATCCTTTAATTCAGTATCCCGTCCCCGCCTTCTCTCCGTAACCCTTAACCCCTTTTGCCCGTAGAAATATATCTAATTCCCTCTTAAATATATTTAATGAGCTGGCGTACACTGCCCTCTGTGGCAATGAGTTCCACAGGTTCACCACTCTCTGAGTGAAGAAATTCCCCCTCATCTTTAATTTATCTCCTAACTCCCTATACTCCGCTTTTAGGACCTCATCCCGCTTTTTACCTATATCGTTGGTGCCTATATGCACCATGACAACTGGCTCCCTGGGATATCGGGAAAAATAGGGACATTGGCAAAGGAGGAACTGACGCAAATCAATATCTCTAAGGATATGGTGTTAAGGAAGCTAAAGGGATTGAAGGTGGACAAATCCCCAGGGCCTGATAACATGCATCCTAGGGTACTGAAGGAGGTGGCCCTAGAGATAGCGGATGCACTAAGGATGATTTTTCAGAATTCATTAGACTCGGGAACAGTGCCGATGGATTGGAGGGTAGCTAACGTTACCCCACTATTCAAAAAGGGGGGTAGGGAAAAAGCAGGTAATTACAGACCTGTAAGCCTTACATCAGTTGTGGGCAAAATGCTGGAGTCCATCATTAAGGATGAAATAGCGGAGCACTTAGCAAATGGGGACAGGATAGGACAGAGTCAACATGGATTTACAAAGGGTAAATCGTGCTTGACTAATCTATTGGAATTTTTTGAGGGAGTAACTGGTAGAATAGATGGGGGAGAGCCAGTAGATGTGGTGTACCTGGACTTCCAAAAGGCCTTCGATAAGGTCCCACATAAAAGATTAGCATGGAAAATTGAGGCTCATGGGATAAAGGGGAAAGTTTTGGCGTGGATAGGGAACTGGCTGTCAGATAGAAAACAGAGAGTTGGAATAAACGGCTCATTTTCTGAATGGCAGGCAGTAACAAGTGGGGTACCACAGGGATCTGTCCTGGGCCCCCAGCTGTTCACAATTTACATTAATGACCTGGATCAGGGAGTCGGATGCAGCATTTCCAAATTTGCAGACGACACTAAACTAGGAGGGGGGGTGGGCTCAGAGGAAGAGACCAGGAAGCTCCAGAGCGATTTGGACAGACTGGGCGATTGGGCGGATAAATGGCAGATGCACTATAATGTGGACAAGTGCGAAGTTATCCACCTTGGGTGCAGGAACGGGAGGGCAAATTATTATTTAAATGGCAATAGATTGGGAGAGGGGGAAGTACAGAGAGACCTGGGTGTTCTTGTACACCAGTCACTGAAGGCGAGCATGCAGGTGCAACAGGCGGTCAAGAAGGCAAACGGTATGCTGGCCTTCATAGCAAAAGGGTTAGAATACAGGAACAGGGATACCTTGCTGCAGCTGTACAGGGCACTGGTGAGACCACACCTCGAGTACTGTGTACAGTTTTGGTCGCCTCATCTGAGGAAGGATGTTCTTGCCATGGAGGGGGTGCAGCGGCGATTCACCAGGCTGATACCAGGAATGGCGGGAATGACCTATGAGGAGAGACTATGTAGTTTAGGGATGTACACACTGGAGTTTAGAAGATTGAGAGGGGACCTCATAGAAGTGTATAAAATTCTGACAGGTCTAGACAGACTGGATGCAGAAGGAATGTTTCCCTTGGCGGGTGAGAACAGAACTAGAGGACATAATTTGAGGATAAGGGCTAAACCATTTAGGACAGAGATGAGGGGGAATTTCTTCACTCAGAGAGTGGTGAACCTGTGGAACTCATTGCCACAGAGGGCAGTGTACGCCAGCTCATTAAATATATTTAAGAGGGAATTAGATATATTTCTACGGGCAAAAGGGGTTAAGGGTTACGGAGAGAAGGCGGGGACGGGATACTGAATTAAAAGATCAGCCATGATCTCATCGAATGGCGGAGCAGGCACGAAGGGCCGAATGGCCTACTCCTGCTCCTATCTTCTATGTATCTATGTATCTATGTATCTCTGTCCTAAATGGTTTAGCCCTTATCCTTAAATTATGTCCTCTAGTTCTGTTCTCACCCGCCAAGGGAAACATTCCTTCTGCATCCAGTCTGTCTAGACCTGTCAGAATTTTATACACTTCTATGAGGTCCCCTCTCAATCTTCTAAACTCCAGTGTGTACATCCCTAAACTACATAGTCTCTCCTCATAGGTCATTCCCGCCATTCCTGGTATCAGCCTGGTGAATCGCCGCTGCACCCCCTCCATGGCAAGAACATCCTTCCTCAGATGAGGCGACCAAAACTGTACACAGTACTCGAGGTGTGGTCTCACCAGTGCCCTGTACAGCTGCAGCAAGGTATCCCTGTTCCTGTATTCTAACCCTTTTGCTATGAAGGCCAGCATACCGTTTGCCTTCTTGACCGCCTGTTGCACCTGCATGCTCGCCTTCAGTGACTGGTGTACAAGAACACCCAGGTCTCTCTGTACTTCCCCCTCTCCCAATCTATTGCCATTTAAATAATAATTTGCCCTCCCGTTCCTGCACCCAAGGTGGATAACTTCGCACTTGTCCACATTATAGTGCATCTGCCATTTATCCGCCCAATCGCCCAGTCTGTCCAAATCGCTCTGGAGCTTCCTGGTCTCTTCCTCTGAGCCCACCCCCCCTCCTAGTTTAGTGTCGTCTGCAAATTTGGAAATGCTGCATCCGACTCCCTGATCCAGGTCATTAATGTAAATTGTGAACAGCTGGGGGCCCAGGACAGATCCCTGTGGTACCCCACTTGTTACTGCCTGCCATTCAGAAAATGAGCCGTTTATTCCAACTCTCTGTTTTCTATCTGACAGCCAGTTCCCTATCCACGCCAAAACTTTCCCCTTTATCCCATGAGCCTCAATTTTCCATGCTAATCTTTTATGTGGGACCTTATCGAAGGCCTTTTGGAAGTCCAGGTACACCACATCTACTGGCTCTCCCCCATCTATTCTACCAGTTACTCCCTCAAAAAATTCCAATAGATTAGTCAAGCACGATTTACCCTTTGTAAATCCATGTTGACTCTGTCCTATCCTGTCCCCATTTGCTAAGTGCTCCGCTATTTCATCCTTAATGATGGACTCCAGCATTTTGCCCACAACTGATGTAAGGCTTACAGGTCTGTAATTACCTGCTTTTTCCCTACCCCCCTTTTTGAATAGTGGGGTAACGTTAGCTACCCTCCAATCCATCGGCACTGTTCCCGAGTCTAATGAATTCTGAAAAATCATCCTTAGTGCATCCGCTATCTCTAGGGCCACCTCCTTCAGTACCCTAGGATGCATGTTATCAGGCCCTGGGGATTTGTCCACCTTCAATCCCTTTAGCTTCCTTAACACCATATCCTTAGAGATATTGATTTGCGTCAGTTCCTCCTTTGCCAATGTCCCTATTTTTCCCGATATCCCAGGGAGGTTTTTTGTGTCTTCCTTCGTAAAGACTGACCCAAAGTATGCATTTAGTTGATCTGCCATTTCCTTATTTCCCATTATATATTCCCCCGTATCTGACTGCAATGGACCAACTTTGGTTTTCACCAGTCTTTTCCTTTTGATATACTTATAAAAGCTTTTGGAGTTAGTTTTTATATTTTCCGCCAGCTTGTTTTCGTAAGCTATTTTGCCCCTCTTGATTATGCCCTTTGCCCTCCTTTGCTCTATCTTAAACTGTTCCCAATCTTCCGCTCTGGTGCTTTTTTTGGCTATTTTATACGCCCTATCTTTGGATTTTATGCTGTCTCTAATTTCCCCTGTTATCCACGGTTGAGTCACCTTTTTAGATTTCCTTTTATGCCAGATTGGTATAAACAATTTTTGCAATTTTGTCATTCTATCTTTAAATGTTTGCCATTGTTTATCTACCTCCAGTCCTCCCAGGAACGTTGTCCAATCAGACCTACTCAGTTCCCGTCTCATGGCATCATAATTCCCCTTGTTTAAATTCAGGACCTTAGTCTCTGAGTCAATTTCTTCGCTCTCCATTTCGAGTGAGAAATCGATCATGTTATGATCGCTCTGACCCAAGGGTCCCCGTACAACAAGATTACTGATTAGTCCCTTCTCATTGCACAGTACCCAGTCCAATATAGCCTGTTCCCGAGTTGGTTCCTCGACATATTGATCCAGATAACCATCCCTTAAACACTCAAGGAATTCCTCCTCCTCATTATTTTTACTGATTAGGCTAGTCCAATCTATATGTAAGTTAAAGTCACCTATGATGACAGCTGTGCTCTTATTGCACGCTTCTCTAATTTCCCTCCAAATACGATTTGGTTGGGATTACGGAAACGTGGCTCAAGGAAGGCCAGGACTGGGAACTCAACATCCAGGGGTATTCGATATTCAGGAAAGATAGGCAAAAAGGAAAGGGAGGTGGGGTAGCATTACTGGTTAAAGAAGGGATTAACACAATTGTAATGAAGGATATTAGCTCTGATGAGGTGGAATCTGTATGGGTAGAATTGAGAAATACTAAGGGGAAAAAAACGTTAGTGGGAGTGGTTTATAGACCTCCAAACAGTAAGGCGGAGGTTGGGGATGGCATTCAAAGAGAAATTAAAGAAGCGTGCAATAAGGGCACAGCAGTCATCATGGGTGACTTTAATCTACATATAGATTGGGCCAACCAAATGAGTAACAGTACTGTGGAGGAGGAATTTCTGGAGTGTTTACGGGATGGTTTCCTGGACCAATATGTCGAGGAACCAACTAGAGATCAGGCCATCTTAGACTGGGTATTATGTAACGAGAAAGGATTAATTAGCAATTTTGTTGTAAGAGGCCCCTTGGGTCGGAACGATCATAATATGATCGAATTCTTCATTAAGATGGAGAATGAAGTAGTTGACTCGGAGACTAGGGTCCTCAATTTAAATAAAGGAAACTATGATGGTCTGAGGAGCGAGTTGGGTAGGATTGATTGGGGAATGGCACTCAAAGCGTTGACGGTGGATAGGCAATGGCAAACATTCAAAGACCGAATGGATGAACTACAGAATTTGTTCATCCCAGTTTGGCATAAAAATAAAACAAAAAAGGTGACCCAACCGTGGCTAACAAGGGAAATTAGGGATAGCATAAGGTCCAAGGAGAGGGCATATAAATTGGCCAGAAAAAGCAATAACCCTGAGGATTGGGAGCAGTTTAGGATTCAACAAAGGAGGACAAAGGGATTAATTAAGAAAGGGAAAATAGAATATGAGAGTAAGCTTGCAGAGAACATAAAAACTGACTGTAAAAGCTTTTATAGATATGTGAAGAGAAAAAGATCGGTGAAGTCAAGCGTCGGTCCCTTGCAGTCAGAATCGGGGGAATTTATAATGGGGAACAAAGAAATGGAAGACCAACTAAATACATATTTTGGTTCTGTCTTCACAAAGGAGGACACAAATGACCTCCCAGAGATGCCGGGGAACATAGGGTCTGATGACAGGGTGCAACTGAAAGAAATCAGTATTTGTAGGGAAATGGTGTTAGGGAAATTGATGGGACTGAAGGCCGATAAATCCCCAGGGCCTGATAATCTACATCCCAGGGTACTTAAGGAAGTGGCCCTAGAAATAGTAGATGCATTGCTGGTCATCTTCCAGAACTCGATAGACTCTGGAACGGTACCCATGGATTGGCGGGTAGCTAATGTTACCCCACTATTCAAAAAAGGTGGTAGAGAAAAGGCGGGGAATTATAGACCGGTAAGCTTGACATCGGTAGTGGGGAAGATGCTAGAGTCCATTATAAAAGATGTAATAGCAGAGCACTTGGAAAGCAGTGACTGGATCGGACAAAGTCAACATGGATTTACAAAAGGTAAATCATGCTTGACTAATCTACTGGAATTTTTTGAGGATGTAACTGGTAAAATAGATAAGGGAGAACCAGTGGATGTGGTGTATTTGGACTTTCAGAAGGCTTTTGATAAGGTCCCGCATAAGAGATTAGCGTGCAAAATTAAGGCACATGGGATTGGGGGCAAGGTATTGACTTGGATAGAGAACTGGTTGGCGGACAGAAAGCAAAGAGTTGGAATAAACGGGTCGTTTTCCGAGTGGCAGGCAGTGACTAGTGGGGCACCGCAAGGATCGGTCCTAGGACCCCAGCTGTTCACAATATATATTAATGATCTGGACGAGGGAATTGGATGTAATATCTCCAAATTTGCAGACGACACAAAGCTGGGGGGGAGGGTATGCTGTGAGGAGGATGTCGTGAAACTCCAGCACGATTTGGACAGGTTGGGTGATTGGGCAGAAACATGGCAAATGCACTATAATGTGGATAAATGTGAGGTTATCCACTTTGGTGGCAAAAACAGGAAGGCAGATTATTATTTGAATGATAATAGTTTGGGAGAAGGGGAAGTGCAAAGAGACCTGGGTGTTCTTGTACACCAGTCGCTGAAGGTAAACATGCAGGTGCAGCAGGCGGTTAAGAAGGCAAATGGTATGTTGGCCTTCGTAGCAAGAGGGTTCGAGTACAAGAACAAGGATGTCTTGCTACAGTTGTACAGGGCCTTGGTGAGACCACACCTTGAGTATTGTGTGCAGTTTTGGTCGCCTTACCTGAGGAAGGACGTTCTTGCCATGGAAGGAGTGCAGCGAAGATTCACCAGGCTGATACCTGGGATGGCAGGAATGACGTATGAGGAGAGATTGGGTCGATTGGGCTTATACTCACTGGAGTTTAGAAGATTGAGAGGGGATCTCATCGAAACCTATAAAATTCTGTCAGGCCTGGACAGACTAGATGCAGGAAGGATGTTTCTGATGGCCGGGGAGCCCAGAACCAGGGGTCATAGTCTAAGGATAAGGGATAAGCCATTTAGGACTGAAATGAGGAGGAATTTCTTCACCCAGAGAGTGGTGAACCTGTGGAATTCTCTGCCACAGAGGGCGGTGGAGGCCAGTTCATTAAGTATATTCAAGAAAGAGTTGGATATATTTCTTAAGGCTAAAGGGATCAAGGGATATGGGGAGAAGGCAGGGACCGGGTACTGAATTTGGATGATCAGCCATGATCTCATTGAATGGCGGAGCAGGCTTGAAGGGCCAAATGGCCTACTCCTGCTCCTATCTTCTATGTATGTATCTATAACTCTCAACAAAGATATATTCCAGTGAGAAAGACTCTACGAGAAGGATGAATCATCCATGGCTAACTAAGGAAGTTAAGGATGGTATCAAATTGAAAGAAAAGGCTTATAATGTTGTGAAAATTAGTGGTAGGCCAGAAGATTGGGAATTTTTTTTAAACTAGCAAAGGATGACTAAAAAAATAATAGAGGGAGAAAATAGATTATGAGTGTAAACTAGCAAGAAATATAAAAACAGACAGTAAGAACTTCTACAGGTATATAAAATGGAAGAGAGTAGCTAAAGTAAACATTGGTCCCTTAGAGGATGAATCTGGGGAATTAATAATGGGAAACAAGGAAATGGCAGAGACTTTGAACAAATATTTTGTATCTGTCTTCATGGTAGAAGACACTAAAAGCATCCCAATAGTAGATAATCAAGGGGCAAAAGGGAGGGGGGAGCTTAAAACAATCACTATCACTAGAGAAAAAGTACTAGGCAAACTAATGGGACTAAAGGCTGACAAGTCCCCTGGACCTGATGGCCTGCATCCTGGGGTCTTAAAAGAAGTGGCTGCAGAGATAGCCAAAATTCCTTAGATTCTGGAAATGTCCAGCGGATTGGAAAACCGCAAATGTAACGCCCTTATTCAAGAAAGTAGGGAGACAGAAAGCAGGAATCTATAGGCCAGTTAGCCTAACATCTGTCATTGGGAAACTGCTGGAATCCATTATTAAGGGAGTAGTAGCAGGACATTTAGAAAATCATAATACTTAGTCAACATGGTTTTATGAAAGGGAAATCATGTTTGACAAATTTATTGGAGTTCTTTGAGGATGTTATGAGCAGGGTGGATCAAGGGGAACCAGTAGATGTAGTGTATTTGAATTTCCAAAAGTCTTTCGATAAGGTGCCAGATAAAAGGTTACTGCACAAGATCAGAGCTCAGGGTGTTGGGGGTAATATATTGGCATAGATTTTCGTGGGATATGTGGAACACTCTTTGTTCCAGTCCGACTTGGGTCCCCTCCCTTACCGGTACATTGATGACTGTATCGGTGCCGTTTCCTGCTCTCGCCCTGAACTAGACAATTTCATTCACTTTGCCTCCAATTTCCACCCTTCCCTCACCTTCACATGGTCCAACTCCGACTTTTCCCTTCCCTTCCTCGACTTCTCTGTCTCCATCTCTGGGGATAGGTTATTGACCAACATTCACTACCAGCCCACTGACTCCCACAGCTACCTGGACTACACTTCCTCCCACCCCGCCTCCTGTAAGGACTCTATTCCATTCTCCCAGTTTCTCCGTCTCCGCCGCATCTGCTCTGACGATGCCACCTTCCACACCAGTGCTTCCGACATGTCTTCCTTTTTCCTCAACCGAGGATTCCCCTCTACTGTGGTTGACACAGCCCTCGACCATGTCCATTCTATCTCCCGCACTTCTGCCCTCACCCCTGCCCCTCCCTCCCGGGACCACGATAGGGTTCCCCTTGTTCTCACCTTTCACCCCACCAGCCTCCACATTCAACGGATCATCCTCCACCATTTCCGCCACCTCTAACGTGATCCCACCAGCAAACGCATCTTCCCCTCCCCTTTCAGCATTCCATAGGGACCACTCCCTCTGAGACACCCTAGTCCACTCCTCTATCACCCCCAGCACCCCTTCCCCTTCGCCCAGCACCTTTCCGTGCAAGTGCAGGAGATGCAACACCTGCCCTTATGCCTCCCCCCTTCCCACCGTCAAGGGCCCCAAACACCCCTTCCAGGTGAAACAGCGATTTACTTGTATTTCTTGCAATTTAGTATACTGTATTCGCTGCTCACGATGTGGTCTCCTCTACATTGGGGAGACCAAATGCAGATTGGGTGACCGCTTTGCAGAACACCTTCGTTCAGACCGTAAGTGTGACCCCGAGCTTCCGGTTGCCTGTCATTTCAATTCACCGCCCCATTCCCACTCAGACCTCACTGTTCCACGGAAACCCAGCGTAAGCTCAAGGAACAGCACCTCATCTTCCGATTAGGCACTTTACAGCCTTCCGGACTCAATATCGAGTTCAACAATTTCAGATCATAACCTCGGCCCCTATTACATTTTTATATATATTTTTTATCCACACCTTTGTTTTGTGCCCTTCCCCCTTTTTTCTCTCCCACATCTCTCTGATTCTGCCAGCGCACTTCACACCTCATCTAGAGCCGTCTTTTGTCTCTTTACTAGTCCTATCACCATCTCATCTTGTTTTGAATACCTCTTAATGTCTCTTCACTTCTCTTTTGTTCTTTCATCCCCATTTCCCAGCCCCAAAACTGGCCTTTTAATCTGTTTCATTTCCTGTGTTTTTTCAGTCCTGACGAAGGGTTTCGACCTGAAATGTTGACTCTGTTTCTCTCTCCATGGATGTTGCCTGGCCTGCTGAGTTTTTCCAGCATTTTCTGTTGTTATTTCGGATTTCCAGCATCCGCAGTATTTTGCTATCGTCGTAGCATAGATATAGGATTGGCTAACTAACAGAAACAGAGAGTAGGGATAAATGTGTCTTTTTCAGGTTGGCAAACTGTAACTAGTGGGGTGCCACAGTGATCAGTGCTGGGGCCTCAACTATTTACAATCTATATTAATGACTTGGATGAAGGGACCGAGTGTACTGTAGCCAAATTTGCTGATGATACAAAGATAGGTGGGAAAGCAAGTAGTGAGGAGGACACAAAGAGTCTGCAAAGGGATATAGATATGTTAAGTGAGTGGGCAAAAATTTGGCAGATGGAGTATAATGTGGGAAAATGTGTGATCCACTTTGGTAGGAAGAATAGAAAAACAAAATATTATTTAAATGGAGAGCGACTACAGAATGGTGCGGTACAGAAGGATCTGGGTGTCCTCGTACATGAAACACAAAAAGTTAGCATGCAGGTACAGCAAGTAATTAGGAAGGCAAATGGAATGTTGGCCTTTATTGCCAGGGGGGTGGAATATAAAAGTAGGGAAGGCTTGCTACAACTATACAGGGCGTTGGTGAGACCACACCAACTGCGTACAATTTTGGTCTCCTTATTTAAGGAGGGATATACTTGCATTGGAGGCGGTTCAGAGAAGGTTCACTAGGTTGATTCCTGAGATGAAAGGTTGAGCAGGTTGGGCCGATACTCATTGGAGTTTAGAAGAATGAGAGGTGATCTTATTGAAACATATAGGGGGAAAAATTCAGTTGGTTAGTGCCTCTGGGGGGCGCTAACGGGGCACTAGGAACTTAGCGCTTGAGCGCGGCAATTTTAGTGCTACTCGCAAAATTGACCAGTTATTTTGCGGCGGCGCTAAACACTACCGCCACGATCTCCTGCGCCTGCAGCTCATGACGTCAATTAAGTGTGCAACGCCCCGGTAGTGCCCCAGACCGGATATTGAGTCGCACCCCCTGCCTTGGCGTCTGCCACTAGGAATGACAGGTAGAGGGGAACGTTTTCAAGTCGGGAAGGGGCTGGGGGCGCGCTATTTAAAGGTGGGCGCTTCCTGCCTTTTCTTGTCGGCAAAATTTTTGGTTTTAACGCTGTCCTAAGGAGTTTTGGCCCTCAGCGTCACTTCTGAGGTTCCTAAGTGCTGCGCTCTTTTCCTGGGGCTATCCATTAGTGCTTCCGACACAATTGCTTTCGAGGTCTCTCCAGGTCGAGATTCAAGGCTGCAGTGAGCAGGGAATGGCTGGCCAGCAAGACGGCCCCTCCCCTTTAATAACTGGACAGCACCAGTCTGTGTGGCTTCCATGGTAATTGGCATCGCCTGAGCTTTGGTAGCATTCTGAGTTAGCGCCTCGCACCCCGACGTTTGCACCTTAAGAGAGGTGTGTAGCACCTGATTTAGCGCTCAAATCACCTCCGGGGCGATAGAGGCGAATTTTGCAGTCAGAAGTGATAATTAGCGCCGGGCACTAAACTTTGTGCCCGGCCGATATTAGCGCCCCAAAAATGGGCGATACTGTATTTTTCCCCCATAAGATTCTGATGGGGCTTGACAGGGTAGATGCTGAAAGGATGTTTCCCCTCGTGGGACAGACAGAAAAGTGGAGTTGAGCCCATGATCAGATCAGCCATGATCTTATTGAATGGCAGAGCAGGCTCGAGAGGCCGAATGGCCTCCTCCTGCTCCTATTTCTTATGTTCTTATGTTAACTTTTCATAGTTCATCACAGTAAAAAGATAACCCTTTTTTAAATTGCATACAATTGGATAGATTATATCAACTCTTCAGGCACAGAAACAGGCCGTTTGGCTCAACTGGTCTATGCCAGTATTTATGTTCCATACAAGCCTCCTCCCATCCCTCTTCATCTAACCTGATCAGCATATCCTTCTATTCCTTTCTCTCTTATGTACTTATTTAACTTAAATGCATCTATGCTATTCATCTCAACTGCTCCTTGTGGTAACGTATTCTGCCCATTAACTTTGGTATTGGACAAGTCCAAATGCAGGGTATGTAATTGCTTATTGGCATATTCTTGCAGTCTCAACAAATATTTGCCTAACAACAACTACTTGCAATAATATAGTACTTTTAATGTAGAAAAATGCCCCAAAGTGCCTCACAGAGGCACAATCACAAAATGGATGCCAAGCTAAATAAGGAGCAGTTAGGTGGAGTTGCCAAAAGCATGATCAAAGAGGTGAGTTTTAAAAAGGGTTTTAAAGGATGAGAGGGAGGTGGAGAGGCACAGAGATTTAGGAAGGGAATTTAACGCTCCTGTGAAGGGCCTTGGGACATTTAATT
Source organism: Somniosus microcephalus (assembly GCF_052327205.1). Classification (NCBI taxonomy): domain Eukaryota; kingdom Metazoa; phylum Chordata; class Chondrichthyes; order Squaliformes; family Somniosidae; genus Somniosus; species Somniosus microcephalus. Next base: position 214,218,063 of record NC_140988.1, read on the forward strand.
ACATTAAAGGCGCTATATAAATGCAAGTTGTTGTTGTTGTGCCACCAGATACGTGGCAAAGAGAAGAGGGGATGCACCGGAGGCCAGAATGAGAGGAATGGAGAGTTCGGGGGGAGCCAATGTAGGTCAGCGAGAAAAGGGATGATGGGTGAGTGGGTATTTGGTCTGGGATAGGAAACAGGCAGCAGAGTTTTTGATGAACTGAAGTTTATGGACTGGGGAGGATGGGAGGCCGGCCAGGGGAGTATTGGAATAGTCGTATCTAGAGGTGACCAAGACATGGATGCTGGTTTCAGCAGCAAATGGCTGAGGCAGGCGATATTACAGTGGTGGAACTAGGCAGTCTTTGTGATTGAGAGAATAAGCTGGTTGAAAGCTCAGCTTGGGATCAAGTAGGGCGCTCTGGCTGCGATCAATCTAATTCAGCCTGACACGTTGGCTGGGGCAGGTAATGGAGTTTACGGCGAGCACCAAAGACGATGGCTTTGATCTTCCTAGTATTTAGCTGAAGGAAATTATGGCTCATCCAAGACTAGATGTTGAATACGTCATCTGATAACAGAGACGATGGATAGATCGAGAGAGCTTGTGGAGAGATAGAACTAGGTGTTGTCAGAATACATGTGGAACCTGATCCATGTCTGCGGATGATGTTTTCGAAGGGCAGCATGTAAATGAGGAAGTGGAAGCGGCCAAGGATAGATACCTGTAGGACTCCGAGGTAATGATGTGGGACAGGACAACGGAGGAGAGGTGTTGTAGGAGGATGGTGTGGTTGACTATCTTGAAGTCAAGGAAGAAGTCAAAGAAAGAAAGAAAGTCTTGCATTTATATAGCACCTTTCATGACCACTGGATATCCCAAAGTGCTTTACAGGCAATTAAGTCATTTTTGAAGTGTAGTCACTGTTGTAATGTAGGAAACGCGGCAGCCAATTTGCGCACAGCAAGCTCTCACAAGCAGCAATGTGATAATGACCAGATAATCTGTTGATGTTGATGTTGATTGAGGGATAACTATTGGCCAGGACACAGAGATAATTCCCCTGCTCATCTTCGAAATAGTGCCATGGGATCTTTTACGTCCACCTGAGAGAGAAGACGGGGCCTCGGTTTAACGTCCCATGCGAAAATTAAAATTAGTTTCTCAGGCCTGTAACCTTTGTTTATCAGTCAATACGCTGTTAAAACCTCAGTTACACCTAATCCCTTTGGGTCTAACTTTTAGTGGGGAATTTAACAGCGTAATTACTGCAGAAGGGCCGATTTGAGTGATTGCACTGATTGCCGCCCCTGTTGGGGAAGGGGTGTGGGGTGCACAGCTCAGCCTGTGTTGGAATAGTGAATGACAGATCGCAACTTGCCAAATCCCAAAGTTGCGGTCAGTTTCAAAGGCGGAATGACGGCGAACATGGCCAGTTCGCTGTCATCCGGATTGCAATTTCTGGGCCAAGGCATTGCCAGCCCTGGAGGCCATGTAGGTCAGCGAGCACAAAGGTAATGGGTGAACAGGACTTGATGCGAGTTAGGATAATAAAAGAAAAAGTACGTAAGTATCTGTGGCCTTGCTAATGAACATGTAGGACATTGAGTTGTCTTCCTCGTTGATTGACCAGGTCTTTTCTTGCCTCTGGCACCAGAAGAAGTTTACAAGTACAGTTTATCAGCTCTTTGTTTTGTCCTCAAAACAGTTGTGAACACTCCTGCAGCCTTAGAACATGTAAAAAGGTGTTTCCTTCATGTTCTTGGCAAGTCTTTCAAATTGTATTTGTAATGTAAGTTTACAGAGTTCTGCCATTCTTTCCAATCTCATCCTGATTGGCAGCCACTGTGGCCCACTTCAGTTGGGCTGACTGGTCAACCTTGCCAGTGGCCAATACACAATAGAGCCTATTGGACTTGGATGCAATCATTTTAAGTGCTGCAGGGCACCTGCCATTATTCCAGTGGGATCCCAGCAGAATCCCAACACAGAACCACTAGAAGCCTTGCAGAACTTCAGTGGCCCTGTTTTTTGGCTAGCTGGCCTCTGATTCAAAGTGAGACTGTCAGTCAAATTCAGACTCAACCAATTCTGAAATCTGTATATTCTTGGAAATTGTGGGTCAAACTACCTCAAGCCTGAAACAAGGAAGACCATAACAACATACCTTGGAACATTGCATTGAATAGACTAATTGCTTTGACAGTTAAAATCCCTCTGTACAATAACTGAGTTTTAAAGTGACAGCTAGCAAAATAATATTGGACAAAAAGACATAATTTTTGTTACAATGGTACTAAACCAAACAGGACCATTTCATATGACTTTGATGCTGATAGATCCTAAGGCAACTTTTATATAGAAGTTATAATACAAGCCATCCAGCCTAACCAGCCCATGTTGGTGTTTACCCACCACATGAGCAAATAGTCCTAAACATGTTTACCCTTCCTAGTTCCCATAATCCCTTTATCCCTTTTTCTTCATCCACCTATCCAATTTAATCTGGACTATTGACCTAATTTCTGCCTTAACTACTAAACCCGCTTCTGCATTTTTGTGGCTTTAATAAAATTGGCCAGGATAGAGGGTAAATATACATTTAAGGCCTAGAAATAAGGGCTCAGGGAACAATCCCTGCACCTGAATGACAAAGCCTGAGGCGCCCCCGATGTTAGGTCTCAGGTCTCATTTCCATCAAGCTGTGGAGAGCAACAGGCAGCTTGCTGGTAAGTGAAGATGGAAGATGGGGCCACTGCTGGTGTCTCAGCAGCTCTCGGGTAAGTAAACAAGTGGGGCGAACAGGAGAAGGGGTGTTCGGGTCAGGACGTCGTGGTGACGATCAGTGTCCATCTGGTGGGGGGGGGAGAAGAGAGGTGGCGATTAGGAAGGGCTTTGGTGTCCATCGGGGGGGGGGGGGGGTGAGCAGCAGCAATTGGGGGGAATCTATCGGTGTATGCCACTGGTCCGTGTTCAAGCAGTTGTCCAGATCAAGCAGCATGGAGAACATGAGGGAAAGTGGAGTTGAGGTCGAAGATCAGCTATGATCTTATTGAATGGTGGAGCAGGCTCGAGGAGCCATATGGCCTATACTTGCTCCTAATTTTTATGTTCTTTGAATGTGGGGTCTGAAGGAGCACTCCTGCTCCATCTGGCTGCACATTCAGGTAAGTGTATTTAAAAGAATTACAGTACCTTGTTGTTTGTGGCCTGACAGGCAGTTCCTTTAAGCACCGCCTATTAGGCTGCATGTAGGGGTGGTTTTCCTGAGTGCAGATGGCGCCGACAGCCTCGGGGCAAATCACTCTTGCAGTGGAGGCTTCAAACGGACGTTAGGCTCTTAGCATATGCAAATAAGGGGCCTATTGCTTGTTTCAGGCGTGGGCTCTGCACGTCGATTTTTTTGTCTTTACCAATATGCCGGGTGACGCAGTTCCGGTTCATGTGCGCTTTCTGCCCATTATATTGGAGGCTTAGGAAGCCATTTAGCGCCCAAAAAACGGACCCGGTGAGGCTGAACAGGACAACAAGATAGCGTGAAAGATGCCACTTCAGGACTGGGATCACAGCAGTGGAACTGGCCATGGTGCTTATCCAGTGCATATCTTGTTTGATGACTAGATTGCAAGCATTCCTTCCCAGTTGAGATACACCACAGCTATACCCTTGGATAAGCATGGATGTTTAATTGAGCTAGTAGATATTTCTTCTAGTTTTATTTTTCCAGGGTTTCAAATTCATAGGCATATTGCAACATAAATAGTTTGCCAAAGTTTTTTCCAGTCTCTGATAACCAAAGGCTCTATCATGTTTTGCAGGCTTCTGCAAAGTTCTCTTTACTCAGTCACTTATTGTGTCTCCTGATATCTTTCAACAACAGATGAAATAAAGTAAGTCCCCAGTTCAAGAGCAAGCTTCAGCCCATTCTAAGAAGCAGTTAAAATCAATGGCCCAGAAATTCCAGAACGGGGCTTGCAGCGCGTGCAAGCCCCGTATTTACACTTACCCCGCGCTACTGACGATCAGCTCCAGGGACGCCTGGACTTGGTGAATGAAAAAGAAGAATCCCGGGCAGCATATGACGTCACGCCGCCCAGGAGTGCAGCCAGCGCGAAGCCAGGAGCGTGCAGTGTAAGTGAGACATGCCCCTTGAGGTCTCAGTTTCACTGGACACGCCCCCAATGTTTCTGTCAAGCTGCTAAGGATTTTTACATGCAAAGCAGCAGTTTAAATAGGTTTTTGGAAGTTTTCTGAAGATTTTGGTAACTTTTATAAACTTTTTAAAATGTTTACATTATTTTGAGTAATCTGAAGTAGTTTTAAAGAGAATTAAAGCAATTTAAAGACTTTTAAAAGCCCTAAAAGAATTTTTTTAATTCCATTTATTTATTTAGCAATGTCGTCGTCATACGTGTCTTCACACTGTTCCCTTTGGGGAACTGTATGAAGTGGTGGAAGGATTTATGGCCGTGATTAACGCTCATTCCGTGACCATAACCATCTTTGAACCAGCCATTAGGGCGGTTAGTCCTATGGCGGGAGGGTTTTACGGGCTCCCACAAGCTATACAAGGAGGGGGGGCCACCCACACCCACGGACGCAAATATCCCACTGGCTGTCAACCCAGAATTTAGAGCCGGAGCTCCGACTCCACTTGCCGGGACTGTCTGGAGCGGGGTTCGAAACCCTACCCTGATCTGGCCCAGCGGCGGGGATCCTACCGCTGTGACAAAGGCCCAATCCGATTAGCAACGTGAAATGGCAGCATAGGGCTCCAGTCACGGGGAGGGAAAAGGCGCAGGAAACGTATGGGTGTCACCTTTTGTGCGGTGTGGGCCTTTTGCGTAGCAGTAAGCATCCCCGCCGCTGGGCCAGAAGGAGTAGGGTTTTGAACCCCACTCCAGACAGTCCCGGCAAGTGGAGTCGGAGTTCCAACTTTAAATTCTGGGTGGACATCCAGCGGGATACTTGCGTCCGTGGGTGTTGGTGCCCCCCCCCCCCCCAGATGGGTTGTGGGAGCCCGTAAAACCCTCCCGCCATAGGACTAACCACCCTAATGGCTGGTTCAAAGATGGTTACGGTCACGGAATGAGCGTTAATCACGGCCATAAATCCTTCCACCACTTCATACAGTTCCCCAAAGGGAACAGTGTGAGGATACGTACGATGATGACCTCTTGCGCAATGCACCTCCTTGGACCCTCAGTCGCAGATGCGAGGGGGCAAGTCGTGCAATTGTTAAATTTTTCATTTTATTGACATGTCAAATGTTGGCCCAGTAATTCCCTTCCAACTGCGCGAGTACGGTCGGGGTACTTACGCATCTGGCCGGATGAAATGCCGGTTTTCAGCATGCACAGTGCTTTTGGGGAAAACCGGCATTTCCTGTCCTCTGAACGAAGGGGCTCAGAGGCAGAACGCGTGCGACTGCACAGGCAGCGCGTGCGCAGTATAATTCGCCGCTTTCATTACTGCTTTCAGTGCGGTCAAGTCCTTACAACTTACACATGAAAAAAGCATGGGTACAGTTGCTCCAGAGGCTGCGGAGGAAGATATTTCTTATCGTGGAGCTTCTGAAAGTATGTATGTCTGTATATATTCCTTTGCGTGTTATGTATATATTCCTTTACTTATGTGTATGATTTAATTATGACTTTCAGAGAAAGTAACTTATTTGAAAATCATAATTAAAAACATACATTCATACACATTAGTAAAGGAATATAAAACATACATACATATATGTAAAGGAATATATGTGGACATACATACATAACTCATTCTCACATTCCATTCACACAGCCACAATTGCTCCTTCTACCTACCGTTCTGAAAACCCTTTTTAAAAAAAAAAAAAAAAAAAAAAAATTTTAACTTTAAAACTTACTTAAAATTTCTTAAAATAACTTCCCTCCCTTTCCCAAACAAAAATATTGCATTTCAGAAGCTCCACGATAAAATGTTTCTTCCTCCGCAGCCAATGAACCACTTTACACTTGCTTTTTTCAAGTGTAACTTCTGAGGACTTAACCTCACGGATTTCATGAATGAAATCTACGAAGTTCACTGCGCAAGCGCTGCCTGTGCAGTCGCACGCGCTCGAGGTCTGGAAATGCCGGCGTTCCCCACATGCGCTGTTCATGCTGAACGCCGGCATTTCCAACGGCCAGATGCGTGAGTACCCCGAGCGCACTCACGCCTTTGGCCGCGAATTTCTGGCCCAATGAATGCATGAGGGAAATGGGCTTCATTCACTGATTGCTTTAAATGTATATGGTCTGTTACCAGGTACTCATTGAAGTTCATACACACAGTACCTAGATTTATTTGGCTATTCAAATTCTTACTGTAGCTAGGAACTCTTATAATATTGTGGGCAACATTAGCCAGATGGATAAGTAATTGGATGTAAGTGCCAAGGCTGTTGTCCTGTACTTCCTGCACATTTTTTCAAATATCACTTTCCAATGAGTTTTTCATACAGACCCCAGCATCTGCAACTTTTGACCCCTTGTGACCCCACCTCATTGTTCATTGATTTAATGTTTTCCTGACTGACCTGTTTGGACACCATCCACACCTTTGATTGCTGTGATTATCTCTCTGCCGAGGTGCGATATAGGGCAGTTAGAAAGATTACCTGTAATCATCTGGCAGTGTTCTCTGACTATATATGCTGTGCCTATATGCATCTCTTCACTTCACCTGACGAAGGAGCAGCACTCCGAAAGCTTGTGATTTCAAATAAAGCTGTTGGACTATAACCTGGTGTTGTGTGACTTCTCACAATTATGTTAACATGATAGAGCACTGCAAAGTTACTCTAGTCACTCCAGAATATTGGTGGTACACCACTAGTGGTAATTCAACACTGCTTGTTATAATTCATTTACTCTACATGGCTATTTTTTAGTCTTTACAACAACATAACAACCACAACCTTTCCTTGGCCTTTAGCATTAATTCACATTCTGAATGGCATAATAATTTCAGGGAATACAACCTATTTAATCAAATGACAGGTTAGTAAACTTTTAGGAAAAGTTCAGGCTCTCCATAGTGATGATAAGTGGTCTGCCATCTGGTTCAGTGGTCTGATATAATTGAGATGGTTAAAATCTAAGACAAAAGTAGGTGGGTACTTTAGTCTCTTAATGGAACAATATCCTTAACAAATTATTGATTATTTTTAACAGTTTGAGAGTTCCACCTGTCAATTTGAAGTACTCTACTTATTTTTAATGTTTTTTTTCCATTATATGTCTTCATGCTACTCGCAGATTATTCAAACTTGTGTCTCCCTTGTGTATCTTTGCTCCATTTCATGTCTTTCTACAGCATAAATCTTGCTAACATTGGATGAACAGTGTTCAAATTTAAATACCGTAAACTACTGTAAGTTAAAATGCACTTAACAACAACAACTTGCATTTATATAGCACCTTTAATGTAGTAAAACATCCCCAGATGTTTCACAGGAGTGTTGTCAGACCAAATTTGATATCGAACCACATAAAGAGATATTAGGACAGGTGATCAAAAGCTTGGTCAAAGAGGGTTTGAAGGAGGAGAGAGAGGGATTCAGAGGTGGAGAGGTTTGGGAGGGAATTCCAGAGCTGAGAGCCTAGGCAGCTAAAGGCATAGCCGCCAATGATGGAGCGATGGAAATTGGGGATGAGCAAGAGGCCAGAATTGGAGGAGCAAAGAGATGTCGAAGGGTTGTAGGACTGGAGGAGGTTACAGACTTAGGGAGGGGCGAAAGGGATTTGAACACAAAGATGAGAATTTTAAAATAGAGCATTGCTGGACCGGGAGCCAATGTAGGTTAGCGAGCACAGGGATGATGGGTGAACGGGACTTGGTGCGAGTTAGGATACGGGCAGCAGAGTTTTGGCTGAGCTCAAGTTTACAAAAAGGTGGAAAGTGGGAGACCGGCCAGGAGAGCATTGGAATAGTTGAGTCTGGAGGTGAAAAAGGCATGCATGAGGGTTTCAGCAGCAGATGGGCTGAAGCAGGGCGGAGGCATGCGATATTACAAAGGTAGACGTAGTCAGTAATGGAGAGGCTATGGGGTCGGAAGCTCAGCTTAGAGGTAAATAGGACATTGAGGTTGCGAATCGTTTGGTTCAGCCTCAGACAGTGGCCAGAAACAGGGACAGAGTTGGTGGCTAGAGAACAGAGTTTGTGGCAGGGACAAAAGACAGTGACTTCGGTCTTCCCAATATTTTAAGAGAGATTTGGGTGTCCTCGTGCAAGAAACACAGAAAGCTAGCATGCAGATACAGCAAGCAATAAGGAAGGCAAATGGCATGTTGGCCTTTATTGCAAGTGGGTTGGAGTATAAGAGTAAGGAAGTCTTGCTACAATTGTACAGGGCCTTGGTGAGACCACAGCTGGAGTTCTGTGCACAGTTTTGGTCTCCTTATCTAAGGAAGGATATACTTGCCTTGGAGGCGGTGCAACGGAGGCTCACTAGATTGATTCCTGGGATGAGAGGGCTGTCTTATGATGAGAGATTATGTAGAATGGGCCTATACTCTCTGGAGTTTAGAAGAATGAGAGGTGATCTCATTGAAACATACAAGATTCTGAGGGGGATTGACAGGGTAGATGTTTCCCCTGGCTGGAGTGTCTAGAACTAGGGAGCATAGTCTCAGGATAAGGGGTAGGCCATTTAAGACTGAGATGAGGAGAAATTTCTTCACTCAGAAGGTTGTGAATCTTTGGAATTCTCTGCCCCAGAGGGCTGTGAATGCTGAGTCTTTGAGTATATTCAAGACTGAGATAGATAGAATTTTGGACTCTCAGGGAATCAAGGGATATGGAGATCGGGCGGGAAAGTGGAGTTACGGTCGATGATCAGCCATGATCTTATTGAATGGTGGAGCAGGCTCAAGGGGCCGTATGGCCTACTCCTGCTCTTATTTCTTATGTTCTTAATTGGAGGAAATTTCTGCTTATCCAATACTGGATGTTGGACAAGCAGCGTGACAAATCAGAGGCAGTGGAGAGGTCGAGAGAGATAGAGGTGAGATAGAGCTAGGTGTTGTTTTTACTGGCAATCTGATAAGTCATAGTTAAAATTCTTTTTATAAATTAAAAAAAAATCCAACTAAACTACACCACATCCTAAAAATTGTAACCATCTTAATTAGATATAAATCATGTAATACATAATGGCCCGGAATTTGCGGTTGTAATTATAGCAAAACTGTCAGCGCTCGCTGTCATTTACTGTGTAATACTGACAGCAACTTCTGGCACCCGCACATTTGCAGTTAAACGTGGAAATCCAGAAGTTGCTATCAGTAATACCCTGTTCCTCCACAGGGTGAGCTGTTGCAGTCTTCGCAGATGCAATCAACACAGAATCAGTGATTTGACGTGAACTTTAACATTTTACGCACTATTCCCTCTGTAAAAGCCATTGAAAAAGTTAAGCCTTGTTGAATGAGGTGTAACTGAGCATACTAAGTCATAATTAGTGCTGAACAAACTTGCTGGCCCTGAAATTTTATAAGTGTGGAGTGTCATTCCCTCCATTCCTCAGTAAAAATTCCATAGATTTTTAAAATAATAAAAACTTTTTTTAAGTTTGTTTATGATAGTTCAGCTTTTACCTTAATCCATGTGTTTGTCCCAATCTTTATTTTGCTTTCTGTAAAATGATTAAAAAGTGAATGATAATCAGTGCTTTTTACTTCCTGGTTTGCTGTCTGTGAGAATTCTTCAATCTGATTGGTTGCTCAGCCTGCTTGATAATTTCACTGTTCCTGGACACCACAGATCCCTTATAGATAGTGCCAGATTGAAACTGAAAACAGAATAGGGGAAATCGACACCATAGAGCCCACTAAATCTTTGTGGGCAGCTTTCTTTGAGGTCAGCGGTGAGTGCTGATTCTGTGTTGATCCCCAGGCCCAGATGAAATGTATCCCAAGCTGTTAAGCGAAGCAAAAGAGGAAATAGCAGAGGCCCTGACCATCATTTTCCAATCCTCTCTGGCTTCAGGTATGGTGCTGGAGGACTGCTAATGTGGTACCCTTGTTTAAAAAGGGAGAAAAGGATAGACCAAGTAATTACAGGCCAGTCAGCCTAACCTTGGTGGTGGGAAAATTATTGGAAAGAATTCTGAAGGACAGGATAAATCTTCATTTAGAAAGACACGGATTAATCAAGGATAGTCAGCACGGATTTGTTAGGGGAAGGTCGTGTCTGACAAACTTGATTGAATTTTTTGAGGAGGTAACAAGGAGGGTAGATTAGGGTGCAGTGCGTTTGATGTAGTGTATATGGACTTTAGCAAGGCTTTTGATAAGGTTCCACATGGCAGACTGGTCACGAAGTTAAAAACCCATGGGATCCAGGGCAAAGTGTCAAGTTGGATTCAAAACTGGCTCAGAGGCAGGAAGCAGAGGGTAATGGTTGATGGGTGTTTTTGTGACTGGAAGGCTGTTTCCAGTGGGGTTCCCTTGCTTTTTGTGGTATATATCAATGATCTAGACTTGAATATAGGGGGTATGATTAAGAAATTTGCAGATGATATTAAAATTGGCTGAAGAAGGAAGCTGTAGACTGCAGGAAGATATCAATAAATTGGTCAGGTGGGCAGAACAGAAATGGAATTCAATCCGGAGAAGTGTGAAGTAATGCATTTGGGGAGGGCTAACAAGGAAAGGGAATACACATTAAATGGTAGGGCACTGAGTAGTGTAGAGGAACGAAGGGACCTTGGAGTGCATGTCCACAGATCCCTGAAGGTAGCAGGCCAGGTAGATAAGGTGGTTAAGAAGGCATACGGAATGCTTGCCTTTATTAGCCATGGCATAGAATACAAGAGCAGGGGGGTTATGCTTCAGCTGTATAAAACACTAGTTAGGCCTCAGCTGGAGTACTGCGTGCCGTTCTGGTCACCACATTACAGGAAAGATGTGATTGCACTAGAGAGGGTACAGAGGAGATTTACAAGGATGTTGCTGAGAGTAGAGAATCTTAGTTTTGAGGAAAGACTGGATAGGCTGGGTCTGTTTTCCTTGGAACAGGGGAGGCTGAGGGGAGACCTTATTGAGGTGTATAAAATTATGAGGGGCCCAGATAAAGTGGATAGAAAGGACCTATTTCCCTTAGCAGAGAGGTCAAAAACCAGGGGGCACAGATTTAAAGTAATTGGTGGAAGGTTTAGAGGGGATTTGAGGGGAAATTTCTTCACCCAGAGGGTTGTGCGGGTCTGGAACTCACTACCTGAAAAGGTGGTAGAGGCAGGAACCCTAACCACATTTAAAAAGTACTTGGATGTGCACTTGAGATGCTGTTACCTGCAGGGCTACAGACCAAGAGCTGGGAAGTGGGATTAGGCTGGATAGCTCTTTGTTGGCTGGCATGGACACGATGGGCCGAAAGGACCCCCTTCCTTGCTGTAACTTTCTATGATTTCTATGCTGTCCCTTCGGGCCATTGAGTGGGTTGCATTCAAAACTCCTACGCTTTACTAATAGGAAGATCAGTGTTAAAAGTGCTAATGTTTGGATGTAGTACCTGTTACGCCTGTAGATGGTGCTGTGATAGAAGTTTCCAATATAATTGTGTCCTGCTTTTGAATTAACATTACATAACAGCCTAACTCTTCATAATTGACTTACATATCCTCTTCTCCTCTACCCTCCCCTCCTCTCTTATTCCTTCCCCCTCTCCACTAGTCTGCCTTCATGTCTCTTCCCCCTCCCCCTCTTCTGCTCTCCACTCCTCTCCTCTTTCTCCTCCTCCACTTCCTTTTCCCTCCCTATTTTATTTTCCATTCCCCACCCTACCACTCTCCCTTCTCTCTTCTCTTACTCTTCCTCTTCCCTGCCTCTTCCTCCCTCTTCCTATGTCTCTCCCTCAACCCATCCTATTTTCCCCTCCCCTTTCTTCCCCTTCCTCCCTCTCCTTCTCCCCTTTTCCACCTCTCCTTCCCCTCCCTTTCCTCCTCACATTTTCCTCTCACCCCCTTCCACTCCCCTTCTCTTCCCCTTCCTTCTTCCCTGCCTTGTTTTTTGATTATGCCCTCACCTCCTGCCCTCTAACCCTGCTTGACCTGAAACTGCACTTGGTCTTGAGTCATTAGAATGGCACAGAAGGGTGACAAATAATATATAATGGGCCAAATTTTGCAGTAGCAGGGCATCTAATGGTGTCCGCCATTAGTTAGACTTGCATGTTTAGGTTTTACATTTTTTCGTCTGGCAAGTTGCTGAAAGTGCGAGCTGATCCCGGGGCAGAGGGGGAAACCGGGCATCTGGGACCTGAGTGAACAATGGGACAGTTTATCTTCTTAACCAATGAGATTTAAGGATTGAGAAATAACCAGAGGAAGGACTGAGAAGGAAGGTGAATTAGAGTGAGTGAATTCAATGTCAAATCAAGTATAGAAAGAGAAATAAAGAGAGAGAAAGAAAGATTGGATTAAGGGAGGGAGAAAAAAGAGACAGAAAGGAAAAGTAAAAAAAAATAAAACTTTGCATTTTTAAAATCTCCAACAATTAAGACTGAAGGAATGAGACTCCACACTTGTTAACAGTTAATTTTTAGTGCCAGAGAGGTTGATTGGCAGTAATTAACACCTTACATGTCGTTAAAAGGGTACTTAGACTTGAAATGACTTGACTTAACTTCTGTTAAGTTTAGTTTGTATCTACCGCACAAATACTGCAACTTTGCGCCATTCAATGCATTTCAATGGTGAGGCAGACAACGAGATGCCATTTCGCGAAACTCGGACAGCAACCTTTGGATATCCACGTATAACCGCACACCTGCCCCTCGCCTGAAGTTGCTGTACCATTGGCGCATCAATAACAACGAGCCATCAGAATGTGGCCCAGTATGGTTTTCATATGTCAAATTTTGTTTCATAACACTCCTGTAAAGCGCCTTGGGATGTTTTACTATGTTAAAGGCGCTATATAAATACAAGTTGTTGTTGAGACCATCTGTCACACTTCGCAACGTCTAAATATTTAAAATTAAAAGAGAAAGGAAGGTAGTAATTTCATACTGGTTTCTCCTGATCTGGAGGTGGAAATTTACAAGTACCTTTCACTCTACAAAAATCCCTCATCAACAGCAGTTAATCTGTAATTGATCTCAGGATGTTTACAGCTATGAGAATTTGTGGCCTTAAGCAAGAAGCCAGTTAAACACAGATTCAGTTGAGCAATGGAATAATACATTGTGCATTAAATGGTAGAACACTCTCTAACTGTAAAAATGTATTATCCAACTCTGCATGAGGAACGCCACAGGAAATCAGCTAGTATCTCTATAAATTCCTTAGTCATACGTCTTTTATGCGTGAGAATGTTGGCAGAATTGATTACTATTACTAATTATCCATAGGCCCGACATCCGAGAGTAAGTGGCAGAGTTATGGCGGGAATGTGCCGGAAGAGCTGCGGAATTGAGACCCTCATGTCACAAGGATTTGAATGCACACCTCCTATGCCCGTTTAATAGAGCTTTATGTCTTGCTCAATGGCACAATATCATTTGAAGAAACTTCGTATCATTTCTGCAATGAGATTGGGAAACCACAGGAAATTCTTCAGGCTTAAGATTAGCAGAATCCAGTAAAAGGTCACAGTTTTGCCATTTAGCTTAATTTGTTGTTAGGCACTCTTTCTGAAGTGGCAGAGACTATGGCCGCAATTTACTTACCTCGGCATGTCCATGGTGGGCGACGTCGGTTGCGGGTCCTGACCCCGCTGCAGGCTCCATCCTGGCCTCTGAAATGAATTTCCCGAGATTGGGTTTGTTAAGCTCGCCCAGCGCATTTCCTGGCCAATTAGATGAAGTGGGTCTGGTGACATTATTTGATGATGCGTCATCAGCTGGTTTCCTTAAAGGGACCATAGCCAAATTTATTTTGACATTTGTGCTGTCAGTGTTCTACAGCATTGAGCAGCTGCAAACATTGACAAGCACTGCGCAAAGGTGCATGTGATGCGCTATCAATTACTCATAAAAGACTGAGAGTTAGAAGAGTAACTAAAGGCTTTTATTAACAACAGAATGGAGGTCTGCCTCGCGTGGTCGACCGGTCCATGATACTAAGGGCTGGGGAGCAGTCACCTTTATACTAGGACCTGTGGGAGGAGTCAGCCGAGGCATGTCCAGGCATGTACACAGTGGAATACAAACAGGACAAACAGGAATACAAACAGTGGTTTACCACATTCACCCCTTGTTTAAAATTGAGTCCGGCGGGGTGAAGTGTATTAAAAGTTAGTGTATTGGAGTCTCTCCGGAGGTCTTGTCTGCCGCTGTGATCTGCGTGGCGACGGCAGGGGTAGTGAAGTTTCCGGCGTCGAGTCCAGCGTAGGCTGTGGCACAGGCGTGTCGTCCTCGTAGATGTCGAGCGGGTCGCGGGGCCCAGGCCTGCCGTCTGCTGGGGCTGGATATCGGATCGTGGGGGGGGGTGGTAGTGGGTAGTGGGTTACTGCGGCCCCCGAGGGTGCAAGGTCTCTTATGGAGACTGTGTCCTCCCGCCCGTCCGGGTATGCGATGTAAGCATACTGGGGGTTGGCGTGGAGGAGGTCGACCCTCTCGACCAGGGGGTCCGTTTTATGGGTCCTCACGTGTCTTCTCAGTAGGACCGGCCCTGGGGACGTCAGCCATGGCGGTAGCGATGTCCCCGATGTGGACTTCCTTGGGAAGACAAACATTTTCTCATGAGGGGTGGCGTTAGTGGCAGTGCAGAGCAGTGACCGAATAGAGTGGAGCGCATCGGGTAGCACATCCTGCCAGCGGGAGGTTGGAAGGCCCCTAGACTTTAAGGCTAGCAGGACGGCCTTCCAAACTGTCGCATTTTCTCTTTCCACCTGTCCGTTCCCCCGGGGGTTGTAACTGGTGGTCCTGCTTGTGGCAATACCCCTAGTTAGCAGGTACTGACGGAGTTCGTCGCTCATAAACGATGAGCCCCGGTCGCTATGGATATAGCTGGGGAAGCCGAACAGGGTGAAGAGGTTGTTCAGACATTTAATGACCGTGGCACTGGTCATGTTCGGGCAGGGGAAGGCGAACGGGAAACGGGAGTACTCATCAATAATATTGAGGAAGTACACATTGCGGTCGGAGGAGGGGAGAGGCCCTTTAAAATCGACGCTCAGGCGCTCGAAGGGGCGAGTGGCTTTTATCAGGTGGGCCCTGTCTGGTCTATAAAAGTGCGGTTTGCACTCAGCGCAGACTTGGCAGTTCCTGGTCATGGTCCTGACCTCCTCAATAGAGTAAGGCAGGTTGCGGGCCTTGATGAAGTGGAAGAACCTGGTGACCCCCGGGTGGCAGAGGTCATTGTGGAGGGCCCGCAGTCTATCGATCTGCGCGCTGGCGCAGGTGCCACGCGATAGCGCATCCGGGGGTTCATTTAGCTTCCCGGGCCGGTACAAGATCTCGTAGTTGTAGGTGGAAAGTTCGATTCTCCACCTCAAGATCTTGTCATTTTTGATTTTGCCCCTCTGCTTGTTGTTAAACATAAAAGCAACTGAACGTTGGTCAGTGAGCAGGGTAAATCGTTTTCCGGCCAGGTAGTGCCTCCAATGACGCACAGCCTCCACAATCGCCTGGGCCTCCTTCTCAACAGCGGAGTGTCTGGTCTCCGGGCCTTGGAGGGTTCGTGAAAAGAAGGCCACGGGTCTCCCCGCCTGATTGAGGGTAGCGGCCAGGGCAAAGTCAGACGCGTCGCTTTCCACCTGGAAGGGGATGGATTCGTCCACTGCGTGCATGGTGGCTTTGGCAATGTCCTCCTTGATACGGTGGAAGGCTAAGCGGGCCTCTGCCGTCAAGGGAAAAGAGGTGGACTTGATCAGCGGACGGGCCTTGTCCGCATAGTAGGGGACCCACTGGGCGTAATAGGAGAAAAACCCTAGGCACCTCTTCAGGGCCTTGAGGCAGTGGGGCAGTGGAAGTTCCATAAGGGGACGCATCCGGTCGGGGTCGGGGCCGATGACTCCGTGTT